>NC_052627.1:17998347-18703347 GCF_016161935.1 Mauremys reevesii | reverse complement strand
GGAGGTCTTCATGCACAAAAAGTCTTCCTTTGTACAGATCTATCCTAGCCTTCCAAGAGAGCATCACTGTAATAAAGTATTAGCAATAGTACAATGCAATACTGTAATAATGCCCAGGATGAAAAGAAAGCCAAAAGCTGTGTTAGAGCAATGACAGCACCTGAGGTGGTAGTACACTGTGTTCATCAGTGCTGTAGGTTACAAGGGACAGGCAGACTGCTGATCCTGTGTGGAGTCCCAGTGACTTCAATCCATCTTTTGGTGTGCACAGCAGTTCACCCATACATTGCAAATTGTAGGATTAAAGTCTAAAGTACAAGATATTGAAGAGCAAATCACAAGTTTAGCAGTTTCTTGGTTATGTATTGGAACCACCCACATAAAATGCTACTGCTGGGGGTGTAGAAGTCCCATGGCAAAGGGGCAAGAGAAAAGTTCATGACTGGTGGAGTTTGTTAAAAATGCTGATAGTTCATATAGGTTTTAGGTAAACATTTATGCCCACTTGCTTATCTCAAGCTTTGAAATTTCAAATGTTCTCCACTCACTTCTTGACAGACCCAAGAAGATTTTAAAGTCTCATTGAAGACCTAGGTTTCTGATAGAGTGTTTGGAGAGTTGAATCCAGGAGGAAGATGGAGGTGGAGGGGTTTTTATTCAGTTTGTACTCTAAGTAGTTAGTAAGTTATCACTTTTAGATATGCATTGGTAATGCTGGCCTATAACCTACTGTGTGCTGCCTCTTTGATTACATTAGCAAATATTTGCAATCAACTTAGAAAAATGTGGTGATAGAAAAAGTCAAAAGCTAGTAAGGAAGTCTGATATATTACTCAGTGGTATCCCACTCCTATCTACCATTCTTCGTTCTGAAGGAAAGTAGATTATTTCTGTCATGTGATACCCAGCATGCACCATTAGAAACTGGACCATAACAATCACATTACATGGAAAGAACACTAGTAAGGAAGATGTAGGGGGCGGAGCTGTTACTGAATGGTGCTGTGACTTGGGACCTTGAGCAAAAGACCCTCTATCCACCAAGAGAAGCACAGTGACATCGTCAGGTCATAGTACCATGACATTTGTCAGATCATCATAATGCCACTGCCCAAGATAGTGATATTGCTTTGACCCAAAGCTACATCAGGAGATGGTGCATTGTCACAATCATCTTTAGTTAAACAGGAAGGCAAATCTGTTAAATTGCAGGTATCAACCATTCAGTGAAGAAAATTTGACAAAGGATTGAAGCAGATTAAAAAACATCATTTCATGGTGTTACAACCCTTTCAATACCAGCTTGCTCTTCTATAGGTGCTTGCATTACTGAAATCCCTGAGTATTCCAACAGATAGGGCACTAGACTGGGATTCAAGAGGCCTGGGTACAATTCCTGGCTCAGCTAAAAATTTCCTCTGTGATCTTGAGCAAGTCACTTAAGCTACCCTTAGACTCAATTCCCCATCTGTAAAATATGGGGGTAATACTACCAGACCTCACAGTGGTGTTGGAAGGAATGTGAGGTTCTCAGATACTATGATGTGGACCACCTAATTAGATAAATAGAAAGCTAAAAAAGTGTATATGCAATGAGATGGAACACTGTGATTGAGGAGGAGAGATATTAAGGTGTTAATATCTAAGGGAATGCTAATTATACTAAAACCCTTCTCTGGATTCAAATATGAAACCTCAAAGGAAAGATAGAGAAGAAAAAAAATCTACAATTTGGAGACCACAGAGCTGGTTTCCTCCATTCTCCTCACCTCTTTATAGGAGATGAGACCTGCGCACTCTTATCTTAGTAGAATGTTTCTTTAGAGTTGTTCTGGGATTCCACTGGATCTATGTGGACTCTGTCATGTGAGTGGATCTGGGCAGGCTGGTAATTTATAATTTCACACAGCTCCATATGGTGGCAGAAATGTTTTACTGAAACCAGAAATTGGGCTAAGTCAGGCAAATCTTTATCAGTTGCTATAACTTTTATATGTTCTATGCCCTTTCGTGGGTGGATGGTGTTGGTAGCATTTTATTTCCTGCAAAAGGAGGCTATGGGGGCTACTGCATTGATTCTCTTTATGCCATCAGTGAATAAAGCCAGCCTATAACCTATTGTTCTATCTCTCATAGCCATACAGTGATACAACCATAACCAGACCAAAGAGCAAAATCCTACCATCTGTTGCAAGGACGCATGAAGGTGAAAGAGGGTGTGCAGAGAGCCCCTAAACACATCTGTGTAGAAGCATGGCATGAATCCAGCCCAGCATTTTCTTAAGCATTTATTGTCCTCATAGTCTGATATAACCAACCACCAACCCTCTATGGCCTCAAGCTCCTCTGCATATATTGTCATCATCAGGAAGTAGGGGGAAGTGCGCATTGCTCTAACTAAAGGAGCAGTATAGTGCTCAGCAGAGCTTTTTCTGGCCAAGTCTGCCCTGTATTGGCAGAATGATTTTGGGATCCACAATACCACCTCCATTCTGCTGTCTCCACCTGAGTAAGAGCAAGACTGTGCCCAAAGTGTGACTTTGTACACAGGTTCCTGACCTTCGTATCAGATATACGGGTATCTCAATCTCCCTGCTCAGACTACCCACCCAGACAAAAGCATCCATCAAATAATTAATACATTAGGTCTGGAGCTGTTGGGGACTCTTTTCCTTATCTCTTTTTCTGAATTCAGGATCATTATCATCATACAAAAATGTTTGGGTTTGGCCTAGTGCCCAGGGCATGAATATTTTTAAAGGTATAATTTTAAGAGTGGTTAGTTTCTGTATTCTATTTATTAACAGAAAAGGTCACATTGGCTTTGCTTTGCAAGCCACTAAAGAGGAGATTCATGCATCTGAGATTCTTAACACAACCCTGAACTTTACCCTTTTCGCTTTTCCCTCAGTAAAATTGTTTTTGGTAATTTAGACATCCTTAGCTAATGGATGCCGAACTATTACAGATTCATAGTGCTTCATGGTTAAAGGTTGCAAAAAGGGTAATTTGGTAAATTTCATTGGTGGGGGGGGAAGAGAAGATAGGTAATGTCACCACCATTTATGTGCAAAAAAGAATATATAAATAAGATCTCTATGGACTGGGTTCTACCTGGTCCTTACACAGCTGTGCCATAGCAGAAAAGAGAACAAAGTCTTTATAAGGTCTGGGCAGAACTGCAGTCAGAGCATGGGGGAGTGCAGGAATTGCTCTCTAGTCACCCTAACCCTTGGGGATCCCCTGCATCTCAAAAGTGATTGGCATATGGAGGTGCAGATCCATGGCAATCAGCAGAGATGGCTGGCCATTTGTGGAGGGAGTATATGCTGTGTTGTTTAAATGGATGTCACTGTTTATGTGCTTCCCGCACTCACTGGGAGAGCCTCTGACACTTCCTTTGGGGCAATATGGCTCAACACTGCCTCCAACACAGGGCTTTGCCAAAATGCCATGATTTAGACCAACAATTCTCAGCCATTCTTATTCCAGGATTCCTGTCCCATCTAGCTGGGATGTATCCTGGACCCATCTCTCATTTAGAGAACCCGAAGGGCAGAGTGGTCATGACCCCAGACTGGGAATCACTGATCTAACCCTAGATCATTAAATTATCACTACCAGCTGCTAATGGAAAAAATGTTGGGGTTTTGTAATAATTATTTAAAACCATCACACAGTACCTGGCAATGCAAAATATCACAGAAGACATCAGTCTACATCTATCAAACTGCATCACCGTGATATCAGAGTGCCTGAGACAATTACTTAAATTCCAACACTCACTAAACTCTTTATCTTAAAGGTCATTTCCCTCGTCCCCCCACCCAGATGGGGTTTTATTACTGTTTTTATTATAATGATGGGAAAGATACTGTTAAAGGATAGGTCTTACATTTTGTTCTGAAAGTGGTGTTTGGTATGTGGTGTTCTCTCTTGTGTCAAGTGGGGGAGTGGTTCCACAGACATAGGCCAGCTGCTAAGAAGGCAGAGTCTCCTTTTCCCACCAATCAGACATACTTCCATTCTCCCAAGATACTCAACCATCATAGTCAGGGGTCTACTAAATTCGTGGTCATAAAAATTGCATCACTGACTATGAAATCTGGTCTCCCCCATGAAATCTAGTCTCTGGCCCAGGTCTGAAGGCAGAGCAGAGAGCGGCGGTGGCTGCCCGGGGCCCATTCTGAAGGCAGCACCACCCACTAGCAGCAGTGGATAAGTAATGGTGGCAATACTGCAACCCCCCTATAGGGCTGTGATCCCTTATGGGTCTGGGCTCCTAGTCTGAGAAACACTGAGGAGAAATCACACATTCTGGGGGGTTGGTCACAACATAAACATCTGCAAAATTTGCTATTTGTGCCATGACCAACCCACGAGAATTGTGTGATTTCTCCATGATTTAAGTAAACACCTAATCATAGTAAGTCTTGGTCTTCAGGGAAGAGAATGTACTCTATGGCCAAAACCACTGACAGCTTTGAAGATTAAGACCAGAACCTTAAATTTAAGCCAGTATTTCCATTCATAGACTGAGGTACTGTTGAGGGTGGAGCCATGCTATTGAATAGATATAGGGCCTGATTTTTCAGAAGGCCTGACACCTAACAGCTCCTATTGTTTTGAATGCGAGCAGCTGGGTGCTGAATCTTTTAGAAATTCTGTCCAGTAGAACCTGCTTTTCAACCCAGCCTGAACCAGGGCCTGCAGTTATTTATGTATGCGATTAATGTTATTTAAATGTCTGACTCCACCCGCCAATCAGATAGTTAGCACGATGGCATTAATTGTGAGTGCAAAAAGGGAGGCTGGATTTTAGAAAATTGGCTCATAATACCCAATATTTGAAGGGGCATGTGAAATTACAGCCCTAAAGCCACAAGCAGTTTAATTAATTTAGTAGTATCTAATCTAGCAGAATTTTGACATTGTATGAGTTACAACAGTGCATGTAGCAGGATATTTTGATCTCTGCATATTCAAAACCATTTTTTATATTGAACTTTGAACACATTGTAGCCTGTGGAGAGATGGCCTGGGAAACAGATAGAATATTAAATACCCAGTTATATGTTTCCCTAAGGAGCATGCTGCTAACGTTATACATCACAACAACATTGCTTGAATGGTTTATTAATGGTAGCAAAATATGAATGCGACATATAATGATAATAACAATAAAGGTTATTTATATGATGCCTATCCACCACAGTGCTCTAGAGGCCTCACAAAAATACACTTAAAACGCTAGCACTGCAGTATTAAAATGTGTCCAAACCTTCAGCAGATAAAAAGGATTTGATATTTAAGATATGACCTACTGATTGGCAGTGCCTTGTGTAGTTCATTTAAATTTTATATTAAAGAGAGAGCTTCAAAAGTGACTGGTGGTTTTGGTTACCTCCGTTTTTGGATGTCCAATTTGAGACACCTGAAAGAGGCCTAATTTTCAGAAAGTGCTGAGCACTTATAAGGTCTCTTAAGTTGGGCAACCAGCCAACCAAGGCACACAAGAGAACTAGCTCTTCTGGAACTCCTCAAAGAGAATCTCCCTTCCCAACTCTTACGCATCTACTCCCTAATCTTCACTCTCACAAACTTGATAAAATAAAATAGATTAGCAGATGCTGACCTCAATGTCCAATGTAAGATGGCAAACAGGCAATTCCCAGAATGTGAGACATGTCCAAAGTGAGCAATACTCTCAAAGATTCATTTCTCAGAGTTTCTTTTTTCTGATATTTTCTCCCCACAAGTTGGTGACATAGAATGAATGCTATCTCTGGAGGAAATCTCTGTATGGATATGGGAGCTGGAAAGTAGGGGATAGGGAATTTGAGTTATTGTATCTATCTTTAGAGTCAGTATTCATCTCTGGGGTAATTCTAGTATTTTAAATCTGGCCATAATTCTATCACTCATTCTTTAGAATCAAGCCACATTGCTATCAGCTACTATACCAAAGCAAGATTCCAGTGTTGTATTGGTCAAATGGATACAGTTGACAATATGTAAGTGCACAGTGATGTCCTATTATACTTTGTGAAAAACAAAAACATACCATAACCCAGAGATTTCTGACCACACCTTTGAAAGGTTTATTAAGAAATACTAAAGAGACCTTGAGCAATACCCTATTTGCCTGCTGAAAACACTTCAGTACAGACACTTTTAAGACATTACATCATGAATAAAAGAAGCATAAATTGATCTTTCAGATTGGAACCTCTCAGGCTGAACACTCTAAATTAAGAATTAAAACATTCCCATGTTACTCTTGCCTCATGGTCCCCTACCATTTCCAATAACTATAAGATGAAAATAAATAAGCAACAACAACCTGGGAGAGCATGCACTGTGAAATCAAGAGTATTACTGTGCTCATAAAATGGCTATTTTTGAAAACTATATACATCCATGAATAATTTTATAAAGTAACTATTTTATTAGCACAACACCACAATTTGGGTGATGTCTATGTACATGTGTGTATAAAGAAACTGACTAGTTTGACTTAATACTGCCACGGTAAATATAAAGCTGAGTGAGATATCTCTTTTATTGGACTAATTTCTGTTGGTGAGAGACAAACTTGAGCTTATACAGGGCCTGAAGAAGAGCTCTGTGTGAGCTCAAAAGCTTGTTTCTCTCACCAACAGGAGTTGGCCAATAAAAGATATTCCCTCACCCACCTTGTCTCTCTAATATCCTGGAACCAACACAGCTACATCAACACTGCATACAGTAAGTTTAGCCTATTAGCATACATACAGTTTAGTTAAATGTATTTACATTTTATATTTTGTTATTGAAAAATCCTTAACTAACTAAAAGGGTTTTAGAATCTATGAAAGGTGATTTAGGGGTGAGATCCCTGCCTGATGGTAAATCAGCATAGCTTTACTGAAGTCAAACCAGCTACACCATTTTGAACCTGCTAATGATCTGGCCCAAATTTATCTGTAACAGGCATATAAATAAATTACAGTAAAGCCTTCGTTAATCCTGTCTGACTACACAATAAGCTCTCAGCATCCCTATCCATACAATGAGCATGACATTTTTCTTTCAGTGTGCACAATGGAAGTGTTTCCATTATCAAAGAATCCAGGGGGGAGGGAAGTTCTTGTCTTTGCGTGAAGCACCATTCTTTTCTATGCATTATATAAAATAATAATGAATGTGAAAGGATCACTAAATTCCAAATCAATCATGAGCTTTTGATGTTATTACTAACTACACATACTCCATTCTTGTGGTTTATGGTATCATCAGAACCCCTTCATTGATTTATACCCTGGTGATCTAGTTGCCTCTATTCATTATCCCATATTTAATTAATATATGCCTCAGAAGGAGTTGTCAAAAGACAAAGTTAATTATAGCAGTGAAAAAAATCTAACTGAAATCAGATGTGTCATATTTTAGTTCAGTGATAGTTCCCACAAAAGAACATATTAACTTTTTTTCCACTTTTTCTGCTTCTGAGTTAACATTGTTTAATTTTCCACAATGAAATTATAGAACATCAGCCTGTTTTATTGACAAGACACTTTAGATTATAGACTGTTCTCTTAGACAATTAATATTTTATTGAATGTTCACAGGCATTGAAGTACATTACAGGTCTGATCCCAAAAGATGCTGAAACCAGTGGGAGCACATTACCTTTCTCATCTGGTAGAAACTGACATTTATTAGAAGACGGTGAATACTATACAAAAGTTTTGTGCTAATGTGTTTGAAATTTTAATCAAATTTACTCCGACTGCATTCACAACCTTTTTGTGATTCCCTTAGATGTTCAAACAAATGATTCTACTGGCAGGAATGTTGTCAGAAACAGCAAACTTTAAGTAAATGCTGAAGAATATTCACATGAAGAGAATATTTGAACTCATTATCCTATATATTTGCACTGGAAACTTATTTAAGAGTAAAGTTAGACTCATCCAACCAGGGAACAGAAACACACCATGTGACATATGCATCCAATCAAAGCTAACCAATACAGCTTGACTTTTGAATATTGAATATTTGTAACCACCCGCTTACAAACTGCAGGCAAACAATTTTCAGAAATTATTTAATTAATTATTTTGAATTACAAATACTTTTGAGAAAATCATGAACTTCTCCCAATTTGTGAACAGAAAAAGAGGCCAAATACATCAGATGAATTATTCATTATATATTAACTACCTACCTCTATGAGTTAAGGAATATCAATATCACAGTTGTGGAATATCCAGGAAATGAATATTGGTAAATATGTATACCACGCAGTTGCATATTCTTCATATGTCAATGTTAACATGGAAGAACTATTTTAGAAGTGGTTTTGGATGTTCTTAACCTTTTTTATTAGGACTCTTTGATTGTATCCCTCTGTTTGTATATCTTAGGGTAGGTCTACACACAAAAAAACCCCACAGCAGCAAGTCTCAGAGCCTGGGTCAATTAACTCGGGTTCATGTTATGGGGCTAAAAATAGCCAAGTAGACACTCAGACTCAGGTTGGAGCCCAGGCTCTGAGAAAGGGTCTCACAGCCTGGGCTCCACCCCAAGCCCAGATGTCTACGTACCTATTTTTAGCCCCATAGCATGAGCCTGAGTTAATTGACCAAAGCTCTGAGAGTCTCTGTCATGGATTTTGTTTTATATATTTTGTTTTTATTTTGTTTTGTTTTTTTGCTGTGTAGACATACCCTCAGTATGGGGAATTGTATCACTCCGCATGCCCACCACAGGAAGCTTGCATTTTAAAAACACTATAAATACATTGATAGAACAAGTTAAGCTATGTTTTCAACCCAGAGTTAGCAATACTTTATGTCAGAGCTTGCAAACACAATCACTGCATTCTGCCCCTGGAAAACACTGTTAATAGTGACTTGCAAAGCAAAATGGTATGCCCCCAGTATGTTCTAAATATTCTCACTAAACAGGCTATTAGAAGCATTTAGCACAGAAAGCCAACATTTTCAAAAAATGGGTACCTAAAGTTAGGCTCTTTAGTCCATATTTAAGCATCTAAATAAAGACCTGATCTAGCAAATCACATAAGCACATACTTATATCAGCAGAGTCGTCCCATTGATGTCGCTAAGGCTAATTTCCTGCTTAAAAAGTTTAAGTGCGTTGCTGGATTTTAAAAAAAAAAAAAACCTTGGCAGAAATTTTTTCTACATCTTGTAAGCACTACAGTTGGCTCCATTTTGCTACAACATTCCAGAATGCATGATTATGGGACATCTCAGTTACCAGCAAATTCCAGAGGAGGTGGTTTATAGGGACTCCTATGAATATATAATAGGGACATCACATTTTTTGTTGCAACTTATCCAGCAAATTTAGACCCATCATTTTGGTGCGCACATCATTTGGGAACAAACTTGCAACAATTATAAATAGTAAATAAACTAGTAAAAATCAATGAACAGTTTATGCAAGCAAATTTCAGCCAATGGGCTGTTCACGTACTTTTCATTTTGACAACTCATGATGTACAACTGAACAACTAAATCACATTGCATTCTTTCCATTTCCTGTTTGGATGACTTAAAATATTTCAAAACAATAGAATTATGAATAACGAATGACAAATACTGAATAGCAAGTAATGAAAACTCTTAGGAACTAGAGCTAGCCAAAAAATTTCTAGTGAAATTTTTTTTTCAACTAAACTGAAATTTTCATGGAAAATGTTTTCAACAAATGTTGGGGTTTCCTAACAACCAAAGAAAGAATCACTTTCTGCCACAGGAATCAATTACACAAATTTGAAGATATCCAAGCTCCTTTTGTAAAAAACCTTGGATTAGGGAATACCCATTGGACCAATGGACAGTTCACATCTCCTGCCCCCATCCTTTTTCACTCCCCTCTTCTTTTCCTCCTGCTTTCATATTTCCCCTCCCTGGCTTGTCTATGTTTACCCTCTCCCCGATTAGCTGTCAAATCTTGATTTATTTTATGTTATAGTTTATTAAACATGGTAAAATTATTTTTGTATCTGTATTTAGCTATCATTGCTATTACAGATGGTCATTATAATTTACAGATGGTAATTATAAGTTTAGAATGTTCTTTTTTGTTCTGTTTTCTTTTTATATGGTGATGTGATGGTTAGGTTGAAAAAAAATCAATATAAACTTTAATTAAAAATGGGAATGGGGGGGGATCACCAAAAATCTGAAAAGTGAATTTTTTTAGGCCAAAAACCATTTGGGGCATGAAAATGCTCACATTTTCATCAAATACTGGGTTACTGGGTTATATTGGTAAATTAAACGCAATCTGCTTTAAATTATATCTCAGCTGGGAGAATACAGTAACACCCTCTTGGATTCCAATCACTGTAAATTTAGAATTAGTGCATACTGTAGTTTGCAAAACTACTTCAAATGTCTATAATATTGTACATATCAAGGTGGAGCATTGAGGTTTCATAGTGATGGGCATGGTGTAAGGAACAGAATATATTCAAACTTCTTGTAATACTGGTACAATATAAATACATTAAAAAAATTTAGATTAGGCTCTCAGAATGTACCGCTACTGTAGATCACCACTGTCTTCATGAATTTACACTGGAGTCTAATAAGTAAATACTTCTTCCCTTGTATTGCAGGAATGGAAGAAAAAAAAAGGTTGAGGAGTGTCTTGTTGGGAGTATATACAAACTAAATCAAAGGTATTGTTCAAAATTTACAGCAGGTCATCCCTTCTTTTTTCCTATTTCTTTTCAATATCGAATGAAGGGCTGACCAGCAAGGTCAAACTTTCCTTATTAATGAGGCATTGCTGGAGCTTTGTCTCATTAGGGCACTCAGAACTGTGCATTTACTGCAATTTGCAGCACTTAATAGAGAAAGGTCAGAGTGGGTCACGTTCAATTTCCACTTGGCAGAGGAAGGAAAAATGGAAGCAATTCATTTGCACAAATTTGAATAATTCTTCTCAGTCTCCTTTTCTTTATCTACGTATAGATAATTCTTGCATTTTCGCTCACAATCATTTTCAGAACTGCCAACAGTAGGGTTTATATGAAGGCTGTAATGGAGCTGACAGATTCTATGAATCCAGGTGTCAAAATAAAGCCATTCACCCCCCTTTCCTCACAACAGGGAATAGGAGCTGCCTCTAGTGAGCTCTTAAACTTATCATAAATGTATCAAGATTGCTGTGGGCCATGAAACAGCTGTAGACAATTAATCTTTCCACAATTCTTCGGCATAAGAATTGCTTTCCCCGCAAAGTAACATCTGCCGTGCTGAGGTGATTATTCATGGGCAATGGGCGCCACCATAGTTTTATGCATAGAGCCATCAGTGGCAATGAAGCAAAATTTATAGTTTTCCCTGGTTCAGTAAAAATAACATTTCGGCTGCATTAAAACATCATCCATCAGCATTGTCCCAGAGCACAGGGCCCCATCTCATCCGGAGAAATTAAAAAGTATTCATTTTAATGCTAACTTGTGAAGCTTGCAGTGACATTGCCTTTTTTTTTTTCTTTGGCTCTAGCAATATTGAGGGGGAGGATGGAAGGAAAAGGTTATGTGGTGCAGCGAAGCTGAGGATTAAATGTGCTACTAGATAGTAATGATATCCCAATTACTGGGCTGCTGGTTCTTATTTATTCATAACCCTTGCATGCTTAATCAAAAATCCTTGAATAAAATTGAACAACTAAAGAGGGAAAGTTATTTCACAGAGGCAATGTAATTCTTCAGTTTCAACAGAAAGTACAAAATGAATTTGGAGGCAAATCACCATCTTTACAAGTGCGGTGGGTTTAGTATTTTAAATATTAGCCCAAAGGAGTTGGGAAATTTAAGCCGGAAATGTAATGGTTGTAATTTACAAAAGTGTTCCTATTTTAATTTGCAGAGTAAAGCTGATTAATGTCTGCTTTGGCATCATGCTGCCTAGAGAGGAATGTTTTAAAAATGTATTGTGTGAATGGAAAGTGGTTTGTGATGCTAATACATTAAGGCATAGATTCTGATATCTTTACTCACGTTGTTTAGCACTTTATTCCATGATTTTTTCTACTGAAGTCAATGGGACTGCTTGGTGACTAAGGTGTTACTTAATGTGAATAGGAATATCAGAATTTAGGGATTTATTTAGGGTGAAAAATTGATTATCAGGGCCTTGACTCTGCACCTTTGATTTTGCAAAGTGCCTTTGTTATTAAGCCTTCAAGAATCAAAAATGGTCTCTGCATCTCATCCATTGAACTTGCTGAAATTAAAAATGGACCTGAGCTGCAAACTTCGGATCTGGACCTAGAGTTCAGATATTCCAAGATTCGAAAGTATTCAAGATTAGAGATTGGAGCCAGTCTTGAATCAGGCCAAATGTCTATTAACTATTTTGGGTAGCAGGGAGAAGTGTGTGAGAGTGGCACAGGATAAAAAGAGGTCTCAGAATCCAAAATCAGATATGAATCCACATTTCCTTGTGTCACTGCTGGGCCAAACCCTGCATTCAAACACCTTGAGCTTTGAGGTTTGAAATCTGGATATTCTGTGGCTGGGGTTTCTCTACACTTTGGGGTGCCACAATGTGTATAGCTAGTGGCCAACAGAAAAATTTCAATTTGGAGCATACTTCAGATTGCAAATCCTTCCAAAGTTAAGCAGTACCCAGATCCAGGGTCTTATTGAAATTGATGCACTGTCATAGCAAAGGGGGTGGACTGGATGATCTGCTAGGATTTATCTTTTCTACTTTCCATGATTCAGAATACTGACTGTGTATAAAAACCTCCTTCAGCATCAAGAGATCCCAAAACCACTGGAACTGCACAATGTGTATATCAAAATATCATTATTAATTAGTAGTATTGCAATAGCACCTAGAAGCTAGGGGCTCGCTGTGCTAGTCACTATAGATAACTGTACACTGTATAGAACAAAAAGATGGTCCCTACCTAAAAGAGCTTACAATCTAAGTTTAAGACAAGATGAGACACAACAGGTGCATTGAAGAGGCAGTGTTGCCTAAGGGCTAGAGCAGTGGAGTAGGACTCAAGAGATCTGGGTTCTATTCTTGACTCTGCCGATGACCATGCACAGGTCACAGCATGACAGCTATAAGCAGCGGTCTCAACCCACCAGCTGCCTATCAAGTATCTTGTCAGCATCGTGCAGTAGGTGGATTTAAAATAAAACTTACTGCTTATGTTTTTTGTTTGTGGTCAAAACATTTGCCAGTCACCTCAGATGGACTTGCTTCAAATACACGACTTTATTAAAATTCAAAGGGCCAGGCCATCCCCTCTGCTTACAGGTAAAGAAAGGATAAGACTAGAGGAAAACCCACCTAAATGGTTCAAAGTATTTTAGAAGAAAGGGAACCAATGAAGCCTTCTACCTGATCCTATGGAAGCTCCTCTTTGTCAGCACCTTGCATTTGGGCTCCATGGCTTTGGGGGTTGAGGCAGCATACATAGCATCATTCCCAGAAAATCAATGGGGAAATAGGCACATGAATTAATGCTGACTCGGTCTTCATTCATGCCAGATGGTGGGAGTTTCAAAAGCATCAAGCATTGGCGTAACTCAGTTCTCATTGAGATCAATAGTGCTGAGCATTTTTGAAAAATCCCCCAAGAGGGTTTGCTGCTCTGTACTGTCAACCACATTAGAAGAGTGTAGGGGGCTGGACCGCTGCAGTGAGGTACTGACTGTGTGTAGTAGAGAGGCAAAGAAGTTGCTCTGCCAGCAGAAATATGGGGACTAGATAGTAGCAGTGGGGGACCAGCCTTCTTCACCAATGCCCAGATCTCTGCAGATGCCCTGAGATCTCTAGCATCTCCCAGTGCCTCTCAGAGGCCATGACTCTTGACTATCCTGTGGAGAGACAGAGTTTGTCTGCATGATTCCTCAAAGGCAATGAGGGCAAACTCAGAGCTTGCTGAATGCCTTTTGCCCTGTCATGGGCTTTTCTACAACAGGATACTCTCTAGCTCTCAATTTACAATTTTAGGTCAAATGGCAAGCCACAAACTTTTAAAATTGGACTATTTTTTAAGTCATACAATTACCCTTCCCAAGAAATATTAGGATGAAACATTTAACCACGTTATTGATTTTCTAAAATAATAATATTACTGTGACTAATCGGAAGTCCACTGAAGCCAGCCCATAATTGTATTCAATGGCCAAATTAACTTGGCTTTTCAAATTTGGAAGGTCTTCCTCACCTTGAAGATGCATGGGTTTTACTTGTGTCTGTCCCAGGCTGAGCACTTCAAGGTAAACACAAATAGCATTTTATTATTTAAGACCTACAGGACTCAATCAAAGGCTAGTAGAAAGAAAGTATTATTATTGCCATTTTACAGATGGGGAATGGAGAGATTACAAAGGACTTGCCCCTGGTGAAACAGGACATCTGTAGCAGAGCTGGGAATTGACCATGCATCTCCTAAATCCCTTATCCAGTCTCTTAACCATCTCGCCATTCTCATTCTTCCTTTTCATGGGTCCTATCATCCCAACCTGCAATTTCTTAGCAGTACAACCTAAGCTCAGTTAAACATTCTAAGGAGATGAAAGCATTGTGTGTTATTTTTCCCACTCAGCCATTTTCCCCCATCCTGCCAATATTGTCTCAAGGAAAGGATTGTTAATGACAATGAACTACACATTATTGCAACCTTGAAAACTCAGCCAAGAGCACCTGCTCATTCATTTTCTAGCAATGAGAAAATATGAAGTGCTTACATTTAGAGCAAAGGAGGATCAAGTTAAATCTTTTCTCACATTCTTGCTACAAGACTGAACACCTTTTTATATACAGTTATTTACTGTAACTTTACTTCATTAGTGTAAAAGACATTATTTCATTTTAAATGTAAGGGGTCTTTTACAATAGGAGACTTGGAAAAAATAGATGGCTGCTTTTTCAAACACATTAAACCCTTATCTCTATTTGACTTAAAAAAATTGTGAAGCACAAATTATCCAGAGCTTAGCACTCTGAGTCTCTTCCCACGCCTTTAGAGTCAACAGTTATGGTGCTAAAGTTTAATCAATCCCATAAAATGTTACTCAGAAAGTGACCCTGGTGTTATGGCTGAAGTACATCTCCTACATTAAAAAGCACTTTCATTGCAGCCAAACCAGTGTTATTGAAAGAGAGAGCTAATAGGTACCTAGATGAGGATGGGAAAGGGAGGTGGAGAGGCAGCAAGGAAAAGAAAGAGAGGAGGGAGGAGAAAAAAAATCCCATTTTCAAGTGGTTCCCCAAGGAGCTCAGTGTGCATAGATGAATGACCAGGTTGAATAAAAAAAGCTCTTTTGACAATTTCAAGCTGAGGACTCCATGAATTTCATAGTAAAGACAGATGCAATTTTCCCATTCAGCACAGGAGGATTATAGCAAACAGTACAGGCAGTAATGCCATTGTAAAGAGATTACAGTGCACTGCTGATTCACTCACACAAAACTTATGTTAAAATACAGTTAAGGTTGTAAATGGATATCGATTTAATTATAACTTTCAGAACATCATCTTTATTAGAAAAAATATTCAAGTAATTCATAACTAAGATCCATAAACATCCTTGATGTTGATCACTAATCTCTGCCTATCATTCAACTATCTCACAATGCAATATCTATGTTATATAAAGGTATTACAGGTATGTATATTTTAATTCATATATGCTTTGGTTTGATGATAGGGCTCTTTGACTCATATTGTAGTGATTAGTCCAAGACACGTCAGTTTCTGAGCTACATACAGAGAGGTAAAAACAAGACATTGGTACTTCTTGTTATGATTGTAGAGAATGAAGGTTTGTGTTTTAGTTGGTTGCCCTTATGTGATGAACAGGAAAGTAGCTGTAGACCCATATCTAGAATATGATAAAATCATATAACTCCAATTAGGTGGTAACCCCAATAGCTGAGATTCGTTATATTTTTCCTATATTTGAAACTTTGTGCTTCTTCTTCGATATGTGGATGAGGTCTGTGGTTTGGCAGTTTGGTGGATGAGTTTGGCAAGATCAGAGGATAGTGTTAGGTTTGGGCTTTGACACAAGGTCATAATTAAGGCTCTTTATGGGATAAACAGTGAATTTCCTGACTTTCAAATTTTGTTTCTTTTAATTTAAAGCACAAACCCAAGCTTTCAATCATTATTTTTGTAAATACAGCTTGCACAGTAATAATGTTTGTTATTTACTTGATATTTATTTACAACCTTAACAATATCTTCATAAAGTCTGTCTAGGAATTTCTTTAAGAATATAGCTAAAAAACTCATGAAAATTTGATGTAGATTTTTATATTTCTTGGGGATTGAGAGTCTATTATGCTCTAATTTCAGATGTTTATACATGTTATTCAATTTTTAAAAGGACATAATTGTATTCAAATCAAACAGCTTATGGACAAAGTTTATAATTATTTGTACCTAAGAGGTTCTGGTGATGGCACCTAAACGCTTCTTGGTGAATCAATAAAACTTAATTCATTGAACCAGAACTGTTCAACTCAGAGAATTTACAAACTGCACAGACTGTACTGATAGATTTTGTAACCTTCTTGTACTGGAATATTTCACATGGCAGAACTTAAAAACATCATGCATGCAGTCATATACTAACAAAGCTTACAAACTCCACCAGAGTTTGTTTTGATCAAGTTTATGAGCAATATGACAAACCTTTGGCCAAGTTGACAAAGTCTGCCACAACTTCAGCTAAGCGGACACAGTCCACTAAAACCTGAGAGACCATTTTAGCACTTTGAAATTACTAAAATTAACAGTTGACCTTACCAGAAATAGTCCTATTCATTTGATTGTATGCAAGATGAATTAATAAAACAAATGTGAAGAGTACACAGCACACCATTTTTGAGATATGGCTTTACAAAAATGATTAAAAGACTCGAAAAGTGAAATACTTAATTTTTCAAAATCCTATATCTCAGAACTACCTTATTGGCTTAACATTTCTCTCCTCTCCCACAGCAAACTCTCCTCAGCCTAAAGACCACTCATGAGATATTTCAAAATACATTTCTAAGGAAGCAAAGGGAGAAGAGTGGGCAAAATTAGACACAGTGGAAAGTTAGTTTAAATCTACATATGGAGCTGCTTCTTCATTGTTATAATGTCAACAAAGTCTCTAATGTTTCTAACCCACAGGGATAAGAATTACTATGATTTTATTACAGTATAACCTAGAGGCCCACACTGGAGACTGAGTCCCCATTGTACTAGGCACTGTACATTTACATAGTATTCTGCGCTGGAGAATTCATCATCCAAATAGACAAGAGAGACAATGGATGGGAGAAAATGAATATTATTATTCCCATTTTACAGATGGGGGACTTAGAGTTTAGGAGCCTGACTTTCAGAAAAGCAGATCATCTACAGCTCCAGCTAACGTTAATGGGAGCAATGAGTGCTCAGCATCTTCAGAAAAATCAAGCCCTAATTGACTCACCCAGGGTCACACAGGAAATTTGTGGCAGAACTTGAAATTGAATATAGTTCTTTAAATCCCAGCCCAGTGTCTTAACTACAAAACAATCCTTCCTCCATTTAGATACTTGGTGATAAAACAGAAATTAAGATTTGATCTTGCCTGGTAGAGAATGCTTCCCACACACTCTGTGAATGAGAACTTATATCTAACTTTGAAGACCCAGCTTTCTCCAGTTTGCCTGTAAAGTTCCCAGATAATCACTAAATTAGAGTCAACTATCTGTAAATAAATAAATCAGCATTTCCAATGCTAATCTTGTTGATAATGCTGGACAGCTCCCTGTGCCTTCTATAGCCTCGGGAACAGCAGGATAGCAAGTAGTCTTTCAGTGCTATTATGTTCAAGAATCTTTTATGATATCCCAGAGGAAACATTCTCCCAACAAATTTGAGTTATTCTGTCTCAAATAAACATGTGTTTATTTCCATGTGGATAATATACAACATACGAGGTACCTACAATGATTCAAGTAGCAGGAAACTTGTGATTCCGCGGTTTGCTGAGTGGACTATGAATGTCACAAACATGACCAGGATTCCAAGAATAAATTACTGAAACCTCTCTCTCATTTCTACATGTTTGCAGTTCTACACTGACAAGTTTTGAAGAGAACACAGCGTGTCACAATAGAGACTGAAATCAATTGAGACTTTGGATTTACAATGAGATCAGAATATGGTCAAGCAACAGCTAGTTGACACTGGAGTTTAAACCAAACCTCACAGTTCAAATCATAATCTGGAATTTGCCAAGTTTTGAAGGTGTTAGGATCTGGCATTTTGGTTCAGATTCATGTCTAGCTCAGTCTCCACGTTTGGAATAATATTAGGTTTATGTATTATTAGGAGTGTTTAATAAATTTAATATTTTAGTCATGAAAAATCATTATGATTTGTTCATTATCTTATTTCCATGTGTTGTTTGCAACCCAAACATTGCAATGTGGTACTATTCCATAAATAAGGTATGGACAGGGATTGGTCCTCTAACATGTATCTGCCCAGACCAACTTTTTTTTTGATGGCTCCACTATGACTGCAGAGCTAAAGCACTGAATAGGGAGAGGAGTGCAGAGAGGCAGATACCACTGATGTCTCGCTGGTTCATTTTTAGAAGTGAACCTTTTTGGAATGATTGAATGGACGGGTTTTGTTGTTGTCACTGCAGGGTGATTGGTTTGTTCTGTTGTTTATGCCAGGTTCTAGCAGAAGCTAGGGTTGTTGAAATACCATGAGAAAGGTTGTTCTGGCAGCACTTCTTGCCAAGACCAGAAGCTGGGCTGGAAATCTCATGAGAAAGCCTGTCTTACTAACTCCCAGTGTTTGGATTTTTCAGAAAAACATGCCAGCTTTTGTGTGTTTTCTCAAATGGAACACAATAGCCTAACCTTCTCTTCTCCCTAATATGCAGACAGCAATAGTGCAGACCTCTAGAATAATCAAATCTATAGCTGCAAGACCCATTTGTTCACTTTGTCCACCTCCCTTCCAGAAAGGCAGCTTGTCTATTATCTTTTCCAGCCTGGCTTTAAGTGTCCCAAACAATGGGTCTTCCACTCTTTTTAGATACTATTACAAAGCCAAATGACTGTGATCATCAAGAGATTTTCCTGATATTTAGCCCAAACTATCCTTGTCATTACTCCCAGTTACGCTCTATTGTTCCTCCTAAATAATTCCTCTTTACCCTTGTTGTTTATACCCTTCAAATATTGGTAGACTGTGATATTCCCTGGGAGTTCTGCTCAAAATGGATAGGGCCAACAGTAAATAATTTGTCCCCCCCCCCCCCCTCACTGTACCTTATATTGCTGCAATTCAATATGGCATTTGATTAAAAAAATAGATGGCAAAATAATCTGTCATCATCAGGTTAATTGGGAGGATAATTACTAGTGACCATACATATAAATTCTAATGGGATTAAGGTCTGACTACCATGCATTTAAAATGCAGTGCAATATTAATAAATAATAAGAAATAAGCCTTTGTCATGAAATTTTGATCCAGATTTGCATTCAGATTTTGGGAGGTTCAAATCTTGACAAATTATTTACCATCTCAGTATTCGTTTGGCTAGTCTATTTAAATTATAAGCTAAAAATCAGGACTGTCTCTTTCCCCCCCCCCCCACCCAAATAACTTATTAGTTAAAAGGATGTGAATTAACTTAGAATGAATGTTCAATTCATATAGTTGAATCATCATCATCATTATTACAGGAAGCTCTAATCATTACACAGCCACTAATATCAAACATTCTGCTAGCTCATCTTTAATGAACATGACTCACTTTCATTTCACTTTAACGATTCCCAAACCCACATCTCCTCTGTGCCTCCTGATTCTTCTCAGGGGTCGGGGGGAGGACATCTGAGATATCTACACTAGTTTGTAAAGATGAAGGTCTACATTTTAAAAAGTGGTTTTCAGTGCCTCAATTTTTGGGTGCCCAATTTGACACATGTTAAGTTCAAAAGTGCTGAGCACTCCCTTCCACTGAAAATCAGGTGCTTTTGAGGTGTCTCAAATCAGGCACTCAAAATCACTACACACTTTTAAGAATGTAGGCTCAATTCTCTCACAAGCATGCCCTTCATATTGCCAGTCACGACTTTGGTTTGCTAAATGACCTAGAAGGTGGGGAAGACTGTCCAATACATATCTGAAAGGGCATTGCACTGTCACTGACCAAGTGTTTGAAGACAAAAGAAACTGGATAACAATTCCAAAAGGCAGCACCATTGCCAGGTACTATCCAACATCAAAGTCTAGCCCTGTTTTACAAATCACACATTCAGATATCGCAGCTTATAGTGACTAAAATAATCCATGTTTCACTAATGTCGAGGAACACAAACATTTTCATTATGTGGACTACATCTTAAGAGATCTTGGGGACCTGCCCCCCATCTCACCTATACACAACTATAGGCAGCTGCATATTTGGTTCTGTATGGGTTCTTATACTGCACTCATCACTGTAGTACCTCAGCACCTTCCAGCAGTGTGTTAAGCAATGTGACAACACATCTATCATGTGTTGTTTGTTCTCTCATCCCCTCCCCAGGGAGAGAAGCTTGTGCAGTGCAGTGTCCTGTTTTGGAAGGGGGTTTCTTTCATGGCGGGGATGGAGGTTGGTTTTTGTTTAAAATAAATATGTTGCTACGTGATCGTATTAGAGAAGGCAAGGTCGGGGAAAGGTTCTTTGCTTGTGTAGTGGAAGGTGGTGAGATTTGTCACAGTCCTCAGTCCCTGGGGGAGTTCATTGCACAGTAAGACCAGCCTGTGAGAAAGTTCTGTGTACATGGAAAATTATATGAGGAAAAATCAAAGGGGAAGTACAATGAGCATATTTCAGACCACAGATTGCAGGGAAGTTCATGGAAAGAGGGACAAAGTTGATAATGTATAGAAGACGTCAGTTAAATTGTCTAAAATGTCCAATTCTTTAAAAAAAAACAAAAAAACCCCCACCTGTCATGTAAACCAAATCCAACTCACATTATAATCCTTGGGGTTCTAGAGCCAACCCAACAGTATGCATGTGGAAAGGACAAGACCTTAAACTCAAGACTTTTGGGGAGCTTAGGAATTGGTTTGATGGTGTGGAGATGATTGATGTCACTCAATCTCCCCTCCTCAATGACAAAAGTTCTTTTTTCTAGCCCTAGCAAGCCAGGATATTTTTTAAAAAAATTAAACAGTTTAACACACACACACACACACAGAAATTAGCCCTACAACAATATAATTGTATCAGATTTTAAACCCCTCACTGGTCTAAAATGGAGTATTATACAACTCCGAGCCTCTATGGGTCCATCTACACTGCAAAAAAGATTTGCAGCAGCGAGTCTCGGAGCCAAAGTCAATTGACTCTGGCTCACACTATGGGACTAAAAATAGCAGCATAGATGTTCCTGTGCAGACTGGAGCCCAGACTCTGAAACCTAGAGAGAGAGGGGTGGGTCTTAGAAGCCAAGCTCCAGCCCAAGGAAAAACATCTGCACTGCTATTTTTAGCTCAGTAGCCTGAGCCCCACAAGCCTGAGTCAGTTGACCCAGGCTCTGAGATTCGCTGCCACAGGATTTGGGAGAAGGGGTGCATTGTAGACTCGCCCTGTTGATGGAAATTACCCCTAAAACTACTCTTGCCTCATACTGCCCTCACCCTCTCCCTCTTCTGGCACCTCATTGTTTGTCTGATACATCTAATTGTGTGACTGGCTTGTGGGAAGGTCAGGGGCAGATGAATGAATACTCATTCAAACTCCTGCTCCACAGTACTACTTCTAGCCAGGGTTTAAAAGGCAGCACTGACTAGAATGCCAGCTTTAAGGGACCCAACTGCACACAACGCAGGTATGGAATGTATTACATATTAGGAGTAGCACACAGAGCACAGGGGAACCTGGCCTTGTATTGCCTAGAGCACTGTTACGCAGCTATCAAGTAATCCCTGCCTTATAAGCAGAGAAAGGCCTAGGAGGGGAGCATATAGTTAAGCTAACTTCACTTGCCTATTAAGGGTCACCGTTCTAAGCCAATGTGTCCTTAGACACACATTCTCTGTCCACAGCCTATCCCTGTTTACCCCATGCTCTTAAGGGTGCGGGATAGGGGCCTACAACAGACCTGCCACTTCCTGTGGCAGGGCTGCCTGGGTGGGGGGGGAAGTGGGGCAATTTGCCCCAGACCCCATGCCCCGCGAGCCCTGGCCCGGCGGTGGTCTGGGTCTTTGGTGGCATTTTGGCAGCAGGGGGCCCTTCAGTGCTGCCGAAGATGTGGAGCGACTGACGGGACCCCCACTGCCGAAATGCCACCGAAGACCCAGACCGCCACCAGGTGAGTACAAGTGCCGCAGCTCCCCCGCTTTGCCCCAGACCCCCTGAATCCTCTGGGTGGCCCTGTCCTGTGGTGAAAGTGCTGCTCCAAGGCACCCCCTCCTGACTAGATGTAGCATTGCATTATCCTTTGCCTCAGTTTCCCTTACCTTCTTACACCCTGCTCCAGCCATAGAAGCACCATGGCCCTCCAGCCAGACCTCTTTGAAGTCCAGCCCTTTTCTGAGGCAACAAAGATCCAAATGTGCATCCAAGCAAATATCCAAACTAGTAGCTCTTCTGTCCCTCTCAGACTACACTGAAGTTTTCTGCTTCTTGGCCCCTACTCCCAGACCCTGCACAGCTTATCCTGTACCGCTTCTTCCCAGCAGCTTTTCCCCCACTGCCTCCTCTCCTCAGGGATTCTAGAAGCTTCCCTCAAGAATCTCCCTACTCTTTGTAGGTTCCATCTCAGTGCTGTCCCCTCAGGAGCCTAACCTGTTCACCAGGCCTTTTCTCAGAGAGAGAAAACATTCCTCTCCACCCAGGCCTTTTCCCTCCAACTGCACTCACCCAGCTGGGCTTTATTTCTAATTAGTCCTGGGCCCCTCCCTCCAGGTGCACCCCAGCTGGTTAACTGGCCTCTGGGGCCTATATTAACCCTTTCACAATGTGTGTGAGGTAAACAGCCCTTCACACTTCCAGTTAGTGTGTGGAGGATTCTGCCTAGTACTTAATTTACTTGGTCCATTGTGCCTAGTCCCTGAAACTCATCCTCAAGCTGTAGCACAGCCACTTTGTACTCCCTGCTTTGAATGTTGCAAGGATTTACAGGATACTGACTGAGATAGTCCTGCAAATGTCCAACACATTGGGGCCAAACTTCACCTTGGTGTAACTCAGTTGAGTTTTATATCAGAGACAAATTTGATCTAGCATGTTCACATAGGTTTGAAATAGGAATCAGAGGACCAGTTTGGATAAAACAAGAGGTGATGTGAAATCTGTGAAGGGGTGTTTACCCCACACTTGCCCTGAAAGGGTTAATGCAGACTGAGAAGGGCGGCTAATTAACCTGACAGGCCACAGCTGAGGAGAAGCAGATGGCTGAGTAATCCTCTGACTGAGTGAGGGAGCCCAGCTGAAGAGGAATGAGGGAGGCTGGGGCAAGAAGAGAGGACCCAGAGTCAGGAGGCCGGAAGCCTGAGCAAGGCATTGTTATGTCTGTGGGCGGAGGGGACACTTTGAGAGAGTGCCCCTGTGGGGGAGATAAGAAGCTTAGCCCCAAGGGAAAGAAAGCAGAAAAGCCCCAAAGTGTCCAACCTGTGGCGAAAACAGGAAGAAGGAATACCCCGTAATAGTGAGGTGGAGAATGTGGGCAGTAACACTTGCCCCTGATACAAGTGGAGTTTGAAAGACTGTGTAGGAGACTAGCCCTGATACGAGTGAAAGTGTGAGAGACTGAAAGACTGTTTAAGACAGCTGCCCCTAATACAAAGGGAGGATGAAAGACAGAGAGACCTAGAAGGAAACAGACCTTGACTGCTGACTAGAAGGTCCCTGAGCCAGAACCCAGAGTAGGAGGCAGACCTGGGTTCCCCTGCCAGCCACTGAGGGCGTGGCACCATGGGGCAGTGAATGGGAAGACTGCCTATGATTGTTGAGGAAAGACTTTGAAGGACTATCACAGAAGGGGGAAACACAGGTAGTGTAACCTGGCCAGAGGGGCTGGCTCACAAAGAGGCAGCATTTCATGGAGTGAAAGAGGGGCTGCAGACCCAGGGAGAGAGGCGGAGAACTGGTGTGCCACTATGAGAAGGGGGCCCTGGAGCTGAAAGGAGCTAATCCCCAGAGCAGCCAGGAAGAGGCCCCCTCACGGTGAGTGAACCCTCTGACAGGGCCCAAAACTTTAACGGATCCCAAAGCAAACATTTGTGAGGTTAAGATGATTTTTTTTAAGTTATCATTTATTTTCATGCCTACCTGGACATCTTATTTCTGATCAGGCATGGAAGCAAAAGTGCCAAAGTGCCATGAGAGAGGCTATTCCTTCTCTTTCTAGCCTGACTTGAAGCAGCAAAAAACAGAAGTCTCAAAAGAAAGCCCATTATTGTGAGATTTCCATCTCCGTTTCCCAGAGTCCAGAAACCTGGATAATCATTCAGACTTAGACACTTGGCCCAACGGAATTTCTTGACAACTGGGACCAGATTCTGATACCCTTATCTCCTGCTGAGAGTAGCACTTTACTCCACAAATAGTCCCGCTGCATTTAGTGTAAGGGTGTTAGATTCAGACTTGCTGTTCTCCAAAACTATTTTTGTGTACAAAGTACATGTTTAGATTCACATCCTTTTCTTACTAAACTAAAACTTTATCATCAGATTTTTCTTCTTCCTGTACACATCTGTTATAATTAAGACTACCCTTATTTTATTTCCAGCAGTGAGTGAGAGATTTCATTTGTGATTTTAGTTGCTGGGACAGATAGATAATGAACTGTGGAGATTTCACCACACAAAATATCACATCCCTTGAATTTAGCTACCTGACAGAAGACATTAGAGTACAGAAGCTGAGACTGTGCTTAAGCCCAGACATGTATTGTTAAATGTGACATGCTCAATTTATCATTAGTTATGAAGTGAAAACGGATGAATACACATTCAATTTAGTTCAGCTGCTTTCTTCATTTATCACACTCTTTCATCATCCATCATTTCTCCTCCACCCTTTTGATTTGAACAAACAACACACTTTCATAAATTTAATCTAATTAATCATAATTGTAAGGTAATGTTCCCTTAATGAACCATACATTGGGCTTTATAAAGTTTGTTGCAATTTTAATAAAATCTGTTCCAGATAGAATCTACAAATGTTCTCCATGGAGTCAAAACCACCTTATATTTCCCTCCCACTCATTATTAAGGTTGATGATGATGTATCAGTACCAAGAGTTGCTCAAGCATATTGTTCTTCTTTTACAAAACAACTGTTTCAATAAACTGGAAAGCGTTCATCATTTTATGAGACAAGATACACAGTTAAGAAAAAGTTAATTGAAGTAGAAACAAATTAGAATATTGATCAAAATGATTTTTCACCCATTGTTATGAAATACGCAGTACTTGCTATCTACTGAGGGCATCTTGAATGCTGAAGATGGCATAAAGGAGAAGTTGTAATTTAGTGTTGAAACCAGTGAACATTGTTAATAAGTTTTGCTGTGGGCCTTAATTTCTCAAATTCCAATTAAACTAGAAGAGACTCTCATACTTTCTGGAGATATAGTCTGAGCAATGATGGTTAATATATTTCAAGCATAAGCCCGGGAGTCAAAAGATCTTGGTTTTAGCCCTGATTCTGCCAGAGATTTCCTGTGAACATAAACAAGTTATTTGACCTCACTGCCTCAGTTTCCCCAATTTGTCTAAGGAGGTCATACTACTACTTTCCGTGCCTTGTTGTGGTTTTGTGAGGCTTAATTAATGTTCATAAAGTGTTTTGGAATGCTGAAGTGGAAAATGCTACAGAAATGTACAGCATTCACTGTTATTAATTATTTAAACTTTTTATGTTATTGGTTATAAAAATACAGGAATTGCCATGTATTAACAAATCTTATTCATAACCTGTATTTATTACTTTTGAAAGACCCATTTGTGTTCGATCAGCCTCTTATTACCGGTGTAGTTATTTTGTTCAAGTTCCAAAAATGGTAACAATACATGTGTCATTTTTTCCACTGAAAGGATTTCCCATACTATATTTCTTGATGACAATGGTGCTGGAGGATCTGTCCTTTTTCCAAAATTAAGCTATCACACATCTGGCTGCTGGTAATAAGTGTGTTACCAATGGGTCCTTCCCAAGCAAGCAAACTAATTGTTTGTAGAATTACTGGCAAGTCATACTCCATCCATCCACAATCTTGTTTTCAATTATATTAAGTGCCATTTAAATAGCTTTACTTCAGTCTGTCTGAACCAGTGGAAAGTTTCAGTCGGGGGATAATCTTTACCATAGTATTTTGCTTTCCCCTTCCTCAATACAGATTAGAGACAAGATGCAGCAATATCACAACAGAATATGCCAGACCTATGCACCTGACAGAAAGTTTCCATCCCAGAGCTCTCCCTGCTGTACTTTGTTAGGTTACTGTTCCATCAGAAAGCTTTACAAAAAAGGTGGCTCTAAACTTTGCTCCTAGATTTACATTGATTTTTTTCTTCTTCTTCTTTGTAAAATTAATGCCTGATACCTTTTGACAGAGTGCTAGACAAAATGTGGTTGTCACACTATACCATTTTGCACAGGGTTATAGCTGCACAGCTACAAGTGGCTAGACTCAGCAAGAATCAAGTTGTTTTACATATCGCACTGATATTGGTAGAACCCAACAATTCACTGCTCAAAAATTTGCTAATATGAGCTAATTACATCTTTAACTTCAAATTTCTCATAGAACTGCTGCTGTTTTTGCTACCACTTATTTGTGTTTCAAAGGGTTAATTATAGCAAAGTACACAACTGAGCAGCCAGTGAGGTTGCCCAGAATGTACATGAAGTTATGTGGGCTAATGTTGTAAGCGGGAAGTAGCACAGGGATGTTAACAATCTATTGTAGTTGGGAGTCAACCCGGGATTTGATGCAATAAATGCCTTTGTAAAAAGTAACTAGCAGAGACACAGGAGGATCAGTTTATATAAAGAGCTTGGTATAGTGTTATTATGACTTACAATATTTGGCACGGTTGTGGCATATTCCCCTGGAGAGCTGGAATCAAGGCATGTCGTGGGAAGCGGGGGAAGGAGGAAGAAAGAAAAAAAGAAAATCTGCCATTTCCACAGTGCTGTGCAAGGTTGCCTTTCTTCACAAAGTAGATGCTAGACAGTAGATTCTCCGGCACATTTCAGATGTGAGTACTCTAATTCTGCCCACCACCGCCTATTTCGGTTTTGACTCGTTCCACTTTTCTGATCACTCTTGTTTTGCCAGTGACAAGCTGTTCCTCTGTAACCTTATTGGTGACAATTGCATACTTGTCCTATGTTTCTCCTTGTGTTGCCGGGTCAGAAAAGAGTACTTTCTCTAATGCCCCTAGCTGTTAGTGCAGTTAGAGTAGCCAAAGCATTGCTATCCATTAACGTAAGTATAAAATATGAGATCAATTAATCATTCATTATTTTTACAGTGCAATAGTTGAAGCTACAGGGTAGGCAGTCCAATAATCCTTACAACCCCCAAGATGCTCATCTGCTCCAAAACTGATTACTGATTTCATTCATTAGTTGGAGGATATCTGTGTGTAGAGTCCTCATTTTTAGAGGATATCAGTCTAGTGGAAATAGCCATTCTTTGTACATTGTTCCATCTTAAACCATGGCATTTGGGATTCCCAGAAAATGTATGTTTAGGAAGATTTAAGGCCAGATCCTGCTTTCAATTAATTCAAAGGCAAAACTATCACAGACTTTATAGGGATCAGAATACAGTAGACAAAATACTAAAGAAGATTTGATATTTTTTAAAGTGCCCTGCTTGGTGCATGTCCTCTAAACTAAGGCAGAAAGGAAAAAAAATTAGAATCTATTTAAATGAGACAATAGCATTTCAGACATAGGCAGGAAGTGACAGAGATTTCTAGTGCCCAACTAAAAAGCACACTTACTAAAAATCCTAACCCTTGCTTCTTTATATTGAAATGTCCAATGAATTAGTTTAAGGTGATCTTAAAGGGAGTGAAATTCACCCCTGTCCATAGAGGCTGCCAACAAGAAGGCCAATGCACCACTTGAATCTCAGGGCTGGTGCATACTACAAAGTTAGGTCAGCTTGACTACATTGCTCAGCGCTGTGAAAAAATCTCACACTCTGAGTGATGCACTTAAGCCAACCTAAGCCTCGGTGGAGACATTGCTAGTTCAATGGAAGAATTCTTCCATCAACCTAGCTACCACCTCTCAGAGAGGTGGATTTACTACAGGGATGGAAAATCCCTTCTGTGTAGCTGCACTACTAATTGTAGTGTAGATGTAGCCTCATGCTGTGGGGCTTTCAGCATTTCTCTTGGGATTCTGTCCTAAAGCTCTGCCTCTCAAAGCAGCAGGTTTCATAGTTAACCCATTGAAATGAAAAAGGCAATTCACATATCTCAGGACCATTGTTTTAGGTTCTTTACAGATTCCGTCACTGAATCATTTCCACTTGGGTCACTTCTTCAATCCTTTTTACAATCATGAGGACTGGAACCAATGTTTTAAAATGAAAGCTGAGCTTCAAATATTATCATGGGATTCCAAGAACCAGGGTCCTAGGTGCATGCTGATATGGCCCAGGCTTCAATCCTGCCCTGACTCTGGGGTAAATTCACTCTTGTGCAGGGTTCAGCGCCATGTAAGTGCTCCAAAGTAGGGCTTAAGTGAAGTCATGTCTACCCCAGAAATGCTACAATGGCCCAGTGGCAGGGCCATAGTGCAGACAATTACTTCAAAGACCTTGGGGCCAGTCCAAAGAGTTGTTATAGTAAATGCATTTTATAT
Organism: Mauremys reevesii; assembly: GCF_016161935.1. NCBI lineage: Eukaryota > Metazoa > Chordata > Testudines > Geoemydidae > Mauremys > Mauremys reevesii. Next base: position 18,674,450 of record NC_052627.1, on the reverse strand, counting down.
CCACTTGTGTATTCTTCAATGCAATCATCGAATCAAAAGGTTTCATGCAGAGAAATCACATAAAGTCCTTCTAGTAGAGGATCATTTCACTATAAAGTGTAGTTGCTTGCATGGGGGAGGCACTTGCTCAGATATTACGTTTGTTCACTTGCTCATTTCAATTTATGTATTGATCTCTGCTTTACTGGCAACAGCAGAGAGAGTGCATACAGTCAATTCATTAGTACATAATGTAATAGTTGTAATAAGATTCACCACATTACCAAAACTAACAAATGTCATTACCATATTTTGCTGCAAGCAAAAAATAAGAAGGACATTTACTGGACGCATTCACCATTACACATCTGCTGAAGCTAACTTTGCTGCATAAGGCCATGATAACCTTGCTTTCAACTCTGCTGAAACAGCTCATAAAACGTGCCTCCATCCTATGGCTTCGTCCACTACCAAGGACAGCACTAGCATTTAATTAAATGAATCGCTTCTGAGAAAGGGACAACAACTTTCAGTGACAGCAGCACCATATCACATGGGTGCACACACACACATGATCTGTTGCAGCTTTATAAAGAGTTTCTCACAGCATTTAATCAACATATTCCAGGGGTGGGCAAACTTTTTGGCCCAAGGGCCACATCTGGGTGGGGAAATTCCATGCAGGGTCATGAATGTAGGGCTGGGGCAGGAGGTTGGGGTGCAGGAGGGAATGTAGGGTGTGGGAGGGGGTGCTGTGTGCAGGAAGGGGCTCAGAGCAAGGGGTTGGGGTGCAGGAGGGTTGCAGGGTGTATGAGGGGGCTCAGGGCTCAGGTGCAGAAGGGGTGTGGGCTGCAGCAGAAGCTCAGGGCAGGGGGTTGGGGTGCAGGAGGGGTGCGGCAGGGGGCTCAAGACAGGAGGTTAGGGGTCTCAGGGCAGGGGGTTGGGGTGCAGGTTGCAGGAAGGGTTTGGGGTGCGGGCTCCGGCCCAGCACTGCTTATCTTGAGTGGCTCCAGGGTGGCACCGGGGCTAAGGCAGGCTCCCTGCCTGCCCTGGCCTCACGCCGCTCCTGGAAGCGGCCAGCAACATGTTCCTGTGGCCCCTGGGGGAGGGGGGAGCAGAGGACTCCACGCGCTGCCCTCACCTGTGGGTATTTCCCCTGAAACTCCCATTGGCCGCAGTTCCCCGTTCCCTCCCCCAGGGGCTGCAGGGACGTGGTGCTGGCCACTTCCGGGTGCTGGCCATTTCCAGGAGCGGTGCGGGGCCAGGGCAGGCAGGGAGCCTGCCTTAGCCCCACGGCACCACGGGGGTGGCAATCCTGTGGGCCAAATCCAAAGCCCTGGCAGGCCAGATCCAGCCCACGAGCCGTAGTTTGTCCACCCTTGACGTATTCCAATTTCTAAGCCAAATAAATATATCTATTCATCTGCTCTTGCCAAAAGAGAGATGGAGTGTGGAAGGGATGTGGGTTGGGCTTAATGAAAAATTAAAGAATCACAAGAATTTTGAAATTTTTAAAGCATTTTTCATTCTGTTTTTCAAAAAATGACCCATTTTGAGGTTTCCGTTTTCTCTTGGGAGTTTTTTCTTTTAACTGAATAATTTTTCAGTTTTGAAATCAATTTATTTGCAAAATTTAACTTTGAAAAAAACTTATCAGGTGACTAAACTGACCAATCAAAATTGACTGTGAAAGAAAGAAAGAGAGCCTGTGACAAAAAAATAACAAAAGGCCATTTTTTTCCTCGAAATTTCCATCAAAACTTTTCCAAAAAAATTTCTAATGCACAATTGTTTTTAACAAAACAAATACATTAGCCCCACTTTTTAAAAAAGGTTATTTTTCCAACAACAATGTTTTTCAATCAAAAAATAAACTCACCCAGTTCTGTCTGGCATTATGGTGAACTTCCTGATGACAGTGTGAGACAAGTTTGAAAATGACATGCTACACATAGCATTGATAGAAATTATGGAGTAGCCATTCCTCTCCAAATCACATTCGGCAGTGTCCTTGCATAGAACATCAGTGCTGTCAATGGGCCAATCCTGACACCTGACCTCAATTTTTATTCATTCTTTACTCAGATATTATGGTGATGAGGGCAATATAAGAACCTGAATAGAATAGGCCAAACATCCGTTGACTCCAACTGACCTCAATGGGAGTTTGTCTGAGGTAGGATTGATGAAAACCTAAGTAAAAAACTGAAAGATTTGGTCTCCCCAGGACACGTAGGAGCTGCTTGGCACACCCACTCCCATTCACCCCAGATGCTACCAGTAAATACTATAGATATATGCATAACACATTGTATATTGTACATACAGAGAGAGAGATTATGGATGATCAAGACATTAAAACAAGCAGGTTCACTAAGCTGCTGCCTCAGGGGTTAAAGTACAAGATAACAGAGAGGGAGAGAGTGCAGTCTACCATCCTTTGGCTTGGGTAAGCAGGGTTCTTCTTGGCTGGTGCAGTGAGAGCTCCCTCTTCTGTTCCAATCTGCTTTAACCACTGGGCCTGTACCCACAGCATCCCCCTTGTTCTGTCACTTTCTGTTTAAAAGAGAAACTTCACCCTCTTCCACTATTGCCAACCTTTTGCTTTCAGAAAAGCATGAGTCTGGCTCCCCGAAATCATGAAACTGTCTTAAAAATCATGAGAGTTTAAAAATTAATAAATCCTGGGTTGTTTGTTTGCCTTCTGGTTCTTGAGCCCTTCACAGCTCACATTTGCAAGTTTTTTCCTTGCAACCATAAGGCCTAGAAACACCTTATTTTTAAATGAAGACTGGGATGCTCACATAATCACATGACTCTAGGAGCTGGGGGGGGTTCAAAAAGACCCACCAAATATTGTGAGGCTCATGAGACTATTGTGAGAGTTGGCAACCTGCCTTCCCCATCCCACAAAGCCAGTACATGTGGGCATTGAACAAGGAACTGCACAGTATTTGGCGGATGCCAGCCTTCATCTGCAGTCAACAAATGGGCAGCTCCTCTTTGGTCATTAGAACAGGTGCAGCAACTTCTTTGCATCCCCCCATAAGAGAGTTTGTGGTCAGAGTTTCAGCATGATTGTTGACTCAGTGAGCAGGATCCAGCTTGCTCCCCAGCTCTGCACACTTATGATGAGTTCCGCGCCCAGTTCCACCATGCACTGGGTATATAGCATTCCCTTACGTATCCTCTCCATAGTGACCCAGAACCATGCCAAAGAACCACCATGGTTCTGCTGCAGTGGGCGGGGGGAGGGGGAAATCTTCCATAGCCCTTAATCTGATGGGCAAATTTTACCCACAAAAAGCAAGGAATAATATAGCCTCTACATGGGAAGGGTGAGAAGGACTGCAGGATATCTGATTAAGAGTAAGTGTGTGAGGGAAATGTATCTATGGAGGATATAGAAGAGAGTGGGTCCATGTATTTACTGTAAAATAATGGTGTGTATGTTGCATCCACAGCTCTAAAAAACAGAGCCTCAGTCTAAAAAGTAAAATTCAGCTGAGCACACTGGGCCAGTAAGAAACAGGCCTGGACCCTGATGATTACTAAATAAGGACATAATTAATTATTTCTTCAACTGAATAGTCCTGAATCCTACCGCAAATCAATCAGCTCTTCTAGCCTAAGAAGCTCTGACTCTATTTTAGCTCAATGAAAACAAAATCAATGAAGACCAATTATAGCCCATCTCGTTAGAGTATGCAAATCATGCACCATACAAATGAGCAGCTATTGCCTGGGGGACTGCTGCAGCCAATATCACCAGTCAGATACAAACATGAGCTGGTGCTGGCCTCTAGCTGTGTGTGCTGTATAACATCAGCTCAGTTTGGATTTATTTAAAGTGGATAAACAAGAAGCAGGTGATAGTTTATCTTTGGAATCACATCTGTTCTCAGGAGCAGTTCTTGAATTTCATCGGGGGTGATGCAGTGGCTTGGTCCCTCAAACACATTTCAGGATACAGATTTAACATAGGTATAAAAAAATGTATATGCTAATGAACACATGAGAGAAAACAGACCAAGCCTGTTGGAACAGCCAAAACATCCCTACCATTGTGCTAGAATCTGGCAAGAGGGCACTTTAAGATGCACAGAATGACATGGCAAGCAAGGGATTTCAGCCAATTAGTGCCTAACCAATAAGTCTCAAAATGTAATTGTAAATGGGGAATCATTGAGCAGCTGTGTTTCTACTGGAGCTCCACAGGAATCTGTTTTTTGTTCCCATACTATTTAATATTTTTAGTGATGACCTGAAAGAAAACATAAAATCATCACCAATAAAGTTTGCAAATGACACAAAAATTGGGGGAGTGGTAAATAATGAAGAGGACAGGTCACTAATACAGAGTGAGCTGGATCGCTTAGTAAACTGGGTGCAAGCAAACTATTCAGTTTAATACAGCTAAATGTAAATGTATACATCTAGTAACAAAGAATGTTGGCCATACTGACATGATGGGGAACTCTATTCTTGGGAAGCAGTGACTCTGAAAAAGATTTGGGGATCTTGGTAGATAATCAGCTGAACATGAGCTCCCATTACGAAGCTGTGGTCAAATGGGCTAATGCGATCCTTGGATATGTAAACAGGGGAATCTTGAATAGGAGTAGAGAGATTATTTGGCACTGGTGCTACCACTGCTGGAATGCTGTGTTCAGCTTTGGTGTCCACGATTTGGGAAGGATGCTGAAAATTGGGAGAGAGTTTAGAGAAGAGCCACAAGATTGATTAAAGCATTAGAAAACCTTCCTTACAATGGTAGACTCCAGGAGCTCAATCTATTTATTAATCTGACAACAATCTATAAATACCTACATGAGGAACAAATATTTAATCATTGGCTCTCCAGTCTAGCAGAGAAGGATATAATATGATTCAATGGCTAGAAGTTGAAGCTAGACTAATTCAGACTGGAAATAAGGAATAAATTTGCAACAGTGAGAATAATTAACAATTGGAAGGGTCATGCCGGATTCTCCATCACTGACAATTTTTAAAGCAAGATTGGATGATTTTCTAAAAAATCTGCTCTAGGAATTATCGGGGGGTGGAGGGGAGTTCTCTGGCCTGTGTTATATAGGAGGTCAGACTAGGTGATCACAATAGTCCCATCTAGCCTTGGAATCTATGACACTATATGTGCACATTTTTCAGAGAGGAAGACTGGCCTTATCATTTAGACATTAGACTGGGACTCAAGAGATCAGGATTCTTGGCTGTACCACAGTCTTCCTGTGGCACCTTGGGTATGTTACTTAACAAATCCAGAGAAGAGCAACAAAAATGATTAAAGATCTAGAAGAAAACATGACCTATAAGGGAAGATTGAAAAAACTGAGTTTGTTCAGTCTGGAGAAGAGAAGACTGAGAGGGGACATGACAACAGTTTTCAAGTACATAAAAAGTTGTTACAAGGAGAAGAGAGAAAAATTGTTCTCCTTAACCTCTGAGGATAGGACAAGAAGCAATGGGGTTAAATTGCAGCAAAGGTGGTTTAGGATGGACATTAGGAAAAACTTCCTAACTGTCAGAGTAGTTAAGCACTAGCACAAATTGCCTGGGGAGGTTATGGAATCTCCATTACTGGAGATTTTTAAGAGCAAGTTAGACAAACACCTGTCAGGGATGGTCCAGATAATACTTACCCCTGCCATGAGTGCAGGGGACTGGACTAGATGACCTCTCAAGGTCCCTTCCAGTCCTACAATTAGAATCATAGAGGATTAGGGTTAGAAGAGACTTGAGGAGGTCATCTAGTCCAACCCCCTGCTCAAAGCAGGACCAACACCAACTAAATCATCCCAGCCAGGGCTTTGTCAAGCTGGGCCTTAAAAACCTCTAAGGAAGGAGATTCCACCACCTACTTAGGTAACCCATTCTAGTGCTTCACCACCCTTCTAGTGAAATAGTGTTTCCTAATATCCAACCTAGACCTCCCCGACTGCAACTTGAGACCATTGCTCCTTGTTCTGTCATCTGCCACCACTGAGAACAGCTGAGCTCCATCCTCTTTAGAACCTCCTTTCAGGTAGTTGAAGGCTGCTATCAAATCCCCCCTCACTCTTCTCTTCTGCAGACTAAATAAGCCCAGTTCCCTCAGCCTCTCCTCATAAGTCATGTGCCCTCACCCCTTAAATCATTTTAGTTGCCCTCTGCTGAATTCTCCCCAATTTGTCCACATCCTTTCTGTAGTGGGGGGTCCCAAAACTAGATGTAATACTCCAGGTGTGGCCTCACCAGTGCTGAATAGAGGGGAAGAATCACTTCCCTCGATCTGTTGGCAATGCTCCTACTAATGCAGCCCAGTATGCCATTAGCCTTCTTGGCAACAAGCAGGGCCGGCTCCAGGTTTTTTGCTGCCCCAAGCAAGAAAACAAAAAAAGCCGCAGTGCTGCCGCTGAAGCAAAAAAAAACAACAAAAAACCAGTGCGCCCCTTGAAAAGAACCACCCACAAAAGGCTGGAATGCTACCCCTTGAGAAGTGCTGCCCCAAGCACATGCTTGGAATACTGGTGCCTAGAGCCAGCCCTGGCAACAAGGGCACACTGTTGACTCATATCCAGCTTCTCATCCACTGTAATCCCCAGGTCCTTTTCTGCAGAACTGCCGCTTAGCCAGTCGGTCCCCAGCCTGCACTTGTCCTTGTGGAACCTCATCAGATTTCTTTTGGCCCAATCCTTCAATTTGTCTAGGTCACTCTGGACCCTATCCCTACCCTCCAGCGTATCTACCTCTCCCCTCATCTTAGTGTCATCTGCGAACTTGCTGAGGGTGCAATTCATCCCATCATCCAGATCATTAATGAAGATGTTGAACAAAACCGGCCCCAGGACTGACCCCTGGGGCACTCCGCTTGATTCTGGCTGCCAACTAGACATCGAGCCGTTGATCACTACTCATTGAGCCCGACAATCTAGCCAGCTTTCTATCCACCTTATAGTCCATTCATCAAATCCATACTTTTTTTAACTTGCTGGCAAGAATACTGTGGGAGACTGTATCAAAAGCTTTGCTATGATTCTATATCAGACCCTGATATGATTCTATATAGACTCATAAACTCATAGACTTTTAGGTCAGAAGGGACCATTATGATCATCTAGTCTGACCTCCTGCACAACGCAGGCCACAAAATCTCACCTACCCACTCCTGTAACAAACCCCTAACCTATGTCTGAGTGATTGAAGTCCTCAAATCGTGATTTCTTTCTATGATTCTACATCAGGCCCTGATCCTCAAAGGTGTTTAGGCACTCTAACTCTCACTGATGATGCTGAAATACCTGTGAGGATTTGGACCTCAGTGTCTTAGATTCCCATCTGTAAAAGGGGGATAATAGTCTTCCTGTTCTCCCACCTTTTGTCTGATTTGTCTATTTAGGCTTTGATACTGCAATTTGCTGCTTGTGAGTGCACCACTCTGTGTGCACAGAGCCCAGCTGGAGTTTGCAAATTGCACAATCAGGACCTTAGACAGCAAGCAATTGTCAGCAAAGTCTGTCTGTTACTATGTGTATGTACAGCATCTAGCATAATGGGGTACCCATGTGCCAATATAATAATAACCAAAACCCTGAATCTGAACTCCAACCCCTTCCAATGCTGGAGTGCTCAAAATCTGGAGTCACTCCCAATTTAATCCTTTATTAATTTATTTTATTGTGGTTTGTTTTTAAATCTTTTTTTAATAGGAATTATGCTGTTCTATATTCAGTAATAGAGTGAGGAGGACAAACTGTTACTGCTTGAAACAGTAAGAATACCTGAAATGTGTACAGTAGAGATGGGACTAAAGCAAAACCCTGGATCCAAATGCACCTAATCCACCAGACCCCAGATCTCACTATGAATTTGTAAATGGCCTCTAGTCCATCTTCATAAAGAACTACACAAGCCAGGAAACTTACATTGATCTATTTACGTCTCTGTTGAGCACTTTTCTCCCTGACATCATTCAAAAAGCTACGCTACAATAAAGGGCCAGAATATGATACTATTCAAGGTGAATAAGCAGTGCTTAATTTGTGCCAGGGCTGATCCCCAGCACCTATAGGTGCTTTGCAGTTCATAGCCCCAGCACCTCTGGGCTTGCTGCATCAGTTATGAATGTAAAAAAATTGCTTGAGCCCTGGCACCTCTTTCATTACAAATTAAGCACTGTGATTAAAGGCTACCTTACTCATGCATAGTCCTATTGAAGTCAATGGGTCTATTTGTGGAGGAAGGTATTGCTCATTGTGGGAGAGACCTTGTCTAGAGAAGTGCACCAGTTAAACTACATTGATATGGTTAGCCTAGTTAAACCGGTACAACCCCAAAGTGGAGGCATTTAACCCTTGCTTATATCGATTTATTTAAAATTGATAATTTACAAATGCAAGATAACCAATTTAAGCATGGGATAATCTAGTGTAAGGTCCCAATTCAGCAAACTATTTATATTCACCAAAGCTCTTATGCACCTGCCTAACTTTAAGCACATGATTAAGTCTCATGCTTACGTGCTTTGCTGAACTAGGGCCTAAGTATGTCAGTATAAGGAGTTTGCCCTGGTTTAACTACATCAAATTTTAAATAGAATTAGCTAAATGGTGCCCTTTCCAGAAGAAGAAAGGCCTAAGAGTATCATAATCTATTCCGAAAATTAAAAGTCTGTATCATGATTGACAGGAACCCATTGCACCATTGCTGCAAATCAAGGCCCTATTCCTGCAATGAGTTCCCACAGGAGAACCTCTTTGCCTCTGCAGAGCTCATTGCAAGATAAGGGCTAAATATATACAGACAGCTAACTACCAGGTATATAGTATAGACAGACAGATTTAAATAAATACATTAAAAATAGTCTAATATCTAGAGCTGGGATTTTCAAAGGCCTCTAAGGGAATTTGGCACACAAATCCTATTGAAATTTAATGGGATTTGGGCACCAAACTTCTTAATACGTTTTTGAAAACCCCAGCCTGTTTTTTGGGTTTTGGGTTTTTTTTGCTGGAATCCCATTGAATCCTTCTCATTTACTATTTATTTGTATTGTGATAGCTCTTAGAAGCCCCCTTCACACACCACAACCCTATTGTGCCAGGCACTGTACAAATACAAAACTAAAAGACAGTCCTTGCCCCAAAGACCTTGCCATCTAGGTATGTTTTCAATCTATCTTTCCCTTCATGTTGATTACCAGGATATCTTTCTGTACACAAAAGCCATCTCCTTTGTCCTGAGCTTTTTCTTCTTCCCTGATTCATACAATGATGCTGCAGTCTAGCATTTGTGAGATTGCAGTTTCTTACCATGGAAATTAATCTGATTACAACATTACAAAAGATGAATAGTGGTACCCTCCATCTCTGAATGAATTGGGTCAAGAAAAATAAGACAAATTTTATTTACATACAATAACTGAACTCTGGGAAATATTTTCAGGTTTCATTGCAAAAATAGGGGAGTTTGGGTTGTTATATGCAAAAACATTCAAGTAGCTTAAATTGTGAATTGTATATAAATCTCATGTTTTACAGGTCCCACTCTCCCCCCAGCTCAATATTGGATTTTAAAAATATCTGTGGTTTATATTATTTTAAAGCCCAATAATCTGTGGTTTAACTGCTGAGCATTTTCTTGCATAGAAAGAAGAATACTATGGCTGAAGAAACTTCTGGCTTTGGTTTAAACACTTTCACAGGAGTACCAGCATTCTTATTTACCATTACATATGCTAACCATGTTATACATACAATACAGCATATACAAAACAGTGTTATCTGTGAAAGAAAAACTGGTACTCTGGTTCTGTGAGCTAGATCTCAATTTTTGCACAGTATCTACTCAGAGTTTTCTCTCCCCACCACTCAGCATGATTTTTAACATGTTTCTTTGTACTGCTTTAATTACTGCCAGAGAAACATAAAATTCCTTTTAGGTTTCCATTGTCCTTTCTAATTCCTCCAGTTTTTGTCTGTTTCTGTTTCCTGGGTCATAGTGAGCTCCTTGAAGTGGACCCATTAATGTAATGGTAATAAAATGAGAGACGTGCCTTGAAAAGATTTGAGATGTGTAGGTTGGGGGAGGGGGCCTCACCATTGTATTTAATCGAATCCTATTTCTTTGTTTTAAATACTTTGTTACCCCCTATCTCAAAGGCCTGGAAAGCTCTCACATTAAGAGAGATTGAAAAGATTGGGATTGTTCACCTTAGAAAGAAGATGAATAAGAAGGGACATGGTAAAATAATGAGTGGCCTAGAGAAGACAAATTGGGAGTGTTTGTTTCCCTGGTCCATAACAGATGAACAAGGTGACATGCAGTGAAATTAACTGGTTGGAAGTTTAAAACTGATAAAAATACATACTTTTTCAATACAATGGTAATTAAACTATGGAACTCATTGCTACAGGAAGTTGTTGAGGCCAAAAAATTAATAAGATTCAAAAAGAGATTGGTTATTTATATGGATACCAAGAATATCCATCATTATCACAATTAATGACTTTAGATTTTGTTGAAGGAATATTAAACTTCATGTATCAAGTCTTGTACCAATCTCTAACTATTAGAGATTAGGATGAGTTCTAATGTGGGGAACTGATTATCCCACATCTGCTTACTGATGGGTTTCTACACCTTCCTCTGAAGCATCTAGTAGTGTCCACTGTCAGAGACAGCATAATGGACTAGGTGGACCTTGGATCTGATCTAGTATGGCAGTTCCCCTATTCCTATTGTTCTTTCCTGCTTTAATAGGCTTTGAGATATGGTATAGGTGGCTTGAAGAATAAATGCAACAGTGCTAAAATCGCACATGGCACTGAAGGATCATTGTGTAATGAAAGTCCCAACTTCAGGACACTCTTATTATACATTTCATTTATGATCCCTGCCTTGTGCACATGTCCTCATGAGATCCTGAACATTTATCAGTGTGGGGTTTTTTGGTTGGTTGGTTGGTTGGTTCGTTGGGGATTTTTTATTAGAAATCTGAAAGACGTGTTAACCCCAGGTATTAAAGTCTGAATTGTGTTTATTACAAAACAAAACAAAAGGTTCGTAGTTAAAAATAAATTCTGCTTTCATTCCATGTAACAATCGGAAGAACGTCACAGTGAAACATTGATGCTTAAAGCTTAAGTTCTATGACCTGTGTTATACAGGAGGTCAAACCATATGATCATAATAGTTCCTTCTGGTCTTGGAATCTATGAATCTGAGTGGTAAAGGTCTTTCTTTTCTTTTTTTTAAAGAAAAGAACCAACATGCAAAGCAGGAGGAAACTTGCGATTTCTCTTCCACTGGGGCCCCATAGTGCCAGTGTCATAATGTCATCACCTTTTAGCAAAAGCCTGTGAGAAAGAGTCATCTCTTTGGGAATAAGAAAATGAAGGCAGAACAGGAGTTAAAAGTATTACTACTACTTATCAGCTAAAAATGAGGAAAATACAGCAAGTAGGTATCAGGTAAAAAAAAATGGCCACTCTAGGCCTGCAGCTGTTCCCCTTTTCCAAATTTAAAGGGCCTGTCCTAGAAAAACATATTGGGAAAAAGTTCATTTCAACAAGCAATCCTAGTCTGAGAAGCATTAGTAAGGATCAGGCAGTTACAACAGAAAATGGTTTTGGATGGCTGACTGTGCATCATAAAGCAATATTTTCAAATAAAACACAGAGCTTTGACTTACTGTAGAATAAAATTTTTCTCCACACTGTTTCCTGTTGTGCGCTGGAGTAGAAGAAGTTCATTCAAATAATCCATCAGTTTTTCAAGAGGAGCTTTAAAGGTTAAAGACACATTTGTACAATTTCAAGAGGAGGAAAAATGAACATGATTCTCCTTTACAAATGTTAGTGATGCATTATAATCACTTCAATGAGATCCTGAGAAAACTGATCTAAAGACTTCCTGGTTTCCTTGCCAGACCAAGTGGCATCACAGTAATATTAATAACCAAAGGGCTGAAAGAAGTTTAGAACAGGATGGTCTATTAAAACCAGGAAGTCTATAGCTACTACACAACCTAAATCCTCCAGATCAGAGACCTACAAGAGACCTGGCTGATCCTCTAGCCAGCTGGCTGTTGTGGTAGCAGCTGAGTAGCCTAATGGCAACCTCATACTAAGCAGCTGTGGTATATCAAAGGAAGAATTTCTTCATCCAAACTGCCCCCAAATCCTCCTTGCAAAGCCTATTGCTATAGGGCAGAGAGCAGCATTTGACTTTTTATGCTGGTGTCAGTCTCACAAGAAAGGGCAGCTCTCTCAAAATAGTAACTTTCAGAAGCAAAAGGAGTGCAGTTCTCTTTAACCAGTACCATGTAAATACTGCTTGTGAAGATTATTGACAGCCTGCCTGTACTCCATGGGGTTAGACAGCAATATCTAGACATAAAAGGTTCTAGTTTTGTCTTTATCGATATTTCCCTGTTTGGCCTCAGTTTGTTTTGAGATATGTAGTTTACTTGCAGCATTTCTCAAAGTCTTACGCTCAAAATTAACTGAAATTGGCTGGAATATGAGCAGCGTTACCTGTACTGAAAACTGTCTGCAGAACATAGTAACTCTTACTGCACAGGTTGGGGAGAGCCATCTAGTGGGGTACTACTGGGATCTGACTCTGATCTCATCTTAATTTCATTAATGATCTAGAATGGAGCGTAAACTGCACTTTAACTAGAATAGCATTTATTAAAATTCTCTCTCTGCCTTAGGTACTTATTTGGCCCCATCTACAATAGTATCTGAGTGTCTCACAATCTTACATGTATTTATCCTCACAACATACCTCTGCTGTAGGATAGTACAATTATCTCCCCACCTCTTCACTTTTTAAATAGATGGGGGAACTGAGGCACAGAGAGACTAAGTCCCCAAGGAAGGCTGTGCTGGAGCAATGAATTTAACCTGGGTCTCAGACAAGCACCTTAATCACTGGACCACACTTCCCCTTTATTATATATAGTCCTTTCTCCCAGGATTGCCTTCTGCACCAAGAGCCAGGCGAGGCAGTAGCACAGGGGTTCTGTGCCATTCAGGGAGTTTCATTACACAACAGGAATCCTCAGCTTTCCAACTGCTGTGTGCCAGAGGAGTGGAAAGCAGCCGGAGCAGATTCAAGTATTGGGCCGAATAATTTTACACCACTGTACAGGACTTTTCTGTATGTTGGCATGTTTGTTTCTCCCATGAACAAGGGAGGATTTAAAGCAGTAAAAATTCTGCCTTGTACTTCCTGGTCTGAGAATCTGCCAATTGATTTGACTTGTTAACCAGCTTTTTTTTTTTTTTTTTTTTTTTTGTTCATATGCACTCTAGGCTGCCTGGTGATGCTTTTTCACATGACATGGTTTATAACATTGCAATAATATAAAAATCAATAAATAGCATTTGCAACTTAAAAAAAAAAGGATGTAGGGAGCTCTCAACTTGCCACGGTCCAGCTGGGAGATGCAATGTCTGATAAAGACCTTAAATGAGGGATATATGAAGTTTAAAATGATGTGGAATTAATTTAACAGAAATATTTTTTATAACCTCAGATTCAGCCTCTGGCATAAATACAGTAATTTACACTAATAAAAGGGAGTAACCTCAGGCCTTAGCTCAGCTAGTTTAGCAGGTGTTAAAAACAGTGCCCCTTGCCTACACAAGACTTCTAAAAATCATGTTAGGTAGCACGTTAGCTAACACATACTAACATCACACCTTTAATCCTAGCCTAAACAAGGCTTTAGTGTCACAATATGATAACAATATAGGTTTGAGTCTGTCTAACTTGAACTCATGATCTTCAGGTTTAGTTCAACTGATGTGTATCTTTTGCCAAGCCATTTTTTCAGTCCCACTGGTATAAACCACAAAAACGCTAGTCCCTATGATGTTCATATAGCTTCAGGACCAGGAATCAATACACCCACTGAAACCATAATAATAAATCCTAGTTCTTTATATAGCACTTTTCATCTGTAGATCTCAGGGCATTTTACAAAGGGCTCATTGCTTCACAAACTCATTCTGAATTTGGTTTTATTGGAGGATGGTCTGACAGTCAGATCTTGAGTGTGAATGAAATATTTGATCCTGCTTCTGTTGAAGCTCATAGCAAATCTTGCATTGACTTCAGTGGGACTAGGATTGGGGACTGCCTGAAAGGCATCAAGAAGAAGGAGGGTGAGCACAAAGTAAGCCTCATAACAAAGCACTAGGGCAGGGGTCGGCAACCTGCGGCACACAAGCCAAAGACGGCACATCAGCCAATTTTTACTGGCACGCTGCTGCCAGCAGGGGTTCCAGCCGCCGGCCCTGCTCAGCCCGCTGCCTGCCTGGGTGAACAGAACCCTAGGCTGGCAGCAGGCTAAGCGCGGCCCGTGGCCGGGACCCCGGCTTGCAGGAGCCGGCGGACGGAACCCCAGACCTGCAGCGGGCTGAGCCACTCAGCTCGCTGCCAGTCTGGGGTTCCGTCCGCCAGCCCTGCTTAGCCAGCTGACGGTCTAGAGTTCTGGCTGCTGGCCCCTTGCCAGCTAGGGTGCCGGCCACCGGCCCCACTCAGCCCGCTGCCGGCCTGGCTGAATGGAACCCCCAGCTGGCAGCAGGCTGAGTGGGGCCGGCAGCCGGGACTGTGGCTGGCAGCAGCCAGCGGAACCCCAGACCGGCAGCGGGTGAGCCGCTGCCGGTCTGGGGTCCTGTCTGCCACCCCGCTCACCCCACTGATGGTCTGGGGTTTCAGCCGCCCGGCCCCCTGCCAGCCAGCGTCTGGGCCTCTAGCCCTGCTCAGCCTGCTGCCATCCTGGGGTACTGGCAGCCAGCCCAGGGCTCTGCAGCCACCCCGAGCTTCTAAAAAAATCTTGCATGTCTTGCACCCCCAAAAAGGGCATCTCGCACCCCCAGAGGGTGCATGCACCCCAGGTTAAGAACCACTGCACTAAACTGATAAGATCTGCATTTTAATTTAATTTTAAATTAAGCTTCTTAAACATTTTAAAAACCTTGTTTACTTTACATACAACAATAGTTTAGTTTTATAATGTAGATTTATAGAGAGAGACCTTCTAAAAACGTTAAAATGTATTACTGGCACGCAAAACCTTAAATTAGAGTGAATAAATGAAGACTCGGCACACCACTTCTGAAAGGTTGCCAACCACTGCACTAGGGTTCTTTCTGTACTGATGCAGGTGAGGGAAAGAGAAGCAAGAAGTGACATTGCTCCATGCTCTTCTAGAAGGTGCTGAGATACCACAGGGCTGCGTGCAATATAAGAAGTTGAATTGACTAGAATACTAGGAGATCTTTCAATCAGCAATAGAATTCAGCAATGAACACTCCACCCCACAGATCATTAATTATTTTCTGACACAAGTGTGTGTTTGGGGCAGTTTTACATGTTTAGTTTTATTCTGTGTTCTCAAGAACCTTTTGAGATTGAAGAATTGTTAATGTTGAAAGCAATTTGATCTCCAGCCAGTATCTTTCCAAAGATGCCTAAAGATGAGGACAGGTGCCTTGTGGGATTTTCAAAAATATCAAAGCACCTAACTCATATGAGGCACATATCTGCATCTTAGTTATGTGCCTCGGTGCTTTTGAAAAAGCCACTAGGCACCTATCTACACATTAAAGTGTCCAAATAACTTTGAAATTCTGGCCCTAACGCCAGCCTTAACTTTGACAGTAACTCAGCCCAGACAGATAGAACAGCTTGGCCTGGACCTACTGAATTTACGCTGTCTTCTTTGCATATGGCTAACTTGAGGGCTAATTAATACCTGTTGCTAAAGCCTTTTGAATGAGATTCTCTATTTCTCTGTCTCATATGACACGGTATAGTTCTTATTGTTAAGTGTGACATGGAGGAGATTTCTGTTGCCAATAGTTCATGCTTCTGAATTCTTTTCCTCTCTCTTGAGCACAAACATAGCATTAAGAGCTGTGTGTACAAGTGCAAGTTTGATCATGGCTTGATCATTTGGAGAGGATTAAACCCTGCCCAGGCCGCTGACTTTACTGGGTGCAGAAATCAAGTGTAACCGTTGCATGCAGTGGAGCAAAAGAAAACAAATTACAGTACATTTGTACAAGAGCAGTTCTGTATTAAAGCGATCCCAATATTGGTTTATATGCCATCATGTTCACTTTATGCGGCGGTGCTGTCAACCATCTAGCCTAATGCATTATCTGGGGATGAAGTGAGGATGACACAATGTTAACCTTCCTATTGTTCTGCTGCCACACAATGAAACAAACTATAGGAGACAGTGCCTGGCTGGTCTATAGGAGAAATCCAGGCAGTATTAAATAAACCACACAATAGGCATAATTATTTATCAAGAAGGGTTGGACCTTATTTTTGAAGGATGTCAGGTTGTATACATCAATGTGTTTATTGAATTGCAAAGGCAATTAGGCATTTCTGAAAACGCTACACAAATATAAAAAGCACAATGAACCCGTATTAAATGGTCTGAGGCCCTGATTCAACCTAGCAGTTGTTTAAGTCCATTCCTCTTCAGCAAAACAGTTACTCATGCAACCAAGTCCCACTGAAGTAGAATGTTTAAGAACATGCTTTAGTGTTTTGCTGAATTGGGGCTATAATCAATAGCTGACATGGGCAGTTTGATGCAAACCCAAATGCTGTAGAGCCCCTCTTATCTGAAAACCCTACTATCATAAATTGGGTTATGTCCCCTCATGTGCATAAGATATGAATTACTCCTCTTCTTCTATGAACTCCTGTTTATCTATCAAACATTCTCTGTCCCATGTTCCATTCAGATGAAGAAGGTTTTCATGTCATGAAGGTGACTATTTAAAAACAGCCAGTGCAGCATATTTCACGTTGGATGTATTTGCAAAAAAGTTACAGATAGTGTGTTTTTTCTTTTCCTTTAATGCTATAATCAACAAAAATGTGCCACTATTTGGAAGACCAGTTAGCCTATTTTTCCAATAGGTGGTCAAAAAGTATGTGGAGTGAAATCCTGCCCTCACTGATTTCAGTGGGAGTTTTCTCATAGACTTCAATGGGTCAGAGATGTCACCCAAGATTCTGTAGAATCTTTGGAAACATCAGGTGCTTAAGACTTAAATGATAGCGCTGAGAAGTCAGGCATGTAATATTTTTCTAAAGCCATTAGTTACAAAAAAGGAACAAGGCAGTAGCCTTTGGAATGGAAATATTATGGTCACAAAGAAATTCTGTCACAACTACGTCCACTATGGCCAGTTTTGTTTTTAAAGAAAACCTTCCCACACAGAACATAAACCTCTTAAACGTGTTTAAGATATAATATTGGTACATAGCTAACAATACAGACAGGTCCTCTGCATTGAAGGTTCATCCCTGGAAATTGAATGTTACAATAAATGAGTGTTACAGTGATTCTCAATCTGTAACCAGGGTATAGGCAAGACCTCCCATCCCATTTAGCTGTATGGGAAGCGACCCCTGACACCTGTTTGCAACCCAGGTTGAGAACTCCTGATCTGTTAAAAGATCTACAAAGGTTTCATTTCATTTGAATCACTGCCTATCATTGCAAGAAATGGTATAACCCTTTAAATGTAGAACATAGGAGGGAGAGGACCACAGTTAAAGTGAAAAACAAATAAAATCCCCAGCATATGCAGTCATCCCTTGGAACAGTAATATAATGTAAATTAAACCCTATCAGTGTAATTTTAGCAATGTATTGTGCACATGTTTAAAAAAATCAATTTTTCTTAAGAGCCAAAGGGTAAGCAGAGGTCGCGTGCACAATCATAGAGCCTAAAAGCCAGATATTATTTTTGAGAGACTGTAATAGCTTGGTGATCAGTTCAAGAAAATCACCGTCATTCAAGATGATGTCTAACATGTACTGGCTTCTCTGTAAAATGAATTTACCTTTTCATTATTATTTACTGAGTGAGCATGTATTTCATTTGTATGGATTTTATCCAGCAAATAGAAAAAAGAAAAACACAGAAAATCTAATAAAAATATGGAGACAGTGAACAATCATTGGAGTCTGTATCCTGCCTCTTGAGGTCACATTTCTGCCTTTTTTTATTATGTTCATTTAGGGGGAAACAAAAAAATATTCAAGATGGCATCAGATTGAATCTGATAAAGGTGCAGACACATCGATCAGAGATGGCAGCGCCAAGCAGCACAACTGTGATAAAACAAGCATAGTAGCTTGAGTGTCTGGGGACAGTTTGCCATTTGAGTCATTCATAAGCCCAGTGGTCTGGTACAACCATTTAAACTTGGGTGTAGATGCATCACAAAGGCTCTATGTAGTGTGCTGTGCCCCATATGAAAGGTTTAACCCTTCTCTGGCAGGTCACAAGCCTGGATTCCTTCTGTTCCAGAGAGCAGCAGCATGGATCTTTAGGCCATGATCCTGCAATGGAGTGATCTGTTGGCAAGTGGACCCTTAACTGGACACCCTATAGGGTCTGTGGGGGATGGAAGAATTGGGTTGAGAGGAGCGAGAGGACCTGAGGTGAAGAACTGGGAGAGGGATGGAGAAGAGTTCAAAAATTAGCACCCAGATCTTTGAATATTTAGCCTAGTGAAGGCTCTAAACCTCCTGAAAATTGTGCACACCATTTCCCACCCTTGAACTGGGAGCTTGCTGCAGTTTTAGTGGTCGTGATTGGATTTATAGATAGTCCTGTGAAGAACTAGGCAAACAAAACAAAGCCTATCACACCATCTGCCTGCAAAGGAGGTTAACACCACATATGAGATATTTAAAGGGGGATGGACTTGGTCAGAGACCTCTGTGGATCTGTTGAGTACGGAGGGCAAGTCTAACCACATAGTGACACTTAGACCCTGTCCTAGAGGCTTCTGCAGCACTACTGGATTATTCATAACAAATTTCCAAGAAGAGACTATTGTTTCAAGGATTTCCACAGTTCTCTTTATGCTGACTGAGTAAGTCAACTAGATGGCAATAGCCCAAGTTTATCTAGCAGTTGTCTGAATTTCATATACCCGGGACAAACCACATTAAGGGTCAAACTCCTTTAAATCTAGGACAAATTAATTAAAAACCCCAAAAGACCAACATTTTCAGCAATACTTACAGTGCACTAAGGAGCTGAATGAGAAGCTTTCACGTGACATGAAAATAATTACAGAACCCAATTTGACTGTCACTAAAGCAGAAGCATAAAGGCCCTTTGTCCAAAGCAAACTCAAAGCAATCCTCAGTTAGGGGAGTGTGGGGATGGCCCTATGGTAAAACTATTGGCTGGGGATTCAGAAGATCTGGGTTAATTTCCTGGTTCTGCCACAGTCTTGTGTGACCTTGTGCAAGTCATTATTTAGTCTCTGTGACTCAGCTCCCTATCTGTAAAGTGGGGATAATAAAAGGGATGTTGCAAGGATAAAGTCACTAGCATTTGAGATGTTTAGGTACAGTGGTGAGAGGGGCTATAGAAGCAGTTAGAATGGAAAAGCTGAAACTTAAAGAGAAGAAAAACCTCAAACGTATCCGCCTTTAGACATCTAGATTCCAGCTAGGCCCAAAGCCAGAAGTGTGAAATGCTGTGCCAGTAGGGAGACTGTCCGTCTCCAGAAAACAGGCAGGATGTTGCCAGGGTCTGCCCCCATATCCTGCCATCTGCACAAAAATTAATGTTTTATCCTAGTTTCTACTGCCCCTTCTACCAACCCTGCAAAAGTTCTCAAGCCAGCTCCCCAGACTGTATTAGAAAGAAGGAAGGGGGTTGAGCTAGGGAGGGGAAAAGGAGAAGTTGAGACCTTTCTCTCTGTCCTACTTCAAAAACCCTCCTGTGCAAACCTTCCCGCTGTAAGTGATGGGTCCATCACAAGAGATGTCATATTTACGCTTTGAATTAGCCATGCTACAGGACAGGCACTTCTCACAGTATTCAGCACTGACATCCCCAACTGTTCAAAATTATGAATCAGGCCCCTAAACATCATGTAATTAGCTGAAAAAATCATGTATTTTAACAAAATAAGTTTGGGGTACTTATTTGCCTTCTGGATTTTGAGCCATTTGGGTTCACATTTTGAGCTTTTCCTCCATATCCATGGGGGCTAAAAGATTGTTTTAAAATGATCGCTGATATTCACATGATCATATGAGTCCAGGAGCTGGGCCTGAGGCTGACAGGACTGTTTCAAGCCTGATCAGATGCAGAATCACCTGAGATAGACTATTAGTTTGAGGAATGATGATATTGAATGGAAAGTTTCCTCAGAAGAATGAGTAGTTTACTAATAAGGAGTTGAGGCATTTTACATTTACTGAAATAACACCCTCCAGAGAGTGCAGAGTACTTCCTACTAAAACCCCTGCTATTTATAATAAGACCATGCACATTTATCCTGTACAGACCTTTCTAGTAGGTGGTAGACCTGGCCCTGACCATTCAACAGATCTTATCCCAATGCCACTACAGTATTAGATTTTGGACCCATAACCAGAGAATAAGGGAGTCTATGCGCACACACACACACACTCGCTTCGCTTCCCTCCTCCTCCTCCCCTCCAGTAGTTCTTATAAGAGAAAAAAAAGGAGTTGATGGGTATAGTATCAAGCATTCATTGCAACTCTTACCCTGCACAGTGAAAGAAAGAAAGAAAAAAGAAATTT
This sequence comes from Mauremys reevesii, assembly GCF_016161935.1. Lineage (NCBI taxonomy): Eukaryota > Metazoa > Chordata > Testudines > Geoemydidae > Mauremys > Mauremys reevesii. The sequence continues at coordinate 18,653,847 of NC_052627.1, read as the reverse complement.
AGTTTTAAAAAGGGGTTCTTGTGGGTGCTTCTAGCTCTGCATTATCTGCTTCCTAGTGGTGTCCTGCAGCCTTTGGTTCCTGGGTAGCAATAAAGAGCTGATTGCCACCTGGTGGCAAATAAGATACACTTACATATTCTCAGTCTTTGGTGTGTGGGGGGGTCTAATTTATATGTTTAATAAGTGTACTACTCTTGGCAAACTGTCTCTGATCAAGTACATTCCATGGAGGAGGAGAAAGAAAATGATTCAAACAGCAACCAGTTTACCCTAGAGGCTTTTCATGTTATAAATAACATAAACAAACAAACAAACAAAAAGACTATGAAATGTATCAGGACCCCTTCTTTTATCCCACATTCCTTCTGTGCAATAATCAGTTAAATTAGACATTAATGGACAAGGTATTTTTCCTTAGGAAAAGTGTTAAGCTCCAAAAAAAAAAAAGTCCTACAAAAAATTTTTCAGGAGCTTGTTTTCAGAGGCTCATAAATGCAATTCTGTCCCATTTAATTGGCATTTTGGCCAAGATGGAAGCCATCACAAACACTTACACATAGGAGCATTGCCATTGACTTCAGCAGGACTGCTCACTTACATAAAGCTAGGTGAATTTATGAGAGCAGGAGGTGCAGAGGTGTAACTAGCCCCATAGCCACAACACAAATCACAGCCAGTTTCTCTCCAGGATTCTTAAATTTAACCCTCCTCTACCAGGACTACATTGATGCTAAATTTGAACTCTTAGCCCAGTTTAGCTTCCCTCCACTGGTGCAGCTATAGCATTTCTTTATTAAATAGAAGTTATTATCCCACCCCTCTTCCTCCACACACACACACACACACACACACACACACACACACACAAATTCTACAAATTAAGAATGATCTTCAAGTAGATACCAAACCAGGACAATTCCAGCCCATACAGTATAAATGGCAGAAAGTTAGGAGCAAGAAGACAGGGGTTTACAAGGAAAGCTACTATACAACCTTGGAGTGGTTGCTGCTTCTGCTGTCCTTGTAATAACAAAGCTTCAGGTTTACCAAACTGAGTTTTAAGATTCAAAATTGTTTAACAGCGATTACCACAAAGGTTTTCCTTTCCATCCCTCATCGCCAAGCCAGCTCTCATTTATTGCTCCCTCTTTTTTCATATGCACCTAAGCTTTCCCGAACACACTGCCTTTTGGGCTGATTTTTAATGCTTGGTTTGTGCCCAAAGGTTCTTTTTACCTCAAGAGTTTGAATCGAATTTCTTTGCTGTTTTTGAGTTGAAATACCACATTCCTCCACTCAAAAAGACAAAAGCAACTTTTCCCATTGTGTTAATAAAGTCCATCAGCCATGTTTATTCCATATCTTAGGACCCACTCAGCCAAGACTTAGGCCTAAATTTTCACAGTTGATTAAGGAGTTTGGGTGCCAATTTAGATTTTCAGCCCTGGGATATAACACTTTCTGAAAAGTCATATCCACTTAAGGTACATTACCTTTGGCCCCTAAAAGTTACTAGTCACTTTTGAAAATTGTAGGCTATAATCCAATATGCAATTAAACTTACAGAAGACCTTTACAGATTGTCAATGTGGACCCACAAAACAGCTCATGGCAGTAGCCCTGCTAGCTTCAGTGGAAGGAATTCACCTGAGAGAGGTTCTCATGTACATATAGGTTTGGGCCCATAATTTTCAATTAAAGAATAGCAGTTTTCATAGTTAGGAGCATATGGGAAATCCCCAGTTTATAGTGATCTATTCAGCATTAAATAGGTTCTCTCATGGCAGAGGGAAGAGGTTTTATTGCTCCCCCCCACCCACACTTCTTTTAAAATAGTTCATCATTTATTACAGACTCTTGCGCTGAAGCTCATTGTTATTGGTGTTTAATTGTAAGTTAATTGGTCTAGTGTCTCTGGGGTTCCCTCCTGTTCTAGTTTCAAGTGTGCAGTGTGTTGAAGCAATTTATTTTCCCTGGATACGAGGACCATGAAGTCACTTTGTTCCTTTATTTCAAAGGCAAGGAATAGGCCTATGTTAGCAGAAGTTAGATTAAAATAGTTGGAATCCAGAATTGCAGCATGCCACTACACTCATCTGAGCCAGACCCAGTGTGCATTGAAGTCAATGTTGACTTCAGTGATTTATCTCCTACTATTTTCACTTTGTTTTCTGACAGTGCATTAAGTAGGAACATAGGTACCTAAATCCTATTGTGGGTCTGGGCCTAGCTGATGCCTACGGCCTAGCAGGAGCTTCAAATCAGGTATTACCCCACTTATTGCACTGGCAGAGCCCAATCCAGGAGGCATGCTCTGAGCATACCTAACTCCACACAAAATGGCAGGAGAGAGGGGGATGAGTACCCCAAAAAGAAGAAAAAAAAAATCAGTGGTCTATGGGATATTCAGATGTAGGAGTTTCCTGCTGAAGCTCTTCCACTGTGTATAAATAAGATGTGTTAGGCCACAGAGAGCACAAGAGTAATGCTTACTTAGCACTAACTGCTAGGACACTCACCTGAGAGGTGGTAAATTCCCTATTCCTTGTCAGGCAGGGAGGAACAGGGGAGAGTTGAACCTGGGGAGTTCCCTAACGAGGGGACTAAAGGGAGGCTTCCTCTGCCATTGCCACCCTTGCAAGAAACTGCTTAGGCTCCCAACTCCCACCTGTGGATTCTGAGCGGAGATGGCTGCATAATGCCCTAAGAAGGGCAGGGCTCAGACCACACCCTCTCTTCAGCATCTGCCATTGACTAGCTTAGGTGGCTCCCCAACTAGCAGGCTGGCTTTTGTGGATCCCTTTCTTAGGAACCTGTTTCTCCCTAGGCATTGTCTAGGAATCCTGGGTGGCTAATTCAGTGTTTATGGATCCCACCGGGTGGCGAGGTGCTGCCGTGCCCATGTGGATCTGAGCCACACTGCAAGCCATTGCCCAACAGAAGGGGAAATAGAAGCCAGAACGAACAAGTTAGAGGAAAAATACCACCACCAGAGACATTAGAAATATAGAATTTATTTCCCATTTACAATAAGGCTGCAGTACACATGCATTCCCAACAGGCCATTTCTTTTACTGCAAATGACACATGAATCCTGTTTCAGTTTGTAATAGATATTGCTAGCCCAGCCAAGTATGAGCTGTGTTGTGGTTGCTGATCCCCACAGATTTTTGTTAAGCTGTTGCATTCTACAAAAAGAATTACTGCACTTATAATAAAAATGCATCCTCTGTAATACAGAGGTATCCATTTTCAGTTATGGAGCTCCCAATCATCTCTTCCTTTTACTGTTCCCAGTCTGAAGAAGCACAGTAGTTTAGGGAATAGTTCCAGTATGCAGAGATGTTTCTAGAGGAATCTCCTAAATATCTTCTCAGATATCAGTTTCCATTAGGCAATTCTAGGGTTAGAGGCCATCCAAGGTCCTAGTTGTGTTTGAAGAGGATGTTGTTCTGATTGCCCACCTCTCTCCCCACTGTTTAGGGTCTGTCATTCTAGGTTATTCACCACCTCCCTGCTTCACATACACAGAAATACAAACGAACGCATCAGGACACCACTAAAACTGCAAGATTAATTAAGAACTGTACAACAAAAAAGCCAGCCTACAAGCATGACAAGAGAGAAAGTAGCTGTTCAGGAAACAAATTTGTTTACAACGGCCAAGTGATTTTAGCAAGAAGAGTTATTTGCGCACACACGGTAATCTGACAGCATCAGGCCAGACTCACTGTACGCACTTCCCTTTCAGGAGGTTCAAGAGAATGTCATGTACAGTTTTTAAAAACTGCACTCCCCCCACCAGTTTTGTGTCAGGTTCTATTCCACGATACCGGGAGCTGCAATTCAGTGGAATATCATGCTTTCAAGAAAAATACATAACAAAATACTGCCCCGTGTGTATGTTCTGCCCCATCCACATAAAGGCGATCACACATTAGAACAGGTTTGGTTTTTCTAAATGAAAAACCCACAGTATTCCTGTAAGAGCTAGTCCTGTGAAGCTTAGTTGGAAAAGCTGGGATTCAGTCTGATTCTGCTCCCATTGATGGATTTCCTGTTGATCCATTTCCTACTATCATCTTGCTGTAGTTTTTCTGCTGCTGCTCCTTGAAAGTGTCTTTGACTCTGGCCCTTTTCAGACCTCCATCCCTGGAGCATAGAAGACAGAAAGGATGCAGTTAGATGTTAACTTCAACATTAGGGAAAAAATGAAGTCAGAGTTGAGCCACTTTGATGATCTGGGCCAAAGGCCTTAAATATATGCACCCATGTAACTTCATCTTGACTTCAGTGACAGTAGCGCTTGCGTGAATAGTATCATTTGTCCCTTAGGATACTTAAATTCCATGTCCCATCCTTGGGTCTGTAGAGCACTGAATCCACTTGTGCATTTTGACTGCTCTCATCAGGGCCTTGGTCTGGAGTTTTTTCAGCATGATCCACTTATTTTATAGCACTACATGCTCTTGGGGTACTGTAAACCCATATTGAGGCAGGGTGTTCAATGGGTAGGAACTGGGTCCTAGTCTGCAGACCTGGGTCCTAGTTTCAGCTCTGCTCCTGATCTGGTGTCTCTTCACTACAATAATGTCACCTCTACGTGCCTTAGTTTCTATTTGTCAAACAGGGAAGACTGTATTGTGCTTTGAAACTTTTAGCTGAAACCCACTGTTCAAGAGCTCTGTATTGTCATCATATAAATTATTAAGAAAACCTTCTTTCATATGGAAGTGCCTGAATAGCCAACTCCCTCATTATCTACCATATACTGGCTAAGACCATTTAAGAACACAAAGGTTGAGGCAGTCAAAGCTGTCTAGGGGATTAACACCTCTTCAATTATATAGTGAAGAAGTGTCTAAGTCCCCTAGACAGTTTAGAGAGTCTGAAGCACATTCTATAGCCATTAAGACTCAAAAGACATTTATGCAAAAAATGTCACATTAAGCCCAAGCAGAATCACATCTTGTACCAGGAAAGCTCAGTCAGTCCTCCTTGGCGAGCAATGGCTGACTTCACTCTGTTGGCAAACTGGACGGCATCTTCTCCTTCCTACAAGGGATGGAAATTAGAGTCAATTTACCTATGAATGTTTTTTTTAAATACACACAGCTGTGCTGCAAGTCCTACCAATTATTTAGTTTGTGACCAGAAAGCTTTTGCTTTCAGGGCATTAGGCTTTGTCCTGTTTTGTTTGGGGAGGGAGGGGTTGTTGGGTTTTTTTTGGGGGGCGGGGGAAAGAAGGTGTCAGAGAGGGAAGTGGAGCGGCTTTGACACATTAAGCTCATTCTCTGAATGTCTAGTTTTTAGCCATCTTTTCCTCAAAGAATGTTAGTCCACTCCTCATCAGCAACCTGATACTAAATGGAAGATCTCTCACTTCCCAGGCAAATCAGCACACATTTTAGGTCTGTTTTTGAAGTGATGGCAAGATGGAGAAAGTTTCCCTCAGACAGATTGATGACTTAATAATAAACCAATTTTCCAAATAGCGAGTGTTATTCTTAGCAGCACAGCTCACATTAGCATGAGTAATGTGTAGTCATTGTGCCATCAGCACTTAGTCCCAGAGCATCACTACATGAAAAAGGAGGCTGTCCCTGTCCAACAGCTAATATACTGCAGGTACATTCCATACTTAAATACACTGAGAAATGCAAAATTGAGAAAAGAAGTTGAACCATGCTACCAAGAGCATTGAAGGAGGCTCAATTTAAGATTGATTTTATAGGCTGTAAAATAAGTATGGTTCAGAGAATCAACCACCAACCATATGCAAAGATACCTCTTTGACCATCGGTGGCATGTACCAGACGTTGCACACAATGGCCCAACTTGTCATTATTCGCAACAGGTAGCTCACGATGTCATATTTGCTGCTGTTCCAGAACGCATCTCCAAACTGAGGGTCATACTGCAGAGGGGCAAAATAGTAAGTTTAAGTCATTACCTCCAGCATAAATGAACATGCAAATAATATAGATCCAAAGTGTAAACACATGTTAGGACGCTTAACTCACAAGGCTGTATAGGAGGACATTAGTAACCATTACATATTGGCCTATACCCCTCCAAGGTAGAATGGTGTCAGGTCTAGCCTTGATTACAAGCTTCATGTTCTTATTCCTTCAAATATTGACTTGTTAATTCATGGGCTGGCCAGACCGCTCCCTGCCTACCGCCTCTCCAGTCTTCCACATTGTAAGGCAAACGCCAACAGAACCCGCCAACAGGTTTCCACTTATTTCAAGAGAGCAACTCTAAAGAGACTGAATTACTTTCATTCGCGGGTATTCAGTTGTTCATCACTTTCTGACAGCCAAGTACACCAGAGGGCCAGTTGTAGGGCATGTGCTTCTACCAGCAACAGTACTGAGACAAACTCGTGTCCATCTCCCACCCACCAAGTGGCCAGAACTTTCTACAGGTAAACATCAGCATCTGGAGACCTATTGCTATTGTATTTTACCTTGATTGCAACTGGATAAATGGTCCCTCCTATTTCAAAGCTTCCTTTCTTAAACATCATTACTGATGTGTTGTTTATACAAGTGCCTGGACAAAAGAGAAAAGTCAGAGTGTTAACAGTCAGGAAACCTTTGTTCTATATTCTAATGGAGTCAGACAGCAGGATTATACCAGTTTGCAGAGCAAGCAACCACTGGGGAACAGTAAAAAGCACCTCCAAGAAGCATGAGTTAGTCTTTCCAATGTCTGTGCTTCATCCAGGCCTAAAGATTGGAAGCTAGAGAATGGTGGGGCAGTGCTCCCCTCCCTGCAGTGCTAGAAGAGTAGGGTTGAGGTTTGGGGAAGAGGATGGAGGGGTAGGTAGAAGCAAGGAGGCCACGCATGATACACAACTGGCTGTCTGCGTCAGAGAAGAAGGATTAAGCCATTTAAGGAAAAACCCTTTCAGCACTTCTTCCCCTTCATCCCACCATTTCTGGGAGGAGCTGGGGCATCCTGACACTAGATGTTTCCTATTACAAGTGTGGAACAAGATCTGTTTGAGCAATCGGAGTCACAGCAGGACAATGAAGAGCGACATAAGCACAGAGAAGCACTAAGTCCAGTGGAATGAGACAGTTTCTTACCTTCTGGAAAAATTAAGATTGGCAGTTTGTTCTTATCGGCTATGTGTTCTCTCAGTCTGAGAAAGCAGAAAGAAGGATGTTTAATCAATACATTTTGAAACGGGATTAAATTTTCCCCAGTCATGTATGTGCATTCAACAGAAACCAAAGGCCAATGTTTGATGCAACGTATCACTTTGTATCTGTAATTCATAACAGGAATATCATTTGAGCCTAGATTCAGCTCTCTAGATCCTTTAATATTAATTTAGTCCTACCCAATATTTCACCAATTATTCTTACTTCAAAGGGACATTCCCAGCTCCCTCTTGCACACGGATGTATTAGAGAGAGAACACACGCACATGCGTGTGAGCACAAATGCATGTTCATATTTAGCCTCTATTAACTGATGGTTTTTTAAGTTTAATAAGAGACAGCAAGGTTTCCCCTCCCCCCATGAAAAATGGCCCTTTTGTGGCAAGCTCTAGTAATAAGTAGTTAATATACTGTGGTAAGAAGAGGAAAGGATTTAACAAGGGAGTTTGTGAAGAAGCACCTCTGTTGCAAGATTCACAAGCAATAACTGAGGGGTTAAAAACCAACAACAAATATTTGAAGGGCTGATGCACTGAGAGGAAGTAGTGTTAACGGAAGAAATGAACGGCATAAAGTTCAAGTTAAGTTTTAGGCTGCCTATCCGGAAAAACTTCTTGTCTGTAAAATACTTTAGGCTGTGGCACACTCAAGTGGAAGCCCCACTGACTGCAATACTTAAACAGGCTGAGCAAAATATGCGAGTTTGATACAGGCTACATAATCTTGGTTCTAGTTATTTAATCATAGGCCTTCTCCATTTCTGAAATATCTATTATGCCCACAATTCTCACTCCTTGATCTTGGTTGAGTAGACTTTCTGGAATGCCCCTTCAATCTACCATTTAGAAGCCAGGAAGGTGAAAGACAAATTTATCCCTTATAAGACTATCCTGAAAATTCTACACAAAATTTAAGATAGGATACAAACACACGGCATTGGAATCCAACCCCAACCGACAGGTGCTCCTTTGATTGAAAGTTTTTAGTTTGGAAGGTTATGATGATCAGGACGATTGGCTAAAGATTTCATCTCCTGTCTTCTCCTTCCCCCTCCCCCCAAACAAACAAAAAAAAACCACACACCCCCTTCAGTTATCTTCTGTAAATGAAGTCGTTAGTGAAGGTATGCAAGAAGAGAAAGAGGGATGAGAGAACATGATTCTCCCCAGTTAATGAGAGCTTCCCTTCCTTGTTCCCTCCCATCATGGGAGGTCAGCTATACCAGACTCAGATCTCTAAGTAGGAACAACTCCATTCCTGAGTCAGGAGAGTGATTCCCTTTATAACAAACCTGAAGCTAGACTACAAACTTCATAGATACTTGAAATATAGCACTACTATCTCTATTATACTGCGCTAAGAGAAAGTTCTTCTTTGCAGAAATCTTGCCCTTTCCAGGAGAAGCTCAGTACTGTAGGTAATTTCATCTAAAACAGCAAGTCTGTGGTTTTTAGAAGGCTCCAATATAGAGAACATTTCAGAAAGAGCTATGGGTAATTCTATTTCATGGTAAAATTAAATTTTTTGTGAGTAATGTTAGGTTCCTACCTCCCAACAGTAAGTCCCAGTTTGGGATTTCATATAGCTTTTTCCTTGACATTCATGTGGGAAAACAATTAAGATTATAATTGTGGAAAGAAACAGAAAGACACTTGGGTACCTGCTCACCAAGTGTCCCTGGCAGCAGAGTTATCAGATTAACCCCATGTCAGAAGTTCTGGGCAGTCGCACCTGGAACACCTTCGTCACTGGAACCTTTTGTCTAAACTATTTTACTATAGGAAGAGATTCCAAGAGTGCTAAATGACTTTTCAAAATGTTGCCCCATTTCTGCAGTATCTCAGCACTCGTCTGCAAGCACACACTTGCCTATTCTCTTCCCATCTGTGGGTAACAACCAAGTTCCATTTCTGTTGAAAATTACATGCATAGTAATATTCCCAAAGAAAAAGAGCATAGGATTGCTCCCACAACTGTAATTTTTCCATTCACTGCATGCATGTTGCAAACGACTGCAGTCCACATCACTCCAGACTATGGTAATACACAATCACAGAAGGAAGTTGAGTCCTGGTATTCCCAGTGTTTCTGCAAGGTGTTTAGCATTTAGAACTAGATGGCCAGATATATTCACTGCAGATAAAGTGCTTCTACAGTCTAGTCTTTCACCCTCCAGAAGAGGTAAGACTGTTTGGCTGTCTGTCTCTTATGCAATACTTGGGTTGTAAGCCCTATGGAGCAAGGGCCATCTTTTTGTTCTGTGTTTGTACAATGCGGTTCTGGCCCATGACTAGGGCTCCAAGATGCTAGGATTGTTATGGTTAGAATAATGCTATTGTTCACAGCTACAGCGGCACTCAGCCGAGTGATTGCCCATTCCTTACCTTTTTGTCACTAGGTGGCGGTCTTTCATTTCTGAGCGTTCAAACCAGACATGGGGACAGGCTTTGACGGTGGATCTCTGAATAAGTCCCATTAGACCCCCATGAGCCTGGCCAACCTGCAAGCCCAAATGAGACAGGCTACTACACAAAACTCATGGCAAAATGAAAGTCCATCTGCTTCATGCCTATTTAAAATACAGCTATGTATCTCCCAAACTAGAGCTTTGCAATGAAAACAAAAACAACCCCCCCCCCCCCCCCAAAAAAAAAAAACAGTAAAAGCATTCATTTCCTAGACACCTAGAAAATACAGTATTGGATAGCTGGTCTTTTAGCATTATTTAAATATTACACATCACGGTTCAAATCCTCAATATACAGACAGTAGAAAGTAAACAGGCAACTATTTTATTAGCATTTACTTTTGTGCATCTTCAGGAAGTCACAAAAAGACGCTTAAGGTTGCATTTTTCTGGCGCACCAAGTTTCCACTCACACCCAGGAACACTGTCTGCACACAGCTAGAAATCCCTTTAAGCACGTTGAAACCAATATGGTAGCTACTAAAGTCACTTCTGAAGTTCTGTGTTTACAAAATAGTTTAAAGTTTGTACCATCTTGGTCTCTTCATTATTTTGCACTAGGTTCTCTCATGCACATTAGGGTGCGCATATAGCTATGAGTATTAACACACCTAAATTTTGGAAGTTTTACATGCTTTTGCATGCACTGTGCACCAACTGCATGAACAGAAAGAGGTTACTCATAATGCAATTACCATCAATACTTAAGAGAAGTCTTCCTCTTTCCTTGTCCTCTGCCTTTACTTTTATAAAGTTTTAGGCAAAATATTTTGCCATACTCTTATCTACCAGTGACTTGCACAGATTTTAGGTACTGTCAGTCACTGAAGTGTTACAATAGGAAAATTAACATTTACTAAAGATGAAAGTTAGAGTTTCATACCACCTTTGTGCTATTACCACATCACAAGGTACACTGAGATGCCCCATCTTAACCTGTTGCTTCCTTTTTTTCTGAGCATTTCACAATCCCAATAATTCAGCTACAAAGTAGATTTCTATTTTGCATCTCATCCCCAGAGCACTACCTACAGCCGTGCTTGAATTTCAGTCTTAAGCTGCATGATGGGCAGGCCACCACAAAAGATCAGCTACTGCCATTATTTGTGGGTGCCTTTTTACAGGTTGGACACACTGGGTATATTTACACTGCAACAGAACACCTGCGGCTGACTTGGGTTCGCTGGGCTCGGGTTGTGGGTTATAAAAATTGCAGTATAGACTTGTCGGGCTTGGGCTCCAGGACCCTGAGAGGGTCTTCCCTCGGAACAAGTCTGTTGCAGCAGAATGTTACTGGGCTTGTTCTTTTGGAATGACTAGCACCCAGTTTAGTTAACTTATGACCCTCACAGTGGGCAGCTATAGTAAACACACACAGAAGAGCCAACATCCCTCTCCAACAGCCTTCTTCACAGCTTCCACTACAACAGTAATAAGAAGATCTGCTAGACAGATCAGATGGCAGCAGGAGTTTTACTTAAGCCATTCCTCCAGCACTCAGAGGGGCTGAAGGAGGCCTGCTGCTAGGCCCCTTCAGGAAAGTCAGCAGTAGTATGAATTCCTGATAGGCCTGGTCTACACTAGGGGGCGGGGTCAATGTAAGATACGCAACTTCAGCTATGTGAATAGCGTAGCTGAAGTCGAAGTATCTTATTTCAACTTCCCTCCCGTCCTCACGGCGCGGGATCAATGGCCGCAGCTCCCCCTGTTGACTCCGCTACTGCCGCTCGCTCTGGTGGAGTTCCGGAGTCGACGGGAGCGCGTTCGGGAATCGATATATTGTGTCTACATGAGACGCGATATATCGATCCCTGATAAGCCGATCGCTACCCACCAATCCGGTGGGTAGTGTAGACATACCCCTAGTGATAAAATTGAGTTAGTCACTATATGCAACTAAACAAGTTAGCCTGTCTGCTCTATTGTAATGCAAAGTGTCTGCAGTCTGCATTTGAAGAGCGAGCCATTGCTGATCAGGCCCCTGTGCTGGCCGACTTATTCTGAGGTGCACTTTATGAACAGTGCATTCACAGCAATTCTACTGGCCACCAACTTCCAGCCTTGACACCCGAGACAACCTTGCTCAATGACGAAACACCCCCTTCCTCCCTTACACTGAAAAAAGGATCGAGAGCAGAGGCTCACTTCTAGAGCATTGAGCAATAACCTCGGGTATGTCTACACCACACATTTTGGTGTAGCTGTAGGATGGATAGGCTTTAATCTAGCTAGCACGAGTAACAGATGCAAAGATGCAGTGGGCATAGGCTCTAGCATAGACTAGCAACCTGAGTGTGTAGCCCATTGGGCTTATACTGGGGCTGCCAGCTTGTAGTGCCATATCTTCACTACTACTGTTACCTACATGAGCAAGATTAAAGCTAGCATAGACATGCCTACCCATGCTACAATCACACCTTCATCTGCCATGTAGACTTACCTGCTTAACAATGCAGTGTAAAGAAATGCATTTTTAAAAAGTGATCCAACAGATTCCATTTCTGTGACTTCTGCAGTAGTTCAGATTCTCATTTACATATTGGTCTGAAGGGACCAAGTTCTAATAAACAACCTGGCAGAAGCCATTGAGTTTATCTGGGATCTCAGGATGCATGTTTCGTCTGGAAAATGCTGCGAGAAGTCAGAGATCCTTCCCATAGTCAGAAGCTAGTGACACACTGGGTTAGTACATAGTGTCTATTCTAGACATCTGAAGTCAGACCCTAGTTTAGGTCACAAACTTTAGTGGCTTCCTCCTGATTGCTACTGTGTAAATCAACATCACACATTTTCACTTATCATACCATTGCATAGCATCCGTCGTTAGTCAGGATTAAAACATCTATTGGAGATGTGTGGTTGGCAACACATATACCTCCTTTCTGTGGTCTGTTTTCCCTGCAATGACAGGAAGTATCATTCACTTAACTGTACAAAACATAACTATGTTGCCTACTTAACAATATTTTCCTAGACTACTGGACAAGCCACTGTTTGGTTCAACAGGTCAAACTGCAGCCAAAGGGTTAAACATTTTGTTGATTATATTCAGTTTCTCACTAGTTCATGGGAGCCTGCACTTCAGTGGAATAACAGCAGTTTACAATAATTTTGTAGGCACCCACAAGCTACAATATGGTTGTGATTATTTTCTAACCTACAGAAAATTGTTGGTGAACACATTGTCAATTTACAAACTAGACCTACTGTTAATGAAAATAGTGTTAAATAACATTTGAACCATGCTTTGAGAATAACTTCTGGTAAGAGATTTAGTTGTCACATTATCACCTAGTAAGTAAACACTGAGCAAACATGTTCATCATTCAGCTGCTCTACCTGTGTAGCAGAGTCATGTAAATTCCATATACACTCATTAAAATTCATTAAAAGAGGTCCTCGCTTTTATAGACAGTCATACCACCACTGACTCCCCCTGAAAGATAAATCAATTACTCCCTTATCCTATTTGCCTAGAGTTATGTATCCCCTTTACCAGGGCCATCCCTATAGGGGTGTGGGGCCTGGGACGGAAGTGATGGATTTGTCTTTTCCTGGACCATCCAATCACACCAGCTCGCGGGACCCCCCCCAAAGCATTGGACCTGGAGCGGTCGCCCCAATTTGTCCTACCCAGGGGACGGCTCTGCCCTTTACAGTAGCGGAATGCAACACAGACTTACTCACTTGTTATGGTACGTGATGGTACCAGACAGAGCTCTGACAAGGATCCGGGAGCACGTCAGGTGGACCAGTTCACTTAGCCAATCTTTAGCGCTGAAAGATACATACACTTTCAAATAGGCTGACCAAATAGCAAGTGTGAAAAATCAGGAAAGGGGGTGGGGGTAATAGGAGCCTATATAAGAAAAAGCACCAAATATCGGGACTGTCGTGATTTTATAGGGACATCTGGTCACCCTACAAACAAACACACACACACAAAACAATGTCTGGGAAGGGAGCTATAATAGAAGCGACAAAGAGTCCTGTGGCACCTTATAGACTAACAGATGTATTGGAGCATGAGCTTTTGTGGGTGAATGCCCACTTCGTTAGATGCATACGACAAAGTGGGTATTCACCCACAAAAGCTTATGCTCCAATACATCTGTTAGTCTATAAGGTGCCACAGGACTCTGTCGCTTTTTACAGATCCAGACTAACACGGCTACCCCTCTGATAATAGAAGTGGTTTTCCAGTTACAAGGACTAGGCCAAGAATTTATTGCAATAGTACTACGTTTAGGGCAGTGGATTGGGATTCTAGGAACTTTGGTCTTATTCCCAGATCTACCACCAAGCTGCTGCAGCACTTTGGGCAAGTCACTTCACCTCCCACTCTCTGTCTTGTCTATTTAGATAGGCTCGCTGGAGCAGAACTACCACCTCAGTGTGTTTATTTTATGTACACACACCCCAGCACAAAGGCAGCCCAACCAAGATTGATTCCCCAGAGGTGCTTCCATACTATAAGTGGTGATGCCATTGGTAGAGACACAACCTATATAGAGACCTCCCAGGCTCCTCTGGATAACTTGGGGAGAAGCCACAGAGGCATACCAGGGGAACCAGTGAAGGAAGGAGTGTTTAGCTGCTGTTCAGAGTGGCATTGAGGTGTCATGTTGTTTTCTTCTGTTATTTCCATAATGAGCATGCTCACTTCACAGGTAAGGAGAGGAGGTTTTGTTGTTTGCCTCCCTGCAAACTCAACCTGGACCCTGACAAATCAAGCTGGACTCTGACAACCATCAGTATTCAGAGGCCCTCCAGGACAAGATAGACTCTCAGGGTATGTCTATACTACCCGCCGGATCGGCAGGTAGTGTTCGATGTATCGGGGATCGATTTATCGAGTCTCGTCTGGACACGATAAATAGATCTGCTAATTGGCGCCCATACTCCACCTCAGCAGGAGGAGTAAAGTGCAGTCAATGGGGGAGCCACAGCAGTCGACTTGCTGCCATGAGGACGGCCAGGTAAGTCGAACTAAGATTAGCGTAGCTGAAGTTGAATTATCTTAGTTCAAACCTCCCCGCTAGTGTAGCCCAGGCCTCAGTTACACAGGTGCTATCCCCTTAAAATGGTGGGTTAGCACAAGTGTCACAACTGGAACTTAGTTAACAGTTTCGCTGGTGCTGCAAAGGAGGACTAGAATCCAGCTCATGGCCCAGAGCCATGGCCCTGCATATCCAAGGGAAATAAGACCACTTTTTAAAGACAGCCTTGATCACTAACGAGAGAACTGGGAATATGCACAAGAAATATTTCCTTTCCCAGTCACTCTTTGGACTGGAATCACACTTCAGAGTTTCTCCATTGCAGCAAGTATTGTTTCCTTGTTTGTTGCCTCCTGCCTCTCCCCTGCCCCACCTGCTTTCCCCATTTTGCCTCTTATACTGGTCTTTTGCTTTCCCCTTCGTGCTCCTCTGCTCCCAGGAACTCTGCCAGTCTTGCCTTTTATCAGCTCAGTGCCACATTTTTGCCCATTTTCACCACCATATCCTTCACTTCTAACATTCTCCTCACACACCAATGCTCCATATTTATTCTCTCCTTTCCCCTTCCCCATCATGCTGCCCTTTTGGAGTCTGCTCCAATCAACCTTACTCCAATCCCTGGCACTCTTCTCCCCAACCCTGTTTCACCACCAAAAGACACAGTAGGGTTCAAACTGCTTCCCTGGTTAGTTTCCATCACCTCCCACGCAGCCGCCAGTCTCTCAGTGATTCAGTAAATCACTGCTCTTCCCCATCCAAGGTCGAGTGGAAGTAGGAGTAGACTCTTTCCCTCCGTCATTACTTCTAGCTCCATCTTCTTCCCCCTCCTATAACTTGAAAGGAGTTTACCCTCTAGGGTTCCGCTGTCCTTAGAAGAGGCCATCCTTTACTGATCTCATGTCTGGATGCCTGTTTTGAGCTTCATGTCTTCCCAAAGGTAATTCTGATGAGCCTACATATCTGATCTCCCTTCCTCTCTACACACCTCGCAGTCTTTCAGCTTACTGGTTTTAGGACTCATGCTCAGCACATCTGAGGATTGGGGAGGCAGAAAGCCACCTTTCCCAATTCCAATTCTGGCTGGGAGCCAAACAGACTTCAGTTCAAGTTAGACAGAGCAGGCCATGATTGCTGTAAATTGACTTGCTCTAATTCAACTGGAAGTTGCTGGGCTTAATTCAGGAATCGGGTGAAATTCCACTGCCTGCATTATGGAGGAACTCAGACTAAGTAATCATAATGGCCCTTGGTGTGGGGACAACTCAAGATTCCCCTCTTCCAGGGAGCTTCAAGTCACCTTTGTACTGGTTTTTCCACAGTCTCAGCTTTGCAGTCTGTTAAACTGCCCCCACAAACTTAGGTGTAGTTTCCTCAACACCTCTTTCCCCCTTAAAACACTCCACACGCATGCTTCTAGGAATCCTTTCCTTGGTATCTCCACCTTCCCCTGCATGTTTTTATATTTTGGTATTCAAGTTCTTCAGGACTCCAAACATCCCTGTAGAGCACTACATAAATTGGCGATTTTAAAAGAGGACTAGAAAAGACCCACAGTATTAACTTTGCGTTCTTTCAGCACTGATGCCAAATCATAGACATGGCAGGTTTGCCATGGGCAGAGTCAATTCCTAGTTCTCCACAAAATTCTTCCCAAACAGGTTAATTAAGGGGGGGGGGGGAACACACACTTACCTGCTGTTTGGCAACTGCCCTACAAGTGTGGTTCCCACAATCATTGAAACAATCCCAATGGCAGCCAAGGTAACACTAAAAACAAAAAGAAAGAGCCAAGACTGTTTGTCTGCAGCAAGAAGATCCCTATTGGAGGGGAATTATGGCAATTCATGTCATGAAAACAAGTACTAGAGAACATTAGAATGCTGAAGAGTATCTAATGACTATCTGAGCCCCTACAATAGTTTCAATTTTAAGATAGGGGAGGGAGTAAAAGAAGCAGTGAGACACACCGCAGTGATGGGAGCAGTGTGAGAACTTAAAAAGCCCAGCTTGTATGTTCGTCATCATTTCTTGCAGGACTCGGTTACCTCAGAAACTGCAGAGTGATCATTTCACATTAGTGCGTATGTGACAGAGGCCCATTGATGGTTTACTGCTGTGTGTCAGTAACTACTAAAACATGTTTAAACCAGGCACTTTAAGGGAAGTTGATAAACAGGGTTTTCCAGACAAAGGAAAGAGGCCAACACTTCAAGCCAGGCATGGGCAAGGACAGTGGGCTATTCATTTGTATCTGAGATTGCAGGAAAATGATTTGCATTGTAAAAGTCACCAGCAGGGAAGAAGCCAGTATGGCATCTACATGGATGTAACACCCAACAGGGTAAAGGAACTCTATCTGGGGATACCCTTCAGAAGAACACATTTCCAAGGTTTACTGGACTATAAAGAGCAGGGGAGAGAACCCAAAAGTTATGCATTATTATCCAAGATGGCTAAAAGTCTCTGAAAATTGACTATAGGTGAGAAACCTGCTTAGACAAGAATGGTTTCAGAAGGTTACAAGTTATAATTTTAGAAGCGTATTTTTACTTGTGTGTTTGTAACCATTTCTAGCTTTATTTCTTACACTTGGTATGACTTACCTCCATGCCCTTTTGTTAAGAAACTTGTCTGCCTTGTACCATAAACCAACTCAGTGCTTTGACTGAAATGGAAGGATTGTCAGCCCCAGCTAAGTTAATAAGCTGCTCTCTCTATTATTTCTTTAAAGGAGCAGCAAACTTGATGAGGTTTTGTGGATGTTACAATAAGAGGGGCTGCAGAAAGATGTTCTGGGGCAAAAATTTGGGGCTGGAAAGGTTGGTGAGTTCCCCCTACAAAAAGTAAGTGGGTGGTGGGAGCCTGGGTGAGACCTCCATGCTTGTAGGCTGACAGTTGGTGTCAGGGCTGTGAGCTACAGCAGAGCATTCTAGGTGCCCAGAGTTGCAAGTGTTGGCTGAACCCCTTACTGGCCTGGGTGAACCCCAGTGCATCACCACATACATACACATGAGAACCATTCTCCCAGTACTTGCTCACCGAAGAGGCAGAAGGAGACAGTAGCGGATGAGGACCCCAAGGACCCACACTACAGTCAGACGCAGGCTGATGTACTGGAAGTTGACATTAGTCCTTGTAAGGAGGTTCCAGGAGACTAGTTCCTCTGAAGAAAACCTTTGGGTGACTTCATCTTCCACAATAGCCTCAATCCCCTTCTTGGAGAAATAGAACACATCGGAGAGTTCAAAATCTACACGGTGCAGGCCCGCAATCTCCTTCTCCATAGTGGTTTCATCTCGCTGTATGATGCCTTAACAGAAACGTGAGGAAATTGAACAGAGAATGGATTTAAACAGTTTTGTCACAAAGGATTACTTGCTGCTCTGTATCAGAGGGGTAGCCGTGTTAGTCTGGTTCTGTAGAAGCAGCAAAGAATCCTGTGGCACCTTATAGACTAACAGACGTTTTGCAGCATGAGCTTTCGTGGGTGAATACCCACTTCTTTGGATGCAAGTGGGTATTCACTTCACTTGCATCCGAAGAAGTGGGTATTCACCCACGAAAGCTCATGCTGCAAAACGTCTGTTAGTCTATAAGGTGCCACAGGATTCTTTGCTGCTTGCTGCTCTGTGCCGCTCAGCTAGCAGCCTAACAATATCAGAGCCATGCATGTTTGACTGCCAGAGCTGTGTGTCATGGATTATTTGCAAATACTATGCAGCAGGCCAGTTCTTCATCACCCCCACCCCCAAAATGCAGACAGACACTTATGTAATCTGTGGCAAATTGGAAGTTATGCAACAAGGCAGACTCTTTCCTTCCTGTCCACTCTCTCCCTGCGGGTTTCCTAAACCATGTATAGGATGAACATTAGAAAGTAATCCATGTGTCCTCGCCACAGCTCCACAGACACCCCACAGACAAGATACAGGTGGGTGCTCTCATCCTTTCTTCAATTATTCTGGAAGATACATATGTTTTGTCCCTTAGACAATAGCAGCTTAGGACTAGACGCAAGAAGTGCTCCACTTGGAAAAGTACAGAACAGAGACACAATCTCATTTACATTAAAGTCCCTTTACACCACTCTGGCAATGCAATAGAGCCTTCCAGTGTAAATTACACTCACTCCAAGACCACTTTGCTCTGCCAGAGAAGTGCAAGTGTGACTTGGGCACAGATTCTCCTCCCCCAGTGCTGCAAACCCACATTTAGTGTGTTCATTCTCCACTCCCCAGCATCTTTCCTACCCCGGCACCTGTTTGTGTTGGACATCTTTGTTCACCACCACCCAAGACGCCAGGGCTTGGAGCACAGACTGTAGCTAAAACCTGAAGAGCTGCTGAAAATAGCTTATCTTTGGCCGGACTTGCAGCTAGCCTGCATTTGGCACCACTGGTCAGCAGTGGCTTTGTAATCAAGTGCAGACTCACCTAGCAGTGCCTCCTGCTGGTTGTCCATGGGAATTAGCTCTCCAGCCTCTGGAGCGCCCTCTGCAGGCCAGGTGTCCTACCTGGCTTTGGCCCCCCATGTGCCTCCCAGGACCCCAGTGCCCCTTTAACTGGGTGCCACCCCCTGGCAGCACCCCCCAGTCTGGGTCTCCCCCTCCCAGGAGAACCCCCACCCACTATCCTGACTTTACCTCAGTCTTGGCTACTGCCCAGTCTCCATCCGTTCACTGGGGCAGACTGCAGTGTAAGCCACTCATGACAGGCAAAGGGGTTTGGACCTGCTGCCTCTGGGTACCCGTGGGCTGCCCCTGCAACCCAGTACCTAATAGGCCTTACCAGGCCTGAGGCCTGGGGCTTTCCTAGGCTAGAGCTCCCAGGCTCCCTTGGCCTTTCCCGAGCCCTGTTCCACTCCAGATACCTGGTTAACCTCCCTGCAGCCAGGCCCTTTTCTCTCTGAACACAGAGAGAGACTGTTGAGCTCCTGGCTCCCAGCCTTTTTATACAGGCCATCTGTGGCCTGATTGGGGCATGGCCCAGCTGTCGCTGCTTCCCCAATCAGCCTAGTAGCTGCTTTTAGAGCTGCAGCCCTCTTCCAGGGCTGTTTTAAGCCCTTCAGGGCAGGAGCAGGGTAAGCAACCTGCTACAGGCTCATTAGCCACAATTGTATTTGCTTAACTGAGAAAAATCCTGCAGGAAATTGTGCCAACAGTTCCTGTAAGAAAGCAGAGCCCTACCCCCTACTATTTTATTTCACAAGATGATAAAAATTGAACTGCAACATTTGAACTTTGTCCATGCAATGCAAAGGGAGACAAGAGAAATAGAAGGATTTGCTGCATTAGAAGTGGCAATATTCATTGCCCAATGTTTTTATTATGGTATAATAATAATCAAACAGATCTGTGCCATCGCTGGGTACCTCTTGGTGATCAGGGACAAAGTGTAAGTGCTGACTAGAGCTGAAGTCCTGCTTACTTAAGATGTTTTGAGGAAATCAGTAGTAGGTCTAGCCACACACGAGCTGTCTACTGATGTGATCTAGTATTTACCTTGGAGGCAGAATGACGCTGTGGTTGGGACACTGAACTGGGATTAATATCAGAGTTCAGTTCCCAGTTTGGCCACAAACTACATGGCCTGGGACAAGTCACCTGACATCTGTCTACACTACCATTTTTGTCAGTCAGGGGTGTGAAAAAAAACCCCACCTCCCTGACCGATAGGGTGACCAGACAACAAATGTGAAAAATTGGGATGGTGGGGGGAGGAAGAATAATAGGAGCCCATACAAGAAAAACCCCAAAATCGGGACTGTCCCTATAAAATCAGGACATCTGGTCACCCTACTGACCAACATAAGCTTCACCAACAAAAGTGCTAGTGTGGACAGTGCTATATCGGCAGGAGAGAATCTCCTACCTGTATTGCTAACACCACTTGTTGGGGGTGGTTTAATTATCCTGGCAGGTTTCTGCCATCAAAGAGCAGCTACATGGGAGCCCTTACAACAGCACAGTTTTAGTGGTGCAGCTGTGCTCCTATAAAGGTCTGTAGTGTAGATATAGCCTCAGATCCCATCTGTGAAGTGCACCCTTAGCCTCCATCTATTAGCTAGGTTTTGCCACCCTTTGCACTGAGCAATACCTTACATAAGTGAGCCTACTGAAATAAATGGAGCTATTCTTGGAGTACAGTACTATTCCATGTAAGTAATGTTATATTTAGACCCAGCTCTGCAACCGAGTGCAGGGTGACTAAACCATTTAAAAGATGTCACAAGTAAGAGTGGCAGAATCGAACCCTTAGATAGCAAGATCCTTGGGGGCAGAGCTTGTATCTTACTAGGTGCCTGACAGTGCTGGCCACAGTGGGTCCCTGATCTTAGGCCTCTGGCCACTACAATAGTAATTTAAGAACAAGATTCGTAGCTCCTTATTCCCCATTTTAAAATAATCTGTTCCCCATTTTCCTCAGGTTGAATGTCTCAGTAATATTTTCACTCAGAATTCTTACCACTGGAAGCAGAGTTCTTAAGTGCCATTGCCTGCTCCTGTTTGACTCCTTTCTGGATTCGTATTGTGGCCCACTGTTCAAGAGAAAAAAGTGTGCATTTAAGAGACAATGTTTGAGGTTTAACATTTGCTCACCTTTAAAAGAGCTTCCTAGAGAGTAAGTGGTACTTCCCTTGAAAGCCATCTGCATTAAGTTCTCTTCACTAGACAAACCATCACACACACCACCTCTGATTTTGTTCCTGTTTTTAAGTATCTTGGTACAGATAAAATCCTGCCAGCAAGAGTCAGTGGAAACAACCAGTAGTTCTAGACTTACTCTGCCAACTTTAATAGAATAGAATGACAATTCATAAAGTGAAGAGTACACGTCACAGGATTTATTTATTTAAAAAAAAAAAAAAAAGATTTCATTAGCAGCCCTCAGCATCCAAGCAGAGCAGAGACCAAGCAGCTATAAGTCATGCCCCAGCTGCCAGTCATATTATTTCAGTAGAACCTCAGCTTAGAGTGGGGGAAGGGGGAGGAGGGGGTTGTGTAGAGGGAATACTCTATCCCTTATGGCTACAGAGATAAGCTCAAAAATGTGACCCGAGTGCACACTAAATGCTCAGATATCAGAGAGCAAGTAAGAGAACCCACGATTATTTTTCTCAAAAAAAAAATAAAAAAATTAAAGGACTCATGATTTTTTATGCCAGTCATGACTTTTGAGCATGGTGTCGGAGAGACTGTCTACAGCAGGGATGTGCCATAGGTTGCCTAGGTGCCGAAGGCGGCACGCAAGCTGATTTTCAGTGGCACTCACACTGCCCAGGTCCTGACCACCAGGTCCAGGGGGCTCTGCATTTTAATTTAATTTTAAATGAAGCTTCTTAAACATTTTAAAAAACCTTACTTACTTTACATACAACAATAGTTTAGTTATATATTATAGACTTCTAGAAAGAGACCTTTTAAAAAGGTTAAAATATATTACTGGCACGCGGAACCTTAAATTAGAGTGAATAAATGAAAACTCAGTACACCACTTCCGAAAGGTTGCTGACCCCTGCTGTAATGAGTGTTTTAACCATGGTTCTGGTGCCATGTTTGTGACTAGGTTGTGTTACATGGTAGCACTCCCCCCGCCCCCCATAGTAAATACTCCTCCTACCAAGGCATGAATTCAAGAAAGTGATGAAATCCCTTCCTTTTTTGTGCCTTACCAAGCACATTTCAATCTGATTTAATCCAGACTCTATTGTGGTGTAGCAGATCTTGTGTAGGAAAAGTGACTATGGAACTCTCAGATCAGGCTATTTTAGAGCAATTTTTGAGGAATGAAATGTACCCTTTGAGAAGGACAGACAAGCACATCTTAGCTGTAGATGTTACCTTGTTTACTTTACAGTACACTTCAGTTTTTATCTGCCTTGAAGATCACTGCCTCTCTTGGAAAGCATTGCTGTACATTGTGATGTTGCAACTTTGCAACCACTACAGATGCATGTCTCAATATCCTGTGTTTTCAGGATTGTTACAGATTTCTGCTGTGTTCAGACCTATTTAGCTGTGTCTAAAGTAGTGCAGCAATAACATTAAACTTATCAGGAATGATTCCAAATGAGAAGCTGTCTGCTCCTTCTAAACTCTAAATTGGTGACTTTATAGATTCCTATCTTTTCTCATGCAAAATGGGTAGGGATCAAAACTTGTCTCTGATCACTAGTCTTAGACTAGGGGTCAGCAACCTTTCAGAAGTGGTGTGCCAAGTCTTCATTTATTCATTCTAATTTAAGGTTCCGCGTGCCAGTAATACATTTCAACCTTTTTAAAAGGTCTCTTTCTATAAAAGTCTATAATATATAACTAAACTATTGTATGTAAAGTAAATAAGGTTTTTAAAAAGTTTAAGAAGCTTCATTTAAAATTAAATGATGATGCAGAGCCCCTTGGACCAGTGGCCAGGACCCGAGCAGTGTGAGTGCCACTGAAAATCAGCTCGCGTGCCGCCTTTGGCGCACGTGCCATAGGTTGCCTACCCCTGCATTACAGTCTTTCAGTGTAAACTAGACC
Organism: Mauremys reevesii; assembly: GCF_016161935.1. Taxonomy (NCBI): domain Eukaryota; kingdom Metazoa; phylum Chordata; order Testudines; family Geoemydidae; genus Mauremys; species Mauremys reevesii. Next base: position 18,630,684 of record NC_052627.1, on the reverse strand, counting down.
AAGCCACTTACAGCACATGAACAACTGAGCACAAGTTCTTTACAACAACAAAAAGCTACCATGTTGTAGCTTGACCTGAGGCACAGGGGAAATATTCCACCTGGTCACTAGTTTCCAAGAAATGTTTTGTCCAATAGTATTTCTTGAAACACGAGTAATATTGCAAGATTTTGGCAAGTTTGATATGGTTTTCTGGTGTTCTCCCCTCCCCCTTTCTTGTGCTTGTTTCCTCTGAACCGGGAATGTGTAGCCTCAGGTAGCTAATATTTTGGAAGTCATCAGCTGTGAAACCTAAGGAAGGAAGTGTGACAGATATGGCAATTTCCTGCTTTATCCTGGATATACCTTACTGAATCCAGTTAAACCAATTTAGGACTTCATTGTATTAAAAATTAAAGTGTTTACATACAATCCCACAATGATACATGATGTCTCTAGGCAGGAGACCTGAAAATGTAATCCCTGGCAAGTGCTACACTTCAAAGAACTATTTGAAATAATGTGAACTTTTAAACATAAATACAGCCATATGAGGTCAGACCAATGGTCCACATAGCCCAGTATCGTGTCTTAAATAGGTGCTGAAGCTAGGGATGCTGCTGCTCAAAGAAACTCAAATACATTGTTTCCGCCTTCAGCTCCCCCACTATAAAAATTGCTCCAGCACCACTGCTGTCCTCCAACAGTGGCCAGTGCCTAATACTTCAGAGGGAGTGATCAGGGCAATTTATCAAATTATCCACCCCCTATCATCCAGTCCCAGCTTTTGGCAGTCAGAGGCTTGGGGACACCAGGGGCAGCTCCAGGCACCAGCGCAGCAAGTGCGTGCCTGGGACGGCAAGCTGCCGGGGACGGCCTGCCAGTTGCTGTGAAGGCGGCAGTCAGACAGCCTTCGGCGGCATGCCTGCGGGAGGCTCCGCTGGTCCCACGGCGGGTATGCCGAAGGCACGGGACTGACAGATCACCCACAGAAACGCCGCTGAATCCGCATGACCAGCGGACCGCCCACAGGCGTGCTGCCAAAGGCCACCTGACTGCCGTGCTTGGGGTGGCAAAAAACAGAGCCGCTCCGGGAGACACCCAGGACATGGGGTTGCATCCCTGACCATCTTGACTAATAGCCATTGGTGGAGCTATCCTCCATGAACTTCTCTATCACTGGGTTCAAAAAAGAATTACTTTTGGCCTTCATAACATCTCATGGCAATGAGGTCCACGGGTTGACTGTGCATAATGTTTGTTTTAAATCTAGCTATTAATTTCATTGGGTGACCAGGAAGGGATAAATAACTCTTCCTTATTCACTTTCTCCATACCATTCATGATTTTATAGATTGCTATCATATCCCATCCCCTTAGTCATCTCTTTTCCAAGCTAACAGTCCCAGCCTTTTTAACCTCTCCTCATATGGAACTTTTTCCATATCCCTGATCATTTATGCCCTTTTCTGTACTTTTTCCAATTCTAATATAGCTTTTTTTAGATGGGGCGACCAGAACTGCATGCAGTATTCAAGGTGTGGGTGTACCACAGATTTATAGTGGCATAATGATATTGTCGGTCTTATTATTGATCCCTTCCCTAATGGTTCCTAACATTGTTAGCTTTGATTGCTGCTGCACATTGAGAGTATGTTTTCAGGGAGCTATCGGAAGAGACATCAAGATTTCTTTCTTGGTGGTAACAGCTAATTTAGACCCAACCCATTTTGTATATATAGTTGGGATTTTCCCCCCCCAGTGTGCATTATTTGGCATTTATCAAGATTGAAATTCATATGCCATTTTGTTGCCCAGTCGTGTAGTTTTGTGAGATCCCTTTGCAACTCTCCAGTTGTCTTTGGACTTAACTATCCCGAATAATTTTGTATCAGCTGCAAACTTTGCCACCTCAATGTTGAGCAACACTGGTCCCAGTACAGATCCTTTGAGACCCTGCTATTTACCTCTCATCTGTGAGAAATTCCATCTATTCCTACCCTTCTATAGCTAGGCTGCTATATACTTTTAGAGCTGTGCCTAAAGCATTAGCCAAACCAGAGCATTCTATTTCAGAAAGGTATTCTTCCTTCAGTTCATACCCAACTATCCTTCATGCTGATGAAAGTCACATATGCACATTCCTGAGAGAATATATTGGACAGTCACAAGATAAAATAAATCTTAGTTGAGAAAGACTTGATAATGCCCTTTGTACACAAAGTTTACTTCCTGACCTTGGTTACAAATGCCTTAGATCACTGACACTTAATAATAATTTTAAAAACCCACCTCATTACTTTTTACAATTCTTAGTGTGAACCGGTCAATTTCATTTTTGCATCCTTATGGATTAGCACAACACTGTACACATGTGAGTTTCCATAATCCCTGGGAAGCACACACTAAAAACCTGACATTAGAACTCAAAGTGGAAATCACTCTTTGTCCTAGGTTTTGCAAACCCCCTATTCCCACCTCAAAAAATAAAATAAATCTAGTTTTTAAGCTCAGTTTGACTTTGGCTTTCCTTAAGCACTGAAAGATGCTACAAAGCTAGATGACAAATTATTAGAAAGAGTTTAGAGGCTTTCCACACAGTACTATTTGAAAGTCTAGTAGAGCAAGCATAGGAAAAGTGGGTCTTGTTGTTTGGTTAAAACTGAGCAAAGAGGCATCTGCAGTTAAAGGACAAGAGCAGTGATTAGAAGCAAAGACCAGTCAAGTTCTCAGAAGTACAGCATTAGAAACATCAGTCCTTGTTTCAGCTATCTGTTCCATGGTGCCATCCTAGAGGGATGCAGGCAGGTTGTATTTGGACCAGATGTTTCTATGCTACTTCTGTAAGCATGGGGTGGAGGGACGGGGGAGTTGGGGCGGGAAGGGTAGAGGAAGACCTCAAGATCAATAGATATGGAGAGTTTCCCCTGCACTGCAAACAATGCAGTGTTGTTCAATGCAACAGAATTGGAAAGTGAAGTCAATTAAGGTTTTTTGCTTTGGTCGGGGGAGGGCAGAAAACCACCATTAGCTAATGTCCCTTTAGTTATACAGTAAGAACAGGCACATTAAAAAAAAAAATTTAAAGTCCTAAAGACGGCAGCTCTATTAGAAGCCCTCGCAAGTGGGAGTTGTAGGGGAGCTTAAGGGTATTTTCTACATTTAAGAAGTTAAAGGTTTTGAAATTTCAAACAAAGAAAATCCAAATAGAAGACACTCAGAACAATTTGTTAAACAGAGTAATCCTACATAGCTCTGAATTCCTACCTCTCTCTGCTAGAGAGCCGAGCAATGATAAAAATCAAGTAGTTAAAGGCATTTGCTGCTGCTGCTGTCCAGCAGAGCTGTATGAATAACGGAGTTTTGGTTTGCTGGCAATTCTCACATACACACACTTCTGGTCAAATGATACATTTTTGTTTTGATTTTGACTGTTTAAATATTTTCAACACTAAAAATGAAATTTTAAAACAATAAGTTGTTTTAAACCGAGCATTCAAAATGCTGGGTTTTGAACATACCAAAATATTCCATTTTGTTTTCTTCTGAGGGGCAGCGATTGTTTCCACTGAAACCATTTGGCAAAACTGACAGGAGTTCACAAAACATTTTAGTGCTGAGGAAACAGCAGTTTTGTTTTGTTTTTTAAAACAGACGTTTCGGACGGACGGATGCACACACACGCACACACGATATTCACTAAAACCATGACTAGGGAAGCAAGATGTATTCATTCAGCAGTTTTGCTAGCCACATAAAGATTCATATGTTTAGACCAGTTAGTTTATACAGCCTCCACTCCCTCTTACTCCAGTACAGAACGCGTGTTTGTTGTTTGTACCTTGTTGGGTTTCTGAGAGAGGAACAGGTGCAATTCACCTAGAATTTAAGGCCAGAAGGGACCATTGTGATCTAGTCCTGCATGGCACAGGCCTTAGAATTTCATGAAGTGCTTCCTGCATCAAATCCATAGCTTCTGGTTGAGACTGGGGGAAGGGGGAGAGACTCACCTAATCTTTAAAATATTACATGACAAAAACAAAAGTGGCCACTGTGACGTTGTGCAGTCTATATGGTTTTATAAAAATTTAATAAGTGAATATAATATAACTGGAATATGCTTCATGCAAAAGGTCTCTTGTAAGGTATCATTACAAAGCTTATAATCTACTGAGTGTGGTCATCCTATTTGTATAAATGTATCATTCTTGTATCTGAAACTAGACATATGAAATATAACTCTGAGGGCCTATTGTAATTATGCAAAGTGTGGGCCATTAATGGTGGTTTGGAATCTTGATGACTCCCATTAACTAGGACCATTGTCTGCAAATGGTTGTGTTTTACCTGCAAGTCTTCCTGTATACGTGTGCTGGCAAGTGGATAATGAAGTCTTGCAGTGACATGTGATCATGTCACCTGAACTGGAATCCATCTTTAACCTGGTGTCTTTCCATTGAGAAGAGGCGGTGGGAACTCAGAGGGACAAAAGGATTCTCGCCTTATGCAAAAGATGTATAAAGGGGTGGAAGAGAACAAGGGAGAGAGGAGAGCCATCATGAAGAATCCCCTAGCTACCAGCTAAGCTGGAACAAGAGCTGTACCAGGGGGGTTTCTGTGATCCAACCCTTCACAACCACATCGCTAGGCAAGTTGTTCTAATGATTATTACACTCACTGTTAAAGGTTTAAGAGTTATTTCTAGTCGGAGTTCCTTTAACTTCAGCTTCTAGCCACTGGATAACGTCATGCCTTTGTCTGCTAAGAGCAGACTAACTGTTAGAAGCCTTCCATGATCAAGTCACCTCCAAACAATCTATTTATTTATCCATCCAAGAGCTGCTTAGTCTCTCACTCCAAGTCAGCTTTTCCAAATGTAAGATCATTTTTATAGCTCTTTTCTGAGCCTCATCTAATTTGTCAACATCCTTTTTAGGAGGACACCAGAACTGGTGTATTCCAGTAATAATTTCACTAGTGCCATATACAGCGGTAATGTCTCCCTAGTTTTATTCAATATTCCCCTGTTTATACATACAAGGACAGCCTTTGCTCATCCCTGGCACAGCATCGCCAGCCCACGTTGAGCTGGTTATCCTTCACGCCCTCCCCTTAGTACCCTTTTTTTTTTTAAGTGACTTTTTGGTCACTTATTTCCAAGCAACCATCCCTCATTCTATCAGCACAATGAACATTCTTAGCTTCTAAAAAGGCATCACCTTGCGGCTTTAAATAGATGAAATTTTTATTACTCAAGTAAGGCCAGTTTACCAAGATATCCAGATTGCCCTGTACGACTGGTGGAGCATTAAATGGCAGATCAGCCTGTGTCATCTCAACAAAAACAATGAATGGCGTTGGTCCAAGAACAGATCCCTGGGGGATCTTCCCCCCTCCCCCCCCACACTAGAAATAACTCTTTTGGATCACTCATTTATTTAAAGTTACTCTAAGATCTATCAGCCAGTTTTTAAAAAGCCATTTTACTTTCTGGCATAGCACTTTAAAAAAAAAATTCAGGATGTTGTGAGATACCAAGTCCTGCTTCCATAAGGCATCTGAATATATTATCTCAAACTTGTAACCTCATAGACCACTACCAAGTTTAACAAGATCCATTTTCTATAAAACTCATGTTGACTGGGATGAACAGAGGCAGCATGATTTACTGGTTGCTTCCCAGTATGTCATTCCACAATTTCTCCCAGGACCAGTGTCGAGCTAAACAGCTTACAGTTACCCAGGTCATCCTGGTTAATGTTTTTTTTAAAAGAGACGGGTACAACATTAGTTCCTCCTTTCCCTTTGCTCCTCTGGAACTTCACACACATTCCATCTTCAACCTACCCCTAACTAGCACTCTCCTGGAGAAGCAAATTTCCCTAGAGGAGGGAAAAGGCAGGGGAAAAGAAGGAGATCAGCTCACAAGCCTTTCCCACTGAGAAGATGATGGGATGTAGCACACACGTGCCCAACCTTCCTGCTTGGCCTGTGCTATCATTGTTTATACTCCATTGTATGTGATATTCCCACAAAATAAGTTAACTTCAATGCTATTCAACAGGAGAAGGTTATTTAGAAAATACAGACATTCAACAGGCATAAAGGTCAGCAGGACTGAGCTAGATACAAGATTCATAGCTGGTCCCCTAAACTATAGTGCATAAGCAGCTTGGCACAGATGATTATTGTCAGAGTCGTTAAAAAGGAGAGGAAGGCAGAACACTACTGCACTGCACAATGCAGGGTACACTGTGTTCTTGCCCTTCTCCATCCAGAGATTGAATTTCAGCCTAGAATGTTATCGCATCACAGGGGTACCAAGGTGTTAATACGTGGGATTTTAGAATAATCACTGCCTGTTTGGGGTTTTACATTCACAGTTTAGTATTATGCAATCACGAGTGTGGATGAGCACACAGCAGAACATTTTAGCAAGGAAACTGATTTTTGGTTCAGACTGGCATGAAATTATTCTCAATTTATGGAGTTTCATGATCATTTCTTTTAAAGCAGATGTTTATCCCTCCACTGTCTGTCTATACTTCATGTGGATGATTTCCTGTATGCACACCTTGACTATCAGGTCATTTATTGGACCAATAGAAAGGGAGACAGATTTAATGTCACCCCGGAGCAAAGTTAGTCCTGATTTAGGATCCTAAAGCATTTCCAGGAACTCAGTGTTTGACTAGCCAGCCTTTGGCAGATTGCTAGACTGCTCATCCAGAGAACACACCCTCTGGAGTTGGGAGAAACTGAATCATGCAAGGAGAGTAAGTGTTTATGCAACAGAATTACTGCTGCAGACTAGAAACTTTTACTAGAAACACCGTTACCACCACCAAAAAACAAAAGCATGTCCCCATCGCCCCCCTCCCTTGTATTAAGTTGTAAAGGCCATCAACTTACCTCCAGGGTTTTTACTAAAATTCTCATGTAGAGTTCAGAAATCCCCAGCGACGCTCCGAACACCGATGGCAACACTATCAGTGTAAACACCACAGTGAGCCAGACGGACATGACCTTGGCTGCAGCAAAGATGAGGTCCTCCATGATCGCTGGAACCCCTGCTCTAGGGGAGAGCCTCTCCCGCTGCTTCCTGGATCGCTGCTGGCGACTGAGATCCAGGCGAAAAAAACAATGGTCAGAAACCAAGGCCGGTCCTTGCCTTCCTCCGCCCTCCCCTGCTCCGCCCCGTTAACTAATTCTGCTCAAGATCCAGTCCGCAGCTGCAAACCCTCTCTGTAGGGAAAGAACAAATGCGAGGGAGAGAGGGCAGATCTGGGACCGTTTGGTGTAAGAAGGCAGAGATGAATAGCATGAAACTATAGCATGTGAGGGGCAATCCAGATGCATACCAAGATGAGAGAAGGTGGGGTCGGAGTAGGCGTTCCCCTTGAGTCCCATAAACTTGGAGGGGTTAAGATGAGTAACTGAAAAGGGAACCCAGTTTGCCTGTCACTCGCTTCCTCTCCCAGGTGTAACTGACTAGGATTATGCAGAGACAAGGTGGATGAGATAATAGCAGTTTAAATTGCGCACAATGCTTGGGGCACACGTATGCGCCTCTGGGACTGGGGACACATCAAAAAGGAAAGCCCAGAAAAGAGACACTTTCCCCGTAAGGTTTCATTTCCTTTTTCCAGGCTCAGGTATTTTGCTTTCAACAGCAGCAGTGAAAAGGGGCAGAGTAAGAGGTCACTTTAAAAATAATTAAAAAAAAAAAACCCACACACACATCTTAAAAATCTAGCCAGTTTCAAAGAAATCCCCAGCACTTTAAAAGTAGTCTCAGGTACTAGACCTACCCGTGTCTACCCGTTTTAATTATAGTCTCTTCTTTGCATGTTTTTTTCCTCCTTCCCCTCAGCCCATAAAAACCAACAAAGGAAGCCATTAAACGATATACAATTTTATCAACCGCAAGCGTTTTTTTAAAAGGGGCTTTCCCTTATCTCCTATTTTATCACTGCGGACAGCATAGGGTTACTTCTCAGTTAAAATGGTTCCTCTGGGATCCCTTCTCTCAGCAGGCAAGAAAAGTTTAAACAGCCACAACAGAGCTACAGTTTGCTAAGACCAGCAAAATAAGACCAGGTTTCTAATTTAGAACATGAGTTGTACATTCCCTGCTAGAAGTGGCTTCTCCCGCTTGAAAAATAACTGCCAACAATTCAACCTTTAGCTTGAACAGTAACTATGTTTATTTTTTGCTTTTAAGAACAAGCCTTTAGGCTACTTTGCCATTGTTAAAGATAGAAGCAAAGGTATTTCCTTAATACATTTTACTTTAGCTAGGCAATTCACCCAACTTTTAAGTAAACACAGTTTAAACCCTGCTAATAATTTTTAATTGTCATTACCCAGAGTAGTACAATAGCCACACAATTCTTACCCGATGCGGGGTTTCTTAAGCAAAGAGCACAAAGGAAAAACATGCCAGTAGAGGGCTGGCACATATATATTTCCTGCTGCAATCAAGAGGCAGGAAAAGCTACCAACGTTTGTATACCATAATTCACTTAGCAGAGAGACAGTTTTACCATAAACTTTGTATTACTCCAACCCCCACCCGGCCTGACTTTTCTTTGCAATAGCGTTCTCCCTTGAAGAAAAGAGAAATGCAGCAGGAGAGAGAACAGAGGAAAGGAATATATTAAAGATAACTGCAGCTATTGGAATAATAATAAAAATAATGATTAGCCATAATGAATGAGAGTACTTGTGGCACCTTAGAGACTAACAAATTTATTTCAGCATAAGCTTTCCTGAGCTACAGCTCACTTCTTCAATGCATAGAATGGAACACACATACAGGAGATATTTATACATACAGAGAACATGAAAAGGTGGAAGTATGCATACCAACAGGAAGAGTCTAATCAATTGAGATGAGCTATCATCAGCAAGAGAAAAAAAACTTTTGAAGTGATAATTGAGATGACCCATAGAAGATGTGAGGAGAACTTAACATAGGGAAATAGATTCAATTAGTGTAATGACCCAACCATTCCTAGTCTCTGTTTAAACCTAAGTTAATTGTATCTAATTTGCATATTAATTTGAGTTCAGCAGTCTCTCTTTGGAGTCTGTTTTTGAAGTTTTTTTGTTGCAAAATTGCCACCTTCAAGTCTGCCACTGAGTGGTTAGAGAGGTTGAAGTGTTCTCCCACTGGTTTTTGAATGTTATGATTCCTGATGTTAGATTTGTGTTGATTTATTCTTTTGCATAGAAACTGTCTGGTTTGGCCAATGTACATGGCAGAGGGGCATTGCTGGCACATGATGGCATATATCACGTTGGTAGATGTGCAGGTGAACGAGCCCCTGAGGGCTTGGCTGATGTGATTAGGTCCTATGATGGTGTCACTTGAATTAATCATAAACACCTAGTGTCTATACAGAGAGCTTTTCATTTGTACATATCAAAGCACATTATGAAGGTAAGTAAGGTAGCATTATTTCCAATTTACAGCTGAGGAAACTGAGACCCAGAGACATTATTAAGTGACATGCTCAAGGACACACAGTGAATCTATGTCTGAGCCGAAGTCTAGGGGCTGAAGTCTACTAATATCTTTGAGATAGAAGAAAAAATCTGATGATCTATAGATTTTTTTTAAAATTCAGCAGAAAACAACAATTAGTTGTGATAATGCATCAAACAGAAATAATATGTTCCTTTTCTATTGTAATGACCTGGCTAATATGTGTACCACTGCCCTTGACATGATGGAATCAGAACTGCTCAAGTGCAAGTCATAGCCCCTATACTGCCAGCAGCTAACAGAGATTCTCCTTTAGCTCAAGTGCCATACACCTTTGTTTTTTCAGAATACAAGAAGTACTGGTTCTGTCCGCACTGTCAATGTAGTCCCAGTCAATGAAACCATGATGACAGCCATGACATTTTTAGGTGGCCATAGACTTTTTTTTTTTCACCTGGACATCACATCCTCAAGCATGACCAGCCACTCTGTATACATTTAACAGGATAGGTACACTATAAGTAAGGTGGTGAAAATGCAAACACAAGCTGCTATTTTAGTACCTGGAGGTGTCTCCCTGCCCCTCACCCCCACACACTCCTTGATATTTCTTTTAAATGAGCAGATCAGCAGTATTGAAGCAGAGAGAAATCAATTCTGCTTTTGAATTTCTCTTGGAATCTTCTTTTTCTTCAGGTACAGCAGGGAAAAATATACCTAGTCATTGAAGAGTGTCCTAATAATTACAGAGCTGCTGGCAAAGCCCTACAATAAATTAGGCTAAAGTTCACTCTTAGTGAATACCTTGCATTCTGATCAAAGAATAACTGGCTGTTAACTACCAAAAAAATGCTGACTTATAAAGAAACTGCTTTCCTTGCACTATGGCCTTTGTCTTAAAAAAACCCCAGCTGTTATAAACCTGAACATGTGGTGATAAGTCATTTTCAAACTAGTCCCACCATTATGCTTTATTTGTCCCCACTGTAATCTGTGAGGGAATAAGGCACATTTATGTCACACTGTTGTGGGTTAATTGTCATTTAGGCTAAGCATAGCTCGAATCAGCAAACCTATTTTGCAAACAAGCAGGACTTTCTATTCTGAAACCTAATGGCTAGATCCTCGGCTTGAGTAAATCTACATAGCTCCATTGAAGTTAATCAGGCTATGCTAATTTTCACACGCTGAAGTTCTGGCTCCTAAATTAAACAGAGCTGGAATTCTCCATAAAACTTGTGACACTAGCAGCCCAGGTGCCACCTCATGCCAAGGACCCCATGTATCAACTGAACACTGGCAAATACATAGCTGGAATCAGTCTGGATCCCCTGTGTGTCAGTATTGTTACAATAGCTGTTAGGATTAGAAGAATATGTAATGTTAGACTTTACAGAATGCTTGTGAGTTGCTGTATGCATTAATCTGTATCCGATATTGTAAGATAATATTTGAGTGATTGTATTGTGAGCCTCTTGTGACTGTGTAAATCACCAGATAGGAGAAAGACATTAACTAGTGTGAAGTGCTGATCTCCAACAGAAGGTGTCATACCTGGCCAACAAGGAAGGCCCATCGACACCAGACAGACCATATTGTGGGACATTAAAGAGGACAAAATGTATTGATTGTTCTACCTTCCCCTTGAAGATGAGTCATGCAAGTACATTCCTCTTGTTGGCTGAATTTGCTGCTCAAAGCACAAAGGAAGAGGACAATAAAAACCCCTTAACAAGAAGGAAATGTATCTCTATGCTGCTGGGACTTGGGGAGGGCAAGATTTACCAGGCATAAGCAAGAGATCCCTAGTGCATATGTTCCCTTCCCAGCTGCCAAACTATCTCACATGCTCTGTGCCCTTGGGCAACAAGATCCCTGACACTGTCCCCTTCTGCTGCCCACAGAGCTGCTTCTGCTGTAGTTCAGTAGTTAAAGCAAAACAACTGGGGAGAGGACTCCTGCCTACTATTCCTAGCTCTGTCATTGATTTGTTGTATGATCTTGAGTAAAACCCAAGAATGTTTCTCTGCCTCAATTTCTCCACATGTGAACTGGGGATAACAACACTTACCCATCTTAGATGGATTTTGTAAGGCTTAAATTTATGAATGTATGCTGACTCAGTCACAAAAGTAGACTAGTTAGCATCTATTTTGTTTATAAATTCACAATAGAGAGTTCAAAACACGTTTAAGAGACTGTTTTGTGTGTAAAAATGCTCTTTAATTCATTATCTCAATACCAAGTAACATAAGACATGCAATGTATTGTTGTGACAGTGCTATCGGGCCAAATACTAAGATACTGAGTACGTAAAACTCCCATTGACTTCACCTCTCATATTTTGGTTTTAATAAATCTATATAAATTATTTTGGCTGTAGCTTTTTAAAGTATCAGAATAATTCTAGAGATGCTGCATGGGGGAACAGGGAGAAATTGCAATCTTTATTGCCAGAGTTAAGGAAATCTTCTTGAACTGACTCAGAAAAAAGATTTCATGCAACAGCCCCACTCTTTTATTTTATGATAAGTTTTTTATATGTTATTGGTTTCTAGTAGGTCAGATCTAATAAAAAGTAGCATTTCATTTGTCTCCAGTCAGTTGGGCCACACAGGTCCAGAATATCAAGCAGTTTAATTTCATGTCAATATCACCTTTTTATTGCAAATAAATATGGTCTGATATATTATACTTATCACAGTACTTTTTTTTTATCTGCTGCCATTCAAGAATGGCAAGTGGCCAGTAAACCACTCAGTGGAATTCTCCATTCATTCATCTTTTGATTACATGTAGGCCATACTTTTCCTCTGCTATTGCATTGACTATAATTCATTGTAAAAACTGATACGCTTTATAGAGAGAGTCATCTGTTTTCAGCTTCACTTTGTATCTTTGAGCTGTACCTGGAATTTTACATTCTACTGCTCTGCCATCTTTAACCTCTAAACAATATTAAAATTCATGAGGATTAATGTTAGCCTTAGTTTTAAAATTCCTTTTTATCTACTATTATTTATTCTTTGTATTACAATACTGTCGTCAGGGCCCAACCAAGATCAGGGCCCTATTGTACTAGGCACTGTACAAACACATAGTGAGTCATTCCCTACCTCCAAAAATTTACTGTCTCAACAGTAGGGTGACCAGACCGCAAGTGTGAAAAATCGGGATGGGGTGGGGGGTAATAGGAGCCTATATAAGAAAAAGACCCAAATATCAGGACTGTCCCTATAAAATCGGGACATCTGGTCACCCTACTCAACAGATAAAGGGTGTGAGGGGCAGAGAGATAAAATGGCTTGCCCAAGATCACATAATGGCAGAGACAGGAATAGGACCCAGGTGTCTTGGTTCCCAGTCCAGTGTCCTATACAGAGAACCATGTTGCTTCTCTGATCTATCCGTAAGGTATGTATGTGGCCCTTATCACCACAAATATCTGAGTATCTCACAAACATTAATGGACAAAAATATTTCAAAATGAAAAATTTAACGAGAAAAAAAACAAAATGTTTCAATATTTGCACATTTTTTTGTTTGTTTCAGAATTGTAGGAAAACACCCACCTGATCTAATTATTTACTTGTCCCCCTGAAAAATATGGGGTAACATTTTTTTAAAATGTATTAAAAGAGTAAAAGAAACATTTTATTTTTTAAAAGTGTTATTTGACACTTTCTGTAGTAACACTTTCACTTTACAGTAATCTTCCGCCCTCCCTCTCTATCTCTTTCTCTCTCTCTCTCACACACACACACCACTTGTCTATGCTTCACACACGACTTGTCTATGCTTCAAAACTAATCAGGAATAAGGGAGGGTGCAAATTTAAAGTGGATTAACTATTCCTGATTAACTTCATGAAAAAGACACCCCCCTGTCCACACCGCACTATGTCAACGGGAGATGATCTCCCGCTGACATAGCTTCCACCTCTTGTGGAGGTGGAGTAATTAAGTCAATGGAGAGCACTCTTCCGTTGGCACAGCTGTGCCGATGTGGCGCAGTAGTGTAGACTTGCCCTCGGTTCCTATCCCGGGTTGGATGAATCACACTGCGTGTAAGGATTGGACCCACCCTCTGACCCACACTGTGGCTTGCATCTGGATAGTTTGCATCATAGAATCATAGAATCTCAGGGTTGAAAGGGACCTCAGGAGGTCATCTAGTCCAACCCCCTGCTCAAAGCAGGACCAAACCCAACTAAATCATCCCAGCCAGGGCTTTGTCAAGCCTGACCTTAAAAACCTCTAAGGAAGGAGATTCCACCACCTCCCTAGGTAACCCATTCCAGTTCTTCACCACCCTACTAGTGAAAAAGTTTTTCCTAATATCCAACCTAAACCTCCCCCTCAACTGTAATTAACTGTAAGAGTTAATTTTCAAGCACTGCTGCCAGTTCCCCATGATAAAAGGTACTGTGTGTTGCGTATCAGAGGACAGAATCGAGACCTTACTGTTAGCTAAATGATGAAGATCCTTCACTTAGTGGCAATAGAAAAGTAAATGAAACCCAAAGGGCAGGTTTTCAAGAGAGTTCAGACAGCAGCAGTTCCTATTTAAGTACCTAACCTTAGGCTTTTTTGAAAATCTGTCCTGATATCTGTAGCATTATTTTGTTATTTGGTTGGCAGCAAGGGGAGCCATTCATCAGTCAAAATAAAACATTTTAAGATCTTTCTTGCCAAGAACTATATCTAAGCATTTCTCAATAGAACAGTGCTAATATGGCATCCCTGGATGGGGCACATAGGCCTTAGGGCTTGATCCTACAAGATGCTAAGTACTCTGGTCCTGATCCAACAGAGCCCTTAAGCACATATTTAACTTAAGCACTTGAATCGTGCCACTGGAGTCAATCTATCTAAGGTCCATATTCTCTGCCCTGTGTAGTTTTTTGTGTATGGAGGGGAGGAAACTCCATGAGTCTTGACTCTCCAATATTTCTCCAGTGGGGGATTGATTAGACCCAGAGAAGACCTGTGCCTGAGCACCACCCTGCTGTGCTCCCTTCCTTTAGCAGCATGACTCCTGAAGCAGATGGCTAACACCAGCTGATTCTCTGCACAGCTGCACCGTTCTGTAAGCATCTAAGCTGCATGAGTGGATTTTGATAGAGAACACATTGAATATGGATGCCAGGTTCCATGTCTTCAAATGCTGCAAAGGGATGACCTGGCCTGCAGAGCTCTCATAGAAAAACTGCTGCAGGGGCTGGGAGAGGGTGCATGCAGCAGAGATAGTGCCTTTCTTTATATACCCAACCCACCCACTTGGGATCTGACCATTTTGGCTCTCTACTGCACACAGAACTGTAGAAGAAAATATGCTCCTATGATTTCTTGATCCCAGTAATTAATACAGCCTTTTATGTGACATAATTCATTACTTAACAATGCACATTTCTGTTTCCACTACATATCCTACAGGAAAAGGAAAACATACTGCTGTTCAATAAATGGAGTCACTTTCTCATGGCTTTTACTTAGAAAAATTAAAAGCTTCTCATATGGATATTAATAAGGTTACAAGTGTCTCTCTTATTAATTGTGTAAGTCAGGCCTGCACAACATGCGGCCCGCGGAGCCTCACTGTGCGGCCCGTGGGGGGATTCTAAATCCCCCGCACACGGCGCTCTGCGGGCAGCCCAGAGCCCTTTGAATCCCTGCCACGGCAGGGAATCAAAGGGCTCTGGGCTGCCTGCAGGGGCAGGGAGCCCAGAGCCCTTTAAATCTCAGCCGGGGCCGGGATTCAAAGGGCTCTGCGCTGCCGGCAGCCGCGGGGAGCCCAGAGCCCTTTAAATCCCAGCCGCGGCCGGGAATCAGAGGGCTCTGGGCTGCCCGCAGCCGCGGGGAGCCCAGAGCCCTTTAAATCCCAGCCGCGGCCGGGAATCAGAGGGCTCTGGGCTGCTCGCAGCCCCTACCCCAACTCCAACCCCCTTACCGTGCCATTCAGACCAGCGTGTCTGGCTCCGTGCAGCTCCAGACAGTTGCTGTTATGCTCCCCTGTGGAGCCCACAGCCCCCTCCCCTCCCACCAGCACCTGCCTTCCAGATTTGAACACCTCAAAATTCAGGAGTGCTCAAGCTCGGTTTGGGCAGCTTTTACTTCATTTCTCCCAAATCAAATATACTGATCCACTGTATAACTTGCTGTAGAAAAAGTAGGATAAAATTGAGCAAGAAATGCTTATTAGGACTGGAATTGCTATTTTCAACAGCCATTGCCTTTTTGTTTGTTTGAAAGGAAGACAGTGATTTTGCATTAGCAAATTTCCCATAGAAAGAAGAGTGGAACAAAAGAATAATAAAGGCACCTCAACTTTTCCTCCTTTATGGAGGACAGTCTTATAATTGCATCCAGATATCCTCCAATCATGCAAGCTGAAAATTGTTCCACCTTACTGCAGCTCTGTAACCATATGGGAACCAATCCCGTCTGTGTTTTGTGCACATCCAAAATTCCTGCTGAATGACCCGCCCTGGGAGCGAGTTACCAGTGACCCAGGGCTGGGGTGGCAGGAGGTGGGGGGGCACTGGTGGGGGAGAGCCCAGGGCTGGGGCAGCAGCAGGGTGGAGGGAGGGCACTGGTGGGGAGGAAAGGGGGAAGCCCAGTGCTGGGGCGGCAGGGTGTGTGGGTGGGGGAAGAGCCCAGGACTGGGGCAGCAGGAGGGTACAGGGGGGAGCCCAGGGCTGGGAAGGGGGGGCAGCCAAATTTTTTTTTGCTTAGGGCAGTAAAAAACCTAGAGCCGGCCCTGCTGGGTTCCCCCAGCCGCCGGAGCCCTGGGCCCTTTAATTTGACCCTGAGGGCTCCCAGCCACCTCTTTAGCTGGGAGCCCCTGGTTGATTTAAAATAAAGTATCACCTCCCCACCCCCAACCTTCCTTTTTGGCCCACAGCTGTTTTGGTGGGGCGGCGCTGAGGAAGGAGGGTTTGTTTCCACACGGCTGGGCAGCCCTGGGGCGGGTGTTTCCGCGGGGCCGGGAGGTTTCAGCCCTCAGCTGTTTTCTTTGGAGGAATGTGGCCCTCGCCGCTTTATGAGTTGTGCAGGCCTGGTGTAAGTAGAACAGGAACACAGTGCTGCCACCTT
The DNA here is from genome assembly GCF_016161935.1 of Mauremys reevesii. Taxonomy (NCBI): domain Eukaryota; kingdom Metazoa; phylum Chordata; order Testudines; family Geoemydidae; genus Mauremys; species Mauremys reevesii. Next base: position 18,614,121 of record NC_052627.1, on the reverse strand, counting down.
TTGGTTATATAATAATTTAAAACAACAGATACTAGTTTAATATCTATAGTACAGTACAATAAAAATTAAAATATGCCAAATGCACTCTCATCTGTATCACTGATAAATGTGGGGTGACTGGTAAGCATAGCCTTAAGCTGCTGTTTGCTGGTATGGCTGTAAAACCAACAAATTACAAAGGAAGAGGCTAAGACACATCCAAAAAAAAGGGAAGAAAGATCTGTGTGTGTATAAATATAGATACACTTAGGCACACACACACACACACATATATAGCCATATGATCTAAATATTTCTTTACTAAATATTGTACATATGCATATATGTACCGATGTATAATATTATTTAGTAAAGAGATATTTAGATCATATGGCTAATTTGTATATATTATGTACAATAAATATAGTATATTATAAGCAGTTATTATGTGTTAAGTATCTCTTTATTAAATAATAGAAATAATATATAATATATGGAGTAATTAATAGTAATTATTATTATTAGTTATTTGTATTGTGGCCACGGATAGGAGACCCAGCCATATCCTAGGACCCCACTATGTCAAGTGCTCTACAAACAGAACAAAAATATCTGGCATCTTGTGCCAGAAACAGCTGATAACACTTGCCTGCTGTATAAAATCCCACTACTTAATGGAGTCTACAGCAATTACATTTACTAAAAGAGCTTACAGTTTAAGTAAATAATAATAAATAAAGTTTTACAGATATAACTCAATATACTATGCTTTTTATAATACCAGCTAATAGAGCTAATGTTTCAACTCGTATCTTCCTTAGACCCAAACAAATACATAACGGGGATTACCCACTGATGTCAATAATCCATTATCACACACAATAATGACTACCCATTAGTGAAGCAATTATCATATTAAAAGAGTTGTACAGGATCCAACATAATGTAAGATTAGAAACCAGGCAATACCATGACCTTTATATCGAGCACCATTGATTGGCTGTAAATGCTGTTATTGACAACAATTGATCACAATGAGCCTCACTCACAAAGGAGTGTACACTAATTGAAGAGCCATCATTAAATAGAATAATAAATCAGGGGGACCACCTATGCCACATTGGTATTTTTAGTGCACTAGCTGGAACAGAACTAGCTCCTGTCTGTCTAACTCTGGTGGGAGGCACCCTCCCAGCTGTTGTGTAGACATAATCTAAACCTCAAGTAAGTGCATGTCAGGGATTGGTCTGAAGCTGCTACCTTCTTCCTCACTTTCCCTGCATTAGAGACAATTCAGGAGCTACACAGCATTATGCTTGTGATTTGGGATGGCGAGGAGGCAATCCTACCTCTCCACACACAGTGAAACTTCTTTAAAGTCTAAGGTTTTCAAACGTGGGTGCCTAAAGTTAGGCATCTAAACCTATATTCAGATACTTAAATAAACATGGCCTGATTTTCACTTCACTTGACTTCAGTGGGAGCTGTTGGTGTTCAGGACCTCAGAAAATAAAGTCATTTATTTTTAATCAAATAAACACAGAATTAGGAGCCTAATTTTAGGTGTTCTGGTTTAAGAATATTGACCAAACTTCCATATGCTCAGCTCATGAATGCAGAAAATGTTGGCCAGATTTTAAAAAAATAATAGTTGCATCAGACATTGTTTAACTGTATTTTGAAATTTAGAGTAAGAAGATGGATGGTCAGTACTATCTGACACATAAGCTGTTTTGAAAATTCCAATCAGAAATCCATCTAATTACAGGGGTTCTCAAACTGGGGGTTGGGACCCCTCAGGGGATTGCAAGGTTATTACATGGGGGGTCATGAGCTGTCAGCCTCCACCCCAAACCCCGCTGTGCATCCAACATTTGTAATGGTGTTAAATATATAAAAAAGTTTTTAATTTATATGGGGGGTCGCACTCAGAGACTTGCTATGTGAAAGGGGTCACCAGTAAAAAAAAGTTTGAGAGCCACTGATCTAATATATATTGAAATGAAACAACCTAAAAATGTTCCTGTTAAATATATATATGGGGGATAATCAGCCAAACAAAGGGCAGCTCTGTCTGCATTACATCTTGTGCCAGAAACAGCTGATAACACTTGCCTGCTGTATAAAATCCCACTACTTAATGGAGTCTACAGCAATTACATTCACAAGCACTGTAAAGGGACTGAATTGAGAATACGTAAAAAAGCTTAATTCTGGAATATCCTAACTTCAGAGTGCTGGATTTTGTAAATATAATGTTCTTTTAACATAATTTTTGAAAGTAACTTATTCTTTATATTACAGTTCCTCATAGGCCCCAATCAGGAATCAGGCCTGCATTGTGCTAGATACCATTTAAACATACAGTAGAAAGACAATCCCTGAGTTTACAGTCTAGGTTAGTGACAAGATATAAAAGGTGGATAAAATAAACAAACAGACAGGTATGGGGGAGAGAGAAGGTGAGTGAACTGTCATGGATAATCTGCATGCAAGACTGCTCATATAAGTATCATGGAGCTGGCCACCTCCCTATGCGTTATCAGCTGGCAATGTTCTGTAGGCATCAGAGCAGAGGTGAGTTTAAAGGTAGAATTTGAAGAGGGCTAGATTGGAAGAGGACTCAGCATAAGCTTTATCTTTTTTTCTTCTTCAAGGAATCTCTGCCATGCATGAAGAGCAGGACAGGAAAAAGTACAGAGGTGTTTGTAGGAGGCATTGACTAATAGGCAGTAAAGTTTGGGAACTCTGGCATAGGGAAGCTTGCAGTGAACAATGCAGTGAGCTAATAGATATAACAAATACTGTGGAGTGAAGTGCCTTTAAAGTGAGGACAAGAAACTTATATCTGGTGTGAGGTGGAAGGGGAGTCAATGGAGGGACTGAAAGAAAAGGGGGGCATCTTGAAATCAAAGAACAAGGAAGAATATTTTGGCAGTAGCATTTTGAATGGACTCAAGCTGGGCAAGTTTACAGTAGTCAAGACCTAAGGGGAGCAGGCGGAGCAGAGGTGAGCTGTGGCAGTGTGGGGCGCTGGGAGGGATGCAGGAAGTAACCCTGGGGGGGGAGGCAGAGGAATCGATTTCCCCCCCAGCTCACCTCCGCCTACTCCCCCGAGCATGCCACTGCTCCGCTTCTCCCCCCTCCCTCCCAGGCTTGCCTGGGAAGGAGGGAGAGATAGGAGGGGAAATGCAGTGCGCCGGGGGAGGCGGTGGGGCCGGTGATTTGGGGAAGGGGTTGGAATGGGGCAGGGAAGGGGCAGAATTGGGGCGGGGCTGGGGGGGGGGCACGGGAAATTTTTTTTGCTTGGGGCGGCAAAAAACTTGGAGCCGGTCCTGGTGCCACCCATAGTCTTCAGTAGGATTACCTAGGTGTAAATAAGGGCCAAATTAAATCTTATATTTGGGGCCTGATTCTTATTTACACTAAGGTCCACTTACACTGCTGAAGCAATGTAAAAGGGCCTTAAAGTGAGGTGTATATCTTTTTCTCCCTTTCCCCAGAAATGTTGCATGCATGACTCTTCCTAGTAAATGTAGACTCTGGCCATACATTGAAAGACACATGTCCAATGCAAACTCAGAGAAGAATAACTGAAATTAATGTAACAGTAAAGATAGAAGTAGAAAAACATTTTCTACTCTAGTGTTCAAAATATTTGTGATTGTGAGAAGGGTTTTTCATCAAATTATCAGTAATAATAAAAGCTTTCATCCAAAAGAAACAAGGAAACTTTAGGCATAAACCTGTGAGAAAAGAAAGAAGTGGCAAAAAGAGCACACTAGCAATCTATCACAGAATAAGGAACGGATACCAATGACAAATGGACAGGGGGTACACCCTGCCTGCTCCACCCCCCCCCCAAAGCCTGGTGATCTCTTATCCTGGGAAGATTGTATTTACCTCTGACCAATACCAGAGCCATCCGTCCCTCCTTCACACTTGACAACACTCCCATACCTTATGACAATGCATTATTGAAGCAAATTTTATTTCTCCCTTGTCTCCACTAGATGGTGTGTTTTTTCTCCTGCAAATGAGTGTGTTTGTGCACAGCAGAAGACTGTATGTTTCCTCTTGGGGGCAGAGAAGAGGGAGTTCCCAAGAAAGAGGTGTAACCACCTTTCATGACCAGCAGGGGGCATGTGTGTGTGTGTCCCCCTTTCCCAAGCAGAAGAATATATGTACCCCCTCATTTTTTCCCTCAACTGTAGGAGGTATGGGTGTGTGTTTCCACGTCCTCTTCCCCCACTAGAGAGGGGAATGTTTCATGTATACATTATACATGGTAGGTTTCAGGTCAGGCTTCAGAACCATACATGGACCTGCTAGAGTTTCCTTCCCAGAGAGATACACCAGAGATGTGTTAACTATAAGATCCTTTTAATGTATTGCCAGGTATGGCTGAGGTTAGCTTAAAATTAAATAAGGGTATGTCTACACTACCCGCCAGGCGGCGGTCAGCGATCGATCCAGCAGGGATTGATTTATCGTGTCTAGTCTAGACACGCTAAATTGACCCCCGAGCACTCTCCCGTGACTCCTGTACTCTGGCTGCGAGAGGCGCAGGCAGAGTAGACGGGGGAGCGGCAGCAGTCGACTCACCACAGTGAAAACACCACGGTAAGTCGATCTAAGTACGTCAACTTCAGCTACGTGAATAACGTAGCTGAAGTTGCGTAACTTAGATCGATCTCCCCTCCTCCCCCAGTGTAGACCAGGGCTCAGGTATGTTACACTGTGCTAACTAGAAGCTGAATGGTATAATACAGTTTAGCATTCCCTACAGTACTTACGGTATATGTGTGAGGTGTGTGTGTGTCCCCACCCCACTTCCCCAGTAGTATGTGTGTGCATGCATGCGCAAGCACCCCCCACACACACACACAGGGGGGTTGTGTGTGTGTGTGTGCCCCCAGAGGGCAGTATGTGGGAGTGCCCCCAGCAGAGAACTGGGGGCATGGTGTTTGGATATGTGGGGGTGTGCCCCCGGTAGAGGTTTCTGTGTGTGTTTGGGGGGGGTGCCCCCAGCAGAGGGCTTGTGTGTTTGGGTGTGGAGGGGTGCCCCCAGCAGGGGACTGCGTGCAGAAGTGCTAGAACTAGGAGTGCTGTGGGTGCTTGAAGTGGTTTCCATTATATACAGCGAGTGATTACAGTTTGATTCAATGGTTCTCAGCATCCACACTATACACATTGTTCCAACTCCACTGGCTGTGTGTGTGGGGATGCCCAAGAGCTGTGCCTGTGTGTGTACGTGTGCCCCCGGCAGAGCGCTCTGTGTGTGTACGTGTGCCCCCAGCAGAGCACTCTGTGTGTGTACGTGTGCCCCCAGCAGAACACGGTGTGGGTATGGGTGTGTATGTGTGCCCCCGGCAGAGCACTCTGTATCTGTGTGTGTGTACGTGTGCCCCCGGCAGAGCACTCTGTGTGTGTACGTGTGCCCCCAGCAGAGCGCGCTGTGTGTGTGTGTGTGTCTACATGTGCCCCCAGCAGAACACGGTGTGGGTGTTTATGTGTGCCCCGGGCAGAATGCTCTGTGTGTGTGTGTACATGTGCCCCAGCAGAGCGCTGTGTGTGTGTACGTGTGCCCGCAGCAGAGCGCTGTGTGTGTGTGTGCCCCCAGCAGAGCACTCTCTCCATGTGTGTGCATACGTGTGCCCCCAGCGGAGCGCTCTGTGTGTGTGTATTTGTGCCCCCAGCAGAGCACTCTGTGTGTACGTGTGCCCCTAGCAGAGCGTTCTGTCTGTGTGTGTGTGTGTGTGTGTGCGTGCCCCCGGCAGAGCGCTCTGTGTGTGTGTGTGCGTGTGCCCCCAGCAGAGCGGTGTATGTGTGTACGTGTGCCCACAGCAGAACTCGGTGTGGGTGTGTACATGTGCCCCCAGCAGAACACGGTGTGGGTGTGTGCCCCCAGCAGAGCGCTCTCTCCATGTGTGTGTATACGTGTGCCCCCAGCAGAGCACTCTCTCCGTGTGTGTGTACGTGTGCCCCCAGCAGAGTGCTGTGTGTGTGTGTGTGTGTCTCTGTGTGTGTGTGTGTGTGTAAGTGTGCCGCCAGCAGATTTCTTTGTGTGTGTACGTGTGCCCCCAGAAGAGCTATCTGTGTGTGTGTTCGTGTGCCCCAAGCAGAGCGCTTTCTCCATGTGTGTGTGTACGTGTGCCCCCCGCAGAGCGCTCTCTCTGTGTGTGTGTGTACGTGTGCCCCCCGCAGAGCGCTCTCTCCGTGTGTGTGTACGTGTGCCCCCAGCAGAGTGCTGTGTGTGTGTACGTGTGCCCCCAGCAGAGCGCTCTGTGTGTGTGTACGTGTGCCCCAAGCAGAGCGCTTTCTCCATGTGTGTGTGTGTACGTGTGCCCCCAGCAGAGCGCTGTGTGTGTGTGTGTACGTGTGCCCCCAGCAGAGCGGTGTGTGTGTGTGTGTACGTGTGCCCCCAGCAGAGCGGTGTGTGTGTGTACGTGTGCCCCCCGCAGAGCGCTCTCTCCGTGTGTGTACGTGTTCCCCCAGCAGAGCGGTGTGTGTGTGTGTACGTGTGCCCCCCGCAGAGCGCTCTCTCCGTGTGTGTGTACGTGTGCCCCCCGCAGAGCGCTCTCTCCGTGTGTGTGTGTACGTGTGCCCCCAGCAGAGCGGTGTGTGTGTGTGTACGTGTGCCCCCCGCAGAGCGCTCTCTCCGTGTGTGTGTACGTGTGCCCCCCGCAGAGCGCTCTCTCCGTGTGTGTGTGTACGTGTGCCCCCCGCAGAGCGCTCTGTGTGTACGTGTGCCCCCCGCAGAGCGCTCTGTGTGTACGTGTGCCCCCCCGCAGAGCGCTCTCTCCGTGTGTGTACTCCCGGCCTCCCCCCGCGCCGCCAGCCCGCGGGTGCCATTTCCCCTCTGGGCACTAGGGGTCTCTCACGCGGCGGCCCAGCGCTGCCATTGTTGCTCCAGCCCGCGGCCACTCAGGCCCAGGCGGCAGTCGCCGCCGTGGGGAGCATGGAGGGGGAGAGCACCTCGGCCCTGCTCTCCGGCTTCGTCTTTGGCGCCCTCGCCTTCCAGCACCTCAACACCGACTCGGACACTGTGAGCCGCCAGCGCCGCCCCGGCCCGGCCGCGGCCCCGGCGGGACAATGGCACATGGGGCTGGCGGGGTGGCCCCGGGGGGCTAAAGGTTTCGCCCTGTGGGGAGCGCCTGGGGCCCGGAGGAGAGGGGAGGCGGGGTCTGGGGGGCAGGGGTGGGGTGGGGTGGGGTGGGGGGTCTGCCTCGGGGGGGTGGGGAGGAGATTGTTTGAGATTAAGAAACGGGTTTTCACACACACCCCCACGCTGCCCCCGAGTTTCCTCTGGGCGGGGGAGCCGCCGCTGGGTGTCAGTGACTTCCCCTGGTTTCACTTTCACTACATGCTCCCTGGCTTACTCCAGCCCCTCTCTTGCTGGCTAGTTTCACAGCCACAGCCCCCTCCCTATGCATGTAAATAACTGTGTAAAGTGTGTCCAGACCTACTGCCTCCCCCTGCTGGCCCTCCAGGGGCAGGAGGGTGCGAGGGGGGCAGAAATCCTTGGGGGATTGATTTCAAGGCACAGTTTAAAATACAGTAAATCACTTCGCTTTGTGAAGGGGAAGGGTTTTGCTCCCCGTGTTTCAATGAGGTATTTACAACATCCCTCCTTTTTTAAAATCTCCCTCACTTCAGATGTCACCACAATTTGAAAGCAGCCCCTGGTTACGTAGGTAGTAGTAGCAGTGATGTGGTTATAATGATAAAAGAGAGGTAGGCTCCCATCCTGTAAATTGATCAGTATAGGCAGACTCTTGTGCCCATGCAGAAGGCTGACGATCTAAGTACATGGATGTGATTGCAGGATCAGAGTTTAAGTTATTTCCAGAAGTGCAACATTTCCCCCGAAAACGTACACATTTGTGCTGAAATGTATTTTATTTCTGGGGGAAATGACTAAATGCTTTTCTGCCCAGGTCGTAGGAAATTTTCTGGGCTCTTATTTTAGTGTTTGGATAAACTTGATTTTTTTTTTTTTAATATCAGAGTTTGGATTATCTTGGTCCTAAGTGAAGATAAGTGTATTTTGCCTTGTTTAACAAAAAGTTTGGTCCTTGATCCTGCAAGCTCCTTCATGCTGGCAGACCCCTCTCCCCATATGGAGCTCCATTGATCTCAGTGAGGCTCTGCTCAAATGCAAGGATCTGGCCATGCAGATCTAGTTTCAGATCAGGGCATTAGTTTGGAAATGAAGTTGGAAAATTGCTTACAGACCTGATGCAATTTATGATTTTCACTACATTTTAAACTAGAGTCATAGATATCAAGATCCACACACCCTTTTATCTTGGCAATATATGTTTGATCTAGTTTTTAACTTTTTTTTAGAAACAAAGAATCTTTTGTATTAAAACCTCCTTTATTGCAACATTAGTGTTTAGAATTTAAGTACACTAATGTCAGGAAGTTTGTCTTTCAGAACTGTAACTCAGCTACACTGTGTTGAATGGTGTAGAAGTAGCATTTTCTACTCTGCATAGTATGTTATGGAATAGTTAAGAGCTGGCCAAACGTTTTAGGTCCAAGTCTAACAGGTGGTCATTAAAACTAAGTCCGCATCCCATTCCAGCTATTTAAAAAGGAAGATGCTGCCCACTTCTTGTTTACAATGTTACCTGAAAGTGAGAAAAGGCGTCCTCATGGCACTGTTGTAGCAGATGTCGCAAGATATTTATGTGCCAGATGCGCTAAAGATTCATATGTCCCTTAATGCTTCAAACACCATTCCAGAGGACATGCGTCCATGCTGATGACGGGTTCTGCTCATTAACAATCCACAGCAATGCGGACCGATGCAAGTTCATTTTCATTATCTGAGTCAGATGCCACCAGCAGAAGGTTGATTTTCTTTTTTGGTGGTTTGGGTTCTGTAATTTCCGCAGCAGAGTGTTGCTCTTTTAAGACTTCTGAAACCATGTTCCACACCTCATCCCTCTCAGATTTTGGAAGGCACTTCAGATTCTTAAACCTTGGATCCAGTGCTGTGGCTATCTTTAGAAATCTCACATTGGTACCTTCTTTGCGTTTTGTGAATCTGCAGTGAAAATGTTCTTAAAATGAACAATGTGTGCTGGGTCATTATCCAAGACTGCTATAACATAAAATAGATGACAGAATGTGGGTAAAACAGAGCAGGGGATGTACAATTCTCCCCCAAGGAGTTCAGTCACAAATTTAATTAACGCATTGCTTTTTTAACGAGCGTTATCAGAATGGAAGCATATCCTCTGGAATGGTGGCTGAATTACAATGCCAGCTACAAAAGTGCCATGCAAATTCCTGTTCTCGCTTTCTGGTGACATTGTAAATAAGAAGATGGCAGCATTACCTCCTGTAAATGTAAACAAACTTGTTTGTCTTAGCAATTGGCTGAACAAGAAGTAGGACTGAGTGGACTTATAGGCTTTGAAGTTTTACATTGTTTTGTTTTTGTGCAGTTATGTAACAAAAAAAAAATCTACATTTGTAAGTTGCACTTTCACGACAAAGAAATTGCACTACAGTACTTGTATGAGGTGAATTGAAAAATACTAATTCTTTTGTTTATCATTTTTACAGTGCAAGTATTTGTAATAAAAATAATATACACTGATTTCAATTACAGCACAGAATACAATATATATGAACATGTAGAAAAACATCCAAAATATTTAATAAATTTCAATTGGTATTCTGTTGTTTAACAGTGCAATTAAACTGCGATTAATCACTATTAATTTTTTTAATCGTGATGAATTTTTTTTAGTTAATTGTGTTTGTTAACTGCGATTAATCAATAGCTGTAATTATTTCTAATATGTTTTTCCTCTGTTTGCTCCCCCTACAAAGGAAGGCTTCCTCCTTGGAGAAGTGAAAGGTGAAGCCAAGAACAGCATTACTGACTCTCAGATGGACGATGTTGAAGTTGTTTATACAATCGGTGAGTCTAGGCTTGATTTCATTGGGACAGTGCATATGCTTAAGTACCTTACTGAATCTGAGCCCCAGACTGGCAACAAAGACCACTGAATCTTGTCACAATGCTGTATTTAAATGTGGTATTTATCATTTTATAAGATAATCTTTCATATTTCATCTTTTTTAACTTTTTGAAATTTTGACGAAAATATTAATGTAACAAAATATTTTATCTAATAGTTGTAGATAAATGGAAACAAAAGTATGAGTTTATATTTTCTTGAATATATCTTCTATCCCAAGAAGTCACGTTAAAAACAGATTCTGCCTCTGACTCCTTCTGTTGCCTTGAGTAAGTCACCTAACCTCTTTTGGACCAAATTCAGTCCTGGTGAAATCTGGCATGACTTTGAATTCTGTGAAGTTCAGCTCATTTAGACCAGGTTGACTTTGGGTCCTTTTTTCCAATCTGTAATAGGCATGCTATTTGCTTTTCTCAGAGGGTGCTATGAGAATTAATTCATTAATATTTAAGTGCCTTGAAGATGAAAAGTGCTTACGTGTCAAAGACTGTTTTATTATCAGAGAGACCAGGTGGGTGAGGTAATATCTTTTATTGGAGCAACTTCTTTTGGTGAGAGAGACAAGCTTTCGAGCTTACACAGAGCTCTTCTTCAGGTTTTATTACCAAGCGGGCTTTCAGATATTTCCAACTTGAAGTTTATTTAAAAACAAATTTCTGTAGAGGTATTACGTGCTGGGAAGTCTTATATTTTATATGAATCTTTGAGAAGAAAAATTGAACATAATAGAAGCTGACTGTGAAAAACATCACTTGAACATAATGTTATAAAAGTGAGTGCTATTGTAAGACTTAATACTCCCCTCTGCAATGAGTATTACTGTGGGAGAATTTGGGCAAAGAAGAGGGTTTTGCATTTAGCTCTGAATGTTAAGAGGTTAGTTGTCCTTATTTCTTCTAGTAGTGAGTTCCATATTCTTGAGCCAGCTCCTGGGCAAAGTTCTGCATCCTATAGTAATGAACCTACCCCAGTGGCCAACAGCTCTAGTGCTTCACTGGAACACAGCTCTTGTGTGAGGCTGTAGTCAGAGAGAGACTCTCTCTTACATAACCAGGATCAATTCCATGCAGGATGTTGAAAATCAGGAGAGACACTGTATTGAATTATATATTTGGAAAACATCTAGATTATTGTGAGCACTACAGTAATACAAACAATAACTTTTCATTTATGAAACAACTATATTCTTGCATAAAAATAGAAGAGGCACCTTAACTAACTATTTTTATTTGTTGCATGAGCTTTAAGCTCTTCTTCTCGGAATGCATAGAAGAGCTTTAGCTCAAGCACTAAAGCTCATACAACAATTTTGTTGTTAGTCTCTTAGGTGCACAGTTTTTTCCTTTTTTTACATACTACAGACTAACACGGCTGCTACTCTGAAACTTGCATAAAAGTTTAACTGTAAGAATAATTCTGATGCTGAGTGCAAAACAAGAAAGACCATTACAATTAATTGGTATTCGGTACATATTCTTATGCCCTGATAGATCTGGGCCTTAACTGAAAAATACAAGGCAGTTTGATTAAGTGTATTTTTTATCTTTACTCTTGTTCTCAAAAAATGAAGCGAACAAAATGGGGAAAAAAATGGCCACGATTCTTGCTGGGCAGAGTACAAGGGGGGAAAAAATAGTTTATTGAAAAATACACCTAAACATGTAGATGGTTTCCCTTTAGTCTTGAAAAACCATAGGATTATTTTTAAAAAGACTTATTATTGTATTTCCTGACCCAGTGTCAGTAGATATTAGAGTTTAGTGTTTGTTTTTAAGTTTTAAAGGTCCCTTGATAAAATTTTTACTTCTCAGGAGGGTATGGCTATGAATATAGTCGGCAGAAGAATGAGAGTGCTGAGTACGTGGAGCCAGAGTAATATGTTGTTTTTCTTTCAGATATACAAAAACATATTCCATGCTATCAACTTTTCAGGTTAGTATCATTAACTAAACATGTACAAAATTAAATGACTGGTTTGTACATTATTTCTTGGGTCAAGGAATAACGTAGCTAGTGGTGAATGACATATCAGCTTCTCCGAATGACACAGATATGAAATCCCTGTGTATCCATTTGATATAATATTGTATTAGTTTTAAGTACTTTTTATTAGCTGTATACTGTGTGCATATATCTGTGTGCATGTATAAATACATATAATGTATACCACCCATGTTATGAACTGTAGAACCATGGTCTGCACTGTGTGCACTTCGTAATCTTCCTGAGACTCATTCTACCATTAAAAATAGCTTCATTTAAAAAACAAACTTCTTCCCATAGGTGTAGAATTTCCCCCCAGAATTACACTGGCTCGAGGTAGTAACAGTTTTAAGGTTGGATATCTTATGACCCATCAGGGATAGAAGTGAAAGCATTAAAGCTTTATACCATAGGAAAGGGGAGAATGTCAACTTATCAATGAGCTACACTTCACTTGCTTCTAGTTGTAGAAGATTCTTAGATAACTGGCATTAAATGTGATGTATATAAAAACGTATTTTAGGTCATTTTTAGAGGTTTTAAAAATAGTCATTTTTCTTGTTTCTCCACGGCATGTACAGTTGAACTTGCAGTAGCAAGGTTCACAGGCAAAGGGATATGAAATTGTCCCAATAAACAATTTTTATAATTCTCAAAACCTTAAAATGTTTTATAATAAAAATGATGTGGCCAATACAGAATACATCGCAATGTAGTATAAAGGTTTTATTGGCATTCATTTGGGATTCGTATACCACGATGGATGCTGTAGAAAAATGTAGACGAGCCCACATCACTCAATACAGCCGGTCCAAACTCATGTTGCTAAAACCTTCAAGCCATGCCACACCACACCATTACCGACTTTATGTGGCCCTGGTTCAGGAAAGCCCTTAAGCATGTAATAAATCCATCCTTATTCCATTAAAATATTTAAACCTGTGTGTCACATTCCAGGTGCAGTCCAGACCAGTGAGAGGTTGTGTCACCACCTACCCTGTAACCCTGGGTGCCTCACAATGCTTTGCTGTTGTAGCTCCCAACCTGGGATGCTTACAAACAGCCTAATGGCATGCAGGTCATACCCTGAGTGTCTGTGTATAGCTATAGCTCTGACTCCAGCAGCCTGCCAGCAACACTCAAGTGACACTCTGGCTTCCACCAACTGTGCTTACTACTTTTATGGTGACCTGTGACCTCAACACACTCCCAGTCCCAAATTTCCCCCAAAACATGTGTTCTGCACTATCCAGCCCTCTCCTGGGCAGTTAAGATATTAGAGGTCCATTGCCACTGCAAGGAGTCAATATGCAACAGTTTTATTTTAACTGGAGTTACCAGAACAGTTCAGTTTAAACACAACACTGGGTTAGTATTGATTTAAAAATAAAACAAGTTTATTTAACTACTAAGAGAGAGATCTTAAGTGAGTACAATTATAAGTAAAGTCAGAAATGGTCACAAGAGAAATAAAGATAAAACACTTTATAGTAGCTAAAACTTAACCAGCTAGCCTTGGTTCAAGGTAAAATCCTCACCATGTGTTCCCAGCAACATTGCTGACCAAATTCTCAGGTCAGGAACTCCCCCAGAGTCAAAGGACTGGTTCCTTTGTCTTCTTAGGTGAAAGAGGGAAAGAGAGAGAACCCTTGCTGTGTTTTTGCCTCTCACTTTTATAGTCCACTTACCCTTTGAAATGCATTTCCCTGAGGGTTACCCCTAGATAAAGTTAATTCCAGCTGTAAGGATGGAGCTATGGGGTCTCATTGTGAAAGAGATTCCATGCTGCTGTTTGCTAACACGCAGATCCATCTGTTCCTGCCTCCATTCTTTGCCACTTGACAGGTGATTGCCAATTAACTTTGATGACACCTGGCTAGAGGCATCAGCTTGTCCTTTGTCTTTGAGAAACTAGTTTACCCAATTCCTAGATTTGTCTGGTAAACACATTATAGTCATAATTTCAGCTTATGTTCATAATTGTTAATACACATTTCATATAAACATTACACAAGAATATTGATTATCAGTGTGGTGTTCGTTTTTAAATAATAGCTCAGTAAGGCATATTTTTGCACAAAAATTATTACACTGGTGTGGGGGGTGAATATGGGGTGCTTTTGGTCACACTGTTCTTAAATGCTTTGCTAAATCGGGGCCTGTATCTGTATTGGAATGTGAATAACGGATCCCATTATTTCAATATCACTTTAAGAGAGGCCTAATTTTTTGGATTATTGTTAAGTGTAAACAAGAAAATCAGGATGTACTGGGAAGGTGTTTCCCACAAGACTTTGTTTTAATAACATTTGATCAGGTTTAAATGAGGTGGCTGCTAGATTATTTTAAGAAGTATTTACTTTGGAACTGTAACCTTTTATTCTCTGATCCTTCTAATGATCTCTTTTAGCTTTTATAACTCTGCGGGTGAACTGAATGAGCCTGAACTGAAGAAAATATTATCAGGTTGCAAAAAGGTATTTTATTTTTAAAAATAATCCATACTCTGGGGTTTTATGCAGGGCATTGTGCTGACTCTCTGTAATTGCTATATTGATTCACAGTTTAGTTATCTGTTTCATTCCATAATCTCACTTTAGGTGTTTATTCCCTTTTGTTGCCTTTTCAGCCTGTGACAGAAGTCCAAACTGTACTGAAATTTGGTCCTTACAAAGCAATCCTTTTTTTTGTTTGTTTGTTTGTTTTTGTTTTTTAAATTTAGGGTTGGGGAATACTTATTCCCTCTTCTGTGCTGCTGTTGGATTTTTTTCCTCATCTCCCAAGTGAACCATTTAAACATTGTAGTGAGATCATATGGCCTCTTCTGTATTTGGATCAGAGAAATGTTTTTCATTTCCAACAGTTCACTTGAAACACATATAGTTGGATTTCAGTTTATTGGAATTTTAGTATATGCATTGGAAGAGAGTTTGCCCTTTCATTTACTGAATCAGATTGGCATCCTCTTGTCTGACTTAAAATACAAATACTATATACTCGTTCATAAGCCAAATTTTTTTAGTAAAAAAGGGAAGCATCAGAGAAGGGGGTCGGCTTATGAATGGGTACAGAGAGGGAGAGGTGGGCAAGGTGAGGCAGCAGAGCCACTTCTGGCCACGCTGCTCTCCCCCCAGGTCCGAAGCAGCTACAGCTCCGGGGCTGGCAGGCTGCCGCCGCGCTGCCTGGCCATGTCCTCCGGAGCACCCTGCAGCCGCGCTGCCCACCCTGCTGGAGCAGCTCCGGCCAGACCAGAGACATCCTCCCCCGGCCCGCCCAAGCTAAGGTGGGAAGGGATGGGATGGGGAAAGTGTGGGGGTCCCGGGCTAGGGGTGGGGTCATGTGGGGGATGGTCACAGGGGTTACTCCCCTGACCCCCAGCTTCTCTCTCCCCCCCCCCCTCCACCCCCCATTTCCCCACCAGTTGTTGTCCTGGCCCATCAGGGTAAGCAGCTGGTGCGCTGGGACACTTTGTTTACCTCCGTGCCTGCGGACACTCAGGTAAACAAACCGTCTCAGCCCGCCAGCAGCTTATCCTGATGGCTTGGGAGCCAAAGTTTGCCGACCCCTGAATTATAGGGTCAGTTTATGATAAACGAACTGGCTTATGATCGAGTATATACAGCAGTTTATTTTTCATCAAACATCCTTGCTTCAGAACAGAATATTTAAATGGGATAACACTGCAGTCTGATGAGGAGGTGTACTGGTACATGGCCAAGTTTGGAGCAAGCTTAATGGTTTGGGCATAAGCTTTGAAAGCGAACCAGTTTTGATAGATTTATATTCTCAGCATGTGAGGGGTATGAAATGTTTTCAGTCAGGCCTCAATTCAGTAGAACGTATAAGCAGGGGTAGTTCTAATGAAACTACTTATGTTTAAGTGATTTGCTGAATAGGGATGGTACTACTTGTGTGTTTAAAGTCAAGCCTATACTTTTATGTTTGCTGAATCAGGGTCTACGATCTTAACCAATTCCAGTTCAGTTCAGGGCTGACTTCTCTTCTGACTTTTTCACATGTGTGTTTTGTTATGTGGTTGTGTAATGCTAGGGAATGGTAACACTGATTAGATAAATCTTTTTTTTTCCTATCCAGAATGTGATAGGCTGGTACAAATTCAGACGTAATACAGACCAGACAATGACATTCCGAGAAAGACTTCTTCACAGGAACTTACAGTCATACTTATCAAACCAGGGTCTTGTCTTTCTGTTACTAACTTCCAGTGTAACTACAGAAAGCTGTTCCACTTACAGATTGGAACATGCTTTGCATAGACCACAAGAGGGGTAAGTACCTCTCAGTTGTTGTTCTCTCTAATTCTAGTAGGACACGGGAATGTATGATATGCTGTGATATGATATGTTGTTCATTTTTCTAGTACTTCTGACCAAAATTACTTGACTGATTCACTTAGGAAACCTGTTGGTTTTCATGAAGAAAATCATCTTCAAGTAAACTAGACAAAGTTAGCAAAACAGATGTAGAAATGATTCTTTATACTGGTAGATCCTCCCCTCTCCTTTGTAATTTGGATGGACATCTTTCTGTACATTTTTCTCTCATTTAAACACTCTGCCCTCAACCCTTTGTTTTCTCAGCTCCAAGTTTTCCAAGCAGTATTTGCAGCCCAAGATATAATTAAGTGATCTTGCAAGTCTTTATGTTCTGTCATCATGTGGGGTTTTGTTTTTTTTTGAGGAACCTTATAGCAGATGTAGAGAAATCTTTAGCAATGACTGTTCTTAGTCTCTGACAAAGTTCCCCTGGCATAGGCAAAGAACAACATATACCAGTTCCTGCATTGATTTCATCACTCTTAATTTGTATCAAATTAACCACCAAGCTATTTAAATTATTGGCAATTCTTTTTAGACAATCTGGGAACTCAAGTCCTTGCCAGCAGCGAACCATCTACGTTAGAGTGGGTCATAAGTTTTCTGACAGAACATTTTTCCATTGGAAAATGCCAATTAGTTGTTCTGTGGGAATATGTATATTTTGAGAAAATTCTGATGGAAACCAGGCAGGTTTCCGATGGGACAGAACCCTGCCTGGTTTCCTGCCATTTTGTCCGCCTGACTCCTTGGCAGCCCCAGTTCTCAGGCTCCTGGCTCCTCAGAAGCATCATCTCCTTTGCAGCTTGCCTGGGAGCCCTGGTTCCCAAGCTCCTCTGCATCCCTAGTTTCCAGGCTCCCAGGGTTCTCCTGCTCCACATCAACTCTCCAGGTAGCTGCCTCACCTGGAGAACTTGACAGCCAGGAACCCCAGACCAGGCTGCCTGGATCCTTGGGGTGCCTTCCTGTCATCAGCCTGGGGGTTTTCCTCCCACCAGCAGCAAGGCTGGTGGACAGGAAAGACAGGCAGCAGTGGCACTGGTATGTTGCCATATTGGGATATTCCCTTCCAACATTTTATTCTGATTCGGACCAAAATCTCAAACTTGGTTTCCTGCCAGACGGATACTCTGTTTTCCACCCAGCTCTAATCTGGCTGTTTTGTATCTAGCTTGTTAAATCTATTATGTCAATGCCTACCAAATTTTTCCTAGTACATATTATGTTGAATTTTCCTGTTATCTTTCATTACATTTTGACATCTTACTTCTTGGCACTTTTTATAAATGTTGCAATTTGATACAACAGCAATACAACAATCTCTCTAAATTGGTCTTATGGCTTCATTCATCAACAACATAAACCGCAGTTTAAGTAAATTCAGAAATCTGGCTTAATACAGTAGTTCACAAAACTATTTCATTAGTAAATTAACTCAACTTTTTCAAGAAAGTTTTTGTTGGTTTTGTTTATCTATTTGAATTACAAATTGGCCTGTCTCCCCTTTTTAAAGGTAATTTGCACAGGGCAGAAATTCTTTTGGGACTTTTTTGATGTTTTATAATCTATAAAGAGTCTGATTTTTCTTTTTTATCTTTAAAAATATCAGGAACATCAGGTCTTGTCTTCCATATTTTGAGATTTCATTGGAGGCCCTCGAGGAATGAATTTGGAGACTTCTTGGTCATTAATTAAGAGGATGGATGTTCAGTCTTTGATAAAAATCTTTTTCCAAATATTAATTTTGGCATTTGTTTTAAAACACAAATTCAGAATGCTTAAAACTGAATTAAAGAAGAATCACTTCCCCTTTCAATCAGGTTTCCTTTCTTGATACCTGTGATGTCAGAATCCTACTC
The DNA here is from genome assembly GCF_016161935.1 of Mauremys reevesii. Taxonomy (NCBI): domain Eukaryota; kingdom Metazoa; phylum Chordata; order Testudines; family Geoemydidae; genus Mauremys; species Mauremys reevesii. Next base: position 18,595,959 of record NC_052627.1, on the reverse strand, counting down.
ATGGCCTTTCAGGAAAAAGCAGAGTAAAAATTATTAAAAATAACAAAAAACTTTCAGGTCACCTTTCTGCATGATAAGAAGAGAAAAGAGGATAATGCAATTTTTTCCACTTTTATGGGCAATCTTTAACGGACAACGCTTTGCTACTGTCAATTGTGTTGACCAAACCTTCATTGCAATAAGAGGATGATGTTAGAGGTTAAGGTAAAAGGAATATGAGCCAGCCAGTTGACAGTAGATCAACCATTTGAACATCACTAATGAAGTATATAGATCCTAAGGAGAATGGAAGTTGCTTATCCCAGAATAAACAAGAAATAAACCATGCTCACACCGAAAACCATTTACATTTGATTCCTTTGCATCCTTTCTCTGCTAGAGCTTAGAAACAGATTGTCATAACCAATCATCATTCAGTGTTTAAGACTCTCTTGCTTGTGTTTAAAGAGTTCCCTTGATTAGTTTGCAAACCAATTGATGGCATGCTGTTCTAACCAAAAAGAGACACTGCCAGGGAGCTTTGTCCTGAAACTTAAGTTTTACAAAACCTAAAATTAAAGGGAGCGCCTCAGTTCAGAATGACAGCTTTTTTTACTTGTATTGCAAATGACACCTTAAAATATTATACCTGAAAGAAACAAATATTTTGGTTTTTGCTGTTTATGTAGTATGAGTTTACATTTCAGCTTGGACAATGAAAGTATATTAATCAGTTTCTAGTCTGTTTTACTTGCAAGGTACAGTATCAAGTTTGAATTGCAAATGTTGTAGGGGAATGGTCATGTGTTTAAAAACATTGTCTCCATGTAAATAAATTAAATAAAAACATCAGCCTTCCAATTACCTAGATTTTGTCTGTGTTCCTGCCTGAGACTAAATGTGGAAGCCTGGTTTTACACAACCTAGCTTTTGAACCAAATCTAATCCTACACTATATCTCTAATACAAATGTCTTCATGGCTTTAACATTTCAGATGAATAGTGTGGCTTTTATATAATTGAAAGGGAATGTTTAGATGTAAACAAATACTACAGTGTTAACAAATCAGAACCTAAAAGTAAAACTGCCTCAGAACTAACTGAAATGTTTTGATTCATTGTCAAAAAAATAAGTGTAACCTTAAATAGTACAAATAAGTAAACTAATCTTTAAAAATACCTTTTTCAATAACTAGATTCAAAAAGAAAATAGTAATTTAGCGAAGGAAACATGAATTCTCCTTTTGGTATTTTACATATTCAAAAACATTTTAAAATAGTAACGTGAACTTAAACATGGGAAAACTTGAGAAAATGTGACCTTAACTGGACTTTTGACCCATGTGTTAAATTTCAGATGTAATGACAAAGACCCTGATCCTGTAAGCTATGTATGCCGTCAACCATGTAAAGCTCAACTTCAGTAGGGCTTTACGCAGAGTTTCCCTTTGCAGAACAACTTCAGGATCAGAGCCAAAATACAGAAACCAATGTCATTTCCAGCGTTTCAGATATTGAGTAATAGTTCATAATAAACTTACTGTGATGTGGATAGGGCCGTGCTCACCAGTTATAGGGTACAGTCTTTTCATTGACTTCAGTGAGCTTTAGAGAAGGCTGAAAGTGAACACCTTCATGAAGCAGATTTTTACTCGTAGTTGCTGGTGTCTCCCCCAAGGGGGAAAAAAAATCTATATGAGAGTCTCAGATCTTATGGGCTTGCTTCATTTATGGCTGAACAAAGCTAGGTTCACTATATGATATACTGAGTTCCATAAGAATGGCCATACTGGGTCAGACCAATGGTCCATCTAACCCAGTATCCTGTCTTCCAGCACTGGCTGGTGCCAGATGCTTCAGAAGGAATGAACAGAACAGGGCAATTTACTGAGCTGTTGTCCAGTCCCAGCTTCTACTAGTCAAAGCTTTAGGGGTACCCAGAGCATGGACTTTGTGACCCTGAACATGTTGGCTAATAGCCATTGATGGACCTGACCTCCATAAACTTTATCTAATTCTTTTTTTAACCCAGTTATACGTTTGGCCTGTACAGCATCCACTGGCAACAAGTTCCACACATTGACTGTGTTTTGTGTGAAGAAGTACTTCCTTATGTTAGTTCTAAACCTATTATTTCATTGGGTGACCTCTGGTTCACATGTTATGTGAAGGAGTAAATAACTTCATTATTCACTTTCTCCATACAATTTGTGATTTTCTAGGCTTCTATCATATTGCCTCTCAGTCATTTATTTTCTAAACTGAACTGTCTTGGTCTTTTTAATTTCTCCTCATATGGAAACTGTTCCATATCCCTAATCATTTTTGCTACCCTTCTCTGTACTTTTTTAAATATCATTTTTGAGATGGGGGGACCAGAACTGCATGCAATATTCAAAGTGTAGGCATATCATGGATTTGTGCGTGACATATTTTCTGTCTTCTTATCTAACCCTGTCCTAGTGGTTCCTAACATTGTTTGCTTTTTTGACTCACACTGCACATTCAGCAGATGTTTTCAGAGAACTACCCACAGTGATTTCAAGTGATTTCTTGAGTGACAACAGCTAATTTAGACCCTAGCATTTTGTATATATCGTTGGGGTTATATTTTCCAAAGTGTGTTACTTTGCATTTATCTACATTTGAATTTGGTCTGCCATGTTGTTGACCAGTCATACAGTTTTGTGAGATCCTTTTGTAGTTCTTCGCAGTCTGGGACTTAACTATCCTGAGTAATTTTCTGTCTGTAAACTTTGCCACCTCACTGTTTATCTTTTTTTCCAGATAACTTATGAATGTGCTGAACAGAGCTAGTCCCTATACAAATCCTTGGGAGACCCTACTATTTATGTACCCTGTGAAACTGACCATTTATTCCCACCCTTTGTTTCCTCTTAAAACCAGTTACTGATCCATGAGAGGACCATCCCTCTTATCCCATGACTGCTTATTTTGCTTAAGAGCCTTTGATGAGGGATCTTGTAAAAAGCTTTCTGAAAGTCTAAGTACACTATATCCACTGGATCACCCTTGTCCATGTTTGTTGACCATCTCAAAGAATTCTAATATATGGGTGAGGCATGATCTCCCTTTACAAGAGTGATGTTGACTCTTCCCCAACATATTGTGTTCATGTGTGTCTGATAATTTTGTTCTTTACTATAGTTTCAACCAATTCATCTCCTACTGAAGTTTATTCCTCTGTGAGAATTAATAAAATGGAATTCTGTATCGTACATTTTTATGATAAAGAATATCTTTCACAGAGACACCACTACATTTAAAACTTACAATGATCCATTTTTATGTTCTTGCTTTTTTTTTTAAAAAGTCTTTTCCAGAAAGTTCCTCTGGTAGTTGCCAACTTGGGTATGGCAGAACAGCAAGGTTACAGAACTGTGTCTGGCTCCTGTATTTCTGATGGCTTTGGCAGAGCAGTAATAAAACACAGGTAGGAATGATGCATTTTTTTTTCATATTCAGCTTCTAATGATATTTTGTAGATTTCAAAAACTGACATACTGGGAAGGAACCAGCCGTTTGACACTTTCCGAACCCTAAAGAGTGGGAAAAAATATTTGTATTAAATTTTACCTACAGTGTCTGATCTGATACACCCCACAGGTAACCTTCATAACTGAAAGGTTTTGTATTAAATAATATGTGCCAAAGAAGATTTGTAGGGTAATTGAACTCTTTTTCTCTAAATGCAAATCAATGACCAGTTCACAATTTTGGGTCTGTGCTTCTTTGTATCCAGATATAGAATGCTTCATAGGTAAAATTCTAACCCATTAAACCTCTTCAGCAAGTGATGCGACCCTAATTTGCTAGTCAGGTATAACAATCACCTCAACTTTTGTTTTGTAATTCATTGCTTTTCGCTAGCGTTTGGCCAAGCTCGTTGTCATATCAAATTGAATTAACACTGTCAGCTTCAAAATAATGTTGTATACAAAATGTCAATACCTTGAATTATTTAAATTAAATCCAATTTACTTTTCTGTAATGCTCTTTGTTCTCTGCATTTCTATAGATTGGTCAATGAAGTTGAGGTCATTTTTGTTTAGTTGAATTTTCATATTCTTGGTGCTGCTGGATTTTTGTTTCAAGAACAGTTTATTTAAAAATAAATCTATAAGCAATGAATTGAAACTTTTCTAATGGAATTTAAAAAAGTCCATGGAAATAATTCTGTTAGGTTTGTAACATCTTGCTTTTACAAAATCTAAATGTGGGGCCAGATAAGAGTTTTTCCTTAACTATAATATTACTTTGCCCTCTCTCACCTTCTGAGGATCTGACAATGATTATATTTACTAACAAATTAAGCATCTTGACACCTCTGGAAAGATAGCTAGAGACTATCCCCATATCACAGTTGGGAAAACAAAGACACAGAAGTTAAATGAGTTGCCCAAAGTCACTCAAGAGTCTGTAGAAGAGCTGGGAATACAACCCATATGTCATGAGCCTGTAATATGGAGACTACATCCTGCACTTAGAGAGAGACTCTCAAATCTTTCTCTCTAATGTTTGAGTCTGCAACTGGCTGGTGAGATGTTTCATACAACTTGGCATTGTTCTCCTGTACACCCTAATAGGTCCATCAATGGCAGTTAGCCAGGATGGACAGGGATGGTGTCCTTAGCTTCCATTTGCCAGAAGCTGGGAATGGGCGACATGGGATGGATCACTTGGTGATTACCGGTTATGTTCATTCCCTCTGGGGCACTTGGCATTGGCCACTGTCAGGAGACAGGATTCTGAGCTAGATGGACCTTTGGTTTGACCCAGAACATAAAAATGGCCATATTACCATGCCCCTATACAAGCGACTCTCAGCAGCTTTCCTCTGGGCCCTGCCCTGCTCTATCCTCACATCTGCCACTCTGCCCAGGTCCTTCCTGTGGGCTTTGATACCTGCTTGGCCTATTCTTCCAATAGGTTCAATTCTGCACTGCTCTCTCCTTCCCCAGGATGCTGTCCCTGACTTCTCCTAGCTCCCTCTCCAGAAGACTGTTTTTGTCTGGCTGCCTGAGGCCTGACCCTACATAAGCAATGCAGTTGGCTGGAGAAGAGGGGCACACATTCTCCTGGCTTGCAGCCTCTTGCACCTACGCGTAGCTCGCTATTGCGTGAGAATGAAAGGAACAGATCCCTGTTGCTACCAAGCTGCCTCCAGTCCAGTCCAGTCCTATGCTACACCTGCCCACATAGAGTGCAGCATTCCTGCTCGGCATATGAAGGGAGCAGCCTCTCTGCAGGAGTCAGTAGGCCCTGCAGCTGCTTCTGTTGTGGACACCCAGAACGGCAGTGCAATCCTAACAGCTAAGGCTACCATCAGTGGCAGCAGCAGCTATAGCTCAGCTAGAAGCCCTGCGCTACCAGGAAAAAAAATGTGTAGAACCACGAGTATGTTCCCTGCTACATGCCCGTGTTTCCCTTAATCTGAGAACCTCTGCTATAGCCCACTGTACAGAGATGTATTTAGGTTATTGACTTGTATATGTGTTATCTAACCCCTTTACCACAGATTCTGGATCTGAGGAGAGGATAAAATCACAAAACATCTTATTTAATAAAAGTTTTAAGAAACAAGTATCCCACAGTGAAAGGTGTACTGTTAATCAGCAGTTAATACGGGGGTGGTACATACTAAGTAAAAACATACACTTGTATATCTGTAAAGTATGCAACCTCCCTCTCACCCTCCTCCCTCATTGTATATTTACATGGGACTTTAGATAGAACCTTTGCCTAAAGAGCTTACAGTATAAGACTAGACTAAAACACTAGGAGGGGTTTTTAAACGGGAGTGAAGACTAATTATTATCTCCCTTTGCAGGCTGAACAACTGCATTATCCTTATTTTTCACCCAACCCCTGCTGGTATTTTTGCTGTCTGATAACCATTTTAGTCTTGGAGTCCAGAGACCTACAGTTTATATTCTAACACAAAAGTAAAAGTCAAAAGTCCACTATTGCTCCTCTTTGAAAACCTGTTATGCTTAGGGAATTACTGCTGAGGTAGACATGTAAGTTAGACTTCAGTGAACGAAAGCATCACTCAGTACACATGCATAGCTAAGTTTAATTCTACATTGGGCTTCTTTTTGTGTCTAAAGGTCAGAATTTTTTTATGAAGATGGATCACTAAAAGAGGTTCATAAGATTAATGAAATGTATGCCACCTTGCAGGAGGAATTGAAGGTAGGTCATTAACTTTCAGAAACGTACATGTTGTTTAAATCTTAGATCAGGGGTAGGCAACCCATGGCACGTGTGCCGAAGGCGGCACTCGAGCTGATTTTCAGTGGCACTCACACTCCCGGGTCCTGGCCACTGGTCCTGGGGGCTCTGCATTTTAATTTAATTTTAAATGAAGCTTCTTAAACATTTTTAAAACGTTATTTACTTTACATATAACAATAGTTTAGATTTATATATTATAGACTTATAGACAGAAACCTTCTAAAAATGTTAATGTATTACTGGCACGCGAAACCTTACATTAGAGTGAATAAATGAAGACTCGGCACACCACTTCTGAAAGGTTGCCGACCCCTGTCTTAGATGTTTAAGGTAGCACTGCAAATAAGTCAAATAATCACACAGTAGGTCCTGACTCTCATTTACACGAAGGCAACCTAACATAGCACAAAGAAGCTTTAAAGTGACTGTAAATATAGTTTGCTCCCACTTCAAGGTCCTTTTGTACTATCAACATGATGTAAAATGGCATTACTGTACATGAGAATTAGATCCAAGGTGTCTTGTGCAGAACTATGCAAATATAAAGGAGGTGGAAGAAAGACTTAGTACAGGACAACAAATCATACAAATCTAGCATTTCCGTTAACTCCTTGGATGATTACAAATAATGACCCAAAACATGGAGAACTTGAGTTATTTGCTGAGATCTCAATGCAGGGCTTGAAAAATGTACCTGTTACAAAAGATGAAGAGCTGTTGCAGAAGGGACAACTCACTAAATACCAAGATAGTACCAAAGAAGGCACATTCCTTCCCTCCATCTGCTGAAAAGGGGCAAGGTGCTGTTATTCCCAGTAGGATGCTCTGCCTGAGTCTGCTATATCAGTCTGTCATGCCTGAGGATAGCGGTCTCCCTCCCCAGGCAGCTAGAAATTTAGATCTCTTCTACAAAACCCTCCTTTTTTGTGGGGGGAGAGGTTCACTGGCTGCTGTAAGGGATTGGAATGAGAAGGGTGCCCTCTGCTACTCTACTCCCAATCTTGTCTTTTAGTTTCTCCTCCCCATAAATATCTATGCCTTCCACACCTTTCTTTCCAAAGGGAATTCTGGATTAAGCAGTAAAATGGGTGAAAACATTAATCTGCCAGATTACATAAATGTTAACATCTCAGAGGAAACTGAGCAATGAATGAAATGCTTGGAGTGAGATTGAAGGTGACACACCCTTGAAAAGTTCACAAACTAGCATATGGGTCTGCTCTTAAATGCTGAATATTCTATGTAGGAAACTTTCTGGCTGGCAGGGCATAAACTATGAATTTCAGTACAACATAGCTTTCTTTTTTTAAAAAAAAAGTTTCTAATCCCTGGTGTTGTGAAGATGACATCCAGTTCATATTTGAAAAGTTAACTGATAACTTATTGAGTGGTAGCTGTAGTGTCTTTGCTGCAGTTCATATCTTTTCCAATAAGCAAAAGAGTGATTGACAGACTACTTATGATTTCATGTTACTGTCCACTGGAAGCTTACAGCAAGGTTTTCAGACTTTTCCCTAATTCAGGGATAAATTTAGATCTTGGTTGCTCAAAAAAGATCCTTCAGGCACTTAGTCCTAAGGGAAACCAGAGATATCTTAACAGTGCTTTGAAGTCCCATAAGGAAGCACAGCAGTTTTCCATTCCCCACAAGAAAAGGGTGTATTCCCAAACACTGATCACTGGACTGCAATGTAGACTATTAGTCCTTGCACACAGTTTTATTAGTCACTCCTACTAGACCATATGGAAGACTTGGATTTTGGCTACTGTGTTAGAGAAATTAAGTTTTTTGTAGCACAACTAGCTTTAGTTAAACTTAGTGTGTTCAGTCTTCTAAGAGGAGTTCCTCAATATGATTATGGTACAAGAAACTACTGTCAAATTTTGTATCAAGCAAAGAGTCACATGAAAGCTTCCATCTGGCCGATACCAAACACAGAATCATGGAAGTCTTGGATTTGTCCAATAAGACTTTTGCAAACATCAGGAAAGAAAGTTGGCTCCTGATCTGGTAATGAACCTGCAATCACAGTTTTTTTTTAATTAATGAGCTATTGCATTACTTTTTGAAAATTCGTCTTGAGAAAAATAAGTAGGTAGTATGGCTATTTAGAAATAAGAAGGATTATAAATACTGTTTTTAAAAACAGGAGAAATTAAATGTGAACAATCCAGAGTTGCTAAGTAGTATGCAACTCAGAGTCAGATGGGAACAAGGTATTTTACTAAGCTGCTGGAAATTTGTAAGTAGTATCATGATTTTAAACATCAGAATGGAAGGAGCTGGGGGAAGAATTTTCTTTTAAATACTGAGTAAAGACAACTTTACCATTACTAAGGTCGCATCCAGAAGATAGGTTCTGAGCACAAAAAGAAAACTGAATCATAAGAGAGAAACTTGGCTGTCCTTTTAAATTAAGATGAAAAATAGTGAAAGAAGGAACACCATTCATGTAACTTGTATAGACTTCAGTAAAGCACATGATACAGTACCTCACTTTCTTGAAATAGTCATTCAAAGTTATTTGGATATGAGTAATTATCTGTCAGCCTGAGGAGTGCCACAAATCAGTTAGGTTCATTTTTTTAAAAACCAAGTGAATTCAGTTGTTAAAAATTGTGGAAGAGTAGTAACATGAAATTAAACAAAGGAAAACATGGGAAATTTCAGGTGGAATTTAGAATAATCCTGATGGGAGAATGTAAACTGGCCTCCACAAGGAAAGATATAAAAGTCTCATTTCTTGAGTTTAAAAGGAGACTGCATAAAATGCTAAAATATACAGTAGCAAACCTTCTGGGATTATAGGTAGAATGGATTAGAAGATTTTCTAAATGTTTTCCAGTTAGCTGCTGATTCAGTAATTTTGCTGTTCACTATACCCTCAATGTTGCTTTGTATGCTTTGTTTAGTCATATTGGACCTTGTTTTTAAAAGACATTGTACAATGTTTTTTTTTAAGGATGCCTTGAAATTTATCTGGAACACTTAAATAAATAAATCCAATATAAGACTGATTTAATGACTACAATTGAATGTTCAGTAGAATTGACTTCTCTTGCAGAAGATATGTTCTAAAGTAGAGGGCAGCGAACGATCAGTAGAGAAACTTCTAGCAGAAGTGGACCAACTAAAACAAGAAATAAAAAGAAAAAAGGAGCAGACACAAACTTCAGGTAATGTAGAAAGATCATCAAGCCTCTCCATGGAAACATGAGTTATGTGGCAAAACTGGACCTGTAAACAATACTTATTATAATTATTCAAGAATGACATTTCCTTGGAGGAATCCATAAGACATTAAGGTAAACATGATATTTCAGCTATACTTATCCCACTAAATTCAGTCTGGTCTAAAAACCCCACAGTCTGGAATTAATTCTAGAGTCTACATTAGTGAGTAATTTCTACAGTTGCAATTTCAGAAGTTTGCCACTAGATATATTAAACTACATATGAAACGCCACTCATTACTAGTACTCATCTTTATTCTCAGTGTATCAAAAAATAATTTGCTAACCATTGAATTTTTTACAAATGGAGTCTGAAAACAGTTTGGATATTTGGGTTTAGCCAGCATCACTTTCTAACTACCAATCAAAAGGGAAACTTAATACCTTTTCTTGAAAGAATAATAGTCATAGTACTAATCATAGTAAGGTAATTGATGTATATGAACATAATTCAGTAGAGAGGTCTATGCTGGTAATGTATAGAAATGAAAAGGACTGTTCTGCACATTAAGCAACTCCAAAACTTTAAAACAAAGGCTACTGAACACTAATGATGCGAATACTAGAAAAGGCTATTTTGAAATTCTTATTTTTTCTATTATTCAGGAGAGAAGAAGTGTGTTTCAGATGAACCAAAGGAGAATGTTTTCCTTTGTCAAGCTTTACAAACATTTTTCCCAAATTCTGGACTTCAGACCTGCCTTGTTTCCTTAAAAGGCAGGCAGATTTCTAAACACTGCTGTAACACTGATCACAAAATAAATGTAATGGACAAACTGACTCTAATGCAAGAAGACAGTGACTTTCCTGAAGATGGAACAAGGCAGATAACCAAGCGTAAAGCTAGTGTGACCACAGCTGGACGAAAACCATTCAAGAAATCACGCTCATTGCAACTTCACTGTAAGTTACTTAAAGGGGACCAAGACAACAGAGACCAAGAAGGAAAGCTTGCAATGAGTGGTACTGAAACAGATGAGGAAACTTTGGAGAAACTAATGGACACTAATGAATATCCACAATCACCAATTTTTTAATCCTTTTGGGCCAGGTGTAGGATTTTCCTCAGGGTGACTACTGCTGCACCAAAAAACTGCTGCCAACACATTTACTATGTTCCATCAATTAACAGTAGGGCTAAACTAATGTATTTAAGTATCATTTTGTAAAAAATTTTAAATGTAAAAGTTTTTTTTAAATGCAGGTATCTTATTTGGAAAATATAGAGTAGAGTCTAGATTACATTCCCTCACTCTGCATTCCCTTTCTCTCAGGGCGCACAGTAGGAAGAATAGTAGTAGAGTATAGACATTGAAAACTGAAGAGCTGCTGCAACTGTCAGAGTTGGGATGTGCTTTACCTCGCCTTTTTAAGTGATGCTGTGTACTTATTGCTAAAGGAGGCTACCACCACATTTAGGCTTTGCTCAGCAGCAGCTGACGTATACAGTGCCAAAGCAGCTTGGTATCTGGGTCTGCTACAATGTTATGTTAACTGCAGAAGTTGCTCTGTCTTACTCTAATCACTTGCTCTCTTGCATTCTGACCATTTACATCTTGGGTTTTATTTGCAAATGGCTCCTATGATGAGCCAGTTCAACTCCATGTTTTCCCTTACTTCAAACTCAGAAAGGTATGGAGTAGGGTCCTGCTGCATTTTAAGATCAGGTTATAATGCAAGGAAAACAGCACACAAACGTTTTGAGAAGTTTCCTTCAGATTTTAAGTTTTCTCTATTGCAAACATGGAGAACTTTCTCTCCTTATGAGTGCTCAATTCTGTTAGTTCTTATAGTGCGTAATATGTCACAACTTCTTTCTAGCAGTTACGTAAAGGAATGCCAAGCATTTTGAGTATAACTGACCTGAGCATCCATTCTAAAATTGTTAGTATTTTGTTACAGAAGTAAAGGTTCTGGTAGTAATGAGCACAAACATTATAAATAACTTTATTGTTTTATGCACAATTTACATAATTTACTCCGGATGCCTGATATCACAAATTTTTGGGTCATTAAGAAATGTTGGATCCTTGTACACAACTGGCATAAATCCTGCAAGAAATTAATACTGGTAAGTGTTTAAATTAAAAAAAAAAAAAGTCTACAAAAACTAGTTTATAGCTGTGCTTACCAATTACATGAGCTCTTTTAATGGCTTTTGAAATCTCTTTCTGTTTCTTCCCACACAAACCTGTAAAGACAGTTTTTTAGCATCTTATTTCAGGTATCCAAACAATAGACTCAGTGATGAGGTCAGTTATTAGGGATTCCCTCGGGCCTTTTTAAAAGGCCTTTTTTCTTACTAGAAAATAGATAAATCAGATTACAGAAACTATTAGTATGTAGAAAGTGTACAATTCAAATGTTTGAATTCCTAATCATGAAAATACCCAATTATGTCACGTTACTTGGTGGTTTCACAATGGATAGTAATTTGTTGCCACTAAGACGGTTAAATACAAAATGCTAAATTTTAATATTAGCCTTAAGTAAACACTTGTAATAAGATAAACAAAGATTACTTATGAAATTAACGTTAGATTACAGTTTACATACCTGTTACATGTCTGCCATAAATGCGACCAGTATATGGAGAAACAAACTGGGACAGCAGCTATTGAAGAACCAAAAATCTTAATAAATATTCTTGCAAACAAGTAACTTTAAACACTAATTTTTTGAAAAAAGTTGTATTCTGACACTATTCTATGCTCCCTATGTTGTGGCATATGACATTATTTGCCTTAAAGAACTTATCACAACAATAACCTGCTGGCTTTTAAACCAAAATTTAAAAACCATGTTTATTAATATTCTAAATAGGATCCCCTTTTCTGTGGCGCTCATCTTAGTTTTTTACAAATATTAAGAAATTAATTAGCCCCATACCTCCTATGGTTATTATCAGCTGCATTTTACACATCAGGAACTGAGGCACACATTAAGGCCAGAAGTATCTGTTAGCTTTGGAGGTCCAGTCTGAGAATCCTATGGCGTGATTTTTCAGAGAACTCACATTAATCTTCATTGCAGTTGTGATTGTTCAGCACTTCTGAAAGTCAGAGCCCTAAGCATCTCAAGGAGACAGCTGACAAATTGTTGTGCCCTTTTTGCAAAACTGAACTTATTTTCTTGAGGAAAATTTTTGTATACATTATCAGCCAAATAAATGAATACTAACTTCCCCTAAAAGTTAGTACATTAAGCCAGTGGTGAGCTGCAGCCGGTTCGCACCAGTTCGATAGAACCGGTTGCTAAAATTAGACACCGGTGGAGAACCATCTGTTAAAGAGCCAGGCAGGTAGGAGAACAACTCTGGTCCACGGGCCGGATGTAGCCCGCAGGACCATCGTGTCCCCCACCTGAGCTCCCAGGATTCCCTGCTTTCCCCCCCCCCCGCAGAGCCACAGCATGGCCAGCCGCTGCCAGTTGGGCAGCTCAGCTGAGCTCCAGCTTCATCCTGCTGCTTTGAGTGGCCACCAAGGTAAGGGGGGGCTGTGAGCTCCGGGGCCACCTGGAATGGGGGGGAGAGCAAGTGGGGCAATTTGCCCCGGGGTCGGGCCCTGCAGGGGCCCCCAGCCCCATGAGGATGTCTCCCCTGGGCTCTCCCCCACCCCGCAGAGCCGCAGCATGTCCAGCAGCTGGGCAGCTCAGCTGAGCTCTGGGCTGCCAACAAGGTGGGGGAGGGGGGGCAAGTGGGGCAATTTGCCCCAGGCCCCTGGCTCCATGAGGATGTCACCCCCACCCCCCAGCAGTGCTGCAGCTGGGCAGCTCAGCTGAGCTCCTGAGTCATCCTGCTGTTTTGAGTTGCCAGCAAGGTAAGGGGGGGGGGGGCTGCGAGCACCAGGGCTGCGGGGAGGGCAATGGGGCAATTTACCCCAGGCCCTGCAGGGGTCCCCCGCCCCACCAGTATGTCTCCCCTCGCCCCAGCCCCTCCTCTGCTTCCCCCCCACTTAAATCAGAACTTTTTATAGGGAACCGGTTGTTAAGATTTTGGCAGCTCATCACTGCATTAAGCTCTTCACTCTTCTGAATGTAATGCCTCACCCACACAACCGTGTTGGGAGTGTCTCCTCCAGTAAGGCTAGAAGGCCCAAACTAATAAGATTTCAATCTTCTAGTCACTCAAAGCAAATGATAGTTCAACTGATCACTGTCCTAACCGCCTGCCCCTTGTGGAGAGCCCTAAAGCATCAGTCTAGGTTTGCATGCCATGCTCATCACCATAAAAATCATACCTGTGCCCCAAATACATCCCCCAGCAGTGCCATCAAAAGCAACAAAGTGAAATTGACTGTCGATTTACCTCTGCTTCTGCAGTTGCAGCATTTCCTCCAGCTAGTACAAAGAGAACAAGCTAGTGGGGAGTATTGCTCACACTCTCCCCCAACTTCATACTCTTCATTTCTAGAATTGAATTCCTCTAGACCCATTTTTCCCTGGTTCCTCCTGCCTAAATAGCAACTACCCCACAAAGGCAGTTGTTTGGTCAATTTTGTAAGACAATCACTGCACAAATTCATATTGTAAAGAATCTCACCTGTACATTCTTGTAATCTACATTTATTCCACACAAGACACATCTTTTAGGCGGCTCCTTATAGGGGTTTTCCATTTCAACTGGCTGAAATAAGAAATAGTTTAAATTTTTTTTATTCCCCCACAATGGGACAAAGAATAAAGTGGTTATACACAAAAGAGATGATATTCTACTTCTTGATTTCCTTGGAACACAAATAAAAACATGTAAAATTGAAGGCTGATTTTAAGACTTAGCAGTAGCATGTCATTAGAGGTGGTTTCATATGGCAAACCCAGACCTTTGCTTCCCAGGCTGCCATAGGTTAAAAGTAGGGCTGTTGATTAATCAAAGTTAACTCGTGCTATTAACTCAAAAAAATTAATTGCAGTTAAAAAAAATTGTGGTTAATCGCAGTTTTATTTGCATTGTTAAACAGACTACCAATTTAAATTTATTAAATATTGGATGTTTTTCTACACTTGCAAATATATTGATTTCAATTACAACACAGAATACAAAGTGTACAGTGCTCACTTCATATTTTTATTACAAATATTTGCACTGTAAAAATGATAAAAAAATTCAACTCACCTCATACAAGTACTGTGAAAGGGCAACTTACAAATGGAGATTTTTTTTGTTACATAACTGCACTCAAAATAAAACAATGTAAGACTTTAGAGCCTACAAGCCCACTCAGTCCTACTTCTCGTTCAGCCAATCGCTAAGATGCATCAGCAAGGACGCATGTCCCCTGGAATGGTGGCTGAAGCATGAAGGGACATGAATCTTTAGCACATCTGGCATGTAAATATCTTACAACGCCAGCTACAACAGTGCCATGAGAATGCCTGTTCTTATTTACATTGTCACCTGCAAGTGAGAAGTGGGCAGCATTATCTCCCATAAATGTAAACAAACTTGTTTGTCTTAGCAATTGGCTGAACAAGAAGTAGGACTGAGTGGACTTTGTAGGCTCTAAAGTTTTACATTGTTTTCTTTTTGAATGCAGTAATTTTTTGTACATAATTGTACATTTGTAAGCTCAACTTTCATGATAAAGAGACTGCACTACAGTACTTGTATTAGGTTAATTGAAAAATACAATTTCTTATTTACAATGCAAATATTTGTAATAAAAAATATGAAGTGAACACTGTTCACTTTGTATTCTGTGTTATAATTGAAATCAATATATTTGAAAATGTAGAAAACATCCAAATATTTAAATAAATGGTATTCTATTATTAACAGCACAATTAATTGTGATTAATTTTTTGAATCGCTTAACAGCCCTAGTTAAATGTAGAGATACTGATCTTGTCTGTAAGGCACTTTTCTACTTCTGTGTATAGATGCCATCATCTTAGTATTGAGCATCTCCCAGATATTTAAAAGATAGAAAATAGTAACTCTTCCCTCCTCCCCACTTTATAAAATAAATGGCTTTTAGTTTGTTCTATGTAGCACCACCATGACAACTGCTGGAACTCAATAGGTGGAAGCAGTAGGTTTCCTGGTTCCCTTCTTTGCTCGAAGGATGCTCCTCTAGGATTTACATAATGGGCTGAATGTGACTATATTAAGACAAAGGTAGGGGGAGGGTGGCTGAATGGGGGATGCAGGGACACATGGGGACACGGGCTGATGTGGGGTCCGCATGGGGGAGAGTCCCTAACAATCGTCCCACCCCAAAAAAAGACTGTTCCATACTTCTCACACCCACACCCAACAGCCCTCCAGGTTCACCTCCAGACTTCTTCCCAGCAATTACTTCCTTCTCCCTCAGCTCCTCCATTACCCCTGACTCCCCCAAGCCTTTGCACTCCTTCTGAGGGGTGCAGGAAATAAGTTTCTGTATTGTAGTTTAAATGAATTATTACTCAAATTTATATATTAATATGCCTACTAAGGAATGTATTTGTCAAAAAACATTTCCTGAATCTCTGTTTTTGTCTGTATTGTTACAGACATACTCGTTGACAGGTGTTTTGAAATCAATTACTACAATTGAAACTGGCATGATTATGTTATGTTGAAAAATAAAATATACAGTATTTTTGGCACAGAATTGCCCCAGGAGTAAACTCATACTTTTAAGAGCTGTTTTTCGCAGCACTGTAAGCTTAGTTAACTACGAAATGTGTCAAATTAATGCCTCTTACCAGATCCACTTTGTGGGACACCTGTTCCTGCTGTGAACTATATCCCCTTCTCCACAACACTGTTGCCAGAACAAAATAAAATAAAAGCGACTGTTAAATCACTTAAAAAATACTGCCTCTAAACAACAACAAAACAAAAAAAGGCCACAATTTTCTGCCTAAACTGAAAGTTGTGCATCTTCCAAGAAGAGAAGTGGGTTGATTGTATAAGAAGTTTTTCCATTAAGGGATTACGCACAGAGTCGGGAAGACCCTTCTCTGAACGCTCAACATCTTCACCTGCTGTTTGTTTCCCTATATTAAAATACTCTTACAGGTGCATTAACGTAACATTTTTGAAGTAGGCAGGAGACCTACTGGCAGCAGGGATCCTGCAAACACCAACCTCTGGCTCCAGCCGTGGGCAGGCGAACCCTGCCGCCCTATATTGACCAGGGCAGGGGTGGCGACAGCCCGGCGTGGCTCTCCGGGCTCTGGCAGGCTGGGTCACACCGCGGGGCCATCCTCGCCTGCCTCCTGCGGGGGACAATCCCCGAGGCTTCAGAGGGGAGACACCCCTGAGACCCCCGTCCGTGGCGGTACCATCCCAGAGGGGTCGGTGCTCTGCGGCCCCATCAGCTGAGGGCGGGCGGAGCCGCGGCTCCCAAGCCGCAGAGAGAGCGCGGCCCCGGGCCAGGTGCTGCACGTACAGTCCCTCCCGCCCCCGAGGCCTCTCACCCGCGCAGGAGGCGCTGGCGCCTTTACCAGCTGCCAAGATCTGCTGGAGCCTCCCCCAGCCTCGGGATGAAACCACTAGGGTGGCCGCCATCTTCCTCCCGCTTGGCCCTTCACGGCACCCGTCCGACTGTCGCTACACTGTGCCGCGACCAATGGGGGCTTGACGTCCTTGCCCAACGAGTAAAAATGCTACCCAATCAGAGCGCCGCTAGCCACGAGGCAGCCAATGGGAACACGAACACCGCGTGACGACTTCGCTCTTCTGTCTTTTCTTTTTAATGGTTGGTTGAAGGACGGAAATGACGTTTCGGACGAGGCGGGGCGTCATGCTGGTTGACAGTTGGAAAGCGCGAGGTTGATGCCTAGAGGAGGCCCCGCGCGCGCGGGGGCAGAGGGGAGCCACTCCCCCCCACCCCGCTTAGCGATGGCCGCGCCGTTGCGCCCCGCGCCGCTGGAGGCGTTTCCACGCTCCAGAGGCCTGGCGTCCCCGCCCCGGCCCTGAGCGCCCCGGCCCGGCGCCCGAGGGGCGGGGGATGGAGGGGAGCGGCCCCGCGGTGCGCAGGAGGAGCCGGTCCGCTTCTGCCCGCAAGAGGAGCCGGGACCGAGCCCAGTCCCGCGGCGCCTGCTCCCCTCCAGCCCGGAAGAGACCGAGCTCTGGGGCCGGGGAGGAGCCGCAGCCCGCCCCCTCCAGCCACGAGGTACGGGGAGCAGGCAGGACGCCTGGGTTCCCTCCACGGCCATAACTCTCTCATTAGAGTGAATGAGGCTGAGCGGTTGGGGACGGGTAAACCGGGCGGCCTGCTCAGGGGAGGGGCACGGCTGCTGTCTCAAGCCAGTCCTCCCCCCCACCCTAGGCAGCGCTGTGGGGTGGGGAGCCGGGTCCCAGGCCACAGTGTGGGGCAGCTGGGGGGGGTCAGAGCAATGGTCCCTCTAGCCCAGTGTCCTGCCCGTGGCCAACGCTAGATATTTCAGAGGGAGTGAGCAAAGGTCTGCTCTCATCCAGCCCCTTCTCTCGACAGTCAGAGGTTTAGGGACACCCAGAGCATCGGGCTGTGTCCCTGACCATGTTGGCTAATAGCCAGCAATAGAGCTATCCTCCGTGATACTTCTGGCCTTCACAACAACCCCCGGCAACAAGTTCCTCAGGGTGACTGAGCGTTGTGTGAAGATGTACTTTCTTATGTTTGTTTTAATCGTTATTAATTTCATTGGGTGATCCTGGTTCTTGTGTTAAGTGAAGGGATTAATAACACTTCACTATTCATTTCATTCACACTATTAATGATTTTATAGACCTCTGTCATATCCCCTCTTAACTGCTTATTTTCTAAGCTGACAAGCCCCAGTCTTTTTAATTTCTCCTATGGAAGCTGTTCCATATGATTAATTGTTTTAGTCGCCTGTCTCTGCTCCTTTTCAAATTCTAATATATCTTTTCTGAGATGGGGCTACCAGAACTGCAAACAGAAGTCAAGGTGCAGGCATACCATAGATATATATACTGGTATTATGGTATTTTTTGTTTTATTATCAATCTCATTTGTTTTCAGAGAACAATAAGGCCAATA
The DNA here is from genome assembly GCF_016161935.1 of Mauremys reevesii. Lineage (NCBI taxonomy): Eukaryota > Metazoa > Chordata > Testudines > Geoemydidae > Mauremys > Mauremys reevesii. Next base: position 18,577,516 of record NC_052627.1, on the reverse strand, counting down.
TCCCTTCTTAAAGTGGTAATACTACTTTAGACCCCATCATTTTGTACATGTGATTTTTTTTTCAGTGCATGTTACTTTCCACCTATCAGCATTTAATTTCATCTACCATTTTGTCATCTAGTCACCCAATTTAGTGAGATCACTTTGCAGTCAGCTTTGGACTTAACTATCTTGAGTAATATTATATCATCTTCAGATTTCGCTACCTTCTTGTTCATCTCCTTATCTAGATCATTTATGAATATGTTGAACAGCCTTGTTCCCAGTACAGATTATTGGGGGACCCCACTATTTACCTCTCTCCATTGTGAAAGCTGACCATTTATTCCTACCCTTTGTTTCCTGTCTTTTAACCACTCTACGAGAGGACTGCCCCTCTTATCCCATGTCTGCTTACTTTGCTTAAGAGCCTTTGGTGAGGGACTTTGTCAAAGGCTTTCTGAAAGTCCAAGTACACCATATCCTCTGGATCACCCTTGTCCACATATTTGTTGACACCCTCAACGAAGTCTAATAGATTGGTGAGGCATGATTTCACTTTACAAAAGCTGTGTTGACTCTTCTCCAACATAATGTGTTTATCTCTGTATCTGATAATTCTGTTCTTTGCTCTGGCTTCAACCAATTTTCCTGATACTGAAGTGAGACTTACTGGCCTGTAATTGCTAGGATTGCTTTTGCAGTCTTTTTAAAAATTGGCACTACATTAGCTACCTTCCGGTCATCTGGTACAGAGGCTGATTTACATGCCATGGTTAGTAGATTGGCAATTTCATGTTTGTGTTCCGTCAGAACTTTTGAGTGAATACCATCTAGTCCTGGTGACTTAATTTATCAGTTTGTTCCAAAGCCTCTTGTATTGACATCTCAGTCTGGGATAGTTCTTTAGATCTAAAAAGAATGGCTCAGGTGTGAAAATCTCCCTCACATCCTCTGCAGTGAAGACTCATGCAAAGAATTCATTTAGCTTCTCCACAATGCCTTATCTTCCTTGAATGCTCCTTTAGCACCTTGATCATCCAGTGGACCCACTGACTGTTTAGCAGTCTTCCTGCTTCTGATGTACTGAACAAAAAAATGCTGTTAGTTTGTGTCCTTAGCTACTCGTTCTTCAAATTCTTTCTCGGTTTGCATTATTATACATTTACACTTGACTTACCAGAGCTTTTGACTTGCCTCTAACCACCTCTTCCACTCTGTTGTTTAGCTATGGTGGCTTTTTTTTTTTTGTACTCTTACTGTTTTGTTTTGTTTTTTATTTAGGGGCCTACATTTCATTTGAGCCTTATTATGGTGCAGCATTTTTCCAAACCCCTTACATTTGTAGTCCAGGTTTATGTGCACTTGCCCCATCCCCAAACATATGATGACTCCCTAGTAGAGGGCATTAGTGATTCTGTGTTAACTCAAGTTAATTGGCTGATTTAATCGAGGTAACATGCATTTTTGTACGTGCTAATCTAGACTCTTTGCCAGGATATGCAGGTTTATGCTTCACCCTGGTCTGACCCTTACTCACTTCCCCTCCCAGCTTTGTTACTTACCCTTCACTCTGTACCTCATTGCACCTATCTGTAAAGCATCTGTCTTTGTAAAACACTTAAAGATCTTTTCATTTTATGTTCCTTTGGAAAAAAAATGCCACCAAATGTGACTGAGGGCTTGTCTAAACACAAGAGTTGGCCTACTTCAACTATATTAGTATAGATAAAGCACCCCTGGAGTATGAACAGTTGCACTGGTGAACAGGTGGCTGATATCAGTATAGTTTATTTCTGAATGGGAAGTGGGGGGGAAATAAGCTATGCCAATATAAGGCCTCTTTATGCAGCTTGTTGATGCTGTGTTGTACCAGTATAACTAGCACTGAAATAGTTGTACCAGTATGAAATCAGAGTGTAGACCAAGCCTCAGTGATTTAGGACCACAAGTCACTTCAGTGCTTTTGAAAATCCCACCCATTATCTTTCACAAATAGAATGAAATGCACACTTAAATTACTCATGAAATTGAAATCTGATTTAATTTTGGTTTTGAGTCAGATGTTTCAGATATAAACCTGTTAGCAGGGCTGCCCAGAGGATTCCGGGAGCCTGGGGTCTTCGGCGGCGGGGGGCCCTTCCGTTCCGGGATCCGCCACCGAAGTGCAGCCGGGTCTTCGGCGGTAATTCGGCGGAGGGGGGCCCCCGCCGCGGGTCTTCGGGGCACTTCGGCGGCGGGTCCCGGAAGGGAAGGGCCCCCCGCCGCCGAATTACCGCCGAGGACCGAGCTGAACTTCGGCGGCGGGTCCCGCTCCGTCTTCGGCAGTAATTCGCCAGCGGGGGGTCCTTCCGTCCTGGAGCGGAAGGTCCCCCCGCCGGCGAAGACCGGGAGCAGAAGAAGCTCCTGCGCCCGGCCCCGCAAGAGTTTTCCGGGCCCCCCGGAGCGAGTGAAGAACCCCGCTCCAGGGGCCCCGAAAAACTCTGGTGGGGGCCCCTGTGGGGCTCGGGGCCTGGGGCAAATTGCCCCTCTTGCCCCCCCCCCGGGCGGCCCTGTCTGTTAGCATGTGAGTCAGCCTCCCATTTGCTGTTGAATGTTCATAAATATACTTTTTTCTTTTTTTTCAGTATAATAATGACAGTGAAGAGGACATGTTTGGTGACTATGACAGCTTTTCTGGAAATGATTCTTTATTAGCTCAAGTTGATAATATGGAGCAGGAATGTATTCAATCTATTGACTTGACTTCATGTACTAAAAACATGGAAGACAAAGCTACTGTAGAGCCTTCATTTGGGTATCTTCAATTGCAAAATGCCAAAAGCAAGGAACCAATTTTTTCTGCTGCAGGAAACATTACTGGTTTCAGAACTGAAGAAGAGAATCATTTGAGGATCACAAGTGAACAAGAGAACAGGACTCTAGAACCTGGAGACTGTTTTTTAGATGACTTGCCATCATCACAGCTTCTATATTTTGAGGAAATGAATAAGACCTCAGTTGATTCTAGAAAATCATCAGGTACAAAAGAGAATGCTAATGACATGAATTCTTGCCTTGATAAAATGTTGAATCAGTCGTCTTGTCACCATAATGCAGAGCACACCAAAATAAATAATGAATTGTCCCTAAGCACCATGTCCAACTTGAATAAAACAAAGAGTCTCAAAGATCACCTAAAAAATACTATGACTGGAAATGCCAAGGCTCAGACTCCACAGGTTTCTAGAACTAAACAGCTCAAAGAAGCTGTTCTGTCTGAAGAAATTTGTGCTGCCAAGAAAACCATTGAAACTTCTTCTGTTGACATTGGCCCTTTTTATGGGTTACCCAGTAAAGTTAAAGATCTCTTTGTACAGTTCCGAGGGATTGAAAAACTTTATGGTAATAGCCATTACATTTTTGTTTAAAAAAATCAGTTGTTTGCTCTTGTGTTACAGTGAGTATAATAGTTCCAGCAGATCCATGAATGTCCATGAATATATGATGAAAAGGTTGTAAGTTTGTTGAGGTGGAATTAGCTAAAATTAAGTACCCATAAATTCTAAGGAAAAACCTTTCAAAGAATGCTGTCGCTCAAAAAGTGGAAAGCAAGGAAGCTTAAGGTTACTCTTAATTTTTTTTTTAAACATTAAAATATGGAAACTGTAACTCTGTCCCCCATCCACCCTAAGTGTTCTTTGTGTAATCTAACTCTCTTAAGATGACCTTATCATGCTTTTAAGTTCTCAAAAAACTGTAGCTGAGGCAGGGTGCAGGGAAGAGCTGATTGCTATTTACCACATTTGCTAAGAAATTCTGAAAGTTTACTTTTTTTCATTGTATTTCATTTCATTTGTATTTTTCATTGGTTTGTAAATTGGAGTTACATTGTTGTAGCTACTTAAAGTTGTATGTTCCAGTGTTTACGTTTTATGGTAAGATTGAATTACCTGATCAACAGAAAGTATAGTGGCTAAGAAGTTCTTATCCAAAGGCATTTCCCCTTTAAGTAGCTGACCTCAGGCTTAAGTACACTGCCTTATTAGTTAAATCAGCTTGCTGAGACCTCGAAGCTACTGCCTAGAAGCCCCCTCCATTGTGTGTCCCCCCTGCTCTATGAAAGATGGGGTAAGTGGGGTTCAGGGGGGAAGGGGAGACACCCTGACATTAGCCCTCCTCTTACCCCCTCCCCCTGTACAGCAAGAGTCTCTGGGAGCAGCTCCAAGGGAGAGGACAGGAGCAGCACATGGCAGTTGGGGGTGGGGACAGCTGCTGCACAGGGAACTGTGGGGAGTTGATAGGGGGGCTGCTGGTCCATCCTGGTTCCAACCACCCACCAGCTAGCTCCAAGGGGCTGCTCTTCCTGCAAGCAGTGGACAAAACAGGTGGCTGCCAAATGATGTTAGAAGGGAGCATTTCACAACTTTAAACGAGCATGTTCCCTAATTGATCAGCAATTTAACACTGAAACAACTTTAACTGGGAAGACTTTAAGTGAGGAGTTCCTATATACATAATTCAGGTGCAAGGTTACCTGCTGGGTTTTAATAGTGTGCAGATGATGATGATACGTGGGTGGAATTAAGATTCTTGGGGTGACTTAATCTGGTAATTTTTTGGTAATGTCAAAATGAAATAGTTCTTTTAGATATCACCAAAACATTACTTTTCACTGAACCAAATAATTGTAAATAAACAAAGTAAACCAAATAATTCTCAAATAGTTTCAGGTCAACCAAAACTGTATATTTTGGCAAATAAAACTATTCACTGAAAATATTTTGCCCAGCTATATCTGGTGTTCAATCCGTGAAGCTGTTTTTAATTTCTCCCTTCTGAAATCTGTTTAATCCTGGGCAATCTGAATGGCAGGCAGTGGCTATTGATGCTTTAAACCTATATGCAAGATGGAGCCATCTGTATGTGGTATATTAAAATATTTTATTCTGTGAACACTTACAAGGAGGAGAGTTGGAAGGCTGGATCATCAGAAATGTTCAGTACTTTATCAGTGAAAGCCATCTGAGACAATACCCATACCCTTTAGTTTTACAGAAAACTTGCATTTTGATCCTGAATCAGCATGCATGTGAGAGGAGAGGTGGCAAAATAATTTTTCTTTTAATTTTACAGAGTGGCAGCACACTTGCTTAACATTAGAATCTCTGCAACAAAGAAAGAACTTAATATACTCATTGCCAACCAGTGGTGGAAAAACACTTGTAGCTGAAATTTTAATTCTTCAAGAATTACTCTGCAGGCAGAAAGATGTTTTAATGGTTCTGCCATATGTGGCTATTGTCCAAGAAAAGGTGTGAAAACAGTGTTTTGGTTTTTTGTTTTATTTTGAAATGAATATTACATGCACTTTTTTTACCAGTGTTTGGACATTAACTGTAAATATTTTAAGTCCTCTGTTAATCCATAGGAGATTTCTAGTGAATATATTCTTGTGTATCGTGAATAAATATCAGCCTGGAAATGAAAAGTATGTTTCTATTTTCTAGTTCAGTTAAGAGGCTCTCAAAGGACTCTTTGTGATGAAATGTACATTGTCTATAGTTAAGGATATCCACTTTAATTGAGTTGTGAAAAATTGGATTTGCACTGAGCTTTTGGAATGTTATTGTCTTGCTTTCAGTCCCTTCTAATCCAAGTCTACCCTAAAATCCATGTTGACATTTAAATAATCTTGCAAAAAAAAATAGCTGTCCAGTGTAACTAATAAGTGATTTATGGAGGACAGATAAAGTATTTTTCACTGGTTTGAAAAATCTCAACACTTGAGAGGCTTACATACTAAAATATTTTTGTTGTTAATAAGCTTTCATTTCACTTTTCACAGTAGTCATTTGTTCAAGTAATAATTTTTGTCAGCTTTATTGTTTGCATAATGTATATATGAAATAATGTCTTAATTTCAGGATTAAGGCCAGAAAATACATCAGCATGTAGCTAATTGCAGGATCGGAGTCATTAAGTGTGATAATTAATTTACTTTTCATCTAATTTGTTTTTTGTATTTTATTATATCGTAGGTTTGGGCCTTGTCAAGTTTTGGAATAGAGCTAGGCTTCTTGGTTGAAGAATATGCAGGAAGTAAAGGAAGATTTCCTCCAATCAAAAGGAGAATGAAGAAATCCCTATACATTGCTACTATAGAGAAAGGACACAGCCTAGTGAACTCCTTGATTGAAACAGGAAGAGTTGGTGACCTGGGTCTAGTCGTAGTAGATGAGGTTTGTTATAAAACTTGCAACAGGTTACTAGTACATATGTTACTATTTTATTTACAAAACAGTTACAAGAAAAATACACCATTTAAACCTGTGTATATATACTGTCTAAATGGACATATTGTACAGATATTATATTAGCCATTGCTTAGCAAGTTGGAGAGTATCCAAGATTTGTCTTGAGTAGTATTGCCCATTTTGGGATAGGCTTTTTTTTGGTATCTTAATAGAGCAGTGGGCTCTATATTTGTTTGAGAAGTCTTCTTAAAGATAGTTAGCCAATGTTAACTACCTAAAATGCAGCCATTTGCAGAATAGGATACAGGGGGCATTCATCCCCAACTAGTGTAAAACAAACTTTAAATTAATCTTTAACTGGTTACATTGAATGTGTTCTACTGATCCCTTAATTATACACAAAACCATGTTCAGTCTAGTATAAACCGTTTTTGATCACATGACTTTCTGAGAGGCCATTTGTGGCATGAACTAATCTAAGATGATAATTCAGATTTGACAGAGGATATGTCTATTACACTACAGCGGTGCAGCTAAGGCGCTGCAGCTTCCTATGTCGACAGAAGGGGTTTTTCTTGTAACGATGTAGTTAATCCACCTCTCCAAGAGGCGGTAGCTAGGTTGACGGAACTATTCTTCCATCGATCTAGCTGCGACTGCTGCGTCTATCCTGGGGGTTAGGATGACCTAATTACAGTGCTCAGGGCATGACATTTTTCATAACCCTGAGTGATATAGCTAGGATAGTCTCATTTTTAAGTGTAACTACCAACAAGATGACTCAAGTTGAAGGTGTTCCTTTAATAAAATGTTCTGTGGAGAAAACATTGAGAATTAAGTGCTGCTTTGCCAGTGATTGCTGTACTGTCATTAACTGTTAGGAAAAGGCCATCACTGTTTTCTAAAGCAGGGGTTCCTAACGTTTTTCTTTCTGAGGCCCCACCACATATGGCCCAGCTGTGCCACAGCAGTTGTTTTGTTGCATATAAAGGCCAGGGCCGTCGTTAGTGGGGAGCAAGGAGGGCAATTGCCTGGGACCCCATGCTGCAGAGGGCATCGTGAAGGTAAGTTGCTCAGACTTCATCTTCAGCCCTGGGTGGTGGTACTCAAGGGCCATGGATAGAGTCCCACACAGCAGGGCTTCAGCTTTCTGTCCTGGGCCCTAGTGAGTCTAACGCCAGCCATGCTTGTTGGGCCCCCTGAAACTTGCTTGTGGTCCCCCAGGCAGCCCCAGACCTCTCGTTGCACACTTTGATCAAGATAAGAGATGTTCAGAATAAATCCTAATTGGGTGGTAATAAAGATCACTGCACTGAGTATTTTCTGCCAGGAAGAGCCATCCCTGTGACCATTGTTATTTAATTTAATGGAAAGCAAACCTTGTTGTTAAACACATACGTATGGTATTAGATCTACTTTTTTCACCATTCTCCTTAAAAAATATATATATTTTATAGTGAGATGACATTATCGGAGGGGGCTTTAGAGTCAAATACACCAAACTTAATCAGAGAGAAATCTGACAAAAGATTTACCATATTAAAAATATTTAGGATTTGATTGGTATGCTGATTTGCATTTAGAAATATTGCTAAGTCAGTAACTAATTTAACATGCCTCACTTCTCTTTATTTTTCCCTGAAGTTGCACATGCTTGGGGAGGGGAGTCGTGGAGCTATACTGGAAATGATTCTTGCAAAAATTCTCTACACCAGCAGTAAGTAACTCCTACATCATGACTGGTTACCTTTAAAAATATCATGTTAAGTAACAACTTGTATAACTTGAGAGAGATTAATCCAATTTTCAATTTATTTTTTTATTGTTTCACGGTTTCTAAAATTTCACAAATTCCACAGTGTAATAGTGTATTTCACCATGGATCACTGTGGTTATTTTTTACCCATTTGCTGGAGGTCATGATGTGGCCATGTAGTAGTCCTCTTCCTTCATCATGACCCTTTCTGTTAAATGTGTATATAAAGGCCTTTGGGGGGGGACACTGAAACATTATCCATTGCACAGGATGCGTCTTCATGGCACAGTTGGCTTGAGTTATAACTAGTGTTACTCTTAACTTGACTTCCAGCCACACACACAAATCTGTAGCTTGAGTTAAGTGGTACTGTAAGCTCAAGCTAGCTAGCCTTTCAGAGCATGTCTACAGTGTACCTGGGAATGTGCTTCCCAACATGGGTAGACACACACGCTCTGAGTCTGCTGGATCTAGTATGCTAAATATAGTAGTGTGGCCACAGTGGCATGGGTGGCAGCGCAGGCTAGCCACCCAAGTACACACCTGGGCAATCAGGTGGACTTGAACTCAGGTGGCTTGCACAAGCCACTGCCTATGCTGCTGCAGCCACACTGCTATTTTTAGCGTGCTGGCTGGATCAGAACTAGCACATGTCTATCAGTGCTGAGAAGCACTGTCCCAGCTACAGCATAGACATACTCAGGGGAGAAGAGGGTCAAAGCCTGAGTGCTGCTGAAGTTTGAGCTAGTACTTCAGTGGGGACGCATCAGCTTGTGTTGCAACAACTCATCAGCAGCTAATCCAGTCACTTTGCAGCTCATTCTGTAACTCAAGTGTTGTTTTGAACTGTAGTTGCTCAAGTGCAGTTAACTGGTGTTATAACTCAAGCTGACCATGCTGTGAAGACACTCCCATAGTCACCAGTGTGGGGACAACACTAAATTCTTTATTCCTTTTCTGATGTGTTTGTGATTTCTCAGCTCCTGAGAAATGTTTTGACTTAAATGGAAGTGAAGTGTCTGCAACTGATCTGGGTAGGATGGATGCTGCTGTGTCAGGGGATTAATCTAGAACAGTGTTTCATAACTGGTAGGTCACAACTCCCAAGAGATTCACAAAAGGCAGTCGGGAATTTGTAAGGTGTTGATTTATGTTGAAATAAAACTGCCAAATAAAATCTCTTCCCCCACTCCTTTCACGCCGTTACCCTTCAGTGTCAGCCTCTTGAAACACATACAAATAAATTACATAGACTTTATGGTCAGAAGGTACCATCATGATCATCTAGTCTGACCTCCTGCGCATTGCAGGCCAAAGAACCTCACCCACCCACTATGTAATAGACCCCTAACCCTGGCTGAATTACTGAAATCCTCAAATCATGGTTTAAAGACTTCAAGTTACAGAGAATTCACCATTTACACTAGTTTAAACCTGTAAGTGACTCAGACCCCAGGCTGCAAAGCAAGGCGAAAACCCCCAAGGTGTTAGCCAATCTGATCTGGGGGAAAAGTCCTTGCCAACCCCAAATATTGCAGTTAGACCCTGAGCATGTGGGCAAGATCCTGCAGCCAGACGCCTGGGAAAGAATTCTCGGTAGTAACTCTGAGCCCTCCCCATATAGTGTCCCATCACTGGCCATTGGAGATGTAGCAGTTGCAGATCAGCTACGTGTCATTGAAGGCAGTCTGATTATACCATCCCCTCCATAAACTTATTCAGCTCAATCTTAAAGCCAATGGGCTTATCATTGGTACATGTTTTACTCTTTTTATATAAATGGAAGGGAGTCACTGATCCAGAATAATGGAGGTGGGGAGCCACTGCCCTTTCACTGTGTGGTTTGTGGCCATGGGTTGTGTAAGATCTTTTTTTTTTTTTTTTCTAAGTACACAGAAAAAGGCTCTGTGAGATACTTCTGTTATGTCTGTGACTAGCCCAGAGATTTTCTTTTTGGATGCAGACCTTGCTACAGTATTACCATGTGTTTTGTCACCTAATGCAATTGTACCCTGGTGGACCTCTGCAATCTTCAGCTGATGCAGAATACAGTGACCTGCCTTGTCAGTGGGAAGGGTGGATGAGACCACTCAGCATGTGCTCTTCAAGTGTGGCACTAACGGCTACTTAGGTGTTCTGAGTAAAACTCAAGAAATCTAAATATGCATTGTCTGGGACCCAGTTATTTAGAAGACACCACCATCTCTGCAGTCTAATGGGGCCTTCTATATCATGACCATCAAGAGCTTCAGCCCCAGGCAGGGGGCCTGTAATCTGAGCTCTGCGGCCTAGGGCTAAAGCCCTCAGGCTTCGACTTTAGCCCTGGGCTGTGGGGCTCTGGCTTCGGCTCTGGCCCCAGGCTCCAGCAAGTCTAAACCAGCCCTGGCGACCTTATTAAAATGGAGTTGCGACCCACTTTGGTTCCCAACCCACAGTTTGAGAACCGCTGGTCTAACCCAATGACCACTGTGAGAGCTTTAATTCCTCCACAGGTAGTAAAGCTTCTTGTTCCCTTAATTTTTCTTTATTAACAGAGTTAGGTTGGGTTTACAACAGTTGGCTCTGGTATGGCAACTACTGTGTTAAAATATGTTCCTTGTTAACTAGAACTTTGTTTGTGCTGTGATAACTTTCACTGAAATAGGTACAAAAGTCTGTGGCCCCCTTTGCTTGGTCGTTGTTTTTTTTTAATGACATGATGAAACAGCTGCCTAGATGCTGAATTCAGTTCTTTTTATATGTGCTATATAAGACTATAAATACATCTTGTGACATTTTTAACATTCTAATCGTAATAAATATTTAGTTTCAAACTTGAAAATGTACTCAACATTTAATTTTCTATTTTATAGAAACTACTCAAATCATTGGAATGAGTGCAACTTTAAACAATGTTGGGGACCTGCAGCAATTCCTGCAAGCGGAGTATTACACTAACAATTTTAGACCAGTACGTGTTCAAGACTAGGGAAAACTATTGCTTAACATTTTTAAAGTTAAAAGTGACTGCTAGTTTCATACTTTGAGCTTTCAACACACAGTTTTTGTACCAGTTACACTGATTTAGAAACCAACACAGTTTAAAGCAGTATAACCCCCAAGTGCAAACATAGTTATACTGGTATAAAGGTGCTTGTATCTGTTCAGCTTATTTCCATAAATGTCTGCACTTGGGGGTTGTACTGCTTTAACTGTGTTGGTTTCTAAATCAATTCAGTTAAGGTGGTACAAAATTTATAAGTAGGCCAGCCCTTCTTTGTGATTGAGAAGGCACTTGTATTCTGAGCTTCTTCAATCAGATGCTTGTTTGCTTTTTAAAAAAAGCAAACAAAAAACCTTTGGGCTGAAATTTCTCGTTTGTTTTCTCTATCTGGGCAGGGAAAAGAGGGTATACAGTTTGATGTTTAAAAAAGTGATCCTTTGCTTTGAGAATTAAAAACGTATGTCCTTCATTGTTTGGATTGCCTAGATTTCCAGGGACAAATCACATTTATTTTCTAAAAGATAGGTGGCAGCATCGGAAGTGGCACACAATATAAACTATATTTAACTTCAACTGTTGCAATTCAGAAAGATACTTAGCTTTACTGATTTCCTTCAAGGTAACTAACATTAGATGAAATAGCATGCAAAACTGAAAGTAAATTACTTGTGCACTAGCCCTGAAGCTCACAGCATCAGCCAAGCTGTACTTTACCACTTGGTAGAAGAGATGTGTATTTTCTTGAGGTAATGAATTCTTGGAGGTAAGGGACAGGCAAGTCAATGCCTTATGCCAGCTCTTGGATGTGGAGATAAGAATGGTTCTCTATTTTTTTGGAGTTTGGAAATGTATTTCCAAGAGATCTCATAGTTCAAAAGTTGTCAGTCAAATTACTGTCTGCATCACTACATTAATATATCTTTTTTTTTTTTAAACCAACCTAGGTAGAATTAAAGGAGTATGTTAAAATACAAGATAGTATCTATGAAGTTGACAACAAAGCAGAGAATGGCCTTACCTTTTCACGTCTTCTTAATTTCAAGGTAATGCAGATAAATGTATTAAATTTTTCATTTCTTTAGGTATACAGTATTCAAAAATTAAGGTAAATTAAGGTATTTTTAGGACACATTGGTTCATAAATATAAAGTATGATTAAGGGAAAGAATATCAGTGGACAAGTGGTCTCTAGAAGGCCAAATACTAACATGAGGGGTGTTTTTTAGATTTTAATTTTATTCCCAGCTGTACAGGAGAGAAGGGAGAGAACTTCTTTTCCCTTACCAGGGGAGTGAGGTGCTTGAACATTTCAGATTCCTAGCCAGAAGCTGATACAAAAAGGTAGAGCCTATGAGCAAGGTCCAGGAAAACCACCTTGGTAGGTATCCCAGCATCCTCTCTTCTCAACAACTGGGAATGAGTGACCATAATGTAAAAATCAGAACTCCTTGTTGTCTGTACCTACTTTTTGCTTTGCCTCCACCCCCAAAAAACCTTCTGATCTCTAGACCAGTACTTCTCTCCTTTGATAGTGACTACCAGTAGTATCGAACATGTAGCACCAGTGTTACCAATGAGCTCCAATGGTAGTAAAGAGGTAAAACGTTCCATTCACACCTTTCTGTTCGCTCCAGTCAAATTCTGAGCATCCCTTAATGTTCTGCATTTTTAAAGCGAAAGGAGATTCAGAATTGATTTGCAGGGTGCGGACCTTAGGTTTAATTCATGTAGTAACCACAAGTAGAGTGTGTGGTAACTTTCCCCCCCACACTTTTGTTTCAGTATTCTAGTAATCTGCAGAAGATGGACCCTGACCACCTTATTGCCTTGGTGACAGAAGTCATTCCAAATTACTCCTGCCTAGTCTTCTGTCCCACTAAAAAGAACTGTGAAAATGTAGCTGAAATGATATGCAAGTATCTGAACAAGTATGTTTCTTTTAGTACTATTTTAGAGTATACCTGAAATGCCAAATCAGCCTTGACTGTTTACCTCTTTTAGCACAAAAATTAATCACCTGCCTTTTCCCATGGTGATGGTGGTAATGATGATGAAAAAAATATCCTTGCCTGATCGGAAAAAAAAAAAATTAACTTGCCCTGGGTGAAAGGAGTTATAGGGTAGTTTGAAGGGAACACTCCTGTTTCAGAGTCCATTTTTGGTTTAGAACAAAAACAGGCACTAAAATACAATTTTTCAAGAATCAGTTTAAAAAATATAAACACTGGGGAGAAAAAAGAGCAAAGATGACAAAGTTCCTTTACAGACCATCTATGGAATTCACATCTTGTTCATACTGTTCTGTGTAAATTACAGCACTTACTGTGTCCCTTTCATGCTCTCAGTGGTTCTCTTCTTGGTCATGCCCAACAGTAGCCTGTTAAGCAGCTCTTTGTGTTTGGTTACATATGCTGTGAATGTAAGATGCAAACAAAAAGTTGGGTTTTATTTTAAAGTTGACTATCTTAACTTTTTATTTCACTGTTAATGAAACAACCAATATCTCAACCAATATGCTCTGATTCGTGCAATAATAATTCAAAAAAATCTATAGAAATGATCTTTCTAGGAAGTTACATGGCACTTACACTCATTTTCAGTGTGTATATCTGGTTACTTTAACAAAATAGATACTGAAAATTGAAATCTCTAACTACTTGATATTCCCATCATCGTGATTGCTGCCTATGAGGAAAAGAATCTGTGCTATTACTAGACTTGTAGGCAGTTTATCATTCTCGTCACTCATAGTGCATTTGAAATAGGATCGTTATGGTAAATGTTCTTTCTGTTTTCTTGACTGAGAATATAGGTTGATTTTTTTTTTGCTGCTGACTAACGTTGATTCTCATTTTGGTAAAAATAATATTAGAAACACTAGAAAATGTTTTCTGGACTTTGTTGAGGTGAACATATTCTTGCTGTAGGAATGGAGAATGGGCAGGAGCAAATTAGAAGTATCCTTTTCTTTTAACGTAGTTACTGAATTGTTAAAATGTAAATGTTAAGAGTGTTTGTTTATTTACCCCCAACCACTCAAGGGAATATAAAAATCACAGAGAAAACGAGAAACAAGATCTTATTAAGGACTTGAAGAATATTGGTAAGGGAAGTCTCTGTCCTGTTCTAAAGCGAACCATTCCATTTGGTATTGCCTACCATCACAGCGGCCTTACCAGTGACGAAAGGAAACGTATAGAGGAGGCTTATTCTACAGGTGTCCTGTGCCTTCTTACTTGCACATCTACTCTAGCTGCTGGAGTCAACCTGCCAGCTCGAAGGTTAGTCATGCAAAAAGTATTTGTGAGGATTCATTTAAACCCTATATTGTCAAAACTCCTGCATTGTCTAAAGTTGGAGATGTCAGCATTATATTAATGAGGTTCCACTCTGAGTAGCGATTAGACATGGCACAATCTACTCAATAGTTCTCCTTGTGTGTTGTTAGTCATATCTGCTGACTTCAAAGATGAGTTTTTCTGCTTTTTGCTCCTGGGAACCTTGCTGGGCCAGTATCCTTCTGAACAATGAAACTGCATTCTATTTTGACTCAAGTATAATTAAGAGAATTGTAACTAAATTCCAATTACAGGACCAAATCAGATGATTGCACAGGCATAACTGAGGGCAGAATTTGGGTTGCAGAATCTGGTACTTACGATGGTGCATGAGACAGTAAGAACACATCTTGGCTTTCAGGTAGAATCTATAGAGCTGGCAGTTAAGAAAACCATCACTTTACTTATAAACTGAGAAAATTTTATATTAAATCACTGAGATAGTAAATAAGGAAACAGATAATGCTGTTTTTAGAGAGTTTTCGAAGTGGAATTACACTGAAAATAGTCTTTTTATTGAAAAGTATAGACAACCCAAAAATGTATTAGCATAGAGCACATCTGTTCAGTCTGTATGTTTGAGGTCATGCTGGTGATTACAGCAGTGTGTCCAAACGACCTGTTGCTGTGTAAATGCTGATGCATTTACTGAAAACAAATATTGAATTAATGCATTCTGGAACTTCAAATGCTATGATTTATTATTCGTCATGGTCTTGTCTTACCATTCGAAAATGGTATACTTAAACACTCTGGCAGGATATTGACATATTGTTTCTCAATGTAATCAGTTACCTTATGTATTCTGATTGGCTTGGACAATGGCTTCTTGCCTGCTTCAGAAAAAAGGGCTTATCCAAAAGTAGCTTTTAAAATAAATTACACTTTAATGGATAAATTGGTTATTGATAGCCCGCAGTCTTAACTCATCAATGTACAATAGTAAATTACTATAACTGAAAGAGATTAGAGAATAAAAATGTAATTCCAATTTGTTGTCTTTGTGCATTTGTCAGCATTGAGTAGGAAATCTCTTTTCCCTACATGTTTGTTTTTTTCATGCAGCAACCAGGGAAAAGAAAAACAATTTTTTAAAAAGGAAAATGTGATATAAAACCACAAAAATTGGCAGGGGGCTCACAGCATCTGATACCTGAAACTAATTTTAACTTACTTTTGTAAGTTATTACATTCAAGTTGACTCAACTTTTAAATTGCATGATTTAAACCGTGATGTTTGTGTTTTAGTAAATCTTAGCGGCACAATTTTTTGTAGGCTTGCTACTGAATAATCTGGCAGTATAAAACAGATTTATCTCCTTTTAATATTTTATATTAGAATTCTGTGATCTAGAGACAGAGTTTTGTGTTTAATCTTGTTTGTTAAATTTAGATGTTTTTATTCAATATAACTAGAATGTGACAAAATGCAATTTTGGCTTTATTTCTTTGTAGAATTCTTTAGAAATAGCCTTTCTAAATAGTTACTACTCAGGGAGATTTGAGGGCTTGGAAATAAACTCATTTTTGTTCTTTATTTGACAATTCATGGAATATGCATGTCTGTGTTTTAAATAATTCTCCTATTGCTCTACATTCTCAATTTAAATAAAACTTAAACCCTGTAGAGTGTAGACAGAAGTCCAAATTGTTTGTTTAGGTGAATCTCATTTTGCATCAAATCAATATTTTAAAAATATAGACGGTGGTAGGAGATGCTACGGTATAAAGATGCAGGTAAGGCAACTCGTGGGTTGTCTGTAAAAGTCCTTGATGACATTGTGGTGATGTTTATAATTTGTATTACTGTAGCACCTGGTCATGCACCAGAACCCCATTGTGTTAGATGCTGTACAAATACATAACAAAAAGACTTCCCCTGCCCTAAGGCGCTTACAGTCCAAGTATAGGATGAGACAACAGATGGATACAGACAGACAAATGGGGGGATACAAGGAAACCATGAGACAGTATGAGTCAGTGTGCAAGGCAGTGGTCTCAGCACACTAGCAGCCCTACCCATCGTCAAGCTTTTTTTGTTGACATCTTGGAGAAAGTGTGTTTTGAATGAGTGAGTTTAGCGGATGTTTATGGGGAGCTCCTCCAAAGTGTGAAGGGCAGCCTGGGAGAAAGCATAAAGGTGTTTGTTTGAAAATGTAATGACTGAGCAATGCAGGCTGGCATAGTTGCTTTTTTGTTTTTTGTTAGTGTTTTTTAAAAAAAAAACCAATAAGGTGTTTAGGTTCAGTTCTTAAGCTGATACAAAATTCAGTTTGGCACTTGTTCATATTTTATCAAAGATTCTTTCCACGTGCTCAGTATTGCTCTTGATTTTCAAATAGACCTGTTGGGGTATGTTTTGTATTTGACAGGCATGCATAATTCTTATTAACAATGAGTCTTGCATCATGAGGCAAATAGACACTTTTCTTTTAGGGAGAGCTTTGTGTTTAATATAACTTTACTGATGGTTTACAGAACGTAGCTTTTTCAAAGTCTCTTCTTTTTTCGTAGGGTTATTTTAAGAGCTCCCTATGTTGCTACTGAGTTCCTGAAGAAGAACCAGTATAAGCAGATGATTGGCAGAGCTGGTCGAGCTGGCATTGACAGTGCTGGTGAAAGTATTCTTATAGTGCAAGAAAAAGACAAACATCTGGTAACTTACTCAAAAAATGTGGTAGCTTGAGTCATCAGAAGAAGTTGATAAGGGGGAGGAGGGGATTTGAATTGTTTGCCCCCAGCTCTTCATTTGAAAGCAGCAGTAACTGTGTAACTATTTGACTCTCCTTGTAATAATTATTTTTGTGGGACCCTTTTCTGCAGTCATGAGGGCAGCCAGAGCTGCAGCCTATGTAGTCTCTCACACAAGAACTTATCCTAAAACTTGGACATCTCCAGCAATTTTCTTATTTACTAGCTTGATTTTTTTTTAAAAACCTTCAAGATATTTTTTGAAAGTGGAATATTTTTCACCTGTGGAGACTTTATGAATGAATTGTGTAAATAACAATTGTTTTGTTTTTTAGGTTCGGGATTTAGTAAACAGTCCTTTGGAGAACTGTTACAGCAACCTCTTTCTTGAATTCACTAAGGGAATCCAAAGCCTGTTCCTGTCTTTGGTTGGATTAAAGGTAACAATTTAACTCTTTTGTGAGCAACTAAAGAGATGCATTTTGATATTAAGAGTGTGGATGCAGAATAACTGTACGTTTCACTAAGATGGAGATCAGTTACATTAACAAAGAATCCTGTGGCACCTTATAGACTAACAGACGTTCTGCAGCATGAGCTTTCGTGGGTGAATACCCACTTCTTCAGATGCAAGGGATGGGTATTCCCCCATGAAAGCTCATGCTGCAGAACGTCTGTTAGTCTATAAGGTGCCACAGGATTCTTTGTTGCTTTTACAGATCCAGACTAACACGGCTACCCCTCTGATACTTGACATCAGTTACATTAGTATTCACTAAGGCCTTGAGTTTAACCATGACTAGCTTGCACAGTGCTGAGCACAACTTGCCCTTGTCTACACTAATGATGATGATGAGGTCGTCATTGTGTTAGCTAACTCAGTTAAATCATGTTGAAACCTGATGATAAAATTTCCTAATGTAGACAAGTCCCAAGTGGTTTCTGCTGTTTCCTCATTGATTTTAAACATGTTTTGTATTACTCGCTCCTTAAAGAGCCCTCCCCCCACACCCACCCACCCCCAAAAAAGTAATACACTAAAAGCTGGAATGTTAGAGCAGAATGCCATGTAGTGTTTGATCTCTCACAGCCAGAATGTCTGTAGTATAACTTAGGTATCACACAGTTCTGTAGCAACATAAAATGAACAGTGTTGCCCTATGTTTTCAAAAAGCATAATGTTTTCAGCTAGACGAAGATTGTAGGTTGACA
The DNA here is from genome assembly GCF_016161935.1 of Mauremys reevesii. NCBI lineage: Eukaryota > Metazoa > Chordata > Testudines > Geoemydidae > Mauremys > Mauremys reevesii. The sequence goes on along the minus strand of NC_052627.1, from coordinate 18,559,321 downwards.
CTTACCTATCATGCTACGCATAACCATATTCAGATTGTTTAAACATAATGTTGCAATCACATACTAAAATGTTGTAGATTGCAAGAAACCCTGAAGAGATCTACCACTTTATGTGTGGCACACTGTTTGGTGTTCAGCAACAGTTTTTGTCTAAAGAAAAGAGCCTCTCAGCTATAACTAGAGAAGCACTGGGATGTCTGATAGAAAAAGGACTACTAAAAGGAAAAATAACCTCTGAAAAGGAACAAAAATCCCAAAGTAATCTAGAGATCACACAGTTGGGTCAAGCTACCTACAAAGGTGAGAAAGTTTTCTTCATTTTCATCGTACTTTTTTCACAATAACATTTAAAATCTGGAGTTTTTTTCTTCACTCACTTAAAACTTTCATCCAACCTCTTATCTCCTTTCTGAAATGATAATTTAAAATCAAAATAACAAAACACCTGGAAGATCATGATATACTAAGGTGTAACCAGCACCATTGTAAAGGAAAATCATGTCTCACTAATGTCTCAGAATTCTTTGAACCTGTTAGTAAAGTAGTAGACAGAGGAAAAATGGTGAGCATAAACTATTTAGACTTCAGAAAGGCCCTGCACAAAAGGCTGCTAAAGAAGCTATGTTGTCGTGGGATGAGAGGCAAAGTATTATCATGGATCAAAAAGTGGGTAGGACAGGAAAGCGAAGGGTAGGATTAAATGGTCAATTTTCATCTTGGCAAAAGGTTAACAGCAAGGTATCTAGGGTTCTGTAGTAGGTCCCATGTTTGTTTAATGTATTAATTAAGCATATGGAAAGAGGGGTGAGTAGTGAAGTAGCAAGTTTTACAAATGACATACAGTGATTTAGGTTAGTCAGGACCAGAGAGGTTTTGAGAAACTTTAAAGAACCCTAAATAAGCTAGATGAATGGGAAATAGTATGACAAACATAAGGTGTATAAATGCAAAGTAGTGCCCATTGGCAGGGGAAATGTAAATTACTTGTGCACCTCTTCAGATTTCTAAATTAACTGTCAGCTCAGGAAAGGGACTTGGCATCATTGTAGACAGCTCAGTGAAGATTAAGATTTCTGCTTGGTGTGTAGCTACTGATCAAAAAAGCGAACGATGTTAGGATTAATGAGGAATGTGGTGGAGAATATTATAATGCCTTTATATAAATTAGTGTGTGGCTTCATGAGGAATACTGTGTGCAATGCATGTTTCCCCATCTCAAGAAGTATAGTGCTAAACGAGAGAGAGTTCAGAGTGGTAACAAGAATAATCATGGGAAACGAAAAAGTCCTATTAAGAGAAAGTGAAAAGATTGGGATTGTTTACCTTAGAAAAGAAATGAAAAAGAGGGGACGTAATGTAAGTATATGCAATTTTTGAGAAGTTAGATCAGGGACTTCTCTCAGAACTCAAGAGCAGAGAGGCATTAAATTAAATTAAAAATGGGAAGCTGAAAACTGATATATTTTTCACACAACATGCAATTAGACTGTAGAACTTGTTGCTACAGGAAATTGTTCAGGCCAAGAACTTAGCAAGATTCAAAAAGGGATTGGACATTTATATGGATATCAAGAATTTCCAGACTTGCTATAATCAGTAACAAAAATTGTGGAAGGTAAAGACTGTCTTAAGTCCCAAAGCATGACATTTAATCTAACTGTTGATGTCATCTAATGAGGGAGACCGATTAGCTCTACCTTCTTGCACCTTTTTCTGAAGCATCTGGTACTGAACTAGAAGGACCACTGATCTGATCCAGTATAGCTGTTCCTGTCTTGACTACTGAGTTCTAATATTCAAATATTCCCCCATTAAAAATAGAGACCAAGCATCTTCCATTCTTCCCTTCATTTTAACTGCTTTTCCTTTTATACAAACAAGTTCCAAGTATATTTGGCCTCTGTTGCAGTAACACTCCCCAGGGTGTCATCCACATGAAGTATTGCTATTTTGAGGCTAGTAAAATGCATTTCTTCTTGACTTAACAAATTAGATTTGGGAGTGCTGGTTACTGAAATACGGGCTTTATTAAAGGTCCCTTTAGGAAAGAACAGAGAGAGAATTACATATGATACAGTATATTAACTTTCAGTTATATAAACTGGTATCTTTTATACTTATTCATTTTAGGCTCTATAGACTTGGCCTATTGTGATGCTCTCTACAGAGACTTGAAGAAAGGTCTTGAGGGGCTGGTTCTTGAGAGCTGCCTTCACCTTCTCTATCTGACAACTCCATATGACATGACGTATCACTGTAGACCAGACTGGATGATCTATTTTAGACAGGTAAGACATGGCGTCAACCATATACCAAGTGCTGTCCTGCACAGCAAAATATAGGTTGAATTATATAACTGTTTCCTCCGTTATCTGTTCACTTGTGTTTGTAACCTTTATTCCTGGGGGAATTCTGCGCCAAAAAAATTAATTCTGTGCACAATATTTTAAAATTTTGCAAATTGTATTTGTCAAAATAACACTATAATCACACCAGTTTCAATTATTTTGGTAATATATTTCAAAATACGTGTCAGCAGGCATGTCTGTAACAATAGAGACGCACACAGATTCCCCCAGGAGTAGAGTTAAAGAAACTCCTACGACAACCCAGTTTCTGCTTCTCTGCCCACCCTGTCCCCCCTAGAGCCCAGCAAGGGGGCCAGAAATGCACCCTTCCAGAGCCCAGCTACGGCCCCTCCAGAGCCCAGCTACGGCCCCCCCCCGGCCCAGACACTCACCTTCCCCATCCCTCCAGAGCTCAGCTGCAGAGCGCCCCCCAGCCCAAACACCCCCCCCAAGTTCAGCTGCAGCACCCCCAGCCCAGACATCCACAACCCCTCCCCTCTAGAGCCCAGCCGTGGGGCCATCCTGGCCCAGACTCTCTCACTTTCTACCCCCCAAAGCCCAGCGGCACCCCCCCACCACCTGTCCCAGCCCAGACACTCACACCCTCTACTCCCCTCCCCCCAGCCCAGACGCTCACCTTCTCCCACCCAGGGGCCAGCTGCGGGTCCCCTCTGGCCCAGACACACTCTCACACTAGCCCCGAGACAGGGCTGGCTTTAGGACGTGCGGGGCCCGATTCGAAAGAGCCACCGCCGAAATGCCACCAAAGACAGAAGATAGTGGCGGCAATTCGGCGGCAGCTCAATCGGTTGCCACTGTTTCCGGCGGCACTTCGGCGGCCAACATTTCTGCAGCCCATTTCTGTAGGGGGAAAAAAGGAAAGATTTAAAAATTTTATTAAAGTTAATGTGTATATTTAAATATACACAAGAGAGAAGGTACTGTACATCTGGGGTCAGGCTTGAGTTATGAGGAATTACAGGTATCGGTTACAAGGATCATGAGATACATACATATCACATAACCAGCATAGACCCAGATTGGGGTGCGGGAGTTTTTAGAGCATCAGTGGATAAGTGGGCTTGGGTATGCCACCCATGGAATGTATTAAGAGTCCAAGTCAGTATTGGTGTAGCAAATAAGTTCATGAGTGGGGTGTGTCCCTTGGTTCGTCAGGGAAGGAAGTGGGTTATTTCCCTACATGCCCAACATTGATTTTTGCAAACTTCTGCATTGTGCATAGTTCAGTGGTTTGAGCATTGGCCTGCTAAACCCAGGTTGTGAGTTCAATCCTTGAGGGGGCCACTTAGGGATCTGGGGCAAAAATTGGTCCTGCTAGTGAAGGCAGGGGGCTGGACTCAATAACCTTTCGAGGTCCCTTCCAGTTCTAGGAGATTGGTATATCTCCAGTTATTACCTTATTACCTCCAGGAGTAAACCTTTTGAACTCCAGTAACTCCTCACTTAAAGTCATCCCGGTTTCATTGTTTCATTGTTACGTTGCTGATCAGTTAGGGAACATGCTCGTTTAAAGTTGTGCAGTGCTCCCTTCTAACATCATTTGGCAGCTGCCTGCTTTGTCTACTGCTTGCAGGAAGAACAGCCCGTTGCAGCCAGGGCTGGCTCCAGGTACCAGTGCAGGGAGCAGGTGCTTCGGGTGGCCAATGTGAAGGGGCGGCGTGTCCGGGACTTCGGTGGCAATTCGGCGGCAGGTCCTTCAGTGCCTCTCGGAGGGAAGGACCAGCCGCCGAAGAATGAAGCGGTGCGGTAGAGCAGCTGCCAAAGTGCCGCCGATCGCGGCTTTTTTTTTTTTTTTTTCTCGCCCCCACTTCCCGCTTGGGGCGATAACCAAGCTTCACAATACTCATAGCTGTGAACAATATTAAATTGTTTGTGTGTATATCTATATAATGTATAGTTTTTTGTCTGGTTAAAAAAAATTCCCTGGAACCTAAGCCCCCCTATTTACATTAATTCTTATGGGGAAATTGGATTCGCTTAACATCGTTTCACTTAAAGTCGCATTTTTCAGGAACATAACTGCAACGTTAAGCGAGGAGTTACTGTACTAGCCACCTAGCAGCTAAAATTAATAGGTTAAAGAAAAGGGACAAGCTAATATACCCATGAACATTTATTATAGAGAAACTAAGGGGAAACCATCATATTGATTCAAAATGTAACTGTAACCAGTACGGTAGCATTAAGAATCAAATGTAATGATATGCTAAATCAGTTTATTATTTTACTCATTAGAACCGTGTGATCCAATGAGCTCTTCACCAGGAGAATTGAGATATATAACAGAGCTGCTTCTTAACACAGTACAAAGCAGTAGTTTTGTTTTAAGTAGTCTTAAGATGTAGTTTTCAATCTTATGATTTTTAGTTGTACTTGGGTCTGGCTAGATCTCTGAACTGTAAAGCCTCTCTCAGGGTATGTCTGCACTGCAGCTGGGAGTGTGCTTCCGAGCATGACTAGACCAATGAGTTGCATCCACTCAAGCTAGCACACTAAAAATAGCAGTGTGGCCAATGTAGCACAGTCAGTGGCTCAGGCTAGCCATCCGAGTATGTAGGCGGGGGGTGAACGTAATTGTACACAGGCAACTTAGCCTGAGATCCTGCCTGTGGTGCCCGAGCTATGCTGCTAGTTTTAGCACTCTAGCTCAAGCAGATCTAGTATGTTGTGAGTCTGTTGGCCTGTTCTGGGATGTATACTCCCAGCTGCAGTGTAGACATACCCTAGACAGTGATCATAAAGTGTAATATGTCAATGATAACGTTAAAATCCCTAAAGCTTATGGTTTACTTTATATAAATACCATTCTGATGTGAAAGTCAAGATACAACTGGAAAGTCTGAAGTCAGAGGCAGTTCAAAGTGTAGCCAAGGAAACTGCTGAGTTCTGGGTAAAACCAAATAAATTGGTTGATGCTGAAGGGGTTAATAGAAGACTAAGAGATCACTTTTGTACTCTGTTTACGTTATAAAAATACGTTTTATTTTTAGAGCATCCTTCATAAAAAGTACTTAACGTACTTGAGGGCAGGGGGAAGTAAAATAAAACATTCCAAAGACCTTTGCGTGGCTACCCTTATGCTAGCAGAAAGGGAGAATAGTCGCCAACTTCCGGTAACAAAATATTTCCCATAGCTTGCTTCTGTGAATGATTAGAGCCAGCCATCTGATAAGCACTTGATTTAAAATGGCTTTTTTGCTGTACTTTTTAGCATTGCTTATATATTTTATCAAAACTCTATGCAAAGATACTAAAATTGAAGGAAAACTTATTTTGTCTGCTTTAAAAAGTTTTAGAATTTGATAGTGGTCAGCTTGAAAAGGAGTTCTCTCAAATTTTCATTGCCTTCTTGCATATCTCCAGTGATAAATAAAAGTACAAATATTGCAGCTCAAAAACTATTGTGTAATGATGCTTGTGCCCACTTAAATAGCTATGCTACAGATGAGGGGGAAGTGATTCCATGTGTGTTTGTACACATGCAGGTGTGTTGCAGGAGGGGAGATAGGGTTCAGCTGTTTTAATGTATTTATGAAATTTTTAAAGGGATAAAATTTTATAGATTTGAAGTTGTCTTTTAACCGTTATATCTTTATTGGTGTTACACGATATAATATTTTAAAGGTATTGTTTTGCATTTGATTAATATAGAAAATGTGTGTAGCTGCAGTTTTGGTTTTTTGATTTTACTTTTTAGTTCAGCCAGCTAAACTTAGTAGAACAGAAAGTAGCAGCTATTGTGGGAGTCCCTGAAAGTTTTATTACGAAAAAGGCTTCTGGACAAGCCATCAAAAAGGTAGGCTGAAAATTATTTTTATTTAAAGAAAAAATAGTAGAATTGTAATCTTGTCAATTGAATTGTTTTTCATAGTGCAGCTAATAATTGGGGTTCTCTAATCTCACAGTTATGGTAATTTTAGGGGTGACTTGTAACTAGGAAATGCACAGTTTTTAGACAGAGATACGATTTTTCAAGTTCATGATGTCCTGTTACTTATTTTTTCTCATATGAAGTTATTAAAGTGCATTATATTGTATAGCCATGGAAACAGTAGGATCCAGGACTCTCATGCTGGCCAGGGCAAACATACAGCTTAATTATTGTAGTTTTCAGAAACGCAAATCAGATTCAGGCATACAGAGTCAGAGTAGACTGAACTAAACTTTGTTTCACCAAAATGCTTCCCATTATTTCCTCCCTTACCTCACAAATTCTTGAATGCAACACTACTACATCTGACTGTTTCATAGGATTAGAGGTGTTTAGAGATGGAAAGGCGCTATTCTGATGATAGTCTGTCCCCCTAGTAATGCAGAGTTCTTCTCTGATATTCTTTCAGTTTTATCTATTGGATCCTAGCTCACGCTTCTAACTGAACATGTGCATCTGTGTTCCTAGGATGTGGACAACTGTGTCATAAACAGGCTGTATCTGTCCTTTGTTCTTTATGCCCTACTGAAAGAGACCAACATATGGAATGTTTCAGAAAAATTTAACGTGTCTCGAGGATATGTGCAAAATCTCCTGAACTCTGCTGCCTCGTTCTCCTCCTGTGTGCTGCACTTCTGTGAGGTAATATATGTTAAATGGATATTTTTGCTTTTACATGATGTAAAGTATAAAAATGGCTTTATCGGGGTCGGAGGAAAAGGTTGATTTTCTGCTGTAGAATTTTAGAACTTACTACTGTACATTAAAATGGTGTCACCTTTTAGAGGTCATCTAATTGCATGGCATCATCTTGGAAACATGGCTGCATTGGCAGCTCCAACTGCTATTTCAAATTTCCAAATTCAGAAAGTCCAAAATGACTTCCAAAGAACTTCTTATCCTAAAGTATCGCCTCATCCTTCAAAAGGGCCCAGCTTTGGGATGACTAGCTGAGGAATGCTGGACTCAACTCTTGGAACTGGCCAGAAGGATTACTACAAATGGCATAAGCCCTCTTCCAAAGGCTACACATATGCTGCCTTGGCAATGCTCCAACCAGAATACCAGGAATTTAACTAGAATTTTAAAGTTACTTTACAGACTTTAATATCCGTTGTTTCTGCAGGAGTTGGAGGAATTTTGGGTTTATAAAGCCCTGCTGACGGAACTTACCAAGCGACTGACCTATTGTGTTAAGGCAGAACTCGTCCCTCTTATGGAAGTGGCAGGGGTTTTAGAGGTTAGTGTACGTACTTTGGGAGTCCAGATAACCCTAAATCCAAGCTTTTATACTAACCTCAACCATGATGTCCCCAAGTGCCTATGGAAAAAAACAAAAAACATTTTTATTAAGAATCTAGCATTTTGCTAAAATCTTGTTAAATCTTTCTGGGGTGCAAGTTCTACGATGAAAAGAATATTATTCTGCTAAATGTGGAGGACCATGTTTGTGTTTCAATGGTTTTCATAATTCATCTGTTTAGTTTATAAGTAAAAAGTGTTGACCAATATATGCTGGCTACATATATACCCCATATTAATAAAATATATGATCTGTGCCAGATATATATATTTCTGTGCATTAAGCACAAACATTATAGCAGTTATATAGCCTAAAATGGACTATACCTTTACTATAATTCTTTTCACTATGCTAAGATCCCATAACATTATGCATTTGCTGAAGTAAGCTTTAGCTTAAGTAGATAAAGAAACTGTCAGGATCGAGGCATATGAATGTGGTATCTAGTACAAACTTAGAAGGTGCCTTCGTGCCCTGGGTACGTACCTGGAATCCATGTGTTCAGAATAAAGAGGTAAGGGGTATGCCATGGTACCAGAAAAACAAAGTAGAAAGCTGATTGGTTAAATCTAGTTTCAGATGATATACACAGTACCTTTTATAATGCTGCACAAGATGGCTTCCCATAGACTGGTATTGTATTGAACCTTTTTCCTGTACTAATTATTATTTGCTTATAGCAATAAACCTGACTGATACTGGTTATTTGGGCTCTTGAATATGTTTCATAACAAACCAAAGTGTTGTCAAGCAGTTGACTGTACGAATTATCAACAAACTGTTTCCCTATAAGCAATATACGCTCAAACTCAAATTTTGCATTCAGGTTGCTTTTTCCTTCTGGCTGCTACAACAGCAACAATACAGATGTCACAATAGTATACTGGTTACTAACTCTGCTGATGCTCAAGCTAAAATAGACTCCCAGGTGCTCTTTTGTTGTTCTGGTGACTCTCTGGGGTTAATAGGAGTAAAAAATGGTATAGTAATTTAATTTATCCCTATAGTCAAGAGATAAGTGCACAAAGTAGACTATCTTGAGTTGAAAGCTACCACTTTTTTACAGTGACTTTTCTGATCAAGCCCACACTTTAAGGAGGAAATCATGTTGGTCTCTAATCTGAAGGAGGTGTTCAAATATCAAATGAATCTGTTTGGTAAATATGGCCCCCAGTGCTATTTCATGTGCATTCTCTGGCCTCATTTCAAAGTTAAATGACTCCACAATTAGACCGTATTGTGGACAAATGCTACTACTGTTATCAGGTTCAGCAGTAGTAGTGCTTTACGCCAGGAAGGGAAACTAGCTAGTAGCCTAATCAGTTTCCCTCTGCTGGCCAACCCTTTCTCGGTAAGGTTTCTGAAGTTGATGCAAAGGGGAAACTGGGTCTGTTTACCTCTACAGTTGCTCTTTAAATGGAGTCATCTGCAGAGGGAAGTAGAGTAGAATTGTACAGTTTTTTCAAAGTTTTGTTTTACAGCTGTCAGCATAAAATATGACTGCTACCTTCTAGTAGCTCCTTACTGGTATCAAAAGGTGTTGAATGTAGTGTGTGGCCAACAATGCATTTGATGCTGGGTTCCTGTGGAATTTTGTGAATGAAACACTACTAAAACCAATGTTACACACAAGTGCTTGATGGACAAACATTGTGGTCTGTATCGATTCTCTAAAATAATATTTTCAAATTAATGAAATAAAACCGCTCCTGTAGGACTGAACTCACTATCCTGGGGGTACTCTGGACCCAATAAACTGTAATTATCAAGCACATAAAACAACTGGACAATACTGTCTTTCCTACATGGAAGGTAGTTACGGGTAGCTACCAAGCTACTCTTCTACGAAGTCAGCATGCCACTGCCCTGTAATCCTATGGCTAAATGTTTTTAGTCCATGGCTACTCTAGAGGACGTTGTAAAGTCTCTAGACCTTTTAAGGCTGGTTTCTTTTATCAAGAGGGAAATTTTAAGCAGATAGAACCAAATAAATAGAAGAAAATTCATGGAACTAAGCAAGAGAAGAAAAAAAAAAAGCTGGAAGGTAGTTCAGTGAAGCCTGGGGATCGCATTTGTGCATTAAAGTTCAGCTGTTTATATATCTCAAGTTACAGAACAATCTTTGTTAACCTTGTTTTGTTTGAAAAACGTGACATCCATGGTCAGACTGGAGATGGTCTTCATTTAAACTGTGTAAGACCTAGCACAAGTAATTTTGCAACAAAGATCTTTCTTGTAAGTGTCTCTTTTTGGCCGCTTTTGTTTCTTTTCATCATAACAGTGTGAGCCCTAATAAAATGCCTAAGAAAAGGAAAACAAATAATAAAAATAAGAATCCTATTCCTTAAGTACTATACCTCTCCTGTCATTATATGAGAGTCCACAGTCACAGCTTTGCACCCAATACTAAAGTAAACAAGGGTGGTATTACTGTTAGAAGAAAAATAAAACATTTTGTGAGCTATAAAATTAAAATAGCTTTTTAATTCTGAGCTTATTGTCTGAGGCTGTGTGGCTATTAAGCATCTGATTTCATGGTAGTGACAGTCATCAGAGGTTCAAAAATTAAGAGCCAGATTTTCAAAAGAACTCAGCTCAGCACTCAGCTGCTTCCCTTTAGGCACCTAAATTAAGTGGCCAGATTTTTCAGATGTGCTCAGCTCCCCTAGAGGACAATGAGTGCTGAGAGAGAGATGACAATAAGAGGAAAGTCAGGTCTATACAGATCCATTTTTTGAGAGGAAATAATGTGGAAGAGGCAGAAAGGTTACTAAGAGCTGAACAAGGATGTAGAGAGGAAATAATGGCTTTTCAGGAACAGATGTAATTATTAGGTGAACTTTTGTAACAGTGACTGGACTTCATATACCTACAGTATCAGTCTGCCGTTCGAAATAATCCGAGATTAGCTGAACAACTTGTGAGGTCAGAGTAGAGTTTTGGACTTACTGACAAGTTCCTTGCACTTCTTATTTACTAATCTAATTTCTAATATTGCTTTATTTTTGGCTTAAAGTCTCGAGCAAAACAGCTGTATGATTCAGGATACAAAACTCTAGCACATCTAGCTAATGCAGATCCAGAAACACTGGTGAAGATGATCGAGCATTTGTCACAACGTCAAGCCAGACAAATAGTTTCATCCGCAAAGGTGAGCAAAACTTGACTATTTGAGCTGTCAAAGGGATATTGGCAAAGATGGAACTCTGAGTGAAAACTTTGAGGAAACTAAATATTTTTCTATTTAGTAATCTTTCCCCAAGAGATTGATGAGGTAATTTGTGACTAGCTAGGACAGGGATAGGCAACCTATGGTACGCGTGCCGAAAGCGGCACGCAAGCTGATTTTCAGTGGCTCTCACACTGCCCGGGTCCTGGCCACAGGTCTGGGGGGCTCTGCATTTTAATTTAATTTTAAATGAAGCTTCTTAAACATTTTAAAAACCTTATTTACTTTACATACAACAATATTTTAGTTACATATTATAGACTTATAGAAAGAGACCTTCTAAAAAGGTTAAAATGTATTACTGGCACGCAAAACCTTAAATTAGAGTGAATAAATGAAGAGTCGGCACACCACTTCTGAAAGGTTGACAACCCCTGAGCTACGATCAACATGCAAAATTTACTAGTGGGAGTTTCTCACTTAAATCTCCCATGTATTAATCAGAGAGAGAGAGAGTGTGTCCCTCCCTCATTCCTTTTATAGCAATATGAAGGAAATACCACTGAAGGTTTATGAATATAGATAGAATAAGAAATATGAAGGATATCCTATTTGCCTGTAAATTTCATTAAAGATTAAGCTTTTCTATAAGGTTTCTAATTATACTCTTAACTCCTTCCCCCTCCCCAGTCATATTTCCTTCATATTGCTGTAAAAGGAATGAAGGAGACCTATGCTGACTATCATGCCTCAGCAACGGTTAAGAGCTATGCAAGTGCAAATATTACTTCCATCCAGTGATCTAAAAGGGTTTTACAAGATGGAGTATTATTCCCATTTTACAAGTGGAAAAACTGAGGCAAATAAGTTGCAGACTTGCCTGAGGTCATGCAGTGAATCAGTGACCTGACTCCTAGTCCCAATGCAATAATCACAATTGCACATGCACCACTCTGGTGAGGCAGTTTCGTGCCTCAGAATTTAACATCTAGAAATTGTAACAGTGATCATGGCTGGGGAGAATAGATTTCTTAGGTCTATATATTACAGCCTGCCCATTCACCCCAACCCCCTAAAAAATTGCCAATGTAAATTACTATAGAAGATGTGCATGAAAAATCTATTCACAAATTGTGGAACTAACAAGATGTGTGCTTACCTTCACATTGGCAGGGCCGCCCAGAGGATTCAGGGGGCCTGGGGCAAAGCAATTTCCATAAAAAAAAGTTGCAAGACTATAGAATATTATATTCTCGTGGGGGCCCCTGTGGGGCCTGGGGCAAATTGCCCCATTTGTGTTCTTCCCCCCCCCACCCCCCCGGGCGGCCCTGCACGGTGGTGGTCATATTGCTTTCAGTGGTACTGCCTCCCTATTCCTCTCTTTACTTTGTATGTCATCCGTTTAGAAGACATGCTCCTTAGGGCAAAAACCTTGGCTTTGTATGGGTCTGTAAAGCATGGTGGATGCTATACAGATAAATAATCCAAGAACAGAGATTATAATAAATGTGACTAATCTCAGAACAAAAATTACAAGCAGTGTTTGCTTTTTCTTCCCACCCAACAGCATTTTCCTCTCCCACTATTAGTTTGTGTCCTTGTTTGTGTTGAAGCATCAACAATGTCAGAATGACTAGAAGTAGCTCTACTTTTACAGCCAGGTCAGCAGAGGGAGCTCATTTATTGAGCCTGTTGAGACAGCAGCACTTTATATATGGGAGAAGACCTTAGAATCAGTATAAATTAGGGCTGGTTTACACAGTTTTAGCACCACTTTAACAAAGTTCTACTGTGGACACTGTTATGCTGGTTTAAAACTGCTTATATCAGTTTAGCTTGCATCGGGCATTTTTCTCTAAGCTATGTCTGTGCCAGGGACTCGAAGTACAGCCCCAAGAAATAAAACAATATACACCACACTGGATATTGTTATATTGTTACCACTTGATGCTGAAACACTTCTGAAATCTGAAGAACAAAATAACTGCGATGCCACAAAACATTCATGAGTTGCTGTCATTCTCCATAATATGTTTAAGGTTTTAATATTAGGCATACAACTGTTGCTTAATACAAGGAATCCGTCATCTGCTGTTTTTACCTTTATGGTCAACATGTTAATGTTAACTTTCTTTCAGAGTGTTTGTTTTTACAATTTAAAGTGTGGCTATTGTTGGAAGTGCTCTTCTTAACAAAAACGCTTTAAAGCCTTGCGCAACTATAATGTTTAAATGGCCTAAATTTGGCTGTTTATATAGCTGTATTAATAGAACAAGAAGAAATTCTGCTCATTTCTTAGAACTTCAGAATAAAAATTGTAATCTGTACATGCTGTGACATTTTGTCTAGTCTTCTAGATTTGACATATCAAGCTTAAACTGAAGTAGGATGGATAGGCTTCTATACAGAAGATTTCTCTGAGCAGTAAAGCCATATTGATATATTAAATGTGAAAATCCTCCTAGTAACCTGCAATTCTTGAGCCAAGAATATAGTAATTTGTTCCTAATAACCTAATTTCTTCTTCTTAATTTGTGTTTGAATGACTAGGTATGTTTCATCTTACCACTAATTGCAGAAATACACTGGCATCTGTTTGTGATCTAGCTCCTAATAATTTAATTTGTGGATGCAGATGCTGTTGAGGGAAAAAGCTGAGGCTCTACAAGAAGAGGTTGAAGAACTGTTGAAGGTGCCTACAGATACATCTGATGGCCTCCTAACAACTTTGCCATAAAAAAAAATGATGCAGTGGAATGAATTCTCAGCTCTTAAAATTATTTTAATTCTTTTTTAATGTACATATGTGTAACTTAAGCTTCTGTTCTCATAATAAATATTCAAAACACCTTTTTATATACCTCAGTTTTTGTAAATTTTGAAATCAGAATGTTCTTGTAACTCTGGATGTCGTTTGAATGTCTGATTGTTGGATCTCTTGGATGACTGAGGAGGAAGAATCAAAAAGTGCCACTAGATACACAGTTCTATAAATGCAAGTAGCCTTGTTCCAATTTTGTGGAACTGTGGGTAGAATGTTAGTTGACTGTTCAATGCATAGCCTTCCATCTCTAGAGACCTAGGGTAAAAGTTGAATTTGGACACAAGTGAAAATTAATTTATTCCCGTTATTGGTCCCCTTGGAGATATTTATCTGTATGACTAAACTACCTCACAATTTTGGTATGTATTCAGTCTGTTTTCAAGTAGGAGCTACTATAACATGATACAGAAGCTGTGTGGGAAATCCTGCACAGTACCTGTACAAACACTGCCTAATTTAAGCACTACTTCTATCTAACTGTCATGAGCTCAGCATCAAATTCACACTGTCTGTGCTGACATATACTTTGCCTGGGAAGGTTTTGAGACCTTTCTGGTTGTTTCTGTAATTTCTCCCTAATAGTCAGTTGTTGCTAAATGCAGATCCCATTCGCTGCAGATATAGTGTTCATGCATAGACTAACACAAAGATTCTCCAGAACTTACCTGTCTATCTTTAAGGTGATTTTGAAATTGGAAGGTGAAAGGTTTTAGGCAAGCATCCAACTTTCCACTAACTGCATCAACATCCCACAACTCCATAGGCAAACGCCACTCATTAGGATGCTAATAAAGGTATCTGTACCAAGACTGCTCTAGCAAAGAGGTAGCTGTAAGTTAAGATGGCTGTTTCTGTTCAGCTGTTATAGGTTAGACTTGTCTGTATTGGAAAGGTAGATAATAGCTTGTTATTGGACAACACAAATTATACACAAGGCTCAGAACAATTCAAAAGTCATGCACCAAATCGCTAAGCATTGTGGGAGGTATTCGGCACAGGGTGAAACTTAAGCATAACTTTAAAAATGAAAAAGTTTCTCTGCAAAATCCGCTGGCACGTCCTGTTCCATACAGACATCCCAAGATGCTTTCTTCTGTGGCATTAATACTACTGTTAACCCATTCCACCCTCAGCATTAATCATGTCATGGTCTTGGATGGACATATTCTCCTTTAGTCCATAGGGGACAATTTTATGTTGCATCAGGGTGGTGTTTAATGCATACTGTAATAGAATTTGTAATGTCTTGATACGTTTGAATGTGTTCTCAACCCAGAAGGTGGGGAGAAGCTGATCAGTTCAGGTCAAAGCTGTTAATGGTTTAGTGATTGAGTTTTATTTACTGTTGGACTGCTGAATGGAGAAAATCCAAGTCAGCCATGGAATAAAGTGCCTGTGACAGGGCTTCATTTAAATCAACCAAGGTGCTAGTGCTACAGCTCTGGTAAGTATTTTTGCGGCTATTGTATAAGGTTCTTAAGTAAGTGCTGCTTCAGTTTTATACGCTCACTGTTAAAGTCTGATCATGCACTTCAGAGCTTCATACTTCAGAAATACTATAGAAAGCTCAACTCCTGGAATCTCCATTTACACAAAGGAAGCATTGCTAGACATTTCACTGTCTAGCAAACTGCCCATTTTTGGATGCATCAGGACACATTGCCAAGTTAAATTTAAAAATAATAAATATATATAGTCCTCCTAGCCATTGCCAAAGTGCTGAAGTAATATTTACAATACCTTAAGTATTCAGAGCTGTCTCTTGTGCCCAGTGTAGAAATTCCTACTGCTTCTATTGGTAAAGAGACTGCTGAAAATGGTTCTTGCTCACTGAGGTCTCTCCAAAGTAGGGCTAATATGAAGAAAAAAAAATCTACTAGTCGCAAATAGAGAATTTAATTTGTTTCTTTGGGGGTTTTATTTGTGATGATAAATATTTCAAGTAATCACTAGAATGTGAAGAGCAATATGTGGGGGTGGGGCAGGGGGAATCACAGGGCTAAGTACCTCAGGAGAAATCTCCAACAGAGAACAATAGACATAACCTTCATAGGGGACCTTTTTAGTCATGTCTTCAGTCTTTGTCAGGACTGGTGGATCTAAATGTTGTTAGGTTTGTTTGGCTCTTCCTGGTTTTGTTCAAATCTTGAGGGGCAAAAGACTGTATAGGACTGTTTGGAGTCTCATAACACTCACAAGGACTGTGAGAAAGCTAATAGACCACTGTTTTGGGTTCAGCATTGGTGCCTCACTACTCCACTACTGTAATTAATGTTCTAGGAAAACCTATAAAAGAAACTAAGCTATGCGAAGTATTAATTTATTATGGTAATCATATTATCTGTTAATGGCTATTTTTTTATTGTAAACACTTAATTAAAAAATTAATGTAAACATTTGATATGATCTTCCCTACATGGCAAAACTAAATAGCAGAGAAATAGTCTTTAACAGCAGTTGGTATTTGGGTTGCTTACTCCCGTGTCACACTGCTTTGTTGGTTTTGTGGTGTACAAAGTGGTGTGGTAGTGTTGCTGCCAGAGAAGATGGAGTTTAATCATGATGATGGGTGTAAGAGATTATGTGAAGGGTCCCCCAAAGGCCAAAAACCTGAGCCTCCTCAAAAGACATAACAAAGGTTATATGTATTAGAAACAAACACGAATTCAATTCCTCAAATCCCAGTCGGGGGAAGATTTAGGTTGGCATTTGTCATTTCTGCTACTGTTTCTGCAAGCTGGGCAGTGCCAGATGGATGCTCATGTGTTTCCCACCGGTATTCTCTGATGTGACCTTTGCTTTGCTGTCTTTAGAATTGAAGTGGTTGAGACGTCAGCAGTTGAAATGAACACTACACTACAGCCAGCTTGGACTTCCTTGTCTTTGATTAAACAAGCCAGTCTATTCAAGGTGTAAAAAGGGGTGTTCATTACCCACTGGTGATAAATGGCCTGTTATGGTATGTCTTGCTGTCTAAAAGCTCACCCCAGGATGGCTTCATAAACTCGGGGGAGAGTAAAACTGGTCTAATACAAAAGCTACTTCTAAAGTGGAATCCGGGCTTAAATTGCTATTTTGATCATAGCCCCTATGTAAGTGAGATGTGTTTTCTATGGCCTTGTAAGCCAGTTCCATGTGAGTTAGTTCTGAGAAGGCCTTTCTAGTGCATGCACTCTCATATTGTAAAGCTTCATTTTACCTTTTTAAGTGTTGCCTCAGCTTTGGATTTCCCCTAGAATATAAGCCACCTACTTTGAGTTAAATGTGTTGCCTTTTGTGACTCGATTTGTAAGAAGGTGACCATTTGGTTTTTATTCTGCTTCTGATGTTTCAATGTCTCAAGCTGTGTAATGGTCCCAAATTATCTACAGTTGCCAGTTGTGTATTCCTTGGAGAGTATTTACATTCCACTGAATGGCAACAAAGTCATACCCTTTGGCAGCATGACAAACCTAATGTTCCTGCACAGCAATGAAATGTTTCCTGTTTGATCTTTACTGTCTTTTACTCTTGCATTTCCCTGTATTGCAAACTCCACTCATTCGTCACAATGAATAGCTGAATTATTTTTAAAACCACAAGTTGCCTTTATTTTTAATTGGAAGCTTTTAAAAGTAGTTATTCTTCAAGCCTGTGGCTTCTGATGACTTTTCTGCAGCTTCTCTTTATGAAGCCTTGTGAAACACTGGGAATCAAAGAATAGCGTCAGTAAATGTTCTTTTGTCCATAATCATCAATAAAATAAACACTGAAGAAAGTTTAAAAATCAGAGAAGGAAGAGAGAAATTGGGTTTAAGCAAACAAAGCAAGTTCAGTGAAGGGTTGTCTTACTCAACTTGCTAGCTTCAGGGGGCTACATGGTAAGTCTAGGCAGGAATTGTCCTAGGCAGGAATTGTCCATGTGTGCATGACCAGATCAGCTTGCTGGTTTAGAATCAGGCTTGGAAGGATTTGCCTTTCTTTGGAATTTCAGATGTTTCTGAGCTTCTTTGTGTTGAATTTTTCTCTAACAAAGGAAATTACCAAAACCACTCACTTAATCAAAATATGGCTGTGGGAATCAAGACTCAGAAATCATACATTTTGTCATTGTTCAGCTTTCCAAGATGCTTAAGTCTTTGCTAGAGCCACTAACTTGCTTATTGGCCTTCCCGCAGCATTTTAATTACAAATGTTTAACTTGGTCTCCAATGTAGTGAGGAAGCTTTTTTGGATGGAAGGGAGAACGGATTACCACCATTTGTCTATTTAATGCTGAAGTTTTGAGCTGTATTAAATGCAGAGTGGTTCAGCTAAGCAGGTTAGATTAGATGGTTTAAAGGTTCACTATAAGCAGAGAGCACCTCATGCTGCTGGAGGTTGAGGAGAGTAGTTTTTTTGTCTATTCATAATTATTATGAATAGGTCTGGGTCAGTCAGTACAGTTAAAATAAGAGTTCCTTCCTTGAATTTTTGAAAAATGGGGGAGTTTCCTCCCTTTTGACCCCCTAACTGCTTCTGGTATTCATAGAGGTAGACGTTGTTTTAAACTGCACCCGTTAGTTGTGCAGTCCAGAAATCCTCTCCGTCATGGACAGCCAAGAATAGATTAATGGATTTAGTCCAGTTAAATGCCTTAACTGTTATGATCTAGTCTGACCTGCCTGCATAACACAGATCACACAACCTCACCCAATAACTTCTGCATCAAGTGCATAACTTCTGATTCAGTTACAGCATATCCTTTAGAGAGACCTCTAGTTTTCACTTAGAAGTGCACGTGATGGAGAATTCACCATGTCCCTAAGAAAGTGCATAGCTGCAAAATTTCAGTGGGTGGGGATGGGAGAGGTTACACCAGGACCTTCCCTGGCAACTCATGTTTGCAGCCTAAGCACAGAAAACAAACCACCAAGTCTGTTTCACTTCTCCATTTTGTTCTTACTCTATCGTACAGAAGCTTATGGGCTGAATCTGGAGTTACTCCCATTTGATGCTCAGCTACAAATTGGGGGTGAAAAAGGTTCAAAAAGAAACATCAGCCTTGCAAAATTGTCATGAAAGATGGCTAACCTAGGCCCAAACCCTCCCCCCCTTACCCACGACACTGCTGATACACTTGATAGTTGATTAACCCTGGGTGAGTGGGTGAGTCGAATTTTGCAAGGGCGCTGCAGGGTAGAAGATAGTTATGTAAACTGCAACTGTAGGGATGTTTTGGTTGTGGGCTTCCATGGTCACAGCTGGTGTGTGTTTTGTGCAAGCCAGAATAGAAGGTCACTTGGTACTTTCTACTTAAAAATAATAAAATAGAATGTTGTGCTGGTGGTTAGAGGCTCTTATTCATCTCAGAGTCTGAAGTATCAGTGATGACACAAACTTTGACCAGAACCATGTAGTGACAGTGCTGCTTTTACTTAATTATTTGCATTATAGTAGCAATATTTTCTACCAAATCCTGGGACCCATTGTGCTAAGCATAAAAAAATATGCCTGACCCCAATTGCTTACAGTCTAGACAAACAATGCGTGGTAAGGGAAACCAAAGCACAGAGAAGTGAAATAACCTGCCCAAGTTCACATGGCAGGGTAGTGGCAGCACTGGGAATAGAACTTAGGTCTCCCAGTCCTGGTTCAGTGCCCTTTCCACTACACTTGTTTCTCCAAAGGTGGGTTGTGGGAAGAGTCTAGGTGTGGGTCACCTCACTCCTTACCCTGCACTCTCACTTCCACTGGGCTTGGGCATCAGGCAGTGTATCCAATACTGTAATGTTTTTATGAAGATAATACAAAATCAATATTGCCATTGCAGTTACTGGATTTAAAACCTAGAAAATAGTAGTTAAATACACACATTACATATGTAAGTGTGGTCCCCATAAAAGATTAAATGCAGCTGGTAGGTCACATTAGTAAAAAGTTCGGGAACCCCTGAAGTTGATCACGCTGTCCTTCTGCCTATTGATCAGACAAATAACAGTGTGAATAGTCATTCCCTGCTCTTCATTAAGGGCCCAGTCCTATGAGGTGTTGAAGGATCTTCAGATCTTATGTTTACATATGCCTGCCAATTATGTCATTCAAATGTATAGACCCCTAAATGCTCAAATGGTGAAGTTGGAGCTCTTGTATGCAACATGTAAAGGTTATTTGGTATTGACAATGTGTGAATTAAATTAGTTAGAAAACCAATGTTTTGTTGTGCACATGTTCAATACCCTGTTGATGAAGTGCCGATGGCCACCTGGCATCTGCGGCAGTGTTAAGGTAATTTGGGGGGCTCTTTTGAAAATGCAACCTTGACCGTTTCTGGGTTTCTAATTCTTGTTTGAGGGGGGAATAAATAAATCTGAGCTATAGTTCTGCAATCTGAGTTTCACCTTTCCAAAGCTTTCTGTGCAGGAATACACTACAGTACACAGTCAGCCACTAAACTGTCAAATAGGACAGTGTGTTCTAATACAGTTCAGTGTGACTCAGTTAATACTGTGTGGGAAAGGCCACTGGAATTTCCTGACTTTCGTGGGTTGAAAATCTTTACTCTTTTAAGTTCCTTAATATACAGGCGTTTTTCTGGCTTTGCATTATACATTTTCAGTTTACAAGAAACAGAACTGCAGTCAGAGTGGTCCACCTCGTTTCCCTGGATAAGTCTGCACTTCCTCTTAGCGCTATTTGATTTCCTAGAATGTTTTATCTTTACCTCACACTAGTTTTAAGAAATAGAGTTGATTGTAATGACCACACGACCAATAGCGTGAAATGCTTTGACACTGCAATACCATGATTACCCCTTCCAAGAAACGAAATACCTCTCACACAGTCATGGGTTCCTCTGCGGAAATGAGAAGAGAACTGAGAATGAGACTAGGCTGAAGGCATGCGGGAGGTCTAATCCTGGTTGACACTGATGCCTGTAACCTTGGGCAAATCACATACTCTGCTGTGCTTTTTTTTTTTCCATCTAGAAAAAGGGGCTAGTGCCACCAGACCTGTCTCCCAGTTGTGAACATTAAGAAGTTTGAAAAGCAAGTTGAAAATGACAAGTACAGTAAATTGTTATAATGAGCCCTATCACTTGAGTCCGGCAGCCTTCAGCATCAAGGTTTTGTGGGCTACTAAAAGTACAATGGAGCCTGGGACTTGCATAGCCAAAGTCCACAACATTTGGATTCAATGTGTAATCTGACAATCACTCAGCTCAGCTGGAAGGTAAATAGTGTGACTAGGTGAGGTAGGGAAATATAGAGAAAAGTGCTGGCAAGAGTACAAAGAATAGAGTTTTGTGAGCACTTCCACAGGAACGCAAAGGGTAGATCTGGAAACAAACACTGACAAGCCATAGCTAAACTCAAATAGTCGCCTCTTCTGTACCTGTGCTAATGACTTTAATTTTGTGTTTGCTGTAATAATTGTCCTGTGCTCCACTGATTCATTCATTAGGTAACCCTTACCACATTCCAGTCAACTACTAGAATGTGAATGACTGGCAGATATTCAGCACAGGGTGTCTCACTCCTGCCCCGTGTATCCATACAAAATTAATGGGCTCCCTTAAATTGGAACCATAGTACTAACCTAACTACCAGGGAAGACAGGAGAGCCATTAAGGATCTTGTGCTGGGAGAGCACTGGATTTGACACAGGCTGTCACAACACGTCTGTTAGTTTGCTCTGCTGGGTCTTGCTCTGTTGCTGACTAGGAACATGCGAAGGCTTGTGCCCGAGGCCTGCCGATTTCCTGCCTTTGCTCCAAGAAGGGTTGAATTCCTGCAGGGCAGGTGCAGGTGCGAACTACGGCTTATTTCAAAAGGTCTCTGGCCCAGGAACTTCCTTGTGAGCTGAAGGCTGGGACGAGGCCTGGCTTCCAAAGGGCAGCGCTCGGGGCATGGGGGCTACGCACAGTGGTACTGGCGGGCAGGGTCCGAACAGCTCCAGAGATCGATCCCGTTTGCAACGCACCTGTGCGGGCGGGCCCGGGGGGCAGAGAGCTGCTTATGCCACGAGTGCTGCTGCTGCCGGGGGGACGGGGCAGAGCGCGGCCAGGGAGCGCCACGTGGGGCTCCCGGCCCGGCCCGGCCCTGCCCTGCCCTGCCCTGCCCAGCCTTCCCCCGGCAGGGGCAGGGCTCGGGCTCGGGCTGGGCTCGGCCCGGCTCCGCCCGGCCGCTAGTGGGAGGGCTGGGGGCTGCCCCGCGGGCTGGGAGCTGGGAGCTGCGAGCTGCGGCGGAGGCAGCAGCAGCTGGAGCCAGGAGCCGGCGGGGCGAGGATGCTGCTCGGGCTGCTGCTGCTGCTCGGGCTGCCGCTGCTGGCCCGCGAGGCGGCGGCGGCGGCGGGCTCCGCGGTGGCGGTGCTGAGCGCCGAGCTGCGCGGCGAGCCGGCGCGGGAGGTGAGCCCGGCTTTCCTCTCCCTCACCATCGATGCCAGCCTGGCCGCGGACCCCAGGTTCATCCCCATCCTGGGGTAAGTGACCGGCCCGCCCTGGGGTCACCCCGCGGCTGCCTCCCCCCTCCGTTAAAAGACGGGGCCAGCGGGGGGGCTGTGACCCTCCGCTTCTGCAGCCGCCAGCCCGGGGAAGTCAGAGGGTGGCTAGAGTCCGTCCCCCCACCCCCACCCCCACCCCCGGGGCCAAACAGCCTCCCAAATCCTGCCCCCCCCCCCCCGCCAGGGAGTCCCTCCCAGGCAGGTGTCCAGGGACCCTGCCCTGCTCTCTGCGGCCAGGCACTGACAGGCTGCCCAGCTCCCTGCCTTACCCAGTGGTAGCCCCAGTCTGCCCCATGGCCAGTGCCTGGGCTGTGCTTTCTCTCCCAGGGCTAGGCACAGCGGGGTGCCAGCGGTCACCAGCTACCGCCCAGCTCCCTCTGAGCAAGCGCCTTTATTCCTGATGTAATAACATGCCAGAGGAAACAGGTCAAAAACAACAGAGGTTCCTACCCACCCGCTAAAAGCTTAGCAGAGGTCACCTGTGGAGCCCTCCTAGCCTCCAGTCTTTCCAACCCTTCCGCAAGGCTTGGGGTACCCTGGGACAGGAGAGCCTGTCCACTTGCTGAATGAAAAAGGACGAGGCCCTATGTCAGTTCAGGCTCCGCTCTTTATACCAAGATGCTTATGGGGTCTTCTGGGCCAGGACCTCTACCCTGCAGTTTTATAGCCTCCCAGCCTGAGCCCCATGAGCCTGAGTCAGCTGACACGGGCCAGTCATGGGTGTATTGTTGCTGTGTAGACATATCCATTGGCAGGAACGGAGGGTGGAGGGAGTTCACAGGAGAGTTGCCCAGGCTGTACTTGGTTTGAGGATAAACAAGGTGCTTTGTTCTGCAGGGCTGTAACTGCAACAGCTTTCAGCAGCACAAAATCCACAGGATTTTTTAAAACTGAATTTAAAAGAGCAGGAGAACGGAGTGGAGAAAAAGGTAGGGCTGAGGCGCAGTGACAGGAGCACAGGTGTAATCCGAGGAGAGGAGAGCAGCACAGCTACCAAGGGTCAGCTGGGGGCCAAACACCACAACACAGAGGAAGCGGAGGCTCCTGAACTCACAGCCTTCTAGCTCCTCCACCGAGCAGGGTCATGAAGTGAGCTGATCTCCCAATCCCGGTGCAGCTTTGAACTCTCCTCCCACTTCTGTCTTTTGCTTAAAGTGGAGTGAAACAAGTGGAGGAGGCTCTGTCACTGCCTGAGGCTGAATCTGCACCTGCTGGAAAATGCAGTCCTCCCTCAGCCGCAGCCCTTCTAAGGAAATACACCAAAGAAACCAACCCATGTTTAATCTTCACCAGAGTTTTTCCTCTCTCCTGTTTCCTTCTGTTTTGATTCTCCATGTCTTTCCCCCCCCCACTTTTACTTCTCCTGTGTCCACAATTTTTCTTTTTTACCAGCTGTTTTCTATCTCTTTCCTCATCTTTTGACTTCCTCTTTCCTGCAGCTGCTTTCATCCTGCTTGTCTTGCTTCTGTTCTCTACATTCCCTTACTCTTAGTCCCCATTCCTGTGTTTCCCTTTCTCTCCCCTCACCCTGCCCCACTCTTTCTTTTCTTTTCTTTTTTCCTGGACCTTCCGTTGCATTTTCCTTTGCCAGGTCTCAGTTTTACCTTCATCTCACAGGGGTGTTGAGGATTAATGTGTTAATGTTTGACTTGTTAAACACTTTCTTCTCTCTCTGCTTGGGCCTTGCCATTTTTTGGGATCCCTCTTGTTGCTTGGCTACTGGAGATGGTCTCCCATCATGTGGGAGTCTTCCTTCTAGCTAGCCACAAAGAAAATCTGCCCTTCTCTTCCACTGCCTGAGCTCTGGGAATAAGAGCCTGGAGCAGGGGTGGGCAAACTTTTTGGCCCAAGGGGCACATCTGGGTATGGAAATTGTATGGCGGGCCATGAACGCTCATGAAATTAGGGTTGGGGTGCAGGAGGGGGTGAGGACTCTGGGGTGGGGCTGGAGATGAGGAGTTTGGGCATAGGAGGGTGCTCTGGGCTAGGACTGAGGGGTTTGGAGGGTGGGAGGGGATCAGGGCTGGGGCAGGGGTTTGGGATGTGGGAAGGGGGTGCAGACTTCAGCTGGGGGTGTGGGCTATGGGGTGGGGCTGAGGGGTTTGGGGTGCCAGAGGGTGCTCTAGGTTGGGATCGAGGGGTTTGGAGGGCAGGATCAGGGCTGGGGCAGGGGGTTGGGGCATGGGGGAGGCTCAGGGGTGCAGGCTCCGGGCAGAATTTACCTCAAGCAGCTTCTGGAAGCAGCGGGCATGTCCCCACTCCAGCTCCTACACAGAGCCGTGTCCAGGCAGCTCTGCACGCTGCCCCGTCTACAGGCACCGCCTCTGCAGCCTCCCTTTGGCTGCAGTTCCTGGCCAATGGGAGCTGTGGGGGCAGTGCTTGGGGCGGGGACAGGGTGCAGAGCGGAGACCCCTGGATGCCCCTAAGGGCCATCCCTAGACATTGTGGTGCCCCACGCAGCCCCTCTGCGGGGGGGAGGCTGGCCCCAGGCCTCTGCAGAGGGTGGTGTCCTCAGGCCTCTGGGGGGGTCTGCCCCCCAGCACGAGCCAGCAGAATGGGTTGGGGCCGGGTCGCTCCACTTCCTGCCACCTGGTGAGTGCAGGGTGAGCCCAACCCCACACTCACGGGGCAGCAGGAGGTGGAGTCACCCGGCCCCAGCCCACTCTGCTCCCCTGGCTCCTAGCCTTGGGACTTGGGGGGCAGGGGGAACTGCCCCCAGCACTCACCGGTGGCATGGCTAGGAGCCAATGGAGCAGGCTGGGGCCTGGTCGCTCCACTTCCCACTGCCCAGTGAGTGCAGGGCATGCCTGACCTTGCGGCAGTCCCCCAGGACGTAGCTCAGGGGAAGGGGTGGAGTGGGGGTGGGGCTGGGATGGAGCAGGGGTGGGAAGAGGTGGGGCAGAGCAGGGGCGGGGGCTATGGGGAAGGGATGGAGTGGGCGGGAGCGGGGGCAGCTTTCCTGGCCGGCTCAGCCAGCCGGGGGATCGGGCTGGCTGCTGGAGCACACAGCTGCGTAGCTTGCGTATGGGTAAGGACGGCCCTGCTGCCCCTCCACGTAGGAGCCGGAGGGGAGACCATGCTGCTGCTTCTGGGAGCCACGTGGAGCAGCCCCTGACCCTGCTCCCCAGCTGGAGCGCCGGAGCGGGGCAAGCCCCAGACCCTGCTCCCCAGAGGGAGCTCGAGGGCTGGCTTAAAACAGTTGGCGGGTCGGATCAGGCCCGTGGGCCGTAGTTTGCCCACCCCTGGCCGGGAGCCAGTTGCTCATGCAGTCACCCTTTTTCTACTGAAAATGCACCCAGCAGCAAGTGGGGGCGGGGGGGGTGGAGGGGGAAGGTATCTTCAACCTGCCTAGTGCACTTCTAACCTCTCTGACATTCAACAGCAAAGTGAAAGTGGAATGAAAAATGTCTATCAGAGTTCATGATTCAGGCTCTGCCACAAAGAGGAAGTAATTGGCGGCTGATAATCTCCTGCTCAGTTGTTCCATAACAGAGATAGCATCGGTGAAGTAGAACATTGTTGTCTCTGCCGCAAGGTCAGACTGAAGAGGAGCAGTCTTGTCTTTTCCTTTGCAGTGGCTGGGCTCACGGAGCATGTTCCCTTCACGTAACTCCAGCTGAGAACTTGGGCAATCTCTCTGTGTAGACCAGTTTAATTTAAATAGGTTTTTTTAATCTAAGTTAAATTGATGTTAGCCCCTGTGTGGACTCTGTTTTTGGTTTAAGAGTCACTGGCTTCAGTGTTGCTTAGGTCAATTAGGAATCAAAATTTAAAACCAATTTTAAGTTAAACCAGTGCAACTTTCTTATGTAGGTAAGGCCCTGGTGTACTCCAAACTGCTGGTTGCAATGTTTCCTTATTTCAGAAAGAGAGACGCCGGGGCAGAAGAAATGAAATATGGGTACATATATTCCCCCCAGCATTCAAACATGACATTAAAGCTCTGTCATCACTTCCAATTGTTGGAATTTTTGGAGAGGGAAGGTGGGGAAAACCACAACAAAATAGAAAAAATCCTTCATTTGCAAAGGATACTCCCAGTTGTATCATTGACCATTTTCATCAGAAGTGAGGACTTTCCCTGGAGAGCAGCTGCCTGACCTACAAAATCATTGATGACTTAGTCAGAAATCTGCCAATCCTATGATCTAGTGGCAGCCCTACTATATGATGCAGGGGACTGAAGTATGGATCTGAGAGTGCTGGAGGTAACACACTCAGCCCCTGGGTGTAATAGGAGGCAAAGAGTGACATGGTTAAGGAGAGGTATAAAGAGAGGAAAGGGAGGGGAATTCCTGCAATCCCCACACCCCCTGAGGCCACATTTTGCAAAATTTGCATCTGGATCTGAATGTTTCTGATGTTCAGACCCATCTCTACAACTAATTACGGTGTGCTTGACTGTGATGAAAATGTTTGTTCCATTTCTCCATACTCCCTTCCCCAGCTCTCCCAAACTGCGCACCTTAGCAAGAGGTTTGTCTCCAGGCTTCTTGAGATTTGGTGGCACCAGAACCGACTTCCTGATCTTTGATCCAAAGAAGGATTCAACTTTAGACGAGAGAGACTTTTGGGAACCACAGGTGAATCAAGGTAAAACAGATGGCAACATGTTAACCATGAACATGTCTTTGATTTAAATTAATTAAAATGTGCTTTAAAGTATGCTGCAGATACAGAAAATACAGGGCAAAGCATTCCACTCCATGCTTACATGTCAGTAGACTCGCCTGAGGTTGATAGGCATGTCCCATGTCCTGGAGGACTAGCTGCTGGGAGAGGACGGCACAGATGAGTGGAGCCTGCCCTAGAGGCACCACTAAGTGAAGCCTCCAACTTAGTGGCCAAGGGCTGTTTAGAAGATTCTTCTCTGCATGGGTCTTTAGAAGCATCTTCCCTCCTACCCCTTCCATTCTGTTCTGTCTCTTCTCTTACCACTGCCCCAGTACTTCACAGTCTGCCGGTCTCCCTGGCCCCATCAGCTGGCTCCTTGGGTTTCTTTACATTATGAGCTCTGGCGGGGCCTGTTTGTGTGATCAGAGCCTAGCACGTTCTGACTGGTACCAGAGTACAAAAACCAACAATTGAGATGCAGGGTGGAAAACCGGTCACTTTACAGGCAGAATCCCCACCTAACAATTGGGAAATCCACCTTTCTACTGGGTTGCTGTTCCATATGATGTCATCAGAACAGCGTTCCCAGCCTCTGCTTTCACCAACAGGAGCTGGGAAATTGCAGCTACATCCTAAAAATAAAGCGCTAACTGACAAAAATAATTAGGTAGAAGAGAGGAGATTATTCCACTTTACCTTCTTGCGGAGGATTTGCAAAAGCACTCAGTTTTGGCTTATTTCCACTCTCATTGAAGACAATGGTTTTCTTCTTTCTTAGGGCAACTTGAAAAGCAACTTTAAAGATCAGTGTCCAGGTTTGTCATCCACTCTGTCAGCTTCCAGTGACATGAAATGAACCAAGGTTGTCCCTCTGGAGAAGGATCTTAGGGGGCAGTGACTCACTAGATGTTCCATGGTTTACTCCCACTAACTTTAAGGGGAGCAGAGTAAGGATAACACTGAAAGCTCTAGAAAATCCCACCCTTATATTTAAATAGTGTGGATAGGTTTTTAAAAAAAAAATTCCACACTTTGCTTCTAGACAGATGGCATGCATATGCCAAGTTTTAAATTTCACTGAGAATTTATACCCTTCTAAAATTGAGTTCACTGATGAAAAGCCTTGACAAAGCAATCTGTACAATGGTACTAGTGGGTGGTGTTAAACTGAAATATTTCCTGTACTTTGTCCTGCTCTCTTGCGGTGCTTATGAACGTACATCCTCCTCAGTTTACTGTCCGACAGAGTTGGTGTGTGGTTTATGGGTTCAGTCTTTTTTTTTTAAATATTGCCTGAAGAACAAACTTAACATTTCCAGAACTTCTGCCAAGACCTTTTTCTCACCACTCTTGTAATGAGATCAGCAGTTCTCACTGCCTCAACCAGGAAATGGGTTTTTCCTGTTTTGTACAATGAGAGCTGCTGATCTTGTCATCTTCCTGCACTGTGGTTCTTTATTCAAATGGTACATTGTCTGTCTAGTTGCTTTGCATACAAGATTTAAAGACATTAGCATGATAACTCAGAGAACTGCCTCCAGTAATAACTAAACAATCTACCAAATTATAGCCACCCATAATCCAAACTCACCATATTCCAACACAGTCAGTCAGTCCCCACTCTAAATGTCTTAAAGAAAAGATGTGCTTTGCACATATTTAAGTGCTGTCCTGTAATGGGAATACTTTTGTTAGAATGGGCAAAAATCTTAAAACCAGGAGAAACACGGTGAGTGCCGTCACTGTAAATGCTAAATATTTTTAGATGTTGAAAAGACACCTGGCTTTATTTGGTTTTAGAAGGTGGAAATATCAATCCAGTCATTCTCCTTGCTAATGTTTAATGTATTGAACTCAGCAGGAGGATTCAGCCTACAGAAATGCATGAATGAGCAGCTCTGTACAAACGTATGTGGGATACAATCCTCCATTTATTGTAACCTAAGCACAATACTATGAAAAGTTTATTATTATGACATGTGGGTTTTTTTGGCCTACAGGTATTTGTGGAGTAAGATCTATTCCTACTGCTGTGGAGGAGCTACTACTATCTCAGTGGCCTATCCAGGAGAAGCTACTCCTTAAGGAACAGTACCGGAAAAAATACAAAAACACCACCATTACAAGTAAGATGTTTGTGACAATACCTGTTAACTGGAAGGTCACTCTTGTGCTCTGACTTGCAACTGGGAGGTTGCAAACCTATTTGAGTTCACAATTTTCAAAAGCGCACAAGTCCCATTTTCAAAAGAGACTTTACCGTTGGGCTCCTAAATGCCTTTGAAAGTTTAAATAGACAAGGTGGGTGAGGTAATACCTTTTATTGGACCAACTTCTGTTGGTGAGAGAGACAAAGTCTCGAGTCACACAGAGCTCTCCTTCAGGTCTGGAGTGCTACGTGAACTTGAAAGTTTCTCTCTCTCACCAGCAGAGGTGGTTCAATAAAAGGTATTACCTCACCCACCTTGTCTCTCTAGTATCCAGGGACCAACGTGGCTACAACAAATCTGAAAGTTTGCCACTGAGGTGTGACTGAAAATGTTACCACTAGTGTCTGTTTTCTGATTTAATATTTTGTCAGTTGCAATGGGAGTTGAGAGGATGCTCAGCATCTTACAGGATAAGGCCTTGAGATTGTAAAATCAGTGGGGCTGTACATGCTACATACATCTTCAGCACTAATAAAACGAATGATCACCACAATGAGTAGGCTGTATATTTGTTCTAAGTCAATTGGCACTTCAGAACTTTGAAGAAAATAATTCATTCCCCCCCCTCCTTTCTTCTTACAGAAAGTACGGTGGACATTCTGTATAGCTTTGCAAAGTGTTCAAAGCTGGATCTGATCTTTGGCCTTAATGCCTTACTTCGAAAAGGTGGCTTGCAGTGGGATAGTTCAAATGCTCAGTTGCTCTTGGATTATTGTGCTTCCCAACATTACAACATGTCTTGGGAACTTGGGAATGGTAAGTGCAGAGCGTGAGAGGTGGTGTGTGTGTGTTAGTGTTAGGGTAGCCATAGTAGATATTGTTATGCTGAGAGGTACTGGTGACTACATCGATCACAAATCTCTGAGATTTGATGTGAGCTCACCCGACATTTAACACAAGGAAGAGTTAATCACTGAGACTCAAAGAGGTTGTGAACCTGCCTGGGAGTTTGGACTGAGGCCATGTCTACACTACAAAATTAAGTCAACCTAGCTTACATTGGCATACAGTTGCTGCAGTAATTACATTGCTTGTGGGTGTCTGTGCTTTGCTCCTTGTGTCAGAGGTGCACGTCCTCACCAGGAGCACTTGTAGCGATTGTACTGTCAGTGTGGGGCATTTTTCAATGACTCCTGAAAGACAGTAACATTTGACATAAGCAATGCAGTGTCTACACTGACACTGCGTCGACCTAACTACATTGACCTTGACTGTATGCCGCTCATGGAGATAGAGTGAAGTTGGCGTAGTGGGGCAGTTACGTCGGCAGGAGCAAAATTTAAGTGTAGACGCTTCCATAGTTAGGTCAACATAAGATGTCTTGGGTCGACCTAACTCTGTAGTGTAGACCAGACCTGAGTGCTTTTGCTGAGTATTTGGGTAGGGGAGTGTGTTTTGAGAGAAGGGAGAATTCACAGAAACTGGGGACAGAACAGAGAGGGAGGCAGAGGCAAAAAGCAAGAAAACCAAGCGGTAGCCGGTGAGCACAGTGTGACCCTGGCGAAAGCTAGAGAGAGGGCTTTTGAGTCTGTTGGGTAAAGAGCCCTGGGGCTGTAAGCTAAGACACTACTCCTTTTGTTATTGGTTCCTCCTGCATTCGGAGAAGCAGGACTTTGTATGTTCCTTGTAAATAAACAAGATTGCATCAAAGAAAATACCCCACTCACCAATTTCTGCTCACAACTGGAACATCCCCAGGACCCTGAACCCTGAGTAGCTGCTTGGATCAAAAAGGGGCCACAGTATTTTGTACATTCCACGGCTGCAAAATTGCAGAAAACTCTTGGCTGCAGAAACCCTGTCAAACAATGACAGATTTTTGTGCCTGACTCTCTCACTGTTTTGTGAACTGATCTATTAAAATTCCGTCTTTATTGTTGTCAGATTATTCCACAACTAGAGATGGGATGAATCTCAATTTTGGGATATCCAGGTAACACTTTGTGGCAGTCGGAGCCATATAGATCCATGATGGTACTGGCCACTGTTGGAGACAGGATACTGAGCTAGATAGACCATTGGTCTGACCCAGGATGGCAGCTCTTAGATGTTCTTATTCTGAACATCAATAACTGCAATCCATTAGAGAGCTACAATGGGGGAATGCTCCCTCTAATTTGCTGTGCTGGGGTCAGGAAAAGCAGGGTGTCGGCAACAGCGACCAGGGGGCATTGGCTCAGTGGGAGGGGATTTCTGGTAATGCAGTAGTGGGAAAGAGCATTTGTATACCGGGTTTGGGAATGAGTTGGTTAGCAGTAGGCTATACTAGGAAGGAACAGGAGAAGAGATTCTGGATTCAGGTGACAAGAGGGAGACAAGTAGTGGTACACAGCAAAAGAAGTCTCTAATAACAGAAGATGTGGGGAGGTTCTCTGGGGCTGAGAAGAGAAGCGTAGCAGGCCAGGAAATGGGAGAGAGCAAGGTAAGACCGGAAATATTTACTACCACATGGCAATGGCCATTAATTTCTACAATGAAAAAAATTCTCAGGAACGGCTCTGTTTGTTAAAAATCCAAATGAGGGCGTGTTTTATGGGGGAAAGGGTGAGATCTTAATCATGCTCAGAGAAGCAGTGGAAGACCTATCCCTTGAATTGTTTTAAATCAATTCACTGTTTGTAAAGTGCTTTGGCAGCTACAGAGGTGCAGAATATCATCATTGTTACTTATTCAAACTAATTTGGATAGAGGTCTGGAAAACATACTATATGGAACAATCCTTTCCTGGGAGGGCGTGGTAGTAGTCTCTCCCGTCTCTTGTTTCATAGCTTATTTACTGCCCAACTGTATAGTTAACTTTCTGTAAGTTGGTTGGTTATTACTGCTGTGCACATTTTGAATGAGTCATGTGTTTGTGCTGGAACGCTACTGAGGAACAGTCCGTGTGTATGTTTGTTTCTTTCAGAGCCAAACAGTTTCAGGAAGAAGTCTGGCATCTATATTGATGGTTCCCAACTAGGGCAAGACTTTATTCACCTGTATCACCTTCTGCGAAACTACAGCACTTACAAGAATTCAAAACTTTATGGCCCCGATGTTGGTCAACCACGGAAAAACACTCAGAAGTTGCTGAAGAGGTAACAAAGCAGAAACCTGCCATCGCAGGCAGTACTCTGAGCGTAGAATGCAGATGTGTATGGGAGACAGGACTGAGAATTTAAGGGATCGGATGATTCCATAGTTGGACCATGCCTAAGGTGTTGGGATACTGAAACATTAGATTTGATTGAGAACTAATTCTGTTTTAGTTTTGTGGAAAACTAGAGCCAACAACTGTCTGCCTATCGGAGTCTGATTAAAATCAGAACTGCATTGCCAGAGAGTAAGAGCTAAATCCCAGCTGGTGTAAATTGGTTCAGTTCTACTGATGTAAATGGAGCTACTCTGATTTATGGCAGAAGCTCTGGCCCTAAAGGGTGACAGAAACTCACTAACCCACACACTTTTCAGTCAGCACCAGAAAAGTGAGTCCCCACCTTTCAGCAATGGTTTAATAACACATGCTGTGTCAGTCTCTTCCTGATTTATTATTCATTATTTTTGCAAAATATTTTTCAGTCCATCTAGTGTACTGTAAAATATTACCAGAAATAAGTGGCATAAATTGAGTATAATACATACAACAAATTTTAGAAACAAACTCAAGGGAAGGAGGAAGGTAGGGCAGGGTATTATGAATATTTTTTAAATTTAGGTTAGTTTGTCTAAAACACATGAAGCATCAGTGAGATTGCAGCATTTGATATAATGGAAAGCTTGTGCTTTAGGGTTTTATACATCTTCTGATACCAGTCAAAAAGCCCCAAATCCATTTCTGCTGTAGTCACTAAATCCTGTTTAAATAAAAGTTTTAACTAGTGTCTTGCATGTGAGAATCTCAAAGTATTACACAAACATTAAATAACCCTCAACAGTCCACTGGTGTAGGTAAATGCTGCTAACCCCATTTTATAGATGAGGTAAACTGAAGCTCAGAAAGGTTGTGTGACTTGCTCAAGATCACTCAGAGGTAGGATTAGTTTTCTGCAACTCTGTTTTGTGCTCATAGCCCCACAAAATAATGGAGGTTTTTTTCGTTTGTTGACAGCTTCCTGAAATCAGGAGGGAAAGTAATTGATTCTGTTACCTGGCATCAGTAAGTATTAAGTATTTATTTGGTTGCTATAGTATTAATAGATACAGATTTTTGTGAAACATTATTGATTTTAAATACCGTGATGGCGAAAGTAGAAAAACATCAGTTGAAACAGCTGTTCACACACACAACCACTCGCTGTGGAACTCTGTCCCGGTCGAATGGTGGGTAGGCCACAGAGAGAGGTGGATGAATTTGCATACAAAGTGGGCTCTTAACTCATGCAGTAGAGCCACAAGCTCCTAGAAACAAAAGACCCAGGTTCAGTCCCCACTGCCAGTGACTCACCTGGCAGCATGATGTTACACTAACCCCGAGTTAACAATATCCTACTTTTAATAAAAAGAACAAGAAAAGAAATCATGTAGGGCCCTACCTTGGAACCCAAATGAACATGGGGGGTTATCATGGTAGTAAGCAGGTTTTTCAGGATCAGACCTTAAAGAGTGACTAATCTAAAGGTTCTCATATTTCAAAATGATTCCGCAATACAGCTTATTGCAACGATGTTATTCTGCAAGTCTCTTGGCTTTGCGTTTGAAAAGGGAGGGTGGCACGTAGTTGGAGGTGAATTATTAGTGCTAAAATATCAGTGAAGGATTTAATTGGCAGCATTTGTAAACACAGATTGTGACTTTTTTTCTTATTTTTTATAAGGTTTGCTTGTTAGGTGTTGATGAGGATTCTGTATGGTACCAGACTTTTGACAATTCCTGCATGGAAGTTTTGTGTGTCTTTCCAAAATGCCAGTCTATTTCTTCTCCTTCCCGCCATGCTGATGTATCCCAGGACTCCTCCAATGCCATGCACGGAGTTTCCCCCATGATTTTACCTCTCCTTTCCCTGATCTGAATAAACAGTATATATCAAGAGAAGAGATTTTTAAAATGTTAGGATTATCTAAGAGGCCTCATGGCGCACCAGTTTTACCATCCTTTCCAGGTCCTCATATCACTGACGATCAGTGGCTATGCAGCTCCAGTAAAGGTGGAAAGATGTAGTGGCATTCCTGAGCATTTTATAATGTAAGGATAGCCAAGAGTCTACTTCCTGTGGCTGTGTACAGGGCTCCGTGTGATTACTAAGCCTATGTGAGCAATGATCACAAAAGAGAGACTTCCATCGTGTTAAGATGGAGCCACAAAGTCCAAGCAGGTACATTTTTTTTCAAAGCAATGCAAGGAGTTAAGCAGTTTTTCTGACCAGGAAAGGGTGTTGTTCCAACAGACAAGGTCCGGTGGGCTTTTGCATATGTAGCATTTGGACAGGCACAGCCTCTGACATATGCAGATTGAGCAGCAGCCCAGGTTATTTCAAAACTCCACAAATGCTACAGAACTTGTAACCAAATAGACTTTCCTACTGGGACGTGAGAGAGGCTTGGTTGGCGTAAAGGAGAAGGAGAAAGTCTTAAACTGATTAGTAATTTGCACTTTCTAGCTAATAGTTCACTCTAAACAGCACAAGGAACTGTCCCAGATGAAACAGCCATGTCAGAAATGAAAGTATTGCCACAGGTTAACTAATTATGCAGATAACTTAACAATTGAGAGAGGAGTGTTAGAGATGGACGCTGTTTGTTGCAAAAACACCATTTGCAATTCAAGGAAGTTTATCTGTTGCCCAAGTGGAAGCATGATCCAGCTGCCGCACAGGCTTTGGCTAGTAGAGACAATAAGTCTGAAAGAGAGAGGAAGGGGGAGAGTCATATCCCTGAGGATAAGGCCCATGTCAATACTGTTGGGGCCTATGGGTTTGAGTCCCCTGGGGTGCTGAAGGATGCTCCTGTCCAGTTGTTGCTGAGGCTCTGGAGAGGCTTGGGGGTTGAGTTCTCTCAGAGACTATCACACACAATAGCTCATTAGAGACAGTGACCAGGTCAAATTGGCTTGCCACAAAAGGAGCACATCAGCCATTTTAAACATCCCGGTAGGTAGGAGATCTGTGCTGGAACTGAACCATATTCTCTGTTGCACCAGTTTGCCTCATTATAGTCAGTGGCGCTGTGTGAGTGCGACTGAGAATTCAGCCCACTCAGAGAGAAACTAGTCTAGAGAACATTCCAGAAACCATCACCAAGAGCTCAAACTAATGCCGCCAGTGTAGTGTGTAAATAGGGATGGTACCAGGAGCCTTTGGCAACATGGGTTGGTGCTTTACATTCTGCATTTTTTCTTCGTTCCTTCTGCCTGTTCAAGTTTAGTGTAAACAAAACCCCTTCAGGTTAAAGACTAACTTTTTCCACTCTGAGAATTACCCATGCAATTACCATTAATACAGCTTCAGCTGCACGCTTAAATTCCCATTCATGTTTGACAACATGCCTCTGATTGGGACCCAACCCAGTGTGTAAATCATAGAAATGTTATCTAAATTGCCAGTTCCCATGTATGTGTTCTAGTGATGTTGTTTTTAAGTGTTGACATATGGGCAAAGCTTTACAAAATAGGACCCTAATTTAGGAAAGCACTTAAGAATGTGCATAACCTTAAGCATGTTCTTAGATCTTTTTGTCACCAATGGGACTTAAACACATGCTTAAGTGCTTTCCTGAATAGAGATGCTTTCCTGACTTTGGATCTATATTGTTCAAGATCCCAGGTCATTATCACGTAATATTATACAGCTGTAATGTATTTTTAAAATGTAATTAAAAGAATTTAAAAAAAAACTTTTTGATTAAGGTTTGTAAAATAAAGAAACTAATTAATACAACTCTACATAAATGAACCCACTAAGCTAATTAGATAGACAAATAATATTTCACTATATGCAGCAAGTCTGCCTTAATAATAGAGCCAGCAACTAATGTAGAAAAGTGATTTTGATACAGAATTCATCTACAGTTGGGAGTGTTGCTGGAATATTTTAGGTCTCGACATTCAGGTTCTGTGTGAATGGGGAGAAGCCATTTGTAAGAAAGGCAGTGTTAGTTTTGTGATCTCAGGTTAAAAATCAATTTCTTTACTGTCCAAATCTTGAGTTTCTGTTTCCCTGTAGCAGTGATGTCCTCAAAACACTTATAGCACTTTTCACGCTTCCAGCTGGTTTTGATGTCAGCTTTTTCAGGTCAAACACAGTAAAGATGAACTCAGGATTGGCAGCTAAGTGAAGTAGGGGACAGAGTTATGTGGTTTTTTACATGTACTTCCAAAGGTGAACCACAAAGCAAGAAGAAAAGCGTGTCCATATAAATGTATAAAGGAAATCTCAAAGTTCTTTCTATTCCACTCCCTCCACTTGCACACAGATATACTTTATTTTCTGATTCTCCATTACAATCAGGCTTTGACTATCTTTTGTGGGTGGATGGCCGTAGCAATTTTGGGGAGGACTGAAATGGTAACACCATAACAGGTTGAAACCTGAGATGTTGATTTTTCCCAACCCATAAGACAAGTCTGACTTAACATCCCTCGCCCCCTTCAACTGATGACAGGGAAAGCTGTAGCCTTTTGGGATGTTACCACCAAAGTCCTCCAGCTAAAAGTGGGAAGTTGGAACATGACAGACCTAATGTAAATAACAGCCTCAGTATTTTTTCTGTTTATCTTTGTACATCAGTGGTTTTCAACCTGTGGCCTGTGGATCCCTGGGGGTCTACAGACTATGTCTAAGATTTCCAAAGGGGTCCGCAGCTCCATTAAAAAATGTTTAGGGGTCTGTGAATGAAAAAAGGTTGAAAACCACTGTTATACATCATAAAGGAGCAATAAAGGTCCCACACATGTCTATTTATCAGTAAACATTTAATGATGTGGGATCTTGATTTTTAAAAGTTGGGCTGTTCACAATTTTATGATTTATACTGATTTAGTCGATGGTGGCCAGCAACTCGCATATGTGCCCAGGCAAGAGTAGGCAAAGCGGGTTTTTACTGGCTGAGGTTATCCCTGCTTGAAATCATGTGTAAGAATAGCAGAGGCAAAATATTGATGTTAAATCTGTAAGAAAAGACAGCAGTGGGATGAATAACTATATCAGGGAACAAAGTTCTTTAAATCATGTTTTGTAACATTGGCTGCGTCATTTAGTTTTGCTTGGTTGGGATGTCTCTTAACCTTTCAGTTACTACGTAAATGGACGAATCGCTACCAGAGAGGATTTCTTGAGCCCGGAAGTGCTGGATACCTTTATTACAAAAGTAAAAGATGTTCTTCAGGTACAATGTTATGTTAAATTGTCTGTGCACTCAGCTACCATGATGATGGGCATATAAGAACCAGAATAGAAATTGTTGGCTAGCAATACATCTAAAGAATCTCAATATTTAGATGCTGTACTCATTGTAAATAATATAACAAATATCGTCAGTGCTAACAACCTTTGATCTCAAGGAAGATATTTTAATGTGAGGCCTTGGTATCTACTAAGCAGAAGGTTTAACGTATTATAAACCATGAAAATGAATTGATAGTTATTTGTTCATGCCATCATAGCCCCAGAGATGAAATGTATGGCTAGATTCTGCCTCCTTACTCACACTAAGTAGTATCTTATTCCCAGAGTACTCCTGCTGATTTCAACAGGACAACTTACACAGTAAGATACTATGTGTAAGGGTTGCAGAGTCTGGTCCTGATTCATTTAGATTTGGGAATCTATTCTTTAATATATGTGAGTTTAAAAAAAAAATTTTTTTTTCTTTCCCCTACTCCTTTTCATCAGAACTCTTATGGAGCCTTGCCTCATTAAATATAGTCATATTAGGAGGCTCTGAAAGTTGTATGATCTCTCTAGAGATCTGTTCTAAAGCGCATAATTTGTGACTATTTATTTAGGCAGATCCATATATGTACGTACTTTCCTCTCTTTATCCTAATGACACAACATTCTCTAGATTGTTGATGAAACTGTACCTGGTAAAAAGGTGTGGCTAGGAGAAACAAGTTCAGCCTATGGAGGTGGAGCTCCCAGACTGTCTGATACATATGTTGCCGGTTTTATGTAAGTAGAACAGCATGTCTTTAAAGTTACTCTTTTTTTCTGTAGGGCTCTGGGTTTTTCAGGAACTCCTCCAGTTAAATGACCACCATTAAATGCCCAGCATGTCAGCAACATTCCCCTGTCTGAGTAGGACTGGCTTTCTTCGGAGCCCCATAACACTTCTGCATGCAGACATGAGGTGGTCACTCTCATGCCGTTAGTCCCCAGGAACAGAGAACATTGATCCCAAAACATTCCCTGTGTGAGGGATCTAGCCAAAAACATGGTCTTTCATGTTAAGTACTGGCCAGGAGAATGTTTGCTTGACTTTTAACACTGTATAGAAAGGGTGGCCAAAATAAGAGTGGCCTATAGACCGCAATACAACCATCGTAGCATTCTATAGGGTCAATGGTTCATGTGTAAGTTTGGAGGTGTGGCTCAGCGAAACTACAGGTCTCAGCATACTAACACCGATCATACTAGGGAAAAAAGTTCTGGTATTGTCCCTAGTTTCATGCATAGCTGGCGCACACTCCACTTGTGATGCCAAAATAAGATGCGACTGACAGAGCAGATCTTCAACATATGTTTGTCTGTATTTCTTTCTTTTGGACGACAGTGAAATAACTCACCACACAGATGTTTAAATTGTTGCCACTGGATTTCAACGTTAACGCTTCATTGAAATGAAAGGACAGTGTTAACGCTTTTCTCAGAAGTTAATTTCAGTCAGTCTGCAGACTCAGGCAGACATAACTGCATTGGTTCACCTCTGGTTCATGTTTTAGCAACCAAAAAATCTAGAGAATTATTTTTACAAATGAAAGTCAAAAGCTAGAGCACAAGATGACCTCTTCATGTGAGGCTCCATCTGAAACTTATTGCTTCTGTTCAGGACACAATCACATGCTGGGCCTTTTCGTCTCCTTTACTCAAGACGAAGATGGTGACGAGAGTTTAAGGAAACAGCACTGTAGACTCAGACAGCTAGTCAGATGGAATGTGAAATGGATTTTCAGAGTCGCTCCTGCCATTTCTGTATTTTGATTTAGTTTCATGGGGTTTTTGTGCTTAGTATTATCATTTGATTTTAATTCTTGTTTCATATACAAGGCAGCTGAGATGGCATGTAACGTAGTTTAGATGAGCAGTTTTTTCCCTGTTTATTTTGGCGACGTTTGCATTACTGTTTTTTTTTCTTTTTTTGTCTCCTGTTCTCTGGCAGGTGGTTGGATAAATTAGGACTGTCAGCCAGAATGGGTATTGATGTGGTGATGCGACAAGTGTTCTATGGAGCAGGAACCTATCACCTGGTGGATGCAAATTTTGAACCTTTGCCTGTGCGTATGCAATAGCATTGCCTTAATAATAATCATACATATTGTATCTCTTTGTATTCTGGTTAAACCTGATGTGGAGAGAGATGCCAGCTATTTTTGCCTCCCTAAAGAGACTCACATATACATGCCTGTGACATACCAGGGTATAATCTAGACTAATGAGCACGTGTGTCACCCCTGCCCTGCAGCCTTGGGTGCCTTACGATGCCTTGCTGAAGTAGCTCCCACCTGGGCCGCTCACAACAAGCCTTCCAGCATGCAAGCCACACCCTGAATGTCCGTATGTAACTGCAGCCTGCCTGCCACACTTGGGTTACAGTTTGGCTCTCACTAGCCTTGGTTATACTGTAGGGTGATCCCAACACATCCCTAGTCCCAGATTTCCCCTCGGAAATGTATGTCCTGCACTGCCCAGCCCTCTCCTCGACAGTACAAATTATATTAAGTTGGTTGTTCCTTTAAGAGAATAATATGCACGCAACTTGTCACCCCAAATGGAGTTACCCAGCCACTTCAATTTAAACACACTGGATTAGATAAACCAATAAAACAAGTTTATTAACTACAAAGAGAGAAATTTTAAGTGCGTACAATAAGGTATAAAAGACAGAAATGGTTACAAGAAAAATAAAGATAAGACTAACACCTAATTTAACAAACTATATCAACGTTTCTCACCACATGCTTACCGCAGTCTTACTGACCAAACTGTGGGATGGGAACCCTCCCCCGGAGTCCAACGATTACTTCCTTTGTCCATTCAGGTACAGTGAATGCGATAAGCAGGGAAAGAGAGAGGGGTGCCTTGGGGTGTTTGTCCCTCCTTTTTATAGTTTCAGTCCCTCTCTTGACAAACATTCCCAGCTGAGCATGGGAGACGAAAAGTCAGTGTGGAAGGATGTTCTATGCTGGCTTTTTTTCTCACCTTTTTGAGCTTCCTTTGTTTCCCTTCCTGCCTGATGACTCTGTTTACTATTTAAATGCAAATTAAGCAGCGCACACCTTCCTTTGTTTAGGACAGATCTGTTTGCCAAGCTCTGTTTGGGCAGGGTTGTGGGGTTTGGAACATGTGTTAATAACATCATAGAAGGAATTCTTATAACTTTACTGACCAGCAAATCATGAGTTTTCAAATGACACCATACAAGACATGCCTTGTACAAAAATTATTACACGAGCGTGTAGGTGCGATCAAAGGGTTACATTCTCTCACAGTATCCATGTATCTAAAATCAATTAAGTTCTGAATATGGGTCACGTGCAGTCTAAGAAAGCAATAGCTAAAGAAAAATAGGGGGAAAATTATGTGCTTGAGCAGCAGAGACGGAGCTTAGCCACAATGTTCTGATCTAGATACAAACTTTCCCAAGTCTTCTGAGGAGTCCATGCTTTGGTTTGGGGGTTTCTCTAATGAGTGGTAAATGATTTTCAAATGTTAATGATTTGAGATGTTTCAACTTATTTATGTTATGAGCTAATAGCATAAGAATGTTATTTTTAAGAACAAAGCTGTTAGTCAGAATCATCGAGATAAAAAAGCAACAGAAACCAATACACTTATTCATTTCCTTATAACATAGGGATCCAGATTTATTTGGATTAACTATAAAGGTTCTACTCTCTTTCTATGAGTGTAGAACTCTTATTAGTGCTAATTGCGATTATACAGGGATATGGGGAAGAGTAACAGTTCCCATCCTTCTTTCCTACCTTCCCCACACTTGATCTGCTTCCAAGTTGTGGCTGCTATAAATTCGTGAAAAAATGGCTTATAATGGAAACTGGTGTATGTAACTATGATGTTGTCTTATGTATCCTGCTCATTGTAAGATGTCCCCAGGGGGCAGGGCTGTGGGGGGATTTAAGAGTTAGTATTTGTCGTTCTTGTTTTCCTTAATCTAAAATAGAAGTAATCTAGAGTAGATAGTGGGAAATGTATATGATTGTAAATAAAGCCAGTTCTCTGGGTTTGCTGGTGAATCACTCATCTGAAAATTTAGATCTTTTTCTATACAGCAGCCTTAGTTCTGCAGGGCAAATATCTTTCATGACCCAGAGGAAATTTAACAGGCTTATTTTGGAACCAGTCAGCCTTCATATGGTCCTTATACATATGGTTATAGGGAAAGAAACGAGTCTGCTAAAATGGAACTTGTCTTTTCCCCATGTGTTTTCCAAGCCATATCTACCAAGCTTTTCTAAAGTCCAAGTTTTCCCTGGCGTTAGAACTACAGAGCTAATTTAGCAGAAAGCGAGTTGCAGTGTTCGCTATCTCCTCTTAAAAAAACAAACCAAGTTAGAAAAAGTAACAGTGCAGCAATTTAAAGACATGAATCCCTGATGCTGATCTCACAGCATTTTTGCATTAGGATAATTACAGTGACTTCAGTGGAGTTACTCCTAACTCTCTCAGTTGTATGAGTTCAGACTCAATCTCCTGATATTTATAAAACTGCTTTATTGGAAAAGAGCTGTTCAAACCAGGCACAGTTAGAGCTAATTGAGGGTCCATCCCCGTGAAGTACTGAGGGCAGCTCAACTCTTGTTGATTTCAGTTGAAGGTTAGGGCGTTCAACACTCTGCAGAAGGTGCTTACCATTGTGCAGGATCAAGACCTGCATCTCCCACTTGAAGGACTCCTATTATCAACCTATGAAGAGAGGAGAGCAAAATAGCTCTAACTGTACCTTCTACACTCAGCAAATCGATAACAGGATTTTTCTTTGTTTGTTGTGAATTTGAACAAATTTGATATGAAAGACATTGCAAAAGAGAACATAAAAGGAAAAGCACCAAGATAGCAGAAAAGGGACTCTCTTAATTAAACCAAAAAGTCCCTCACCATATACTGCGTTAGCTCTAAGCTGCACTAGCAGATGCAGTTACTGGGTTTGTAGTCATTATAGATCATCTGCATATGAGAGTATTCACACTCCTAACAACTTGATGGTGGCAGCAGAGTGAATGTACAATCAGAACATACCGTGTATGTGACTTACATGGCTTGCCAAGTTCTGCAATTTAATGGAGGGTGGGAGGTGCAGCCACTGGAGACTGCGAGCCCAGCGTGGCTCAATATCCATCATTGGATGGTGGATCTAGTGGTTTCAGGAGTCTGCACTTAGGTATTAAAAATGAGAGGCTGCAGCCTGCCCTGGTACCTGCATATTGGATGTGGCCCTCAAGCTTCTGGCTAGTTATCATTGGGACCTTGTTAGGGTAACATTTTGGATACCCCTGACACAGAGCATGGTGATATTGTAGTCTAGTGTCCTGAGTGTAATTTCCCTCTTATCTAAAATACCTTGTTTGCCATATGGAAACATGTTTTGTTTTATATGCAACACAGGATTATTGGCTTTCTCTGCTGTACAAAAAACTGGTTGGCACCAAGGTACTGAAAGTTGGCCTGAAGGGAGCAGATCCGAAGAAGCTTCGAGTGTACCTTCATTGCACGAATGACCACAAGTAAGCATTTAAACACAACAACCAGGAACAACTGAACACAGTGAAAACAGAGGCCTTAATGCACAATAGCCCATTGTAACGAATGGAAACATTCTGACAGGCTAAATGGGGCTTTGGATCAGGCCCCGCAATTGATCTGCAATTACACAGTGAATGGGGAGGGGAATTCTAGAAAAACATTCAGGAGTCTCTTATGGAACTTTCAACAACTAGCTCCATAGGAATTGCTACAGTGAATTATATGAGAAGGTATAGATGGTGGTGTGGTTAAAGCCCTGGGCTGGGACTCAGGAAATCTGAGTTTTATTCTTTGCTCTGCTTCAGACATCCTGTGTGACTTTGGGAAGTCACCACATTTCACTGTGCCTCAGTTCCCCATCTGTAAAATAGGGATATTTCTTTTTTCTGCCCCTACCCCTTTGGTCTAACTCGCTGGGGAAGGGACTGCTTCTCACTGTGTGTGTACAGTGCCTAGCACAATGGGGTCCTTATCTCAGCTGGTTCTTTTGGGTGCTACTGTACTACAAAAAATACCACTATTGGGTCCATCCAGTCCAATATCCTGCCTCTTGTGAGGGGCTCTGGAAGGAGTCGTCTTACCCGCCATAGAACTAATTCTAAGGAAATGAGAGCAGTGTACTTGCAGGTGCAGCCTTGTACCTCGTCTCCTTGCCATCCATGTTGCTCCCTTAGTGGCTAAGGCACTGGGGCTGGTGGGGCAGACATGGCTGCAGATCCAGCAGCCCATCCCGTGTCTCCCTGTATTCTGGGATGTTGTGAGCAGTTCATCGCTCTTGGTGCACTGGGGGCACAGACACACACATGGAGTTTCGCCATTCATGCTCTCCCTGAGCAGAGGAACCACAATTGTTCTGGTGAGGAGGGAACGTGATCTGCCCAATTGTGAATACAGCTCCTTTCAAATACTACCATTTATTTTTAATATGTGATTGTTAATGTGCCTTTCTCTTCCCTTTCAGCCCAAAGTACAAAGAAGGGGATGTTACTCTGTTTCTTTTAAACCTCTATAATGTCGCCAAACACGTGCAGTTGCCCCATAACTTATCTAATAAGCATATAGATGAATACCTTTTATTACCTCATGGGGACCAGCACATACTTTCCAGGTGAGAATCCATTTTCTTTTATTGTAAATTGTACCCTCACTATCATGTAGGTGAGCTATAAAAACAGGTCTCTATTTTCAATTTTTAGGATAAAACTAATTACTTTGATGATTTAGTGTTTTGTAAGTGCTTACTTATAACATTTGGTCTCCTAAAACCAGGCACTGTTTATAAACGTTATTGATATGGTAGCTCTGCAGACATGTAATGACTATTATTGATGTTCTGTTTCTTCATTTAATATGGAACATGGGAGCGATAGAACATCACAAAAACGTATTGATCAAAAGGCTGCCTGTATCCAGGTTCAGTATTTTGGGCTTGATTCTAATCTCAGAGCGGTTTTGAACCCAGGTGTAACTGCAGTGATTTCAGTGGAGTTACTCTTAATTTACACTGGTTTTATTAAGATTAGAACCAGGCCTTCTGTGTTTAACACCTACTATTAATATTGCTAGCACATAAAAATGGTAAGGATCTGCAGCCTTAGATTCTAAGATCAGAAGGGACCACTGTGATCATCTGGTCTGAGTGCACCTCTTTGGGTGTCAGTGGTGTATTAATAGTTTCAAGAGAACCAGAAGCTTATCTGTGCTTTTCAAAGAACATTCACCACACAACTTGTGATTGTGAACAGTTTAACAACAAAAAAACTTGTACTTTTCTGTTTTCCTTAAAGTTACCCTACATAAATGTGTGTGTGTGTATATATCATGTACATAAATACATGTAGTTTGCAGGCAGCTTAATAGATCTAGTAGACATGCTGCCAGTATCCTGTACACTTGTAAGTCTGTACGGATGGGGGTGGAAGTGGTTTAATTACCTTAAAGCAACATAAATCTGCCTTAATGTCAGCGCTTTCCTTCTTTCTTCCAGTCCCACCAAGTGAGCTTTGTTAGGTGGTGCACACAACGCATAACTAACCCAACAACCTCTCTCCTTGCAGGTCTGTTCAGTTGAATGGTCATGTCTTAAGGATGGTGGATAAAAAAACACTGCCAGCACTTACTAAGAAACCCCTCCCT
Organism: Mauremys reevesii; assembly: GCF_016161935.1. Classification (NCBI taxonomy): domain Eukaryota; kingdom Metazoa; phylum Chordata; order Testudines; family Geoemydidae; genus Mauremys; species Mauremys reevesii. Next base: position 18,514,414 of record NC_052627.1, on the reverse strand, counting down.
CCCGGGAGTTCTCTTGACCTTCCAGCTTTTTCATACGGATTTTATGTAATAAAAAATGCAAAAGCTATTGCTTGCATTTAAACATGGAACACATCCTCACAGGACGGTTGCAGGCGCACTGTGGCTAAAACTCAAGTTTGTTACTAGAGGATCACATTTTTGCAATAAGCATTAACTTTGGCAAACTTGCTGCAAATCTGCTGGAGTGGCAGCAAAAGCTGGGGGAGGAGAGGGCATAAGTGCATATTGTGTACTGTGTACATGAACCATATTGATGTAAACCCACAAGAACATTTTCCCCAGGTTTTGGGGAGGTTGCTTCCTTCCTCTCTTGGGCCCCCAGTGGTCCACTTAGCAGCAAGTCCTTCTCTATTCCCCACACTCCTGTCACAGGACCTGATTACACTGTGTCTGCAGATCTGCCAGCTAAAGACTTTGATATTCCCTCATTGCCTAGGTTATATAAATTTAAGCACAATTGTTATAGCAGCCTTTTTTTTCCTGAGAGCAGGTGAGGTTCATGAGGGCTTTTTTTTTTTTTAAATATATCCTCCCCTGTCCCTCCTCAGTGTTTTTACTCGCACTGTTCCTTTAATGCCCACACAATATGGGAGAGCAGGAGACAATCATGGAAAAGCTACCACTAGCTACTGCAGGTAGCTTCTGATTTTTTTGTGCATTAAGGGATGTCCAAAGCCCAGCTGCACTTTTCAACTGTTAGTTATGTTGGGGGCGAGGAATGGAGAAAACAAGCAAAAGGAAGATGAATAAAGGAAGGATTATCTAAATGGAAGGAGGGAAACAGTGAGGAAAACTGCCAAAACTTAGGGCTTGTCTACACTTACAAGTGCAGCTATGCCACTATAGTGCTTAGTGAAGCCACTACCTATGTCAACAAGCGAGCTTCTCCCACTGACGTAGGTACACCACCTCCCCGAGAAGCACTCCTGTAGACATAGCGCTGGCTCCAGTGGGAGGTAGGTCGGTATAACTGCATCACTCAGGGGTGTGGATTTTCACTGATAAAGCTTTTCACTCTGCTATACTGATTTTTCAGAATAACTATGATCTCCTTTTAACCTGCTTCCCTGGCTCACAAATGTCATCCGTTTTGGGAAGAAGTTACCTCTAAACAGCTCCATGAGGAACTGTGAATATGCTCAGTGAAGTCCCCTCATGTCACTAGCAAGTGCCTGAATTATGATCAGGCTGGATAGTTTCACTAACTGTAGGGAAGGCACAGGGGGTCTGACTCAAAGCCCATTGAAGTCGGAGATAAAACTTCACTGGGCTTTGGCTCACGCTCAGAATAACAAACATGACTGTAGGAGACAGCTGATTTCTCCCAGTCAGAACTGTGAGACCTCTCCAAGTCTATAAAAGTCAAGAGATCTCTTCAGATTCTTTGGGCCAGCAGAGGTAAATGTCAGCTGGAGCCTTCTTCAGTTGGCCAATTTTCCTTCTCCTTTAAACTTACTGCATTCTTCCTAAAGCTTTACTCAGGAACTATTTATTCTGTCACAAATAAATCTCAAAACACCAAACAGCAATATAACTTAAAGCACAGCTATTGCCTTTGATATTTGTTTGTACCTAGTTTTCTTAAAACATACAACCTGCTACAATGCAAACTGTGAATGCTTATTTTGAGATGTATCGGGGAAAAAGTTTCATATGACTATTTTTCCTATTCAGGATTTAAGAGACACAATTGGGTAAACAAGGAACCAAATTTAGATTGTTTTTAAAAAACCCAACTACTTTAAAAACGTACAAATCCCTGAAATATAGTTATGACATGTGGTTTAAAAATTGCAATGAAAACAGATAATTTGTGTTCAACTTAAAATATTTCATTGCAGTATTTGCAACCCAAAAAGTGCACCATTGTGCTAATACATACATGCCCAAAAGTGAAATGGGTTATAAACAAAAGCAAGACCAAGTCTCTTTTCATTCTCCAAATTCAAATGGAAGAAGTAAACAGACAGCATAAATTATGAAAAAAAAATTAGATTTATAAACGTTCTTAGTTGTAACAGTCTAAAGTTTTGAAAAACAAGTAGTAACATTTGGTTTTTTAGCCTGACAGCACGCTTTACAGAACCGGTCTTAAACCAGCAATACAGCCAACCCTTTTTGTAATGACTTTTTTATATTTGCATATTTTAATAAAATTTATATTAGTTTAATTGTAGTTTTCTTTAGAATATCAGTTTTTAAATGGAAACACAGCTCTCACTGTTTTACTGTTGACATTTTTATATTTGCACATTTTTAATAAAGTAATTTATATCACATTTTAGTAATTGTGGTTTTCTTTAGAAGGTTCGTTTTTAGCTTTATTCACATCTGTGAAAGGTAGGTACATCCTTAGTCAGATTTCTTTTTCTTTTAATCAAACCTCCTCCAGCTGTCTTTCTATGGTTTCCCATGAGAGTGCAAGAGAGAAAAAGTAAAAACCTCATCTGAAGCACACAATCTTATTGCAATTTATATTTCTTGTGGAACACCATCTGACAAACACTGGTTTTACAGTTTCAACCAGATGAATATAAAACAAGGGATAACAGTACAAATGCAAGGGATCATGGAGACAAGGCTTGTGATGTCAACATGTAAATCATTGTGATAGTTTCATTTTTAAACATATGGCCTCTTTAATAGATAATTATCATTACAGAGGTAACAATTAGTGATATTTAGAACTTGGATAGTGCTTTTCAACCTTATAACACCCTCTGAAGAGTACTATATAATGAACAGGAAATCACTATTAGCCCCATTGTACAGGTGAAGACACGGAGGCACCGAAGTTAAATGATGTGTCCAAGGTTACAAAGGGTTCAGTGTCAGAGCCTGAATTAGAATCCCAGGTTCTCAGCACTGGGCTCATGTAACTTGACCATGCCTATCTCCCTCCCACTGCAGTTGTTGCCTTAGCAGCTTGTTTTATGGTTTTTCCATGGCATTATAATAAACCACAGGAATTTAATCCAGACTAAGGAATTGGTACATACATGAAATCATAGCTCATTAATTTTTTTTCCTATCCCCATTTTAATTATTTTCAAGGAAATTACTTTGTTGTTTTAATACTCGTGGCATTTTTCAGAAGTATTTGAGAGAACAGCATTTGTGTACAGCAGGAAAGATTAACAGCTTTGGCATGTCCCTCTTCTCCCATCGTCCCCAGAATTGGGAGGAAGGGGAATTCAGATTCACACACCTGACATGGTTCGGTTAAGCAAACGTAACCTAATCATCATAAAGTTCTGTGTTTTGAAGTAGTATTTTCCAGAAGATGGTTATCTCCCATGTACTCGCCTAGTCCAGCTACTTAAAGTACATCCTTAAGCGTGAAGCAGGGACAGAGACTGGCTCTCCTTACAGTGTATGGGGGGTGGAGGGGGGAAGGAAGGCAAAGTGTATCTCAGGGCAGGTCTACACTACAGGGGAAAATCGATATAAGATACGCAACTTCAGCTACGTGAATAACATAGCTGAAGTCGAAGTATCTTATATCGAATTACCTACCGTCCTCACGGCGCGGGATTGATGTCCGCGGCTCTCCATGTCGACTCCGCTACGGCCGTTCGGGTTGGTGGAGTTACGGAGTCGACAGGAGCGCATTCGGGGATCGATATATCGCATCTAGATGAGACACGATATATTGATCCTCGAGCAATCGATTGCTACCCGCCGATACGGCGGGTAGTGAAGACGTACCCTAAGAAGTTTCCAGTGTTAAGACACTGAAATTTGGGGTCCTGTTTTGTTAATCACAATGCAGCAGGTTGGTATATGTCAATGTTCAAGGTACCTGTGAAGGAAAATGATGGGGGAGGACATAAATAACCAGGAAAGAATTAATGGAGCTAGAGTCTCCGACTGCATGGGAACCATTAGCAACCAACTGCCTTATGTGATCACCCTCCTCTCTGCTTAGGGACGGTGCTTACAACATTTCTGCTCTTGAAAAGAGATCAAAATTCTGAGTTGGGCTCATTAGAGTGAGAGGTTTTAAAATGATGGCTCCTTTTTCTATGGTATAGTCATGTGAAGTGGAGAAATGATAGAGAGAGGTGCAAATCCAAACTGTAGAACCAAATGGCTGGGAACTTTGGGAAAGCATGACTCTGAAGCTGGAAGCAGTGGGCCATGTGGTGAAAGCTTCCAGAAGAATTCCCTATGTGTGAACACCAAAGTCTTTGGATGGAGATAGGTAAAACAGAACAGCAAAAGTTCTTATTGTGCCTTATAAAATGATAGTCAAATTGAAAATTATTTGCATCTACAATTTTTGTACTTACTGTTACAAATAAATTCTAAGGTTACTATACCATTCTTTCCTTTTACTTTGTGCTGATGGTGAATGCTTTTTCTGTAAGACCTTAAAGAGGGCATTTACCAGTCACAGCAGAAGAGCTGAAAATGAACAAATACCAAGCAGCATCCACCTGTAGGTGTTACAGTTCAGGGCAACTGCACCTCTATTCCACTTCTGTGATCCAGCGAAGGCATCCACTCTAGGCTGCCGGCTTGCCTCGCCATCACCTCGCTTGAATGGAGATGGTCTCGCTCCCTCCTGACTGGGGTATTTCCAGGCTGCCCAGTCCCCCTGACTGTATTCTGAAATCTCCTGCAAAAGACAGACTCCCTAAACAGCACTGATTACTTTGTCTTCAGAGGCTAACAACAAAGTAATTGCCCACAGTTGTAAGGTACCACATAGCACTTCCTCTGCAAACCTATTTTATTCTTAAGTTGAAAACATTCAGAACTACAAAGGGACCTACATGCATGCCAATAAGCTTGCCAGAGATCACGGGAGCTGACTTTCCAATGTGCCAGGGTGTGCTCGACCCCCTAGCCCCAGGGGGGGCCCCAGGCCCCACCCTGCCCCTTTCCACCCCCTCCCCCAAGCATGCCATGTCCTCACTCCTCCCCAGAGCCTCCTGCATGCCACAAAAAAGCTGATCAGGGCAGCTGGGAGGGAGGGAGAGGTGCTGGGGGATGAAAGGGGGCTGCTGGTAGGTGCTCAGCACCCACCATTTTTTTCCTGTGGGTGCTCCAGCCCTGGAGCACCCCAGAGTTAGTGCCTGTGCCAGAGATCACTCCAACCCTATTGTGGGCTTTGGCAGGAGCAGTCCTTCAAAACACCCAAGGAGTTTCATTGGAGTTTCAAGTTTGTCAGTTTCAGCTCAGAACAAGCATCCAGTCTTTTGGGGCCTCAGTAGGCCAACTCCTTCTACCCCTCCCTAAGGATTGGGACCCTCCATGAACTAGGGGGTCCAGTTTGTTTGTCACAGCAGGAAGAAGATCCTGAACCTGTTTAAAATCCAGGCTATTTATCAAAAAATCCTTTCTTCTTCTGCTGGTCCCTAGAGAATCCAGTCTGAACTAGTATATGCTCATCTCTCCAGAGGGTGGCGTCAAAGGGCTGATAACTGCAGAAATGTGATTAGCGTCCCCCACCTCCTAGAGGAGTTATATACAATTCCAATAACATACACGACTGATATTTAATACAACAGACCACAAAGATATTAAACCTAATTCAATATGTTACAACTTAACTCAGTAAATTTATCTTACTTCCATAAAGTTTGACCAGACTATTATCAATCTGTCATAGTATGAGCAGAGAGAAAAAAGTGAACTGGAGTATTTTTGGTTTTGCTCTCTGGCCTACCCAAGAGGCCCATCTAAACATTAAAAGGGAGGCAGGAAAAAAACCTTAACTGTTGAAGGAACTTTTTAAAATGCATGTGATTTAAATGGTGCTCTATCTGAAATAATGCTTTAAATAAATTGTTAATCTAAAAAAATGTAATTGGACAGTTAATTTAATGTGTGTGCTTATTTAGGTTCCAATCCCACAAACATTTTAGTATAGTTGTGCAGGATTGAGACCATAGGATGAACAAAGTGCTAATCTTTTGGCTTTTTTTTAAATCATTTCCACAGTTTCAAATAATAAATCTTCAGGCATATCCTGAAACTCAACGATATACACAAATCAAAATATACAGCACAAACAAAACTGCACTACAAGAACAGTCAATGATTATTGCCGGAAATATGACTAGGAATTAGGAAGGGAGAAAGGATGACAAACGGAAAATTTAAAGCACTTGTACGCAAACTCATTGTGAAATTATTTTATGGAGACTAATTATAGTGATTGCGAGTGTTTGCCTCCACCCTATCATTGCATTGACATGTAATCCATTTGAGGGTGTAGAGCTCTAAGTGTACTTGTGACTAATAGCCATCCTTGAGGACATTTTCATTTTTGTGAAATCTCTTTGTGATAAGTTGCATTCTGTGACGAAGTAGAACTTTGATTACTGAGCCCAGATTCACTGCAGCTCTGTTTCTGAAGATTAGCTATCGTGGAGCATAAAAATTTATGCACTGCAATATTTTATACACATAAACACACACATGATCTACTGCTGCTATCACTGAACTCAATAGGAGTTTGACCATTGATTTAAACTGGAGCAAAGCAGGCTTTTGTCATATAAATGCTGCTTCTCTGATTATGAAAAGGATTCAGCAGACCCGTAACATCTAATGTACATTATTGACTGGATGCAGTAACAATAACTCCACATGATTAATAGTGGATCACTAGCGATATCAATCCTTTTTAAAAATAGCCATTATATCTACATACTGGATAACAATGGAACTCATAGTACCATCTCTTTCACCATAGAATTACACTGTAACTGGGCTTGTGATTGAAGACTTTCATTTCACTTTGTTATAAATGGATGTTCATTCCACCAGTGGTCAGCAACTGTGGGTTCCCCCGTGGATCATTGTGTTCTTTACAGGATGTTTTACTGCCTTAAAGATTATTCTACAGCCGAACTATGAATGGAATAAACTGGGTGACACCCTGAACTGTACTGTTTGTTTCCAGTTCTTCCTCTTAGGATAATTTCAATGGATTTAAAGTTAAGTTTGTAGAGCTTCTGTCAGGTCTGTCACACTGAAAGGGAGGGAGGCTGTGGCATGAGATACCACTTAGCCTCCTGGGGAAGTACAGAGGTCACAGAGTCATGATGATTTGATTCCTGACACTGCACAGTCGCCTGAAGCTTCTTTTGTAAGGGGCTTCCTGTTATAAATGACTCTTGCTAAATCAGCATATCAACCTCTTGCATAGTAAGAGAATGGACTCAACCCATTTGTTTGGGGGTAAGAAGAGAATGTCTACAAAAATAGGTGTCCAGAATAGCTGCAGGGGCAATGGGCAGTAATGGCAAGATAGCAATTGTCCAGTGGCTTTGTCACCACAATGGCCGTCAAGACCTGAGTTCTATTCTTGCTTCTGCCACTCACTGTGTAGCCTTGAACAATTTACTTAACCTTTCTGCGGTCAGCCTCTCTATTTGCAGAAGAGAATAAATATTTCCCTACTTTTGTAAAAACAATGAGAAGTCCTTGGGTGAAAGGAGCTCTCCATGTGTACTATACTCAGAATACAACTTTTGCAGTGAAAACACACCCATGACAAAAATGTTAACTGTAAAGTGCATTCATATCCAAATCAGGCAGGCACCTTGCTCAATGAGCTACACAGAGATTTTGGTTAAAAAACAAACCTATAAATTTATAGTGTGAAATTAGCCACCAGAGGGAGCAATTACTTAAACTATGCTACAAAGTTCTTCTCGGCCTGGTCTACACTAGGTGTTTAAACCGGTTTTAGGAGCGTAAAACCGATTTAACGCCACACCCGTCCACACTGAGAGGCCCTTTATATCGGTATAAAGGGCTCTTTAAACCGGTTTCTGTACTCCTCCCTAACGAGAGGAGTAGCGCTAGTATCGGAATTAACATATCGGCTTAGGGTTAGTGTGGCCGCAGATCGACGGTATTGGCCTCCGGGCGGTATCCCACAGTGCACCACTGACCGCTCTGGACAGCAATCTGAACTCAGATGCAGTGGCCAGGTAGACAGGAAAAGCCCCGCGAACTTTTGAATATTTCCTGTTTGCCTAGCGTGGAGCTCAGATCAGCACGTGTGGCGATGCAGTTAAAAATCAAAATAAAGAAAGAACTCCCGCATGGACCATGCGGATGTGATCGCTGATAGAACAGGCAAATCTGTTCTATCAGCGCTCCGTTACAGAAGACGAAATTCAAAATCATTTTTTAAAAATCTCCAGACAGGGGCTCAGCGCACTGCTGTGTGACAAACGTAACGGAAAGCCAAAGAATCAAATGGACGCTCATGGACTGGAGGACTCAAGCTATCCCACAGTTCCTGCAGTCTCCGAAAAGTATTTACATTCTTGGCTGAGCTCCAAATGCTTCTAGGGTCAAACACAGTGTCCGCGGTGGGTCAGGGCATAGCTCGGCAATTTACGCACCCCCCCCCCAGAAGTGAAAGGGAAAACAATCCTCTCGTGACTCTTTAACATGTCACCCTATCTTTACTGAATGCTGCAGATAGACCCGATGCTGCAGCACTCAACACCAACATCCTTGCTCCCCTCCTGCCATGGGTGGCTGATGGTGCAATATGACTGGTATCCGTCCTTGTCATTAGCCTATTGGCACATGGGGCAGTGCAAAAGGACTGGTAACCATGCAGACTAGCATCGGTGAGGTCTATCAAGGGTGCCTGGCCCTAATTTTTCCTGGTAGATGGTGCAGTATGGCTGATAACCATCGTCGTCATAGCAACAGGGGGCTGAGCTCTGTCAGCCCCCACCCTTCATGTGTAAAAAAAAGATTCAATTGCCCCTGGACTAGCAGAGGGATGCTGGGCTCCTCTGCTCCACACTCCTTAGTCCTGTCTGGACTATCATAGCAGCTGGAGGCTGCCTTCCACTCATTTCTCACTAACAAGTCAGTGTGTCTTATTCCTGCATTCTTTATTACTTCATCACACAAGTGGGGGGACAATGCTACAGTAGCCCAGGAAGGCTGGGGGAAGAACGGAATCAACAGGTGGGGTTGTTGCAGGAGCACCCCCTGTGAATAGCATCAGAGGGGTAGCCGTGTTAGTCTGGTTCTGTAGAAGCAGCAAAGAGTCTTGTGGCACCTTATAGACTAACAGACGTTTTGCAGCATGAGCTTTCGTGGGTGAATACCCACTTCTTCGGATGCAAGCAGTGGAAATTTCCAGGGGCAGGTGTGTATATATAAGCAAGCAAGAAGCAAGCTAGAGATAACGAGGTTAGATCAATCAGGGAGGATGGGGCCCTGTTCCAGCAGCTGAGGTGTGAAAACCAAGGGAGGAGAAACTGGTTCTGTAATTTGCAGATTTAACACCATCAGTTTAGTCCTAAACTGATGGTGTTAAATCTGCAAATTACAGAACCAGTTTCTCCTCCCTTGGTTTTCACACCTCAGCTGCTGGAACAGGGCCCCATCCTCCCTGATTGATCTAACCTCGTTATCTCTAGCTTGCTTCTTGCTTGCTTATATATACACACCTGCCCCTGGAAATTTCCACTGCTTGCATCCGAAGAAGTGGGTATTCACCCACGAAAGCTCATGCTGCAAAACGTCTGTTAGTCTATAAGGTGCCACAGGACTCTTTGCTGTGAATAGCATATAGCTCATAATTTCTGCAGAATCTGACACAGAGCAGCTGTGCTCTCTGATACAGTGGTTCTCTAGTACACTTGCCCATATTCTAGCCAGGACTGATTCTATTTTTAGATACCAAAAAAGAGGGATTGACTCTGGAAGTCATTCCCAATTTTGGCTTTTGCGCCCCTGGCTAAGAGCAGCCAGGGGCACTTATGACAGCAGCAAATGGTGCAAAACGACTGGTAGCCATGCTCATCTTTTTACCAATTTATGGATTGGTAGATGGTGCAGTATGGCTGGTAACCATCTCTGCTGTCATGCAAAAGCAAAAGCATGCTGCTGTGTAGCGCTGCTGAATCGCCTCTGTCAGCGGCATCTAGTACACATACGGTGACAGTCACAAAAGGCAAAACAGGCTCCATGATTGCCACGCTATGGCATCTGCCAGGGCAATCCAGGGAAAAAAGGCGCGAAATGCTTGTCTGCCATTGCTTTCCCAGAGGAAGGAGTGACTGACGACATTTACCCAGAACCACCCGCGACAATGATTTTGCCCCATCAGGCACTGGGATCTCAACCCGGAAATTCCAAGGGGCGGGGGAGGCTGCGGGAACTATGGGATAGCTACGGAATAGCTACCCACAGTGCAACGCTCCAGAAGTCGATGCTAGCCTCGGACCGTGGACGCACACCACCGATTTAATGTGTTTAGTGTGGCCGCGCGCACTCGATTTTATACAATCTGTTTTACAAAACCGGTTTATGCAAATTCGGAATAGTCCCGTAGTGTAGACATACCCCTCAATTCATAACAAGTGCTCTCTGTATTTCTAGTCCAGTACTGTCCAGCCCAAGCATTCAAGAATCAGGAGTATGGCCTCAAAAATCATTAGATTTTTTTTAAAAGTTTGTTTTTTATTTTGCCTTCCAGTTACTGAGCCTTTAGAGTGCACACAGGTGATTTATTCAGGCTTTTCTCCTCCACCAGGGAAGTTGAAACTTACTTTTTTAAAGGAAACTGAGATCCTCATGTAATTAGTTGCCTCCAGGAGCTGGGACTTTAAAATACGTGAAATACCAGAAGATCTGGTAATGGTGATGATGGTCTTTGTAATCTGAATGCAGATTGTAATGGGAGATTGTAAATTGTAAAGGGAAATTAGTAAAATACCAAGATAGAGCTATGACAGGCCACATCCAAATCATACATGTGAAAAATGTTTATCACATATAATCTGTAAAATAAGATTTAAATCTACTAGGCATCAAAGCCAGCATATATAAAAATTCCATAAACAATAACAGGTAGTATTAATACCGTACTACTAAATTAAGTAGTAAGAAGAGGCTTTGATAAATAGCTGAAGTGAAGTACTGTAATTAAAGAACTTTAAAGTTCTTCACATTTTAATTTATAAATCCCATTATTTTTAATGTATGTTGCCAAATGCACTTAGCAGAAAAGTTGAAAGCCTTTGGTGCGAGTTGGTAGATAAACAGCAAAGGCACAAAGATCCACACACAAAAAGCATGGATTTTTTGTAAGAGCAAATGTATTGGGAGTAGATGTAAACTTAAATATTAGTTCACAGAAATTAGAGATGGAAAAGACCTATTGGGTTATTTAGTCCATCCTCCAGTCAATCCATGATTGTTCTCTACATTGTATACTCTGTTGTTTTGTTCAGTCTTTGGGGGACTATTCCACAGTCCAAACAGATCTCAGAGTCAGGAAGTTTTTCTTAACATTCAGCTAAATTTTCATTTCCTTTAACTACCTTGGGGTTATTTCATTTCTTCCCCTTAAACATTTCCTCTTACTGACTTTCTACTCATATCAATTATACATAACTATCATGTCCACCCTCTTAGTCAACATTTATAACTAACTTTTCCTTATAGTCAATCTTTCCAGTTCCCTAATTAATTGCTCATTGCTGAACTCACTGCAATTTGCTTAAGTGTTTCTGGTACTGAGTAGCCCAGAACTGAACACAATATATTAGGTGTAGTCTCAGAAGTTCTATCCGAAACACAATGTAAAAATAGCACTACCTTGTATAACAAAAATGCAGCTCTTTCTGTGTAGACAGTCATATCTGCTGACTTTAGTAAACAAGGTACATTTGTATTGCTTTTTACTCCCTCCCATTCTGCAGTGGCCAACAGCTCTGAGATATGCCTTGATGAACAGTTCCAATCAGTTACACCTGTGCAAATTCAAAGACAACACCAGGGTTGAAGAGATGTCAGAAGACATAATTTGGCCTGCAGAAACTTCTGTGGCAGAGGTGAGTAAGAAGGAAAGAACCCAGCTTGACTATTTTCAGGGCTTGCATTTAGTTAAAAAGAAATATCCTTTGTTTTTGTAGACTGAGTCTATCTTATGTGGAAATCGAGACAGCATGAACAGCAATGTGTCATCCTCCTCCTCCCCCCCGCCCATGCCATTTTTAGAATTACTTTTTAAAAAAAATGAAATTTAGAGATTTGTAATATGTGAAAACATTACAGTGGATACAGAAACTGACTGAAATTAAAGTCCAGGCCTACAGAGGAAAATAATATGAACTAAAGTTAAAATAAAAATGTTAAAATGCCAAGTCATTAATTCAAAGAAACACCATCAGGCTAGTTTAGGACCTGAAACATATTTAAAACACATGGAGACTAAGTTTTGTTGTTAAAATATCTGTCACTGTTTTTATGTCCCTAGCTCTGCAGTGGGGAATGTCTGACATTCTGGGGTGCAATCCAGACCAGTAAGGAGCTGAGTCACTCCTGCAACACAACCTTGGGTGCTTCACAATGCTTCACTGTTATAGCTTACAACTTGGGTTGCTCACAATCAGCTTGCTGGCACACAGGTCACACCCTGAGTGCTCTGTAAAGCCACAGCGCTGGACCAGCAGCCTGTCAGCAGGGATCAGCCACACTCTGTCTTCCAGCAGCATTGGTTACTATTTTCAGCGTGATCCCAATGCACTCCCCGTCCTGAATTCCCCCCCCCCAAAATGTGTGTTTTGCAGTGTCCAGACCGCTCCTAGACAATCCAGATATACTAGCTCCATTGCCCCCTCTAAAGGGTAAGTATCCACCAATGCTACCTTAAATTAAGTTACCCAAACAATTCACAACACTGGATTAGTTTTAATTAAAGAATAAAACACATTTATTTAACTATAAAGAGATGGATTTCAAGTGAGTACAAGTAATGAGGCATTAAAGTCAGAAATGGTTACAAGAAAAATAAAGCTAAAGCGCTTTAGCGTAGACACTACTTACTCTGACAGGAGGGGGTCTCCATTGGCATAGGTAATCCATCTCCTTGAGAGGTGTTAGCTAGGTCAACAGAAGAATTTGTCCATTCACCTAGCGCTGTTTCCACCAGGACTTAGGTCAGTTTAACTATGCTGCTCAGGGGTGTGGATTTTTCACACCCCTGTGTGACAACGCAGTTATGCTGACCTAATTTTCTAGTGTAGACTAGGCCTAAATTTGTTTTTCCACTGATTTAGTCCTTATACCAATTTAACTGTTTGTATTTAAGGTTAGAAAGGTCACTCCTGGGATCTCTGTATTTTCTCCTAATTAGAAAATAGGCCAGCCTACTACAACTGCTCTTGATGGAGATGTGAGGAAGGCAATGCTTAGTGAAATCTGCTACTGCTTAGGGATGGGAAGAGAAAGAGTCTCATCTTCCAATATATACCTTGGGTGAGGGGAATTATTTAAGGATAGGAAGGGGTTCTTGGTGAAGGGCATTAGGCGCAAATGGTTGGGGGCAAGCAGCTTTCTGGGGCTGTAGAAGAGTACACAATACCCTGCCCCCCCCCCCTTTTTTTAAATTGCTGCACTTCAAACGTCAAGAGACGCTTCTGAGCTTAAATGACCTAAACTCACAGGTGGGTGCCCTGGGCTATAGAGTCATTCATTCCCCTGCCTCAGGCCACATGACTGTTTAAGTATTTACAACAGTGGAATCCTCAGAGATCAGAGAGAGATGGGGAATGACTCCGTGGGTAGGGCACCCATCTGGAAGAGGGGAGACCGTGACTCCAGTCCACCTGCTCCAATCACTCTTTCATTATTTAATCCACAGTGGAGAACCTTCAGCAGGAAAGACTGAGGGAGCCCAACATCATAATAGCCCAGAGCTCAGCAGTTAGAGCTCTCCTATGAGCGGTGGGAGACCCCTATTCAAATCCTTTCTCCCCCAGTGGCAGAGAGGAGGAAACTGGGTTTCTCACATCCCAGGTGAGTACTCCAGCCACTGGGCTAAAAGTAATAAGGTGAGCACTACCACTCCCTCCTCTTGCTGTTTTGTGTGAAGCAAGGCAGATCCCACAAGAGGATCCTAACCTGCCTGACTCCAGACAGCTGTTTCCTGTTTGTGGCTTGCTAAATAAAGGGAGATATCTCTTTATAGCCATCTATTTCCAACACCACTCAGGTTGACATCTCCCATTGGCTAGTTTTGCAGCTCCCCACCTAGCATACTGACTTTTGTGAATTGCATCCTTAGGCACTTACCTCTCCCTATTCATTCGACGGGGAGCTTAGCCACCTGAGTCTTCATGGTGAACTGCAGTGTTGTTCCTGGGACTTCCTAGGCACCATGACCCTCAGTGTTTCAACACCTTTGTGAATCCCAGCCTTAATCTGTGCTTCTATTTCCCCATCTATAAATTGTGATAATGATGTATAATTACCCCACAGGGTTGGTGTGAGCCTTACTCACTGTTTGTGAAGTACTTCTAGTTCTTCAAGTGGAAGGTTCTTTCAAAGTGTTGGCAGTTGTTATTTCATAAGTAACCATGTGTTATATTAGTAATAGGGTTGCTACCTAGCCAGTTTCCAACTGGCTGGGATGTTTTTTTCTACTGCCTTACTGGTTGCAATGTTTTTGTTTTGTTCTCTCTTATCTGTAAGCTAGTCACACATGCAGCAGCACAAATGGGTGTGCTGCAAACTTCTAACTACCACATACGTCACGTCTGGGAGTGCCTCCAGTGCCGCACCCAGGGCCTGCTCTGTGTGCTGGTCCCTCAATATGCCCAAACCCTGGTGGCTGAGGCTCCTGCTCCTCCTGGCACTGGGAAATGGGAAAGATGGGATTGGGAAGGACAAATAGATCCAAGACTTGCTATTATGGAGCAGGAAACAGTGGGGACCGGGGGGGGGGGGGAGGAGCAGGGGCTTCTGGGAAGGCACGGATGTAGGGGCTTATGGGCCAGGCGTCAGTCTGGGGGAGGTGGTGGGCACCTAAGAAGGGAAAAGGAAGATTGGGCTGGTGTGTGCTCAAGAATGCCAGGGAGGGGAAAGGAGGTCCGGCTGGTGGTAGGCAGGGCAATGGCCACTTTCTCTGCATCTGAGGTGGTGACCCTAATTAATACGAGGAAAGGAGATGGTTAAGAAGTGACCATTGGTTTGACAAGATTAATGGTAGCCAGGAGGCTTTTGGGAATCAAACTTATAACAGAAGGAAGGGGTGGTTTAATAACAGAGAGAAGCTTGTTGTCCTGCCCTAGAGAAATGGAAATGAGTGGTGGGCACAGCCATAGGCTCTGCCAGCGACAGAGGGTATCACTCCTGGAAGCTCATAGGATGAGACACCAAGAATTCAGGGCAATGGCAGGCGAAAATCCAGATGAGCGATGAAGGAAGCAAACGGCATTGTGCACAGCAGGGAGATAAAGGTTCAGCTTCCCCACAGGGAGCAGGAATGCGGGGCTGCCCACCGGGGACCTTCCGGCGCTGTTACTGATTGCTGGGGGTCTCCGTACAGGGCCCGCGCTCGCAGTCCAGGCAGCCCGGCTCTCAGTGCAAACGCCAGGGCCTGGCTTGGAGGGGTGTGGGTAGAAAGTGGCCGAGGGCCCGTGGGGCCGAGGGCTCCGCCATCACAAGGGGCGCAGTCCCCACGCGTTGTCGAAGGCAGGTATTTCCCGTGGGCCAGGCCGGGGCTCTAGGGGCTTTGCCCCAGCGCTGCGGCGCAGCCTGGCCCGGCAGGCCGGGGGCAGGGGGCGGTTATGCGGCATCGCGTGGCCAGGGCTTCGCGCTCACCGCCCACAATGTGCGGGGGGGGGGGGGGCAGGCCCGTGGCCACGGTGAGAGGCACCGCCGTAGCCGGGGGGAGGGGACCGCACCACGCGACCCGCGGGGGGTGGCTCAGGAGGAGCCTGTGGCGAAGCGACTGAACTTCTTCGCGCCCTTCGGGAGGGGGAGGGGCACGGGCCACAGCGAGGGAAAGAGCTGCGCACGCGCAGTACTTCACGGCGGGACGGAGATCGAGAGGGAGCGTCCCGACACCTGACGTCATCAGGCTGCGCGCGCCCCGCCGCCGGAAGTGGGCAGCATGGCGGCTCTGGTAGCACGGCTCTGCCGGGCCCCTGGCACTGCCGCCGGGCCCCTCCGCCTCCGCCTCCTCCGCGCCGGCTGCGCCCGCCCCGCCGCCGCGCTCACTGTCCCGCCCACGGCGCCCCGGCTCGCCGCTGGGCCTGGGCTGGGAGGCGAGGAGCGGGAGGCGGCCGCTGAGCTTCTCCGCGGCGGGGCTGGTGAGCTCGGCCCCCGGCCCGCTGCAGCCCTACCTGCGGCTCATGAGGCTGGACAAGCCCATCGGTGAGTCCCGGCGGGGCGGGGCGGGGCGGGGCGGGGAGCCGCCCTCCGCCCCCGCGTGCGGGAGCCCGGGCTCAGTGCCTGGCTCTGCGTCAGCCCGCGGGCCCGGCTGTCCAAGGGGCTGAGCCGCCGGGCGCAAGCGCTGTCCGCAGCTGCGGCAAGCCCCGGATTGCCCGGAGCTGGCCCTGGACAGCGCGGGTGGCGCGGTGGGTGATTGCTGCTCACTCATGCCCTCGGACGCACCTGGCATTGGCCGTTATCGGGCTAGATGGAGAATTGGTCTGACCCGGTGTGGCCGTTCCTATGTTCTACAGCAGGCGCTGGCTCCCCTCTTCTTGGGGAGTGATGTGCCTCTGCCACACCGGGATGTCGTGAGGATAAACTCCATGAAGGCTGCTGCAATTACTGGGGCCTTCAAGGGGGAGGGATCATAGAAATGTGAAGTATGGTTATAAAAATGGATTTCAGCAGCATTCACCTGCCAAGAGACTGCTGGATTGTCTATGTGCTGCAAAGTGTGTCTAGTCTGTACAGTCTCTGATCATTTTTTTGGTGTACAACTTTCAGAACCACCATTCATCCTACCACAATCTAAATCTCCTTGTTGTTTGAGCCACAAAAAATACATTGAAGTACAAACTGCCTTTTGGGTTTGAGAGCACTTTTCTTTACAAAAGAAATTCCAGTGTTTGTTTTACAAAAATCATGTTATAATAATACACCTCCACCCTGATATAACACAAATTCAGATATAACACGGTAAAGCAGTGCTCCAGGGGGGCAGGGCTGCATGCTCCAGCGGATCAAAGCAAGTTCAATATAACACGGTTTCACTTATAACGCAGGAAGATTTTTTTGGCTCCCAAGGACAGCATTATAGCGAGGTAGAGGTGTACTTCACGCAACAGAAGTCTAGTAATATAAAACACTTAAGGATCATTCAGGACAAAAGGATTGATTAACTGTTTTACAGGTGATCTAGTAAAGCACCACTCAAAGGATCCGGTGCTGACAGTTTGGTGCCCAGCAACACTGTACAATTATGGGAGAGGAAAATGTTTCTCAAGGACAGTAAGGCAAATCTCTACACTTATATATAGTGCCCTGGGATATTTTATGTCTATGACTGTCATGTGGAGGCCTCTTCCGGGGTAGTTAATCCACCTCCCCAAGAGGTGGTAGCTATGTTGACAGGAGAAGCTCTCTTGTTGACATCCTGCTAAGTACATAGATGATTAGGTAGATATAACTCGCTCACTAAGGAGTGTGGGTTTTTCACACACCTAAGCAATGTAGTTATACCAATATAGGTCTGTAATGTAGGCCTGCCCTTACACAGAGCTGTTCTTCAGGTCTGAGAAACTTGCTCACAAGTTTAGACAAAGGCTATGTCTACGCTAGCACTTGTCAGTCAGGGATGTAAAAAAACACCCCTGACAGACACAAGTTTCATCAACAAAAGCGCTGATGTGAACAGTGCTATGTCAGCAGGAGACATTCTCCTGCCAACATAACTATGCACCTCATTAGGGGTGACTTAATTATGCTGGCAGGAGAATGGCTACACGAGAGATTGTACAGCTGTGCCGCTGTAAGGTCTGTAGTGTAGACATAGCCGAAGACGTTAACACACGTTTCCAGGGACCTTTTAAGGTGAAATGGCCCGTTAACACCCCTCCAGTCATAGGGGGAAAGAAAGGGAGATGGATGGCGGTGCGGGGAGAGGGGTTGTTTTATAGATTGTTGTAATAAGACAGAAATCCAGTATCCTCTATTCTTGATAGAAGGATTGCAATTTGCTTATTCAGGTTAGATAGTCAATTAGTCAGCAGGTCATGTGACATTTGGAACAGAAAATATTTTACAGATTGGCTAGACAATTCATATAAACTCAGGAGACAAATCCATTTTGGAATATGTCCTTGTGAATAATTGTAAAGATAGTTAAATATTTGGTTTGAATAGAGATGTGGAACAAAGTGACTTAGCAAGTATGTGTTGCATCTTATGTTCTCTGTAATGGCTGATTTTATAGCTACTGTTCAAACACTGCATTCCCTCCATGGTTCAGTTTTCTGTTTTTATTGGGAAAATAGACAAAGCGTCTTTATAGTCAACATTTCAGTCAAGAAGAAGAAGAAAAAAAAAGGAGCAGAATCAAATTGTGAAACTGCAGCGCTTTGCACAGATAACCATTTTAACTGTCTCTCAGCTTTGGTGTTGCAATTTTAGAAGTTTTTAATTAGTAATTCAACACTTATGGCAACACTTTTATGGCATGCTAAAGAGTAATTCCATTTATAATTTCTCTTTTTCTAATCCCTTTCAAACTTATTTTTCTAGGAACGTGGCTGTTGTATTTGCCGTGCACATGGAGTATAGGCTTGGCAGCAGAGCCAGGCTGTTTTCCAGACTGGTATATGCTGTCACTGTTTGGTACTGGAGCGGTCCTGATGCGTGGAGCAGGCTGTACAATTAATGACATGTGGGATCGGGACTATGACAAAAAGGTAGAGAAAGCCCCATGGACTTGAAAAGAACAGACAGGCTCCTCTTAATGTTTGATGAGTAAGTAAATTGCTGGCCTTTTATTGAAGTAAGCCCTCTTCTGTCTTTCACCAAGACAAACTGGTTATTTGTCTGGTAGAAATACAGGCTTGTTTGATGAAGACTACTTCCAAGTAATCTCGCTCTCTTTTTTTTTTTTTCTTCCCTCCTGGTTCAGATGTAATCTGAGTAAAATGTAATAACAAGTAACCTGATGCTTACCATTAATCTTTGAATGGTAAAGGTGACTTTCTTTTTTGTATAAGAGAGAGCCACAAGTAGTAATGCAGTAGTGGGTCTTTGTTTTCTAGATAATTTGTATGTAGGATAAGGTACATCAGATAGTTACAATGTAATCAGAGCTTAATCAACATAAATCCACTTCTTGTAATGTTTTCCTAAAAACTGAGCAAAACCAACTGACATGCTTCTTTTAACCTTGCTAGCCATTATCTACCCAAGAACTATCAGGGATTTCTTTATCTGCATTTTGTAACTTTTCAGATGTAAATTTTTGCCAAAGGTGAATTTTATACTCTCTTAATTAAACTGGTGGCTATGGTAATGTACCCCAGATAAGAACGAGCTTTTTGTAATGTCAACTTGCAGTTTCCTCAGTAATTTTACACTAAGGGCACATCTTCACTGGCAACATTAAAGCGCTGCCGCAACAGCGCTGTAACATGGCTTGTGCAGTCACGGCATAGCACTGGGAGAGAGGTAAAAAACCCACCTCCGCGAGGGGAGTAGCTACCAGCACTGTTGCACTGTCTACACTGGCACTTTACAGCACTGAAACTTGCAGCGCTAAGGGGGGTGTTTTTTCACACCCCTGAGGGAGAAAGTTGCAGCACTGTAAAGTGCCAGTGTAGATGAGCCCTAAGAGAAGACTGGATAATTTGACACTGTTATGTTCCTGGTAATAAAAGCTGGAGTCACTTGCATAATTGTGGCCTAAATGCAACAAAATAATGAACTTAAATGAAATTGACATGAATGTAACAGTAAGGAGTTTAAAATTCATATAGAAAATTATTTTACAAATAAAACTTCAGCCAGCTGTCTTCAAGAGTGGGTTGGGGGTGTTTTAGTGGTGGTATGTCTAGTTAGTCATCATTTTGTTGATTTCCTGACTAAAACATCCCTTGCTTGGTCTTACCCACAGGTGATTTTTTCTTGAATGTTAGAGTTAAATTAGTGCAGCCATTTTTGAGTTGCATGAAGGTGAAGATGATACTTTCTATGGCCCCCAAAATATTTTTTTGTGTCTCACTTAAACTGCAGATCTATAAACTTCTAACTTTGGCATAATTGTAGTCTTAACTGAGAGAGGAAAATCGAGCCAAACTTAAAGGAAAATAGCTTAGTATTGTTAAAGTGTGCACAAATAACCCTTTTTTGATAATTTTTTTGGAGCGCAGTAAGCAGGTGGCATTCTTACCTGGCTCTGAGTACAACTGTTCTGTATAAAGTGAAAACTTACTCCTTCCCTGGGGTTTGGTTTTATTAATTTAGATAACATAAATTCAGCCTAAACTTTCTTCCCAAACTTGGTTGCTCCTACAGTTTTCCCTGCTGACCTCTCTGCCCCTGAAAGAGGTTCCGTTGCCTTCTATATCCTGCTTGGAGCTAATTGAATCCGTCCGTTATTATGACCAGGAATGACTATACAGCATCCTTATGTAGAGTTTAAGTATTTAAATGCAGGATGAGTCAACAGAAGGAGCCCTGTAACTTTATTTAATAATCCTAGAATCTTCCACCCTATTACAGACATCTTCGTACAGAAACACTTAGAATGTTTGAACAGAATTGCTTTTAAAATAGGGATATTCAGTGCAAAAAGTTAATTTCTCAATATTGCACTGAGCGCACACATAATAAAATTCAAATCTAAACTTTCTGCAGTATCTCTAATTCAGCCTCATTACACATAATCCTGCTTTCATTTTTAAAATGCTCCATATTTTAGTAGAAAGCTTTAATATTTATTCATAAATATGTACTGTATACAGGATGTGAAATGTAGTAGAGGTAATATTGGTGTAGGAACCATAACTTTTGAATTCCCTGACTCGTGGGCTTAATTTTTCCACCTTACTTTGCATTAAGAGATGAGTTTTGCCTATAATGTGTATTTTAACTCAGTATATTGGATTTAGTATTGAAACTATTCTTTCTTTTTAGGTTTTAAGAACAGCAAGTCGACCAATAGCTGTTGGAGATATCTCAACTTTTCAGTCCTTCGTTTTTCTTGGCGGACAGCTTAGCTTGGCTTTGTGTGTCCTTCTGTGTCTAAATTACTATAGGTAATGTACCTGTGATCTTTTATTCTTACACTATTTCGCTACCAGGCTAAAGCAAAGCATGATGAATTTCAATAGACAAGGCAGTTTTTTGAGAAAGCAACCAAATCCATGGTTTTAGAATGAAATAATACTTTCAGTCTTAACTACAGCATCACTCCTCTGATACTACAGTATTGTTTCTTAGACTAGGGAATAATGAGAGTACAATAGAATTATTTAAACTAAACCACATAAAGTCTCTTAATGAACCTCTTTCATTACAGTATTGCCCTAGGAGCCGCCTCTCTGTCTCTTGTGATCACTTATCCACTGATGAAGAGAATCACGTATTGGCCGCAGTTGGTTTTGGGTGAGCTTCAAAATCGCTAGTTTCCCTTCTTTCAGATGTAAATTTTTTTTTTTAAGTGTTCTGGCAAAATCTTAATAGTAGAACTTCAATATCAAATGAAGTTGCCTGAAACTGCAAATAAGGTCATTGGTATGTCCCACATTTCTTAAACAGATAGTAAAACACATGGAGTTTCTTTCCCTCATGTAGTTCCTCCTTTCCCCACACTCTGGTGTTGAGAAATAATCCGTTTGTCACCTGAGTACCAAGTAGGAGATGTGGGACATTTTTCTCCCAGCCTTGGGAAATCTTTCTTAAATATGTATTTCACCCTGTATTACAATCTTAAATTTAAATTAACTGGGGTAAACAGATGCATTGCACTGTATTCCAGATTGACCCAGTTTGGTATCCTACCTTTAAATTTTTGTTTCCCATATTTTTTCCACTTTTAGGAACCATTTTTAATATCTACCACCTTTAGTAACCACCACTGTTGTGTCTGCTCTGTTCTCCTTCCATTTTTCTTCAACAGTTCTCTAGAGCTAACGAACATTAAGCTTAGGCCCGACATTTAAAAACATGCTTAACTTGAGATATATGGATAGTCCTGCTGACTTCATTGGGACTAGTCACATGTACAGCTGTTTGCAAGATGGGTGTGTGTGTCTGTGTTAAATCAGATATAATTTAGAGAAAGAATGTGTTGCTGTTTATACTGTGTAATCTATAGGTACTTAAATGTATATGAATGTTACAAACCCAATGTGATAAACATTTAAGATTTTATAAAATTCATGTGGTTTATCATTGGTTGTTTTTTTTCTTCTTGTTTGAAAACTCCACTGCACTCCTCTGAAATTTTAAAAAAGAAGAAAACAAAGTAAAAAGAAAAGATAAAACATTGCACAGTGCAATGTACTGATAACAGCTCAGCTGTCTGCTCTTCATATACCATAGGGTTTCTCTGTTACTGTCCCTAATAGTAGCAGTTAGCCAGCATCCTCGTCAGTGCATTCTCACCAAATATTTCAGAGACTGGAATGTTAGTCACTTTCCTTCTGCTGCAGGTGCAAGAAGAGCATGGAAACCTAGGGATTGGTAGAAGGGAGACAGGTGGTGTTTCCTACTATGATCAGCACTCCTGTTTTCTCATATAACTCCTTTCTTTTCGCATGAGAAAATAATAGAATAATCCTCCCTTTTCCCCCTTCCTCATGTATGAGTTCCGTGTTTCTGGGTTCATAGATTCCAAGACCAGAATGGACCATTGTGATGATCTAGTCTGACCTTGTGTATAACATAGGCCATACAACTTCCCCAAAATAATTTCTAGGGCATGTTTTCTGGAAAAATATCCAATCTTGATTTAAAAATTGCCAGTGAGGGAGGATCCACCATGGCCCTTGATAAATGATTCCATTGGTTAATTACCCTCACTGTTAATAATTTATGCCATTATTTCCAGTCTGAATTTGTCTTGCATCAGCTTCCAGCCATTGGATAGTTATACCTTTCTCTGATAGATCAAACAGCCTATTATCAAATACTTGTTCCCCATGTGGGTACTTATAAACTGTAATCGATGTTGTTATAGCTGTGTTGGGTCCCAGGAGATGAGAGAGACAAGGTGGCTGAGGTGATGGCTTTTCCTGGAGCAGCTTTTGTTGGTGGGAGAGGCAATCTGTGTTGTTTAGCTGTAATGCTCTGAGTAAGTTTCCCAGACCTGAAGAAGACCTCTTTGTAAGCTAGGAAGCTTGTCTCTCGCACCAACAGAAGTTGGTCCAATAAAAGATATCACCTCACCCACCTTATGTCTCTAGACTATAAGCAAGTCGCCCCTTAATCTTCGCTTTGTTAGACTCAAGGAGCTCAGTCTATTTAGCTTGTCACTGTAAGGCATGTTTTCTAATCCTTTAAGCATTCTTGTGGCTCTTTGAACCCCTTCTCAAATTTATCAACATCCTTTATGAATTGTGGGCACCACAACTGGACACAGCACTCTAGCAGTGGTCACATCAGAGCCAAATACAAAGGTAAAATAACCACCCCAGTCCTGTTCAAGTTTCCCCTGTTTATGCATCCAGGGATTGCACTAGACTTTTGGGCTACAGTGTTGCACGGGGAGCTCATGTTCAGCTGAGTGTCCCCACAACTCCTGAATCTTTTTCAGAATCCCTGCTTCCCAGGAGAGAGTCCCCCATCCTGTAAGTGTGTAGGGATTAAAAATCAAAAAAACACACACATGCTTGAGTGTCAAATGTTGATTTAAAAAAAATATATAATTTAGATTGTTCCTGACTCTTACATTTTTAGAAGCCTATAATTCTGTATATTTTTTTTATTTTTGTTACTTGCAGGACTTACATTTAATTGGGGAGCCTTACTTGGGTGGTCTGCCATCAAAGGTTCATGTGATTGGTCAGTGTGTTTGCCTCTGTACTTCTCTGGAGTTATGTGGACATTGATATATGACACCATCTATGCACATCAGGTGAAGTAATAACATTAACTGTTAACTTTCTCATTGTTAGTTATGTGTGTATGTATAAAACTCACTACTTCGGACTTGCATAGCACTACTAATCTTCCCACTGCAATCAGCAGATTTAAAACCTAGAAATGCTTTTAAGAGATTCTTCTCTTATCCACTAGTTTTAAAGTGCCGTGTATACCTCGGTACATCATAGTCAATAGCAGCGGTCAAGTGCTCAGCAGTTTTGAGAACCAGGCTGCTTATTTCAGTGCCTAAAAGTGTATTTAGGAGCCTAACATTAGACACCTGTTCTTAAAAACCTTGGCCTTAAGGCAAAGCCTTTTCTATTACATCCCTAAAACTACTTTCCCCACCCACGACGTCTCAACTTGTGAATTGCTAAGGGTATTATGTTTTTTCTAATAACCTTCTTTATTCTAGGATAAAAGAGATGACATGGTCATTGGTGTGAAGTCAACAGCACTACGGTTCAATGAAAACACAAAGCAATGGCTCAGTGGCTTCAGTGTTGCAATGCTCGTGGGTCTGAGTGTGGCAGGAATAAACTGTGAACAGACTTTCCTCTATTACACAGCTGTGGCTGCCATCGGTGCTCACTTAGCTCACCAGGTTTGATATGATTTTTGTATTTCTTTTCTAAGTGGAAGCTCTAGATTTCAAATCCTGTATCAGTTTACCTAAAATATTCCGCCATCTTGTCTCAAACTGCTGCAGCAAAAAGAAGGCTTTTTAATAACAGCTACAGGCAGGTCTGTCTTTATACACCTAAGCATATAGCAGCCTTTTCTCTTCTCCTAATGTGTTTATTGTAGCCATCACCATGCCATTTTGATGCATGACTTAGAGTACAATAGGTTCATAATAGAGTAGAACCTCAGAGTTTCAAACACCTCAGAAATGGAAGTTGTTTGTTACTCTGAAATATTTGTAACTCTGAACAAAATGTTATGATTGTTCTTTCAAAAGTTTACAACTCAACATTGACTTAATACAGCTTTGAAACTTTATTATGCAGAAGAAAAATGCAGCTTTCCCTTTATTTTTTTAGTAGTTTGCATTTACTACTGTACTGTATTTGCTTTTTTCTTTTCCTCTGCTGCTGCTGCTGCCTGATTGTACTTCTGGTTCCAAATGAGGTGTGTGGTTGACTGGTCAGTTCGTAACTCTGGTGTTGGTTACTCTGAGGTTCTACTGTACATTAGGATCGTTCACTTAAATTAAAAGGTGTATAAAGGTTAATGAGGGGGAAAACTAAATGGCTCAGTGGCTTGGCAATGGATGCAGAATCTTAAACGGGGTTATGCTCTGAAAAACAGCAATGGAAAAATGACGTTGTTTTTGTCTCCCAGTAACTCAGTGAAATTGGCACCGCTTACAAATGAATACATATTTTCTAACTGCAAGCCCTGCAAACTCAGTCTGGGATCTGAAAGGCAGTCGGGGTTCCCTTTGTCTCATACTTTTATCACCAATTGCAAATATCCTACAATTGTAATTCAGTTAACAATTCTGTGTAAGTGCCAGGAAATAATCCAGCTCACTGTCTCATACCTATATTGGTTTTAGTGATCTGATGAGTAAAATATAGTAAAAATCCAACTTACTTTAATCAATAGAATGAGCAGCTGGGACTCATTTTTATATACTCACATTTCTGATTTTTAAATTCAGTCATCAGTTCATATCCAGACCTAGCTTGTAGTGATGGTAAGTAGTCTGTAGAAAATGAACCGGTGGTCTCAGTAGTAGACTGGTGGTAGTAGAAGTGTAGAGGTAGTTCCTGGTAATAGAGAAGAGTCCATATCCCAGCTTGCAGCCTTGTTAGTAGTTAAGAATATCATTGGCATGCAGTCTGATCTATGATCTCCCCCACATCAGGGTTGTGAGGTGCATTAGGGTGATTTGGGGAAGCTCGCACATCTGATATGGTGCTGTCCTCTATGGATAGATTTCATTCTCTGACTGCTGGCCTGGCATCTTTCATGAGCACTAAATTCCCTCTTTCTTACCGTGCAAATATTGAATGGCCAGAATTCCCTTACATGGGAGTTGGCACAGCATGAGAACTTCTGTTCTCCAGACCAGGTAGGCTTGGATATTTGAGAATGAAAATATAAGACTCTGTGGGAAGGGGAGTATAGAACAGTTATCAAGAACAACATAACGGATCATTCGTCCCTGTGCCCATGCAAATGCATACACAGAAGTGATATTCGGAAGGTAATTAGGTATTCAACTGTCTTTAGTTTGGTAGCTGTTATGACCTTTTTCAGAAAGTTAATTGCAGTTGTCTTTTGCTATTCATCTAATGCCCTCTCATCTCTTTTCCCACATGCCCCCATCTTGCACTTGCTTCTCTGTTGCTTGGTCGTCATCCTGTTTTGTACCCTGAACATCCCACTGCAACTCATTTTAAGTAGCAGTGTTCCCCAGTGGAGGCAGCTAGGCTGGCTAATCCTTATTTCCAGCTGCTATTGCAGGTCTCCTGTGAGTTTTCTGTGGATGACAATTTGAGAACCCCTTTCCTGTGAACTCTTGTGTGTGTTTGTATTGAATCTTTGAGCCAGATTTTTAAAGGTACAGATAATACCCTATGCACCTGTTGTCTGTATCTTTTGGTGCTTAAATACCTTTGAAAATCTGGTCCTTAGTATCCATACCTGTTACTCATTATCTGTACCTTTCTGGTATATCTTCATCCATTTATCAAGCGCATTTAGGCAGACCTCTGTGTCTGTATCTAATCCAGTGCTGGCACCGAAGCTAGCATGTGTGGAGCTCATTTTGAGTCCCTTGAGGTAGGGACCTGTGTCTTCTCTGAAGTGTCTGGCATGCTTGTGGTACTATAGATAATAACAACAGAACATTATACTGTACTTTCACAGATTTACACTTTGGACATACACAAACCTGAAGACTGTTGGAAGAAGTTTACCTCTAACCGCACAATCGGACTTCTACTTTTCATAGGGATTGTAACTGGAAATTTATGGAAAAGAAAAGATCCCAAAGAAATGAATGCAATCAACACTGATATTTAGTCATTATTTAAAAAAAAAAAAACTATTCAAAAGTAAAAGCACCTTATCCGCAACTGCTACTAGTTTTGCTTAATTAAAATATTTGGCCAAAGCATCTGTTTTTAAGAAGATACTTCAGCAAACAGAATTATTGTTAGTGTGTGCCTTGTGAATACACTTTAAAGACTGAACTAGCAGTGATCTTGGCAACTAAGCTTCTCTGCTGCTTGTGGTGATCTTTTATTGTAAAATCCTTGTACTCCCTCTTGCAAGGAATCTTTTGTAAAATGTTGACTACTGCCCTGGCAGTCTGTAAAACTCTCAGTAGGTTTCTTAGAGTCATGGTTCATGTGAAAATGTAGTAATTTTGTAATATAAAATAAAACCTACTGTGTGAAGTTTTCGTGGTTTGATTTTTGCAGTAGTTTGTTTTGCATGAAATATTTAGGTCCAGTAAATCATTTTTTATCCTGCCAAGTTTAGAAGCATTTATACTTTGGTTCAGGGTAATAAGTAGAAGAACGACTTGCCTGTCTGATTGGCCAGCTATGGTTCCAAGCCAGGTGGAAATGCTTTGCTGGAATCTATTCATGGGCCTCAATATTTTACCTTTTTTAAATCCTTTTTGAAAACAAACTTCAGCTCACTTTTTGTAAGCAATGTTGCAGATCTGCCAAGAATTAGTGATTGGAATATGGGCTATATATAAAAACAAACCCAAAATAGCCCAGAACTATTAAAAAACATACATGGCCATTCAAGTTGTTTGATGTTACAAATCTAATCATGTCTTACTTTCACTCCTTTGTGTTTATTACCCTTCAAGATTGTAAGATTTTTGGCGGAAGGACTTGTCTTTCTCTGTGTTCTGTAAAGCCTCTAACATGCTCTTGAGCACAGTAAAAGTAATAATCGAATGGCAAATACGTAGGTGAGAACTACTTAGTATTTTTATTTGTTTCTATTATGAATTTTATCATTTAGTAGGTGGTCCAACAGTTCTTTTATTGGCCCTTAATACAGGGCTGTATCCTGCAAGGTTCTGGGTGCTTTAATATTCTATTGAAGTCAAAGGGTTGAGGGTGGTCAGCCTCTCACAGGAGTAAGTTCAATGACGGTGACTTTCAGTAATGTCCTCGATAGTGTGTGATTTACAAGTGAAGCTGCTCAGCCAGCCTGTCATTCCCTCACTGATGAAACTCTGTAAAGAGAATGTACTGTGTAACTTCTGGAGTTAGTTTCTATATAAGGAACAGCAGACACACCTATGGCCGAGTTGCTTCCCTGGCATATCTTTTAGATGAGGCAGGTGTAGTTTCCTGAAGTAATGAGCTATGACAGTTCTGGTAAGTAAGCCACCACACCCTCAACCAAGTTCTTGCGGGAAGACCACTGCCCCCACGTAGAGTCCCATTGAAACCACTAGCCCATGGGTACACGGATCTGTTTGCACTGAGTTTATTGCAGGATTAAGCCTGACTGTCATTTTTTTATAAGGCTTCCATCTTACTTTTATAATTCTTTTGTTAATTATTTTTTTCTCAAAACAAAGTAATTTTCTCTTACTCTGAACAAACAAAATATTTTAAGCAAAAAGTAAACAAATTAAGAATCTTGCTCTCTAAGGATGCTTTTTTCAATCAAGTCCTACATAACACGACTCCAAGTATTTCCATATATTTTAGCAACGCATGATAGTTTTGTTTTTCCTGGTGGCTTTTAGATGTTTGGGCCAAGTTTTTTCTAAAACTAGGTAAATTCTCTCTTGTCCTCTATTTGTTCTGTTTTTTAAAAAATATTAAATGGAGTGTGCTCTAGATATCAGGGACTTTGAGACTTTAGATCTGCCTTTAAATTAACCGTTGCTAATTAAGGTATTGCGCGGCTCTATAAAAGGGTAGCTGCAGTTTTAGGTTTTAAGCCATCTACTCAAAGCTGTGGTGTTGTCATTGGTGATCCTGGGTCACCAATAAGGAGAGAGAGAAA
Organism: Mauremys reevesii; assembly: GCF_016161935.1. Lineage (NCBI taxonomy): Eukaryota > Metazoa > Chordata > Testudines > Geoemydidae > Mauremys > Mauremys reevesii. The sequence goes on along the minus strand of NC_052627.1, from coordinate 18,485,548 downwards.
GCCATGATAACTTTTAGCTTCCTTGTTGTCAAAAAAAAAAAAAAAAAGGGTGGGGAGACAAAACTATTAAAAGAATATCATTAAGGTAACAGCACAGTTAAAGTGGCTCAGTTGGTTTGTTCTTTCCTTAAAATACAAACAACCCCCCCACCCCCGATATTCTGGAAGTGGGTGGAGAATTTCATTTGTCATCCTCATCTTGCGGGAGAGGGGGAAGGACAAAACAAAATGCACAACCCCAGTTTATTTATCAGTACCAGTTTAAACTGTTGGCTTACTAGCCAAATCTAGACCAGTGCTTTCTGGTAGCCTCTATTCTGTTGAGGATTCTGGCCTTTTAAAAAACAGTTTCCCATGTTCCAGATTCTCAGTTATTAACGTGTTGCATCTGAGTCTCCAAATCATTAGTAATTATCAGTATAACTTGTCCATAGGTGCATGCGTTTGCCTATTTGACTTTTGTTGTCTCTCTGAGAAGAAAAGAAAGATGCTGCAGCTAATAGAAGGAAGAAACAAAAGAAGCCTGTACCTGTCGCACTTCATTCCGATCCATTTCACTCACACCAATGCCACACCGAACAAGGAAACTCCGAACAGGAGAGTGACCTGAATCCTTAAGGAAAACAAAACCAAATCTGAATAGTGCCTTGAGAAGACAGACCACACCCTGTCACATACGAAGAATGGTAGACAAACCCAAAATGAAGTCATTGACAATGTCCATGTAGTCTCAGGATTGTTTTAAATACAACAGTCTACTCTAGATGGGTGGCTTGAAGGTGTTCAAGATCCTTGAAACTGCATCATCAAACCAGCTGGGTAGGGTTTTTTAAGTGGATCGATCCATCCAAAATGTTCCCTCTTTTCCTAAAATTGGATTTTTGTGCATTAACTTCTCCCTGTAGTGCATATAATCCCCACCCCCAGTTTGGAGTTCTGAAGTAGTATCTTCAGCTATATTTGGTATGAGAGCTTGACATTACTGCTTGATTTTAATTCGGTACATTTTGCCAGTAATGAGAGATGCAGCTTAGGTAGTTGAGGTACACCACTGTGTGTGAGTGGACTCTCAAACTCTAAAGGCCAGCACTGGCATGGATAACCAGTGATCTTTAGGGAAAAGCTGTGATAGCTCTCAGCCCTGCTGATGGATTTAAAATTTTAAATAGACTTGTTTTTTCAAAGCAGTCTTCAAAAGGAGAAGGCTTGAGGGTGTGGGGAAAGAGTTAATGACAAGTATGGAAGAGAACATATGTACACATTTTTGCAAACCAGATCCCACTTCCCCTATAGGTCAGCTTCAACTATTCTGTCCCCATCTATTCTCTATGTAATGGTGCAGGGGGTGAGGGGCCAAGAATCTCAAGTTCCTTGAAGTTCATGGTTTTGCTTCTACAAATCTCCTTGATCTCCCTGATGATGAGCCTGCAGGGGTGGAATGTAGATACCCTGGTATAAAGAGCGCCAGTGGCTGAACTGTCTGAAATTCATCCTTGGTATGGAGGCTATTGAAGGCCCCCCTAGACCACGTAAACCTTGTACAGCCAGAGATTGTAGATGTCTTAGATGTCAGTAGGCTAGTATATAAGGTATTCAAGGATTAGGAATACTGGATCTGTGATTGCGTGTAGTGGCCCAGAAATCTTCCAAAGGGGCTGAATTAATGCCCCAGAGCCTCTTTCTGAGCTGGGAGATGAATTCCATCCCCTTTGTAAACCACCCATGGAGTTCCCCAGATACAATCAGGTTACTTAGGTTGGGATTTTCAAAAGTAGCTAGAGGATTTAGGAGCACAAGTTCCATTGACTTTCAGTTGGACTGGTGCTCCTGCAAGTCATGTAGGAGCATTGGAAAATCCAAATCTTGGTCTTCCATGGCAGAATTTCAAATTACACAGGGTAGCAGCTCTGGAGCTAGACGTGTTAAAACAGTAAACAACTATTTTGAAGTGCACTGGTCTTTATTTTTTGAACTGTAAGAATTATTACAAAAATCTCAGTGTTTGTTTTAGTCACAAATGTGTACTTATTGTAAGCGCTATGGCCCCAGTTCTCAACTGACTTGTAGTAGTGTAAAAAAGTAGAAGTAATATTCACTGCAGGCTGTAGAGTCAAACCAGTGTAAAACTGATGGTATAAAGAATCAGTCCACTTATGTCAAAATATTTACCCATTATTTTATGTTTACGTGCTCATTTCTTCTGTTCTCCCTTTCTTTCGCCCATTCATTTTCTTTCGTTCTTTCTCTGTTGGAACATATTTTTTTACCCCTTGCTTACTTATTTTTTTAATTAAAAAGCCAATTTTCATAATGGTTTTAATCATACCAAACTCAGGACATTTTAAATTTCGTTTTCTATAATAACTGTAACTCAACCACATTTCTTGTGTGTGTATATATACAACAGGGGTGGCCAACCTGAGCCTGAGAAGGAGCCAGAATTGACCAATGTACATTGCCAAAGAGCCACAGCAGCCCCTCATCAGCTCCTCCACCCCACTCCCAGCACCTCCCACCCACCGGCAGCCCCACTGATCAGCGGCTCCCCCTCCCTCCCAATCAGCTGTTTCATGGTGTGCAGGAGGCTCTGGGGTGGAGGGGGAGGAGTGAGGGCACGGTAGGCTTGGGGAGGGGGCAGAAAGTCGTGGAGTGGGGGCAGGGCCTGTGGCAGAGCCAGGGGTTGAGCAGTGAGCACACACCCCCCCCGGCACATTGGAAAGTTGGCGCCTGTAGCTGCAGCCCCAGAGTCGGTACCTACACAAGGAGCTGCATATTTAACTTCTAAAGAGCCGCATGTGGCTCCGGAGCCACAGGTTGGCCACCCTGATATACAAGATTGACAACCTATATTCAAAATGTAACAAGGCACTTGAGTTACTATGTGAACAAAGATTTCAGTTCTGAGTTTTGCAAGATTAAATCTCACCCTTGGTATTGCACCATGTATTTCTTTTGTATCTAACATACATCATTTTGTGATGGAAAAATAGATGACTGTTCTTACAAAATATCTTTTCAGGTCAATTTGTGATATCCTGTAATTAAATTCCTTGATGACAAATAGCCAATAGCAATTTTGGAATGCCGCCTGGTTAATTTACATGTTGCAATTTGTGTAGCATATGGATATATAAGGGACTCGGTTGAAGTTGGACCAAGAAAAGCGATCTCTCCAAGACTGCTCTGCAAGTGGTATGTGGATATTTCTTTATTTAGTTTGACAGAGAATTTGGCAAAGTTCAATGTATTCAAACTTGTGAAAGCTGTTAGCTGCTGAGTTGGTTATTTCTGGGAAGGGAAGTTAGTAAAAATGTTTAGTTCTCTGCTCAACAAACCAATTAAGGTAAAATGAAATATGCTGTCAATCCTATTAGTGGGCATTTGACAAAATTATGCACCTAAGCTGAAAAGCAGAAACGTTTGTTTGTTTGTTTGTTTTGCCTGCCACTGTTCAGATTTTATAAATATATTGACACTGATATTTCCCAGAAAGATCAAGGCTGATTTTACTGAAAAATTAACTTTGATACAGTTTAAATTTAGCTGCATATATTTCAAAATGACCAATGGAGACAAAGTACATCTTACTAATGGTATTGGGGTTGTGAAACAGATTTCAGAAGAATTCAAGGAAACTTCTATCCTATGTGCTTTGGAATTATCCATGTTTTAAGAGAAGGCATATGTTGCTTGCTGTTTTCAGGACGCTCTATCTATTTTCTTCCCTCTTGAAAGATGCAATGATCTCGTCACCTGCAATCTTGTTCGGTCACCGAGATCAGGGCCGGTTCCAGGCACCAGCAAAGAAAGCAGGTGCTTGGGGTGGCCAATGGAAAGGGGCGGCACATACGGGTCTTTGGTGGCAATTCGGTGGCGGGTCCCTCAGTCTCTCTTGGAGGGAAGGACCTGCCGCCGATCGCAGCTTTTTGTTTGTTTGTTTGTTTGTTTTTTCCCGCTGCTTGGGGCCGCAAAAAAGCTGGAGCCGGCCCTGACCGAGATGTGTATAGTATTAGTAATGGCAGAGTACCAGAGGCTCAGGTACTACAAAGAGCCAGAGCAGAGCATACATGCTGCTCGTGCTGTTTGCAATGGTCTCTGCTGAAGGTGTACCCAGTCCCTAGTGTAACTGAAAAGCTTCTCCGGTAAACTCAAGGTGTGTGACAGCACTGTGTATCTGCACTTAAACTCAAAGAGCGCCAAAATACACGTTTGTCTAGGGCATTGTTTTCTCTAAGGCTGGACCTGGGGGCAATAGCTCCGTTGCTGGCAAGCTTCCAGAGGACTCTGGAGAGCAATTCTTGTCTCTAGTCTCTGAGTGGTGCCTCACATCTCAATCCGCTCTGCAGGCTTATTTAGACATGGCAGATTCTGCAGCCAGGGCCATGACGACGGCAGTGACTACACACAGATCATCCTGGGTGCAGTCCTCAGGGATTCCTGGGGCAGTGCAACGATTGAGGACCTCCCTTCTGAGGCCTGTGCTCTATTTGCATCTAAAACAGAGGAGGAGTTACACACGCTAAGAGATTCAAGAGTGGTGTTGAAGTCTCTGGGCCTTTATATGCCAGCAACAAAGAGGACAAAACATCACCCTCAATGTTAGTCCAGGCAGCAATACGACCCCTTCTGCCAGCCTGATCTGTCCAAGAGGAGACAAAAGCCCATCAGGAGGAAGCCAATGCCTGCAGCTTCCTCATTTTCTTCATCCCAGCAGCCACAGACCTCAGAGCAGTCATTTTGACTTTTACGTTGAGGACAGCGCACTATCCAACCCAGATCTCACCTGGCTTTTTCCACCTTTCCGGGACAGATTGTCCCATTTTCTGCATTGGACAAGTGGGTGCTAGTCCTGATGGAATTGGGATATACTCTCCAGACTCCTCTCTATCCCAATCCCTCTTCAGGGCAGATATGCCAAACCCACGAAAAAAACGCAGAGATTGGGCTTGTTTTTGGCTTAATTGGCTTGTGAGTTGCTTTTTGGCTTGTTGCTTCTTTTGTTTGATCGGCTCCCGGCAAGCAGGGGCAAATGGGGAGAGAGTCAGGGGTGCACAGCAGGCCCACCACAGTCCCAGACTGCACGCCGGGGGGATCTAGTCACACAGAGTGTTGGGGTTCTTAGGGATTGGCTTCTTTTGAAATGGGATTAGCTTGATCTTTGGCTTTATTGTGAAAGTCAGGGTGCTTATTTACCACCTGAAAGTTGGCAACTGTGCTTCAGAGACCCCTCTCATGAGTTCGTGCTGAGGCAAGAGGTGCAGACTCCTACGTTCTTTGGGAGTGATGGAAGAGGTGCCCCTTCTTCATCAGTGCAGGGGAGTTTGTTCCTGATATTTCCTAATACTCAAAGCCAGAGGAGTGCTCAGGCCCATACTGGATGTTTGGAACCTGAACAAATAGACCAAGAAGATAAAGTTCCATGTGATATCCCTGACTATGATGATCCCTTCCATGGATCTGGGAGACTGGTATGCTGCCCTTGACTTACAGGATACTATTTCGATGTAATGATCCGTCCTGGCCACAGGAGATTTCTGAAGTACATCATAGAAGACAACCATTACCAGTTCATCGTTCTGCCCTTCAGTCTATCATCAGCACCTAAAGTTTTTACCAAGTGCATGGCTATAGAGGCAGCCTACCTTTACAAAGGAGACATCCACATGTATCCTCACCTGGACAACTGGTTGGTTCATAGTTGCTACATACGCCAGGTATGGGCCACTGTACACCAAATGTTGTCTGTTCAACGTCCTAAAACAGAACAAAGAAAAATCAACCTTAGGGGCTCTGCAAGGGATGGAATTAATTGGGGGCATCCTGGATTCAACCTTGGCCAGGCCTTCCCTGCGTCTTTCCATATTTCACACACTATGAGATCTCTGTGCATCCCCGCTCATGAGCCATTCCCAGACCACTGTGAGGAGTTGTCTCAGACTTGGGTCCTATGACAGCATGTACATGTGTCACTCCTCATACCAGGCTGCACCTCACAGGTTTGCAGATATGGCTCAAGTCAGTTTATCACCCTCATATTCATCACCTAGACAAGCTGGTGCACATCCCGGACAGGGTACTGTCATCTCTGACATGGTGGGTGAGACAAGAGCATCTGTGCAGGGGAGTCCCACTTTCTCCCCCTCCCTATCATGACTGGCAAATGGATGCCTCAGCTATGGGGTGGGGAGTATATCTGGTGATCTTCAGGCTCAAAAACTGTGGACAACCCATGAGGCCACATCTCACACAAATGTTCTTGAATTATGTGAAATATTTTGTGCGTGTCGGCAGTTCTTGCCTCACGTCCACATATCCAGGTGCTCACCAACAGTCCCACAGCCCTGGTTTATGTGAACAAATGGTGGGGTGCCAGGTTGGACAGGAGAATGTCAAGCTGTGGAATGGGTGCATTTGGAGCTCAGTCACTCTCAAGCCATCACACCTGCTGGGGCTTCAAAATGGCCTGGTGGATCGTCAGAGCAAGTCTTTCAGTTTGGACTATAAGTGGTCTCTCAATGTGAATGATCTAGCTTGGCTGTTCGATATGGGAGGGATGGTTCCCATCCATAGATCTGTTTACGATGTGACAGAACAGGAAGGGTTCCTGTTTCTGTTCCAAGGCCCACAATCAATATCAGACGTTGTCCTGTTTCAGTGGAACAAAGAGCTTCTATGTGCACACCCGCCATGTTCCTGATTCCGAGGGTCCTTTTCAAGCTCAGGATAGAATGTTCCTTATCGCTCCAGTCTGGCCAAGACAGACATGGTATTCAGCTTGGGTCACATTCGGACCTTTGCGAACTGTCCACTCACGAGCCTTTACTATTACCAGTAACCAGAGTCCTACTGATACAGAATCATGGCCAGGTGCTGCACCTGAATCTGCAAGCACTGCACCTTGCGGCATAGATCATCAGTGGTCGAATATAGAGGAGGCACATTGCTCTGCAGCAGTCCAGAATGTGCTCCTTAATATCAGGAAGCCATCCGCATGAGCTGCTTGGCTTAGTAAAACTGGAAATGTTTTTCCATGTGGGCAGCTTCCCACAGTGCATCCCCAACTCAGACAAAGATTCAATCAATTCTCGACTGTCCTTAAGGAGTCAGGTCTAGCCCTCAGTTCTGTTTGGTACATCTGGCAGCCATCTTGGCATTTCACCTTTGTGTAAATGGTAAGACTGTTTTCAGTCACCCAGTCATGACCAGGTTTCTGATCGGCAGAAACCATCTATCAGAGACCAATGCCTTCCTGGGATTTGAATCTGGTGTTGTCTGCACGAATGGACCTCCTTTTAAACTCTTAACATCGTGCTGGTTTCTATACCTGTCAGCAAATATGGACTTCCTAGTGGCCATCACCTCCGCCTTGAGGGTGGGAGAGGCAAACGCATTGGTCACAGATCCACCCAATACAATGTTCTACAAAGACAAGGCTCAGCTGAGACAACATGGCAGGTTCCTCTTAATGGAGGTATCTGATTTCCTCTTGAATCAGTCTATTTACTTGCCAATTTTCTTTCTGAAGCTTCATATGCACAAGGACATGTGGAGGCTCGACACCTTGGGTGTTTAGCAAGTTTGGACATTTTACCTAGATAGAACAAAGTCTTTTCAGGTTGCTTCTGAGCCTTTGTCTCATATGCAGAACATATATGAGAGGCCATTTCTAGAAATGGATCACCAGCTGCATTACAATCTTCTGTGATGCCAAAGGAGTTGGACCGCCTGCAACACTCACAGTGCACTCGATCAGAGCTCATTTGACCTCAGCAGCATTCCAGGCACACATCTGTGTAGAGCAGCAATGGGGTCTTCCATTCGTACTTTCACCAGACATCACACCCTGCCTGCTGCATCAGGAGAGGACACAAACATACAAAGGCGGTCCTGCAGTCCGTCTTCTGTTGAGACTCCATGCCCCACGTCCTGGGGTAATAGTGTGAGAGTCACCTGATGTAGTGGACACATAAAAGCACTCAAAGAAGAAAAAATGATTACTCGCCTTCTCATCTCGAAGAACAAGAGTTGTGTTGCATGTGGCCGTTATACAACCCATCCTCCTTCCCTGGCACCAAAGTCTACCACTGGCATTCTGGTGCAAAGGAACTGGGGGAAGGAGGAAAGGGCAGAGTGGCTCTGCCCTTTATACTCTCACTTTGAAGCACCGGGAGGGAGTTTGGTTGTGGGTGGGACCTCCCTTATAGATACGAGCAGGGAAAACTTTCTCCAGCACCAGTGCACATGGCATGGTGTAATGGACATACAGTGTAATGGAGATATGCAACACCTCTTGAAGAACAGCAGTTATGAGAAGGAGAGTAACCGTTTTTTCCTTTGTGAAAACCCATTAATAAATGCCATTCAAACATACTAAGAAAATTATGTATTTTGATATGGTGTCAAATAAAATCCAGATGTACTAAAGGGACATCAACTATGAAACTAGTTGATTTACAAAATTAATTGAATGTAGTTTCTGATCCAGTGCCTGTTTCGGAGCCCTCGCTACTTTTTGTTGTTTTACAGTCAATCACTTTTTCTTATTGCTTAAACATGTGCTCCTCTCCCATGTTACTGAGTGAAAGACACACATAAAAACCAAGGGAAAGCAAGTCACTGACTACAGGGGAAACAATTAAACCCACTACAGTTAAATGTATAAAGTGAGCAAACTAAAAAATCAGAAAAATGTTTTGTTTCATCTTTCATTGATAGTAATCTTAGGTGTTATGTGTCACAGTAGTGGCTGAGTAACTGTCACCATGTAGTAGCTGCAACATTTTCAGACTTAGGTGATTTGTTAAGTAGGTGTGCCTTTACTATGTACATTTATAATGGGTACAATACATATTCTACATATGTACAATACTATACGCTGTTGTCTGCCAGAATCATTCCTGATTTAAGCAAACCATCACTGAAGTCAAAGGGAATTTGCCAGAGTAAAAGACTGTGTGAAATCTAAATGTTTGGCTAAGTGTCAGCAGGAGCAAGAAAATTCTGACTTGAGGGCTAATCTCTGTCTTTGAGAACAGCAGCAAGAGAGATTTCTGTTTCTGCAATGATGTCTGTAGTATTTTGCATTGTGATGGTCTCAGATCACACATACCAAGTAGGATCAGCGTAGGTCTGAAGTCACCTGGAGATGGCCAAGGAACTGTTAGATGTTGCTGGAAAATATGCTGGCCATTTAGTTAGTGGCACCCTTTCCTTTGAATCAGGAATGAACTATGCCCCAATGTGATGTTAGGGGAAAATATGCTTTTAGATTGAAACGTCACCCATTAATAACCTGGTCTGAAGAAACTGGTCTAATCCCATTAACTACAATTTGACCTAAGATGTCCACCAAAACTATCCAGGCTTTCTAGCATTGCTTCTGATGAAGTGAGAAACATAATACCATTTCATAAAGCAATGTGAGTAACATTCCCCTAATTGCATCCCCACAATGACAAGATACCCTGACTGTGCAGCCTGCTAATCACTAACAGAGCTTTTTAACGTGTTCCTTTTATTTTTCTTTCCAGGCTGTAAACTTCTAAACTGATTTAGTGAAACTAGAAATGACTTCGTCCCCTGTTATTACGAGTCAGCCCCAGTTTGGCATTGCTTCTATTGCACGTAATTCCTGGCAGACAGAGACATTTGACTGCTGCAGTGACTGTAAAGTCTGTAAGTGAATGTGAATATCTGACTTTTGTTTTGGCTTGTGGTGTCTTGAGTTTTGGATTAATGTTATATCTCTGTTCATTAATGGGAGTGACTTTTAAATGAGGGTGGTGGAATAGTTGTCTATTATTTAAATTACAAAAGAATGGCTTGTAGTGAGTGGTCCCCCATGCATACTGTGAGCCAGCCACTAGATGGCAAGATCACTCACCCATTCATTCACGTACACCAGGGGTAGGCAACCTATGGCACGGGTGCCGAAGGCGGCACGCGAGCTGACTTTCAGTGGCACTCACACTGCCCAGATCTTGGCCACCGGTCCGGGGTGCTCTGCATTTTAATTTAATTTTAAATGAAGCTTCTTAAACATTTTGAAACCTTATTTACTTTACATACAACAATAGTTTAGTTATATATCATAGACATAGAAAGAGACCTTCTAAAAAGGTTAAAATGTATGACTGGCATGTGAAACCTTAAATTAGAGTGAATAAATGAAGACTCGGCACACCACTGCTGAAAGGTTGCCGACCCCTGACATACACAGAGCGAGTGCTGGTACTTCTGCTCCAGTCAGACAACTGAGGGTCACAGATCTAATGGGCTGGTACCAGCTGGTAAGAAATCTATACTGTGCAGACAACAGACACAACTACTCAATATCAAACACACAGGTGGGACTAAAACTTTGGTCTTTCAATTCCAAACTATAGACCTCTACTACTTATGTTAAAGAAGAACTCCACACCTGGTACTCTTGTTTTAAAGAGAGACCTTCACACTAAACCTTCAGCCCTCAGACCACATGACATCTATATTTTTTTATTTACGATTACATTTACTTGCTACCGCTGTTCTGAAATGAGTCTTTTGTTCTTCTGAGGAACAGTCCTACCCACACATCATGGTTTATTGTTGAATCAAAATATTTACCAAAGATCTACATGAACTAAACACAAACCAAGTCTGCACTATATACTAACAAAACCAGCTGGTGTTCCAATCAAACATAATGGTGTGAAACTCAAATATCAGCTATTTGTTTTGCTCTCTAAAGTTCATTATGAGATATCAGATTATTTGATCCTGTCTTTCCATTCTTTGAAGGACCTGAATAGTGATGTCATGTACGGCTGTCACCTGCTACTTAATTGGTTATGGGGGGGAGAGGTAACAGTTTTATGTGACATCATTGCTGAGGTCTTTCAAAGATCCCACCTTCCTTTCCGCAGGCTCTGGCCCATTGGCACATGCCTAACTGTCTCCTTCTCTTTGTCTAGGCACTTCTATGTCTCTCCTAAAAGTGGTGGTGAAAGTTAACTGACTGCATAAATGGTGGGGAGAATATCCATTTGTTGTTTTGTCTTTATGCAGGTGCATGTGGAACATTCTGTTTCTGTTGTCTTGGATGTAAAGTTGCAAAAGATATGGGTGAATGCTGCTGTTGTGGCACAAGCGTTGCCATGAGGACTCTCTACCGGACAAGATACAGAATCCCTGTTAGTTACTATCTAATCCTTTGTTTATCCTATGCTCAAAAGAACATGGGATCACCAATGAGGGGAGGAATGACATGAAAGGGACCTGGAAAGAATTATAGCCATAACATTAGTGTCACAGTTCATGGCAACTGCACCTGTGTTCCCCCTCTGTGGCCATCAAGGGCACCCACTCTTTAGCTTCACACTCCCCCGCTGTCATCTCTCTTAGGTGGAGACATGTCTCTCTCCTTCCTGACTTGGGTATTTCCAGGCTGCACAGTCCCCTGCCTACATTGTGACATCCCCAGCAATCCAGACTGCCTAATCGGCCTGCGTCTGCACTTCACTTTCTCTCTAAGGACTATGAACAGCTGTAATAGCCCACTGTGTAAATTACTACACAGCTCCTTCGAAGCAAGCATACTTATTCTTAGGTTTTCTCTGCAATGATTTTACCCTGTTAAAACCGGAGAAGAACATATGAGCATGCTAATAAGCTTACCAGAGATCACCCCCACTCTAACAAAGGCTCTGGTAGGAGCAAGTCTTTCAAACCTCACAAAGGGGCTTTTCTGTGATCACAAGTTCATAACAGCCTAAGCTCAGAACTAGCACAAACCAGGAATAGTTCAGACTTTCCTGTATACAGCTTCAGACTTTGGGAACAGGTAGTCAGCAAACCATGGTCTTCTCTGTAGCTTCAATAGGTTGGATCTTTGCCTAGCCAGAGGAGGGAATTTACATTCACCTCCTCTCAGGTATTCCCCAGGAAACCCACTTAACTCTTCTTTCTCGCTGGGCACATTGTTCAGTTTAGTCTTCTGGAGCTCCCAGCACTTCCCAAAGTTTACATTGGTCGTGTCTCTCCCCTAAAAAGTAAAATACAATAATACATAAACTTGGCATTTGTAATACAGTAGACTCCAAAGACACTTAAACTTACTCATGTGTTTAAAGGATATTGAAAAAATGAGATTCAGCTTAATGTCTCTAGGGAAGAATAAATCCAAAACTCAGATACTCTATTGGTGGAAACACATGGAAAGGAATAACACTGAAATGTACTTTGGGGGTGAAACTGATCAGTAAATTAGATATAAGCTTACAAATGTAATATAGCAACAACGAAAGACCAATGAAATTTTGGAATCTGTAGAAATATACTGTAAATTGGATTTTTCAAAAAAGCTCAGCTCCTATTTAGGCATCTAAATGAATTATCCAGATTTTCAGAGGTGCTCACAATAGCTTCTGGGTGATGAGCACTATTCATAATGTACTTAGGAACCAAGATCTTTTTAAACCCTGTCCCTTAGTCACAAAGCAGGAAGGCAGGAGTAGTTCTGTGTGATCCTAGTGAGCCCACACCTACAATATTTGGTTCACTGGTGGGATCTTCAGTACCAGAAGAATGTAGATACACTGGAAGGAAATTGGAGAACAGCAGTGAAAATAATTAGGAGCCTAGTATTACTGGCTCAGAAGAAAAATTAAGAGCTAATATATATAGTTTGGCCAAGCAATAATACAGGGGATTATAACTACAAAGTCTGAAAGGTGTAGAACAATATTTTAAGGTGTGGTATAAGAAATATTAATAGGATGAAGGTAAGAAAAGGAAAACCTAGGTGAGTATCTGAAAATACTTCCTAATGTGAAAAGAAAGTAGGCTGTAGAGAAGTGTCCCAATTTAAGAGCTGAAAACCCATTACTGGAGACATTAAAATGGAAACTGAAAAAACCCCACAGAACATTCTGTAAAGCACAATCCTGCATAGGTAGGGAGGTGGACTAGATTAACGGTAACCCAGCAGGGCTTCCAATCTCTATTCTCATTTGATATCTAGCTGCTAAAGTGTGTTTGTTATTGCGTAAATCCCACCCATTATTTAAATCTGCTGCCTAATTTGAGTAAATAGCTTCTTTAGTGCCTAAACCAGCCCTCTTCAGAGGCAACTTGGTACCAGCAGCCAAATCTCTTTTCCTCCTACAGCAGGCAACTGCTTGCCAGCTGTGGGCACACTTCTTTTTTTCTGCTTGTAATAGCAGGGACATGGACTAGATAACCAAGTAAGGCGTGGCCTCTTTTTTTTTTTTAATCTGTGATTGTGGCAAAAATCCTTTGGTAAAAGTTGTTTAACTAATTTTTGTTCCCATAATGCCCCTGTCACTCAAAGGCAGCATTGAAAGCCCATGTGGACCTGATTTTTAGGTCCATTCAATGTACTAAAGTCACTGAAAAGTTAGATGTACATCTTCTGAAGTCTACAGACAGTAATATTTTAATTCTTTTTAACTAGGGAACCCTCCTCTGTGATTGCTGCACTGCTGTGTGTTGTGCTCCATGTTCTATTTGTCAACTGAAGAGAGATATTAACATAAGGAAAGAGATGGGAATATTCTAGCAAGGTTTGTCACTTATTTAATATGCATTTGTAAGCGTGTTTGATAAATCAAGAGGCTTCTCTAATGCAATGTCTTGTTTAAAGTTAGTTGTAGAACAAATGGTTCATGTGATAAAAAAGTTGGTATACAATTAAAATGATATGCAATTAGTGAACAGGTCTGATTAGGATAGAGAAGGAATATTCCGCTGTGCTCACCCTGTGTATATTTAACTGAAGTCTTCCTGGGCCCAAGATGGCCACCCATCTGTAATACGGCTTTTGGAAATCAGCAGGTACTTGACATGTGTTAGAGACACCACAGCAACAAGGATTGAGTGTTACCTTAGTGACTCAAGCCAATTTGAAAGGCAAAGTGTATTGTTTTTAATGACCAAAATGCCTGGCAGGGAAATGCAAGGCCATGAGGTTGCAAGAGCCATCTGTTACTTGGGGAGAGCCTCGTTGGTAAAGCAAAGGTGCAGAGTATTCCACACTAGGTGGCATCTGCAGTGGGACGCCACAAAGGAATAGAGCATGTCAGGCACAACAAAGAATGGAGCCAATGGGTGTGTTCCGCCAAGAACCTATGTAGCTCAACTGTTGGGTGTGTTGCAGAAGAAAGCAACTGCCACGTTTCTACTGTGCTTCATTCCAAGAAGCAGGCACACCCGCTCGAGCAGTGCCCTGGCATAGCAATGTGTGGAGTGAGCAGCCATTCCCTCAGCTCCACTCCACTGCGATGTTGTCCGCAAGTAAAAGTGGTTTGTTTAGAAGGACTTCACTCCCTTGTTCAGGATTAGCCCCTAGTAATTTTACCATCTAACTGAACTTCAGCTCTGTGTAAAACAAGAATCACAGTCATGTCAACAATGTGAGCGTTCTATTCACCTTCTAGTCAAGGTGTGGCTCACAGGTAGGATTTTCAAATCTCTCAGCACTGAGCTAACTGCTCCTCCTGGTATCGATGGGAAAACTCATTAACTTCAGTGAAAAGTTCAGCAAATGCTGAGAGCTTTTAAAAACCTCCCCCAAAATGTAGACAAAGATTTGTTCACCTTGCACTGAAAAAACAAAACTGTACCACAGAGGGTCTGATTTTCAGGCACACTGAAGATCTTCATATAAAGGGAGGAAAAGGCTAAGCTCTTATATTCATTCATTTTTTCACCCCTGCAGTATCCTTGCTTTGAGGCAGATGTATACAGTAAGCGTTCAAGCAATGTAAAACTTAATACACTACCCTGTAATTTACTTAACAACACCAATAATATGAATCTCAGCCTTGTGTATAATTGTCTTTTCTCATCTGTTTCAGGTGTTCCTGTATTCATTTGTGTGTCCTAGAGTTCCATATGCAAAAGTCTTCCCATCTCCTGCTGTATTTACTGTTCACCAAAGCGCTGTTGTAGGCATTTTAATGTAATTGCTACCAAGCACTATTTGTAGGAAAACATCAATAAAAGAAACAACCTCAAAATTTGTCGTTGCTTCACTTATTGTGAACAGATGTGTTAATTTTGTCATTACTACAGTTGCTTGAGTTTTATCATACAAAACTATCTTGGAAAGAGTATTCTGTTCCCAATATCTTGCTAATACTAGCTTACTCTAGGTCTGTTGAATACTCTCCCCACAATATTTCTGCTTCCATCCTACAAGAACATAAGGCAGAATAAGCTCTGATAGTTAACTTATTTTCCTGCTACCTGACTTGTAAGAGAAGGATGTTTCTTTTCCTGGATGTTCTAGATATTTAAATTGCAAATCCAACATGGGAAACTTGGAAGGTTACAATTATATTACAGTTTTCACACATTGCTCTGACAGTTCGAGTTTCAAAGTATTACAAGTGACTGTTTTAAAAAAAAAAAGGCAACAGGATAGGTTGATCTAATTGGCTCATTCCTTACTTTATTGGAATAACCACAATTAACAGAAACATGACAGTTTCAAATGGAAAAGGACCAGATCACAAAGCAGTTTAGTAAACAGTAAGTGCTATTACAAAATAAGAATTTTTGCTGCAGAGATTTTACTTCTTCCTGTACTGTTAAACCTCAGCTTTCAAAGCAGCAAAGCACCATAGTGGGTACACTGAATCAACTTCATGAGTTTTAAATAAAATACTGTATACTCCCTATGACTTGTATCAATCAGGGTTTTAGAAGAAAATGAGTAGAAGCAAAGGGTGAATTTTTTCAGGTACAGTCAAACCTCGCAATAACGCGACCCGCCATAACGCGAAATCGCATATAACGCAATCATAAGTTGGCTCCCCTTTTAGGCCTAATACCAGTGGTCCCCAACACCGTGGCAGGGGAGAGAAGCCGCGGCCCCGCGCCTGCCGGGGACGGAGAACTCTGAGGCTGTGAGCGCCGATGCTCTCTGTCCCTGGCAGGCGCGGGGCCGCGGCTTCTCTCCCCTGCTGGGCACTAGGGGCACTAGGCAGCACACATCAATGCACCGCACTGGGGACCACTGACTTAAACTGACCGGCTTGAAACCCCGCTATACCACGACCCCGCATTTAACGCGATGGAATTTTTTGGACCCCAAACATCGCGTTACAGTGGGGTTTCACTGTAGTTTTTTCATAGTCCTAGTTGATTTCATCTGTATAGCCTGGAATGAAATGCATTACAATCAAAAAATTTTAAGTAGAGGTTTACTGAGGCATCAGCTTCTATGGCCTATGCTGTCTGTTCTGCTTGTAAACTTGGGAACATAGTAATTGAATCTGTTTGTCCCATGTTGGTAAAGCTTCAGGAGCTAAGAGAAAAATGAATTTGCAAAAGCAGACTTAGTCTTTGCCATTCTACTTTATTTCAGTTGTAAGCAGTTCTACTGGTATTTCACGTGTGACAAAAAAGTATGTCTATTTCCTAAATGTATAATTATTTCTAAATTTAAGAAGATTAAATGGATTGCCTGTACATTACATGATTATGTATTGCAGCACAAAATGGGAGTGGGAGATTTCCTACTGAACATGTATTTACAAGACTAATAGGCTGATAGTTATTTATTTATTTATTTATTTATTTATTGCGCTCTGGTATAACTATTTTGTGTAGTGTCAATCACACAAGTTCTCTTAAAATTTAAAAAGCTGCTAAACACCGTTTTGTAAGTCACAAGTCAACCTGCTGAACTGCTACTTGACAGTACAGACTCTGCCATCTGCTGGCTATAGCAAGACCAAGCACGGTCACTTTGGATGTAAGTTTTATTTGGTTCATGTAGCACAGTGGTTTTCAACCAGGCGTCCGAGGCCCCCAGGAGCAAGTTTCAGGGGGTCCATGAAGCAGGGCCAGCGTTAGACTGGCTGGGGTCCACCACATGGGGCTGAAGCCCGGGGTCCTGAGCTCCACCATCCAGGGCTGAAGCCAAAACCTGAGCAATGTGGTTTCGCAGGGGCATCTGTGTCATGGAAACCCATGCCATTGCCATGCTTGGTACCCTTCAACGCCGCTCTATCGTTTGTATGTAGAAAACCAGTTGTGGCACAGGTGGGCAGTGGAGTTTTTGTAGCATGTAGGTGGGGGAGGGACTCAGAAAGAAAAAGGTTGAGAACCTCTGATGTAGCAGAGCCTCATTTTAAAATATAACTTGCTTGGGCTGTATGGAACATCACAACCAATTAATTTTGAATTGCACCACCAGAGAAGGAGGGACAACCTTACTTCAGAATGAATTATTCCATCAATTTGATCAATAAATCCATTCGGTTATCATCTGAGAAGCTTTCTTTTCTCCTTCAAAGCAGGAATTAGAGAGACAGATCTGAGAAAGTATATTCATTTTGTTTCCAACATATTTATGAAGCTGCTAAAAAAAATCCCTAAACTTTAGCTGTCTTCCTCCCTCCAATTTGTTTTTAAGACTCTGCATTATTGCCACCCAGGCTTTGGGCCAAAGAGATTTCACATTTGCACTTAACCACAACTTCAGAAGTCTCATTTGGAGTACGGAATCTTGAACAAGAACCTCTAGCTTCTGAAAACCGTGTTATAGTATGAAACAATTAGTATTAAATAACTGCCCTACAGTGCCATTTAAATACGTTGTATCAATACTGTTGCTCAAGCAGTGGAACTTGAAAAGCTGAACTGCTTAAAGTTATAGCCCAAAATATTTGTTAATATCACTGTTTGCCAAGTTTTTGGAACTTGTTTTTATCATTCAAAAATTATCATGCAGAAAACGCCTAATATGGTATCTGCAGGGATCTCTGATGATGCTCCAAACTCTTCACGGTAATATTATTGTTTGCAGATAATAAGTTGTGTTCAATAACAGCTCTGGTCAAGAGATTGGAACCTTAGCAATAACAATGAACAGTCGTTTTAGTCTAAGACACTTCAATGGACTTTCTTGCACTGTAAGAAAAATACTTCGCTAAAAATTTATATGCACAGAGCATCTAGCCATATATGGTATTCTTACAGCACCGTTACTCCTTGTGGAGTGAACAAGCAATAAGAAACTGACAATATAGATAACTGTTCAAAGTAAGAAACTTAGAAGAATGTCTTTAGTCTCTATAGCTCAGTTCTAGGTTATCCAAGTGGAGATGGTCTTGTGGTTAAGATACTGGACTAGGACTCTGGAGATCCGCGTACATTTTCTGACTCTGCTACAGGTATCATGTATGACTTTTTAGAAAAAAGAGTTAATCTGTGCCTCAGTTCTCCCAATCTGAGAAATGGGAATACTGTTACTCTCCTTTCTACCACCTTTTGTCTCATTATTTTAGTTCTTTAGGGTAGGGACTGCCTCTTACTATATTTGTGCAGCATCTAGCACATGGAGCTCTGATTTTCGAGCCTCTGAGCACTATTGTAATACAAACAGGAGATAGCTATCTGCCAGAGAGTGGGAGACACTGCAGCAGTTACACAGGCCTACTAATTAATGAGGATTTTTTTCAGTTTTGGACGAGACAGCATAGATTATAGCCAACAAGAGTTTGGGGTTCAAAAGATGGATACAACTTATTTGATAAGAGGAACCTATTACAACTTTTTTTTTCATTTTGATCTTCTTGTTCATGCATTTCTTCCTTGCTGTATGGCAAGTGTCCAGAAAGGTAAGGCATGCCTGGCCTATGAAACATTTCATATTCTTCATGGCCTCTGAATTTAACTGCTCTAATCTACAGAACACACTAATTTGACTGGAAGGCTCTACTCTTGTCATTTTGTTTACATAATATCCTTTAGTAAATTCTAGCCTGAACTGTGTTACCAAAAGCTGCACTGCACTGATCAGAGAATGGATTTAGGAGGTAGGAAGCTGATGGCCCTTAGTTTTTAGATCCATGTTGTCTGGCAGCAGCTAGGAAAACAATCACTGAGATCTATCAAACTCACAAAACAAGAGATTTGTATAAATCTGTGTAAAATAGATCCCACTGTATTAAAAAAACGGGCACCATATTACAAATAAACATAAGAATGGCCACATTGGGTCAGACCAATGGTCCATCTAGACCAGTATCCTGTCTTCTGACAGTGGCTAGTGCTAGATGCTTCAGAGGGAATGAACAGAACAGGGTAGTTATCGAATGATCCATCCCCTGTTATTCAGTTCCAGCTTCTGGCAGTCAGAGGTTTAGGGACACCCAGAGCCTCGTGTTGTGCCCCAGACCATCTTGGCTAATAGCGATAGATAGACCTATCCTCTTTTAACTTATGTGGTCCTTTTTTTTTTTTAAACCCCAGTTATACTTTTTGGTCATTGCAGTGTCCCCTGGCCACAAGTTGCAAAGGCTGACTGCGCATTGTGTGAAGAAATACTTCCTCTTGTTTGTTTTAAACCTGCTGCCTATTAATTTCATTTGGTGACCCCTAGTTCTTGTGTTAAGTGAAGGGATTAATAACACTTCCTTATTCACTTTCTCCACACCACTCATGATTTTATAGACTTCTTTCATATCCCCCCTCAGTCATCTCTTTTCTAAGCTGAACAGTCCCAGTCATTTTAACCTCTTTTCATATAGAAGCTGTTCCATACCCTTACTCATTTTTGTTAACCTTCTCTGTACTTTTCCCAATTCTAATATAGCTTCTTTTTTTTTTTTTTTTTTTTTTTGAGATGGGATGACCGGAATTGCACACAGTATTCAACGTGTGGGGGTACCATGGATTTATAGAGTGGCATTATGATATTTTCTGTTTTATTCTCTACTCCTTCCCTAATGGGTCCTAACATTCTCTTTTTTGACAGCCGCTGCACATTGAGCAGATATTTTGAGAGAACTATCCACGATGACTTCAAGATCTCTTTTTTTTTTGAGTGGTAACAGCTAATTTTGTCCCTATCATTTTGTACGTAAAGTTGGAATTATGTTTTCCAAAGTGCATTACTTTGCATTTATCAACATTGAATTTCATCTGCCATTTTGTTGCCCAGTCACCCAGTTTTGTGAGATCCTTTGTAATGCTTCGCAGACGGCTTTGGACTTAACTATCTTGAGAAATTTTGTATTGTCTGCGAACTTTGCCACCTGACTGTTTACCCCTTTTTTCCAGATCATTTATGAATATGTTGAACAGCACTTGTCCCAGTGCAGATCCTTGAGGGGACCTCGCTGTTCACCTCTCTCATTGTGAAACCTGGCCATTTATTCCTTTTGTTTGCTGTCTTTTAACCTTCTCTCTTATCACGTGACTGCTGACTTTGCTTAAGAGCCTTTGGAGAGGGACCTTGTTAAAGGATTTCTGAAAGTCCAAGCACACTATATATACTGGATCATCCTTGTCCATACGTTTGTTGATCACCTCAAAGAATTCTAAGAAATTGATGAGGCATGATTTTCCTTTACAAAAGTCATGTTGACCCTTCCCCTCTTAAATTGTGTTAATCTATGGCTGATAAATTTGTTCTTTGCCTCATGCGTCTGACGAAGTGGGTATTCACCCACAAAAGCTCATGCTCCAATACCTCTGTTAGTCTATAAGGTGCCACAGGACTCTTTGTCGTTCTTTGCCTCAGTTTCAACCAATTTGCCTGGCATAGAAGTTAAGCTTACGATCCTGTAATTGCCAGGATCGCCTATGGAGCCTTTTTAAAAAACTCAGTGTTAAGTTAGCTATTCTCCAGTCAGCTGGTGCAGAGGCTGGTTCAAGCGATAGGTTATATACCACAGTTAGTAGTTCTGCAATTTCATATTTGAGTTTCTTCAGAACTCTTGGTGAATACCATCTGGTTTGGGTGATGTATTTCTGTTTATTTTATCGATTTGTTCCAAAATCTGCTCTAATGACATTTCAATCTGGGATAGTTCCCCAGACTTGTCATGTGTGAGAATCTCCCTCACATTTTCTGCAATGAAAACCAATGCCAAGAATTCATTTCGCTTCTCTGCAATGGCCTTGTCTTCCTTGAATGCTCCTTCAATACCTCGATCATCCCATGGCCCCACTGATTGTTCAGCAGGCTTGATGCTTTAAAAAAAATGCTGTTAGTTTTTGTGTCTTTCACTAGTTGCACTTCAAATTCTTTTTTGGCATGGCTAATTATACTTTACCCTTGACTTGCCAGAGTTCATGTTCCTTTGTAGTTTCTTCAGTAGGATTTGACTTCCAATTTTTAAAGGATGCCTTCTTGCCTCTTATCACCTCTTTTACTCTGTTATTTGGCCATGATGGCATTTTTTGGGTCATCGTTTTATTTTTTGTTGGATTTTTTTATTTTATTTAGGGTATACATTTAATTTGAGCCTCTGTTATGGTGTTTTTTAAAAGTTTCCATAGAGCTTGCAGGCATTTCATTCTTGTGACTGTGCCTTTTCATTTCCATTTAATTACCTTCCTCATTTTTCTGTAGTTCCCCTTTTTGAAGCTAAATGCTGCTGTAGTGGGCTTCTTTGGTATTTTTTCCCCTACAAGGATGTTAAATTTAACTATATTTTGGTCACTATTACTGAGCGGTTCAGCTATATCCACCTCTTGGACCAGATCCGGTGCGCCACTTAGGACTAAATCAAGAATTGCCTCTCTCCTTGTGTGTTTCATGGCTAGCTGCTTCAAGAAATAGTTGTTAATGGTGTCTAGAAATTTTCTCTTTTTATCCCACCCTGAGGTGACATGTACCCAGTTAATATGGGGATAGTTGAAATTCACCTCTTATTAATGAGTTTCCTATTTTTGTAGCCTCTCTAATCTCCGTGAGCATTTCACAGTCACTGTCACCATCCTGATCAGGTGGTCGGTAGTATATTCATACTACTATACTCCTATGAAGCAAGCATGGCATTTCTATCCATAGGGATTCCATTGTACACTTTGATTCATTTACGATTTTTACTGTATTTGACTTGATGCTTTCTCTCACATATAGTGCCACTTCCCCACCAGCACAACCAATTCTGTCATTCCTAAATATTTTATACAGTGGTATTACCATGTCCCATTTCTCTCACCTACCCTATTACCAGTTGCACATTGCAAAGATTTCAAAGCTTGACCATTATCCCCATTCCACTATAATACATTGTACAAGATGCGAGAGGAGCACTGAGGAATCACATCGCAACCGTGTGACTTAGTGGCTAGAAGCATTCCTAGCTCTGCCACTGGCCGACATTGGGCAAGTAATTTAACCTCTTTGTGTGCCTCAGTTTTCCATCTGTAAAATGGGGATAATGATATGACGTTATTTGAGATCGACCAATGAGATGCACTATATAAAAGCTAGAACTTTTGTTTATTACCTAGCCACAGTAGTGTATCAACTGTAAACCTAAGTGACAACTACAACTGTCTAAAGTACCACTTACTCCTATCGACAGATATTTCTCTCTGTTTAAAAAACTAGGAAATTAAATAGCAAAAAACTTAGTAAACACAGAGTGAAGGATGCCCAGTAATAGCTTGTTCCATTCTGGAATGCTGAGTTCAGAAAAACTCTAACTTCTGAAAACGGGGTGTTATTTGGAGGGGAGGTCCCCACACAGGCTCTGAAAGGGTTAAAGAGGGTCTGAGAGGCTAATTATGTTCTCTGGAGACACCCCTGAGCGGGGAGGAGGTGAGAGTACCTGGCTTAATTACAGATGAAGCCCAACTGGGGAGGAGCTGGGGCGTGATTATAATGGGAGAAAGTTGAGTGCAAGGGGCTGGGAGTTTGGCTGAGAACTTTTGGAGAGGGACCTGGCTGCAGGCTGAGACAGAGGCAGCTGGAGAAGCCAGGATGACACGTACTGGTGGACAATGAGGGTGGTGATGAGGAAGATAATGACTGACACTCAGGGGTTCTACAGCAAGAGATGCAAGTAATGCCAGTCATAGTGCTAAACACTTTGTGTTCTCTTTCTGCGGTGGTATTTCAGTGTTTGTGGGATTGTTTATCCGCTGAATGGATTTATTAATAGAGGAACTTGTGATAAATTGCAATTTATCTCCTGTGCTCCCCAGGTCTGTCATTCTGAAAGCACTGGTAATAATCTTCCTGAGGCTGTAGCTGTTTAAGAGACCGAACCTTTATCGACCATTGTGGTCTAAGTATATTAATCAGTAATCAATACACCACTTCATTGATTAGGCTACAATGTAGAGAACATTGATAAGAGCATGTCTGCTGTGAAAAGTGATATTTATATATATCACTTTTCACAGTCTCCCAGCTCTGAAGGCAGCACATTGAAAATGTATCATTTTAAACAAGATCCCCCACAAGTCCCCCCAGCACTGCCCCTGCCCGTGTCTCAGCTTTTCCATGACTTCTAAAACACACATTCTTGGTAAGAGATGGCCTCCTTGTTCGGCACTGGAACTTATGAGGTGATGGTGCTGCGCTCTGATTGGCAGAAGGTGGTGGGAGGAATTCTAAGAGGGGTCACCCAACCCACTTCTGGATGGGTCACCCCTCCCCTGACTCCCCCCCGATTGGTCAAATCTCCTCTTGAGGGTGGTCCCCAGCGGCTGAAACCACTTCTGGCCAGCAGCCGCCACTGTCCAGCTGCCCAGCTCTGAAGGCAGTCGCATAGCCAGCAGCAGCGCAGAAGTAAGGGTAGCAGTGTCAACCCCCCATACAATAATCTTGCAGACCCCCCCCCCCAACAACTCCTTTTTGGATCAGGACCCTATAGTTACAACAACATGAAATTTCAGATTTAAATATCTGAAATCAGTAAATTTACAATTTTTAAAATCCTATGACCATGAAATTGACCAAAACGGACCATGAATTTGGTAGGGCTCTACTTATGGCAGTTGCTGTCTGCTTCGTGGGTGTACTTGTGATAACCTCATTTCCCCCTGCCCCCAAAGGTTGTAACCCCCAGTTTGAGAATACCTGTCCTATAGGTTAGTATATAAATGAACTTAACTTATATATGTCAACGTTTTCTCATGTCCCTCTTGTGGTTAGGTATCTGCGGATGTAACCCAGGCACCTGTTAGATATAAAAATTTGTTGCCATGACACACGTTTGGTTGGACTCATGTTCCTATTGTCAGAAATTACTTTTAAACACTCTACTTTCAATTCACCATCGCTTGAGGTTTTCCGCTGGGCTGTTGGTTTGTTCAAAGTTTCTGTTGTTTGTTCAAAGACCTCAAGCCTGCCAAGGTTCTGCCTGCCACTCACTCCTCTTTGCTCCCTCCTACCCTTGCCCCCTGCTTACTCCTTTCTGCACCTCCCTCCCCTATACGAGTGTTGGGCGGGGCCTCAGGGCGAAGAGGCCAAGCAGGAGCGTGGAGTGTGGGCAGGGCCTTGGGGGAAGAGGTTGAGTGGGGGTGGAGCGCAGGCAGATCAGGGGGCAGGGCCATGGTTCAGGCACCAGGGCCCACAAAAGATTAATCCGGCCCTGGATACAGGGCAGTGGGTTTCTTGCATTACTGCTCAATATAAGTTTTATCACACCTATGGAGTCTTCCTTTTGATCCTATGGCAATTTGTTCTACATGGGACCATTCTACAAAGACTGCATTTTTAATAGCTATTATATCAGCCAGGATAGTGTCTGAGATGCAGGCGCTATTGGTGGAACCTCCATTTGCAATTTTTCACATGAAGAAAGTCCTTTTGAAGCCGCATCCCAAATTTATGTCAAAAGTAATTTCATTGGAACCAAACTGTTCATTTGCAGCTGTTTTTTCCAAAGCCTCATGATAACCAAGGTGAGGGGACACTATGCTCCTGGGATGTGTATAGGGCCCTATTTTTCTATATTTTTTAAACCAAACCATGTAGAGTTTCTCCTAGACTCTTTTTGTGGCCATCACAGAAAGAGTAAATGCATAAACAATTTCTGTACTGAGATTGATCACATTGGATGTCTTGCATAATATGATATGAACTGACAACTGTAACTCCTCCAAATAAGAAAAGGACTCAGGCTACTTTGCGAACCTTTCTAAGCAATGTAACTATGGTGGACAGCTGTAAGGTGGCTTTGTGGTCATCTGTAGTTATCTTCTCCAGATACTGTGCCATTGCATTAGCTCCACGAGCCAATGCAGACTTTGGCAAATCTGTTCTTTGCTCCCTGTTTAAATGGCTCTGAAGTTTCTCAGGCAGCACCTGCAAGGAACCCGCTGGTGAGTAAATTACAATAGAATGTATATTTGCATTTGTAAGCAGAGTCAGGATGAGCCCCACCCTGACATCTGGTGGTAAATTATGGGGAGTGCGGAAAGTGTTGCATTGGTATTTCGGTTATATTTTGGGCACTCTCCACCCCCCTACATTTCGTTTATTTGCATGCACACCCCACACCCACTTATATAAGCAGCATGGGATGGTTATTTTCACAGCTGTGGGAGCCCCAATTTCGTTGTTATTGGGGCAGGAGGAATGAAATGTTGTCACCCTGATTGGGTAAATGGGGAACTACAAAATTGTCTTGTGATGGGGGGTTTCATTGTCAGCTGGATAGCGCTTGCTAGATGGGGCACATGGGTTCCAAAACCCATTGAAAGGAGAGAGGCTGGGGACAGGTATCTGTACTTGGTGGTGCAGGCTCTTTGTGTGAGTCAGAAGCACCAGTTCCACCTATGCTTCTCTCCACTGTGGAATGTCAGAGTTAACTTTTGATTCCCTTAAGAATCTAGATGCAGGTTACTGAGCTGAATTCACTGGTACTGGGGCTCCCCTACTATGAGCTGAAATCACTGAAGAGCTGGACTTGCTGAGCTGAGAGCACTGTGCTAAATGAGTGGAGCTGAAATCACTGAAGAGCTGGACTTGCTGAGCTGAGAGCACTGTGCTGATGAGTGGGGGAGCCTGAAGCAATACTGGCAGAGCAGAGTGGAGCAGTTTGTGCAGCCACTGGGTGAGTGGAGCTGAGCAGCTCGTGAGGACGGCTGGAGCGGATCACAGGACAGCTGGTGGACCAGAGCAGCTGGCAGAGTGGAGCAGCCCACAGAGTAAGCGAGCTGAGCTGTTTGCGGGGACGACTAGTGGAAGCAGAACCCCACGAAGAGGCAGGGCAGTTGGCCCCCAACCACGTAAGGTGCCCCTTCTACCTAGGCTGGGAGGGACCTCTGCAAAGAGACTCTTGAACTCTGGGCTGCCTGACCCGGGACAGAGACTTTTGAATTGTGGGACTTTTGGACTGTGGGTGATTTAGGGGTTGCTGGACTCAAGGGCCAGAGAGAAGGACACGGCCCAAGTTGCTGGGGTGGGTCTTTTGCTCATGGTTGACCTATGAACTCCAGTTGAGGTATTTTCCAAATTTCATGCTTGTTGTTGTTTATCTTATGTAATTAAACCTTTTCTGCTACACCCAAGTCTGTGCTTGCGAGAGGGGGTATTGCCTCCTTGAGGCGCCCAGGGGTGTGTGTAAGATTTTCCCAGGTCACTGGGTGGGGGCTCGAGCTGGTCTGCATTACGTTGTGGGGAAGGGACCCCTAGGTATTGAACCTGGCCCTTGCTGCTATTGTTTCAGCCTGGCAGAGGGGTTACACATTATTACTAGAAGAAGAAAAAAATGGTTAGTTACCTGCACAGTAACTGTTGTGTTTTGAGATGTTGTGTACATGAACATCCCCATGACCCGCCCTCTTTACCTTCCACTTTGGAAGTGTTGTCATCTTTCTGGTGCAAGGGAAATGAGAGAGAGACAGGGTAGCCTTACCTATTATGCCCTCTGCAGTAACTTTCAGCCTGAAGACATGCAGGGTGCATGCACCACCCCAGTGGTACTGCTGTTGTCAGTCTCCAACTTGAGTGCACTGGGTGCACAAACACCTTCAGTGAAATGCATATGTCCAGAATACATCAGTTACTGGAGAGGTAAGTAAACCAGTGCGTGCAAGTAGTATAAGGGCCCTACCCTCAATCAAATGTTAGTACCACCCCTTGACCTCTTAAGCCCTGCCCACCTGTTACAGGAAATCCCACACCTGGTGGGTATTACTTCTGGGGTCAAGCCAGACACATGACTAGAAGCAAGATGTGTCATGTGACCCCTCTAAGAACTCCTCCCACCACCCTCTGCCAATCAGAGTGCAGCACCGTCACCCCATAAGTCCCAGAGCCAGGCAGAAAAGGCCATCTCTTACCAAGAATGCGTGTTTTAGAAATCGTGGAAAGGCTGAGAGGAAACATGGACTCCTTCACCTCCCCTGTGAGAACTTCAGACTTTGTTTTAGCCCTGAGAGCCTTCGACCATCCACAGAGAAAGCGCTACATCAGCGACAGTTCCAAGAAGGAGGGAGTGGCCCAGCTGTTGACGGATACGCCGTTGATGGATACACCGGAACCCAAACCTAAATCCCAACTGCTTGTGAGACATCCGATGACTGTGGTGGTCTCTCGTCATCTACCCCCCTGGAGGAGGAAAGCGAATGCAGCTCGGGGGAGTCACCGGCCGACAAGGTGAACGGAAAAGACGTCGCTCAGGTAAATGAACGATTTAGAAGTAACGTTAGAGGATTTGCGTGTAATGGGGTTAGGAACTGGGGTTGTGTAAATCTAAAAACAAGCGGTGGGAACTTACACTTGTTTCTTTTCTGAAAATCTCTCGATAGCTCGACGATGCCCTTCCGGAGGACCCGGAGGCCCTGGAAAGCATTGCATCAAGCAGCAAAGATGAACCGGGCCCGCCTTGGTTTTGCTCAACGCCGATACAAATTGCTGAAGAGGACTCCAAGGGTGGCGGCTATGAGGAGTTTAGGAGGAAGCCTGGCATGGAACTAACTGAGCCAGTGCCACGTCGTGAGTGTAAAAAGGTCATGTGGACTATTGTACTCGTTGCTGTTTATGCTGTCCTTAATCCCTGTCTTAGGGAAAATCTTTTCGAAGATTGTGAGGGCTGTGTCATAGATGCGTCAGGCCAGCAGCACTGTGTGACTTGGACTTCAAAGGATATAAACTGCAAGCTCTGAGGCCTGTGTGCTGAGCTGTGTTTGGAAAGCTTATTAAACACTGTTATTGCCATAGGTTATGCTATGCAATGTCTGTGCCTAACCCAAGAACATTTAAAGCAAGAGGTGACCTCGATAAATGCTGTGCAATTCAGTGGAGACCCTGACTGTGTTTTAAAGAAAATGACCAAACCAGAAGATGCCAGCTTACAGCGATATATTCACCGTCTGGTCCACACAAAAAGTTATAGAACCCTGCTTAAGAGAGAGACTCTTTGTAAGAAATGTAAAAGGATTAAGTTAGAGAATGGTGAGGGGACAAACATGCGATATAAAACTTGGTAGCTGTAAATAAATAAATTAAAAATCTATTGAAAAGGGCTTTGTGACTATTTGTGTTTCTGTTAGACTGTCTCTGTGAGACTGTCTCTGTGGCCCTTAAGTAAGATAAAAGTGTTAATGGAGCATCTTGGTTTGTTTTTAAGGAGCAGTATGTCTTTTAAATGAAAAAAAATAGTTTGTGAGAACCTAGCCCTTGTGTCTTTGTGTAAAAGAGACCCATTTACAGCAAAAAGCTGAAATGTATGTTGTAGAATCATGAAAGAAACATGTTTAAAAAACAAACAAGCCCCAAGACATTCATTGATATCTGCAAGGGGCCCCCACTTAGGAATAGGTACAGTAACATTAAGGGTTGGTGTGTATGGTGATTTACTGTTTAATACTGTAAGACGGCCCTAAAGAAAAATGTATTGTAACTAAAAAGGAAAAAAAGTTAGCCAAAAGCAACCCTGTTGTGCAGATAACTTAATTCCCCCACCCCAGATCACAAAAGGGAATATTAGGGGAGGGATGGAACTGCTGAACTCACATTAATATGCAAATTAGATACAATTAACTCTGGCCTAAAGAAAGACTGGGAATGGTTGGGTCATTACACTAATTGAATCTATTTCCCTATGTTAAGTTCTCCTCACATCTTCTATGGGTCATCTCAATTATCACTTCAAAAGTTTTTTTTCTCTTGCTGATAAGAGCTCATCTCAATTGATTAGACTCTTCCTGTTGGTATGCATACTTCCACCTTTTCATGTTCTCTGTATGTATAAATATCTCCTGTCTGTGTGTTCCATTCTATGCATCCGAAGAAGTGAGCTGTAGCTCACGAAAGCTCATGCTACAATAAATTTGTTAGTCTTTAAGGTGCCACAAGTACTCCTGTTCTTTTTAAAGTCCTTAAGTATCTATTAGTTCAGAGCTGTGGTGATCGAATCAACCTGCTAACTACAGACTTTTGAAGTCTGTTTGAAACAAAGAGTTAGGATGGTATAAAAACCTCAGTTTTTTTGGAGACTGTCCTCTTTCAGCAGAAACTATCTTGAATTGAATTGCTGCTGGACTGCAAGAGGAGGTATGCTCCCTGCTTCTAAGTCTGAAAATATATATTATATAATGTCACTCTTTGGCCATGCTGCCCTTACTAAATAATGGTACCTATCTTTATTGTACAGTGATCTGTTTAGTGTGGAACCAGTAGCTTTAAGTTGCCTTTCAGGACAAGGTAAAAACCATTATTAACTATACTTGTGCGTAATAGTGTTAAATAAAAAAAATCAGATATTACACAGGTTGCATAGGGATTTGGGGGTAATACTAACTAACATTTTTACTTGTTTTTTAACCCAAAGGCCAAAACACACCGGGGCGGGGAACAGAACAACGATGTGCCAGCAACCCTTTATCTTGTGATAGAAGGTAACTTTCTGCAATTGGCTTTTAAATGCATGTGGGTTTATTGAAAGGTATTTTGTTGCAAACTGTTGGTTTGTTATTTTAAACAGCTGGAGGGGAGGGGTGCATCTGAGTTTATGCAAAACATAGGTGTGGATTTTTTTTTAAAAGTACTTTGCCTTTTTTTTTTTTAAGTATATGGCTGCAAACTGATGGTATAGCGTGTTTCAAAGTAATGGGTTTCTGTGCAAAATGTGTTTTTAAGTTTGGTTTTTAAAAGCCGTTTGGTTTTTACTCTGCAAAAAAAATGCTGCTTTTTTTTTTAATTGAGTTGTTTGTCGTCTTAAAAGAGTTGGCTTTAATGTTTAAATTGTTAGTGATTCAGGGGCCTAAGCTAGAGATAAGTATGGGGTTTTAAAAAGTATTTGGTTGCAAACTGTTGGTTTGGTGTGCTTAAAGCTGCAGGTTTTTGTGTATGAGAGATGAGGTCTGTGCAAGACATAGATGTGGTTTTTTTTTTTGTTTGTTTGTTTTTTTAAAGTATGTGGTTGCAAACTGTTGGTTTGGTTTGTTTCAAACTAACAGGGTTTTTTACTCTGCAAAATGTGATGTGTTTTTAAAATGGGTTGTTTATAGGGGTTTGATGTATTTGGGGAATAATACTAACATTTTTGCTTGTTCTTTAACCCAAAGGCCCAAACACACCTGGGGGAGGGGGGGGCAGGGAACAGAACAACCATGTGCCAGCAACCCTTTATGCTGTGATAGGTTACTTTCTGCAATTGGCTTTTAAATGCATGTGGGTTTATTGAAAGGTATTTTGTTGCAAACTGTTGTTTTTAAACTGCTGGAGTTATATGGCTGCAAACTGATGGTATGGTGTATCTCAAACTAATAGGGGTTTCTGTGAAAAATGGTACTTTAAAAGTTGGTTTTTAAACCAGTTTGGTTTTTATTCTGAAAAAAAGGTGGTTTTTTTTTAAATGGGGTTGTTTGTCATCTTAAAAGAGTTGGCTTTAATGTTTAAATTGTTACGTGTGGGTGTTTAAAAAACTATTTTGTTGCAAACTCTTGGTTTGGTGTTTTAAACTTCTGGGGTGTGTGTGTCTGAGTTTGTGCAAAACGTGTGTGGGTTTTTTAAAAAGTACATTGCTGGCTTTTAAAAAAAAGTTTGGATGCAAACTGATGGTATGATGTGTTTCAAACTAACGGGGCTCTGTGGAAAATGTGTTTTTAAAAGTTGTTTTTTAAAGCAGTTTGGTTTTTATTCTGCAAAATGAGATGCGTTTTAAAAAAAATTTTGTGAGTTTTTTAAAGTGGTAAAAATAAACTCAAAAACCTGTGTTTGTTGTATAGCCTGAAATGGATTATTTTGTTTTAAAGCTATGACTTTTTAAATAGAAAAACAGCCTCATGAGTATTTTATTTTTTAAGTTTACAAGAGAGTTTCATGTGTTTTATAATAATAATGTTGTCTGCTCCACAGTATGGTCAAAACATGGGAGATCCTTAGACCAGAGGGTAAACAAGTGCAAAAGAAAAAGGAAAGAGAGAACTGAAAACGAAAATTCACCAGCATCAATGGCTGATGGAGAGATGAAGCCCAGTAAATATATTTTGCTTATTGGTTTGGTTATTTTATGAGGTTTTGTATTTTAAGTAAATACATAGGTATGGGTGAGAAAGATGGTAATGTTAAGTTTTTGTAAAATATTTTTCCCCCATAATCAGGCATATGCAACCCAGTCTTTCCTCTCAGCTTTTCCATGACTTCTAAAACACACATTTTTGGTAAGAGATGGCCTCCTTGTCCGGCACTGGAACTTATGAGGTGATGGTGCTGCGCTCTGATTGGCAGAAGGTGGTGGGAGGAATTCTAAGAGGGGTCACCCACTCCATTTCTGGATGGGTCACCCCTCCCCTGACTCCCCCCCGATTGGTCAAATCTCCTCTCAAGGGTGGTCCCCAGTGGCTGAAACCACTTCTGGCCAGCAGCTGCTGCTGTCCAGCTGCCCAGCTCTGAAGGCAGTCGCATAGCCAGCAGTAGCGCAGAAGTAAGGGTAGCAGTGTCAACCCCCGCATACAATAACCTTGCGGGACCCCCCCCCAAACTCCTTTTTGGATCAGGACCCTATAGTTACAACAACATGAAATTTCAGATTTAAATATCTGAAATCAGTAAATTTACAATTTTTAAAATCCTATGACCATGAAATTGACCAAAACGGACCATGAATTTGGTAGGGCTCTACTTATGGCAGTTGCTGTCTGCTTCGTGGATGTACTTGTGATAACCTCATGTGTCGTCCCCCCCCCAAGGTTGTAACCCCCAGTTTGAGAATACCTGTCCTATAGGTTAGTATATAAATGAACTTAACTTATATATGTCAACGTTTTCTCATGTCCCTCTTGTGGTTAGGTATCTGCGGATGTAACCCAGGCACCTGTTAGATATAAAACTTTGTTGCCATGACACTCTTGTGGTTGGACTCATGTTCCTATTGTCAGAAATTACTTTTAAGCACTCTACTTTCAATTTCCCAACACTTGAGGTTTTCTGCTGGGCTGTTGGTTTGTTCAAAGTTTCTGTTGTTTGTTCAAAGACCTCAAGCCTGCCAAGGTTCTGCCTGCCACTCACTCCTCTTTGCTCCCTCCTACCCTTGCCCCCTGCTTACTCCTTTCTGCACCTCCCTCCCCTGTGCGAGTGTTGGGTGGGGCCTCAGGGCGAAGAGGCCAAGCAGGAGCGGGGCATCAGCATGGAGTGTGGGCAGGGCCTTGGGGGAAGAGGTTGAGTGGGGGTGGAGCGCAGGCAGAGCAGGGGGCAGGGCCATGGTTCAGGCACCAGGGCCCACAAACGATTAATCCGGCCCTGGATACAGGCCGGTGGGTTTCTTGCATTACTGCTCAATATAAGAAAGGCAGAATACAATGAAGGCAAGGCCGTGAATATAATAAAGGCAAGCTAGCCCTATGAGCTACAACTCTCCTATCAGAGATCTGGTTCCATCTTGGAATCTAAACTTAGTTTTATCACACCTATGGAGTCTTCCTTTTGATCCTATGGCAATTTGTTCTACATGGGACCGTTCTACAAAGACTGCATTTTTAATAGCTATTATAGCTGCCAGGATAGTGTCTGAGATGCAGGCGCTATTGGCGGAACCTCCATTTGCAATTTTTCACATGAAGAAAGTCTTTTTGAAGCCTCATGATAACCAAGGTGAGGGGACACTACGCTCCTGGGATGTGTATAGGGCCCTATTTTTCTATATTCATAATATCAAACCGTGTAAATAAGTTACTTTTATATAATACAATAAGAGAAATCGGAATAAAAGTTAAACACTGTTTGAGTTATGTGCCTATTAGGAATTTTAAAAGGCAGTTGCTGAAGAAGTTATGTGTAAAGAGGAAACTTTAATCATGGTCCAGAATTAAAAAACAAAGAAAGCTAATGCTAAAAAGAAAAAAGGAGTTTGAGAAAGAAATTGCATACTTGTTCCTTTTAATTGTGTTGTCTTTAATTTATGTTTTAATATGCAACAATTAATAATTCCATAAAAGACCATGGGGTTAGAAAAACCTTCACATTCTATAAGGAAAACATGCTGAAATTTAATGTGAGATATAGAAGCAGCAAAGAATCCTGTGGCACCTTATAGACTAACAGATGTTTTGCAGCATGAGCTTTCGTGGGTGAATACCCACTTCTTCGGATGCAAGCATCGGACTGCTTGCATCCGAAGAAGTGGGTATTCACCCAGGAAAGCTCATGCTGCAAAACATCTGTTAGTCTATAAGGTGCCACAGGATTCTTTGCTGCTTCTATAGAACCAGACTAACACGGCTACCCCTCTGAATGTGAGATATGAGTCTGCAAAAAGTCACACGGTTAAAGAATACCTTCTGATTGGCTCAGGTGATTTTGCCTGCTTTATCTTAAGTTCCCAGAAGAGAGGTTTTTGCCATTTAGCTGGTGTGGTGACTGGTGACGCTGTATGGTGAGACTCTTTTCTCTTCACTCTGCCCTTTTTTACTTTCTATGCTTTAAAAAAAAAAACTTTATTGGAGATCCCTGAAAGATGGCTTTACACCAGCACCTTCCTTGCAAAATGAAACTAATTAAAGGTTATATTTTCTCTCTTTATCACTAATACTTAGCAGCCTTGGTGCAGTTGTTTAATAGCCTTTATTTAGAAATGTACTACCTGCGTAAAACCTAGCTCTCTAAAAACGAGGAAATGCATGATTACTATAGAAATTTAATAACACTTCTCCTTTATTCCTGTCATTAATACTTTGTATATCTGTTTAACAGACTTTAGAAGTGTATTAACTGCATATCAAGCCTATATCCTTCTTAAAATGGGGGGAAATGTATGATAACTCATCTTTATTCCTCCATTGTTAATACATTTTATGGTTATTTAATGCCTTTTTTTTTTTTTAGAAATGTACTAAAGGGATTCAGGCGTTGTAACACTGAGCCTTGCAATGACTTACCTTTAGGCACCTAGGTACCCCGTGGAATCCAGTGTCCTGCATTAGATGCCTGGTCTCCCTATACAATGCATAGGGAGAGTTAGAGCAGTGGTTCTCAACCTGGGGTACATGTACCCCTGGGGATACTCAGAGGCAGGGCCGTCCTTAGCCATAGGCAGAACAGGCAGCCGCCTAGGGCACCACTAGGTCTGGGGGCACCGCTCTGCCAGGAGCCCGGACAGACGGGAAGCAGTGGAGCATGTAAGAGCAGGGCTGCTGGGTCCTAGAGAGAGCCGAATGCAGCACAGTCTGAGGGAGGGGATTGGCTGCTGGGGTCTCTGGGAAGGGGAGGGGGAAGGAACTCACCTGTAGGGTGACCAGATGTCCCAATTTTATAGGGCCAGTCCCGATGTTTGGGTCTTTTTCTTATATAGGCTCCTATTCCCTCCCACCCCCGTCCTGATTTTTCACATTTGCTGTCTGGTCACCCTAGGTGGGGGTAATTGGTGCCTATATAAGAAAAAGCCCCAAATATTGGGACTGGCCCTATAAAATTAGGACATCTGGATCTGGTCACCCTAGCTGGGGAGCGCGTCTCTCCCCTGGGCTGGCAGTGATCCATCTCATCCGGGGGGAGCTGCACAGGGCAGGATGAGCTGCTGTGGCTCCATGGGTGCCCTGTCCCTGAGATCAGATGCTGTGCTAACTTCACCATGGTCCGTTAGGCTGGCGGTGGTGCCCATTGGTGTGTGATTGGACCTGAGGGTTTGCTGCTGCTGTTGCCACTCTGCACCCCAAGAGGTGGATTTTGGGGTCCTGCAGTTTTCCACCTATCTCCTCCTCTACTGCAGCTGTTGGACCAGCAGGCTGGGGGGTGAGCCAAGCAGGAAAGCAGTGCTGTGTTGCCATTTAGATTGTCATTTAACAACTTTGTTTGCCAAAAGAGCTTGCTAACAATCCTGAATTCAATTTCAATTTAAAAAAAAAATCAATATCTTAGCCAAAACCAGAAAATTAAGTTGTTGACAATTATTTGTGACAAGTTTGGTATGGGGAAGGGAGTGGGCCAGTTTTCATCAGAGAAACAAAAAATGTTGACTGACTTTCCTATAGCCCTGTTACTGCTAAATAGAGCCCTCCAGCAACTGTAATATGCTCATCTCCTTACTAGTGTATAGAGCAGGGGTCAGCAACCTACGGCACACATGCCAAAGGTGGCACGCGAGCTGATTTTCGATGGCATGCGGCGGTGGGCTGAGCGGCTCAGCCTGCCGCTGCTCTGGGGTTCTGGCTGCTGCCCCATTGCCACCTGGGGTCCCGGCCACCGGCCCCACTCAGCACCCGCTGCTGGCTTGGGGACCCCCAAGGAACCCCAGGCTGGCAGCGGGCTGAGCAGGCTGGCGGCTGATAACCTGGCTGAGCCACTCAACCCACTGTCGGCCTGGGGTTCCATTCACTCAGCTGGTACGTGGGCTGAGCAGGACTAAATTCAATGAAATAGGAAAACAAGAGCAACTAATGACAAAGTGCAAGAACCTAGAGCAGTGGTTCCCAACCTTTTACCGTGGCAGTGGACGAGCATCCGCCGAAATTCAGTGGCATTTCAGCGGCGACGACTCTGGATGACGCTGCTTATCGGCGGCAAGCGGCATCATCCAGAGGCGTCGCCGCCGAATTTTGGTGGCATTTCGGCGGATGCTCATCCGCCAGCCAGTATGCAGGTGCACTGAGAGGCCATGGCACCCTCAGGCACTGCCTTATGGACCCCTGACCTAGAGAGCCTCCTGAAGCACGGCGATAGTTTTGATTTAAATGGACTTGAACTGTATGAAGAATTGAGTACACTGTCATCAATGTTGCCACATGCAAAATCGATAATGGACATTGTACAGTTTACTCATATCAGCAAACTTGTTGACATATATCCTAATGTGTACATTGCCACTCGTATTCTACTGACAATTCCTGTAACAGGAGCATCAGGAGAACGGAGTTTCTCAAAATTAAATCTCATTAAAAACTATCTCCGCTCTACAAAGAGTCAGGAACACTTGTCTGGTCTTGCTATTCTTGCAATCAAACAAGAGATCACTTTGTCTTTGTCATACGATGACATTATTACTGATTTTGCAGCCAAAAAAGCCAGAAAGATTGCTTTTAATTAAAAACAAATCCTTGTTTCAATACCTCTTCATATAGATTTCCAATAAAATGTTGACAAATTAAAAAAATTACATTATTTGCATCATTCTGTCAAATCAGAATTTTTTCTATAGTGCTACTTCTTTAGTGCTAGTCCATCAGCACTACGGTGTGCTTCATTAAGTTAAACTGGTTTTAATAACATGTATGTGGCAAGTTTTCCAATAGTGTAAGCTTATGTTTGTGTTGCTAAGAGCAAGACAGGCACAGGGGGACCAGTTTAATAATCCTGCCTAGGGCACCATAAATCCTAAGGACGGCCCTGCTCAGAGGTCTTGCAGGGAGTACTTAAATCATCTAGATCGGGGTTGCACTCCCAGGCGGGGTGTTAAGGGACAGGTTTAGGGGGATTGCAAGTGCAGGGCCGGCATTACGGGGTGGCAAGCAGGGCAGTTGCCCAGGGTCCACGACACAGGGAGCCCCGCAAAGCTAAGTTACATGCTTCAGCCCCGCGGCCTGGGACTTGGGCTTCAGACAAGGCTCACAAGTGAAAGACAGGCTGAAGCATCACACCAAATATTTATACACACATTGATTTATTTTATAATGATATGGTAAAAATGAGCAAGTCAGCCATGTTTCAGTCATAGTGCACTGTGACACTTCTGCATTTTTTGTGTCTGATTTTGTAAGCAAGTAGTTTTTAAGTGAGGTGAAATGTGGGGTACACAAGACAAATCAGACTCCTGAAAGGGCGGGGGATAGTGGTCTGGAAAGATTGAGAACCACTGGGTTAGAGAACTTAGCCAAGATATGGGACACCTGGGTTCAATTCCCCCCCCCACCCCATGTGGAACAGGGACTTGAACCTTCCTCTTTCCAGGAGAGTACCCTAACCACTGGGCTAGGGGGTATTCTCAGGCACGTTGCTCTCCCCTGCTGGAGTCATTCACTGTGCATAAATTATTAAATATTGTCCTTTATTCCTGAAATCAGCAGAAATTAGGCACCTAGATACATTTGAGGATCTGGGACTAACTGCCTAAAAATATTTTCCCCTAAAAATGAGAAAAAGTCATGACTTTATTTAAAAATATACTAACTCTACAAATTCTTCTTCAACTGAGACAAATTCATTTTATATTTATTTATTTTATGTTTAATGCTTCCAGTGAAGGTTAATGCCATAAAATTTAAAAAATTAGCATGCTGCCTTTTGTGAATTTGCTTTTCTAAGCACCTAACTCTCCCTCTGCACTTTATAGGATCTGGGTGCTGTGAAAGTAGAATGAATTATATTGTAAAAATAAGAATGGATTAAAGAAATGTTGTATGTACCTTTAAGCAGAAATAAGAAATGTTGAAATACAGGTGCCAGGAAAAGAAACATTAGGCATAAACAATGGTGCTAATGGCGAAACATTAACAGAAGATGGGTAATAGTTAGTAAGGAAATAAGATATGCATGCCTAGCCCAGGTAAACTTATCTGATTCTGCTTCCTTTGTTATCTTGTTAAGTGTTGCGTCGCGGTGCCTCTCAGGCGGGCATGGACCGAGCCCATCAATCAATGTGATTGGTAGCCAAAGTCATTTATTTCTCTCCAGCATGCTCTTATATACAATTATAACAGGCAATCAAGCAGTTGCTAATTGGTTAACAAGGTACACACAAGCACAGCTGTAACTTCATAGGGTAATTGTCATCCTGTACAACTTTCTAATTTATTATCCTGTTTACTGCCTACTGGCAGAACCAGCCAAGGCCGCACTACACAGTTCACAGCCTAATTAGCCCGTCCTGGAAGCCTAAACATCTCAGCTTCTCACATTCCGTTCCCACAGTTAAGTTCTCACCCTTTTATCTGTATAAATAAGATACTTTGACAGTGCCTGGGTTGTGAATTCCCAGAGGCAACAGGATGCCTGAACATTTGGCATTGCAACAATGAGTGTTGCAGCACCAAAGTCCCCCTCGTGAATCTTGCCCATTGTTGTCTGAAAATGTCTGAAAAGCTGTTTACTACTGCCAGAATAATTCTTCACTTTGACCAATCATCAATGAAGTCAAAGGAAGTTTGCCTGAGGGAAATCTTGGAATTGGGCTGAGGGTTAGCGGCAACAGGAGAATCCTGATTTGGGGGCTAATCTCTGGTCTCAAGGTGGTCTCTTGGAGAACAGCAGCATCGGAGATATTTCCTTTTCTGTGATAACATCCATAGTGTGTTGTGTTCTCAGATCATACAAGTTAAGTAGGCTCAGAGTGGGTCAGAACTCACCGGGAAGAGGGCCAAGGAACCATTTGGTGTTGCTGGAAGATATGTTGTTGCCATCCAGTTAGTGGCACCTTTTCCTTTGAATCAGGAATGACCTATGCCTCAATGTGATAGTAGGGAGAAATGTGCTTTTGAATGAAAATTTACACCTACTCATAACCTGGACTTAAGAAAATAGGCCAAATTCATCCCTGGTCCAACTCCATTGACAACAATTTGGCCTCTGTGTCCACCAAAACTATCCAGTTATCAAGTGGAAAGCATTGCTTCCAATGAAGTGAGAAACATGGTGCCATTTCACAAAGATGTGAATAACATTCCTCCAGTTGTGTCACTACAATGACACAAGACACCCTGACTACAGCTAGTCCCTAACAGACTTGCAAAATGGTTTCGTTTCTTGTTTTCCTTTCAGAATGTAATTTTCTGAACTCAGCTGGTGGAACTAGACATGGCCTCTCCCTCTGTCATCGTTGTACAGCCCCAACTTACTGTGGCCAATGCATCGAGCCCCTTGTGGCAGACCGGGTTGATGGACTGCTGCAGTGACTGTGGAGTCTGTAAGTCGATAGTCAAATGTTGTATTTTTGTTTTGGCTTCAGGTGTCTTGATGTTTGGCTTATTATATCTCCAGTCTTTTACTGGGCATGACTTTAAATGGGGGATGGAGGAATCCTGTTTGTCTGTTTTATATTTATTTAAAGGAGTGGCTTGTAGTTGTATTTCTCCTATCCATTCTGAGAGCCAGTCACTACATGGCTACATCACCCACTCGTTCTCACACAAAGAAACTACTTGTACTCCGGCCCCACTTAAAGGAAGTTCATCTGGATCTGCTGAGGGTCACTGCTCCAGAAAGTTGTATTTTTACAGCCGGATAACTAACCTGGGTTAGCCATCTTGCTGTAAAATCCTAGTGGAGGCAAAGTGCTCATGTAGCTTTTAGCGGTGTATCTGCACAAGTTCAACTCTATCTCCCCCTCCTGCGGTTCACCTTGCTTAGTTACATCATGGTAAAAACTAAAAATCCTGATAGGGAACTTGCCAGACCCTCACCCATGGGGTTAGAAGCAGACTGCATCCTAACCCCTGCCTTTTAGGCCCAGGCCGGTTAGCAAAACCCAATTGCTATATAAGGACAAAGGTTAACTTTTGCAAAACTTGTTTGTTTGTACAAGGGGCACGGGGGGGGGGGGAGGGGGAGGTGAAGAAACCAGAGAAAGAGGAACTAAGGAAAGGAACAAAGAGGGCCCATATGTGCCAGCTCAGCTAGAATGCGACAAGAGCCTTATCCAATTAAAAATAATGTTTTTATATAGCCTATAGGGTTTTCATTTTGTGTATTAAATATGTATAACTAAAACCATTTAGTAATCCCAACCCCATTGTTTTATTGCCATACAAATGTTATTGCTTTATTATTGTTTGGTATGGGGTTATGTTATTGTTGCTTTTGTAATAAATGCATTTATCATTGCTTGGCCAATCCTAAACCTGCTAAATTTAATGCACAAAAGCAAGTAAAGCTAATAATTGTTAATAAACTTTATGGCAACAGTTAAAAAAAAAGAAGGCCAAAAGCAGTAATAAATGTGTATAAAAATAAGCAGAAAAAAAAAGGAAAATATGGTGGGCTTAGAACTTTAACTAGGCTTTTAGGCCTAAACTTTAAATAAGTTTGTTTTCAGGCTGTGTTGAACTTTGGTTCAACTTGTCTCTGTGTATAAGGGGGAAAAAAGGAGGGAAACAAAGTAATAAAAAGTTGCTTCTGTGTGTCAAGGGGTAAAAAAGTCACAGTAAAAAGTTCCCAAAATGAAACAATGGCTTTTCTGTACAAAGGGCATGTGAGGGCAAAAAAATGTGGTCAGGGCCCCAAAAAGAGGACATAAATTGGATAAAGGGAAACCAGAAAATCTGTTAAATTATAACAGCTGAGCTTGCTTTTGGAACTACAGAAAAGGTGGTAGAACAGTCAAGCCACCCCACGGCCCTAACCGGTTCTTAATCGGTGCCACGAAAATAAGACCGGATCTCTGGATAGGACTAGGTAATTTATGGACTTTATGGCCCTTAGAGCCCCCCCAACTCCAGTGCATTCACAAACTCCACCCTGGAAAAATTGTTACTGTCCATGAACATATTTGTTGGAAAGGCAGCGGCCAATTAACAACCCTTGCTTCCCAACCCCTCATCCAAGCCAACAATAGCTGTGTCCTCGTTAATTCGTCTGTGTTACGAGACACAGTCTTCAACCTAGTTACTGCTTCTGGCACTCAGGGGCGGCTCTACGAATTCCGCCGCCCCAAGCAGGGCGGCGCGCTGCGCCGCTTGCACTGCCGGGCGCCGGTCCTGCGCTTCCGCAGGACCTCCCGCAGACGTGCTGCTGGTCCCGCGCCTACGGTGGAGCTTCCGCAGGCATGCCTGTGGGAGGTCCACATGAGCCGCGGGACCAGCGCACCCGCCGCAGTCATGGCTGCGGGAGGTCTGGTCGTCCCGCGGCTCCGTTGGACCTCCCGCAGGCATGACTGCGGAAGGTCCGCTGGACCCGCCTGCCGCCCTCCAGTTAAAATGCCGCCCCACGTGCGCGCTTGGCGCGCTGGGGTCTGGAGCTGGCCCTGCTGGCACTCAAGTTATTTTCTGGCCCGCAGACAAAACGTACCAAGTTTCCTTGACATTTAACATTCCCTTTGATTGGGCAGCTCTAGTGCCAGATCATTTTCACTCCCTAATGTCTCTCCTATCAGAAGTTCAAAAGGTTTCTCTATTACAAAAACAGATTCATGTCCTCGAAACTATATACAACACCGAACTACATGCCTTTCAGACAGCCCATAGGGTCACAACCCTCTGTACCAACACTGATGTCCTCTGTTCCATCACTAAGGCCTTTCAGCCCCCCCACGCTCATAAATATATATTATGGGGCCTTGTAGGGGGAGGACTGTTATTAAATCTTTGTGTTTGTTATTGTTGCTGCAAAGCTTGTTGTCCTCACCCCATACCCCTATCATATAACCCCCTTCACCAGATTGCCCTCGTGCCCCTAAGAGAAGTAGATATGAACCCATATCCACCCGACTCCCCAGCCTATGATTTCCTCAAGATACCCCATGTGAGCGGATATGCTTCCCTAGATACGTCTCAGGAAGACGGTCCAGAGGTCCAGGCTTAATAAACATTCAAATTTAAGGAAGTTGATGCCGAAGAAAGGCATCGAAAGGAGGGAAATGATGGGGGTCTGGCAAGTTCCCTACCCATGGCGTCAGAAGCAGACTGCATCCTAACCCCTTCCTTTTAGGCCCAGGCCGGTTAGCAAAACCCAATTGCTATATAAGAACAAAGGTTAACTTTTGCAAAACTTGTTTGTCTGTACAAGGGGCACGGTGGGAGGAGGGGGGGGTGAGGAAACCAGAGAAAGAGGAACTAAGGAAAGGAACAAAGAGGGCCCATATGTGCCAGCTCAGCTAGAATGTGACAAGAGCCTTATCCAATGCAACCGAAAAGGAGGGGTCTTAAGGCAGGCAGACTACCAACGAAAACTGTCAAAGAACAATAACAGGAAAAACCAAATATGAAAAAGTATTGAGCTAGCTTGCTTAATTTGCCATTAATAATCCCAAATAAGGAAAATTTAGTAAGTAATAATTTGTGGTTTTAGCCTTTATAAGCTTGGTGAAATCTGTTGAAGAGAGGGCAGTTAACCCCTTGCGTGGGGCCATGCTGACCCTCCCTGCATGCATGCTTGTATAACAATAAAGGTCCCTCAGACTGTCTGATCCAAAATCAACGGTGTGGTCTAATTTTCCACAACAATCCCTTGTCTCCCCTAGAATTTTTACAGTGAGACAACTAAAGTGTGTATGAGCTAATCTACTATAAAAACATACCTTTTTTGGTAGTGGAAAAATGGCCTTTATTCATTATGCGGGGGGTGGGGGGAGAGAGAAGAATTGCCTATTAAAGCCTCACATGACATCACTATAAAGGTCCTTCAATGATCTTGCCTTCCTTTGCACTAGCTCTGGCCCATTGGCACATCCCTAACTTTCTCCTTCCAATTTTCTAGGCATTCCTACATCTCTCCTAAAAGTGGTGGTGAATGTTAACTGTCTGTGAGAATGAAGGGGAAAACATTTGAGTGAGCCTCATTTGTTCTTTTGTCTTTATCCAGGCCTATGTGGAACATTCTGTTTCTATTGTCTTGAATGTCAAGTAGCAAGTGACATGAATGAATGCTGCTTGTGTGGCGGAAGCGTTGCCATGAGGACTCTCTACCGGACAAAATACGGAATCCCTGTTAGTTACTATTTAATATTTTGTTTTGCTCATGCTCAAAGAACAGCCCTTAAAGCAACATGACATTGATCTAAGCAGATCAGTTGGCTACATTTTCATTAACCAGCCTCCACCCAGTGTGATTCCTCCCCATCTGAATACGGCTGCTAGGAGTCTCCCCTGATGATTTGAGTGCTCTGCGGTCTAGAAATTAGCAGAGGATTGGGCATCTGAAGACTTAGGTTCTACTTGCAACTGCCACTGACTCACCCTGTAACCTTGCACAAGTCCCTTGGCTCTTCTTTCCTTTGTTCTCCCCATCTGTGAAATAGATCATTCCTTGGCACTGTTGTAAAGGACTTTGAGATAATTTCATGAAAAGTGTAAGTGCAATTATCCATTATTAATTGATGTCCCTTTAAAGTGGAGTTTTGCTACATATCTGAGATAGAGAGACCCCTCTCTGATGAGGCATTGGTTACCGTGACGGGTTGGATCACAGAACTCCCCTTGGGAGCTGCCACCTGATGTGCCAAGACTACTTCAGCCCCTGCTTTCCTGCCCTGTCAGCTTAGGACTTCAGTTCCTTGCCTGGTTTGAGCCAGACTCGCTAGCCTGCTGTAAACCCAGACCATTACTTGCCCCACAGCTGCAAGCTTAACCTGAAAGGAGCTCACAGAAGTGTTCCTGTCTTTATCACTCAGATGCCCAACACCTAATGGGGTCTAAAACCCAAATAAATCCTTTT
Source organism: Mauremys reevesii (assembly GCF_016161935.1). Lineage (NCBI taxonomy): Eukaryota > Metazoa > Chordata > Testudines > Geoemydidae > Mauremys > Mauremys reevesii. The sequence continues at coordinate 18,442,044 of NC_052627.1, read as the reverse complement.
TACCCTGGATAAAGCTTATACAGGGTAAACTCAAAGTGTTCACCCTCTATAACACTGATAGAGAGAGATGCCCGGCTGTTTGCCCACCCAGGTATTAACACACACTCTGAGTTAATTAATAAGTGATTTTATTAAATACAGAAAGTAGGATTTAAGTAGTTCCAAGTAGTAACAAACAGAACAAAATGAGTTAAAGCAAAATAAAACCCGCTAATCTAAGCCTAATACAGTAATACAATTGAATACAGATAATATCTCACCCTGAAAGACATTTTAATAAATTTCTTTTCTCAGACTGGAGGCCTTCCTAGTCTGGGCACAATAGTTTCCCCAGGTACAGCCCTTGTTCCAGCTCAGGTGGCTCTCCCACTCTGTTCTGTTCCACCCACTTATATATCCTTTGCATAAGGCGGGAATCCTTTGTCCCTCTGGGTTCCCACCCCTCCTCACTGGAAAAGCACCAGGTTAAAGACGGATTCCAGTCCAGGTGACATGATTACTTGTCACTGTAAGGCCCCAAGCCTTCATTCCTCCCAGCCTGACTCACAGGAGGGCTTGCCTGCAAACAGAGCCATCCACAGTCAATTGTCCTGGTTAATGGGAGTCATCAAGATTCCAAATCACCATTAATGGCCCACACTTTGCAAAATTACAATAGGCCCTCCGAGTTATATTTCATATTTCTAGTTTCAGTTAGAAGAGTGGTACATTTATACAAATAGGATGACCACACTCAGTAGTTTATAAGCTTTGTTAATGATACCTTACAAGAGACCTTTTGCATGAAGCATATTCCAGTTACATTATATTCACTCATTAGCATATTTTTATAAAATCATATAGACTGCAACATTACCGTTAAATATCCCTCTAAATTAAATGTATATTGGATAATTTCTAATGCAGCCATTTTACATAATGCTAACCTGATAATCAACTGCCATTTAGCCAAACTACTTATCTAAATCTTAGCTCTTACTCCCTCAGCATGAATCTCTTAGCCAAATGTTCTCCTGATTAGTTAAAAAGGTGTTGCAGAATGTAGACAGAATTCTAAAAATGTGGTTCAATCAACAAGGTTGTTGTGTATGTGGTTTTTTTTCCCCAAGCTATAGTATTGTAGTTTCCAGAGTTAACTCCTTGTGTACCATGGTACAAATAACGGAAAAGCCTAAGAAATGAAAAAATAAGATTAGATAATATATGAAAATTAAATGAATAGATCACACTGAATTGGGATGTGTTATGAACACGAGAGGAATAATATGAAGGGACTGAGGAAGGTTAGAAATATGGCCATGAAATTATAAAATGAGATTCAGCCTAATGCCCCTAATGTTCTGTGAAAGACATGGAAAGGACTATCACTGAAATACTTCCGGGTGATATTGGCCAAGAAATTACATATATGATTATAAATTCAATAGAGCAATAACAACACAAAGCTAAGGAGGTTTAGGAGATCTATGAAGAAATATTACAGGCTAATTAAACCCCCTCCCAAACCTCAGCTTCTATTTAGGCACCTAAATGATTTTCTGAAGGGCTCAACAATAGCTTCAAAACTTGGCCGCTTCACTTAGGAGCCTGAATAGAGAGCTCCAAATTTTTAAAAGATTTTAGCTCATGTCAGAGCAGGAAGGCAAAAGTTTATCTATCTAGAACATATTTTTTCCCTGCTGGATCTTCAATACCTGAAAGGGATGCAGTTGAATTGGAAGGAAATTCGAGAAGAGCAGTGAAACTAATTTGGAGCATGAAGGCATTGACCATTAAGGAAAAGTCCGAGCTAAATATGTATACTTTTTGAGAGTTAATAATAGTGGGGGCTATAACTGCGAAGATCTGAAAGGTGGAGAGCAGTGTGTTAAGGAGTGGTGCCAGGACTAGCAAAAGGATGAAGTTAAGAAAAGGAATAGTTTGGCTGAATATCAGAGAAAACATCCTAACCCTAAATGCAAAAAACTGGATACTAGACTCCCAGTTTACCGGTTGAAAAATCCCACCACTGGAAATTTTAAAATGGAAACTGGACAGAACCCCAGAGGTTACTCTGCAAGGAACAATCCTGCACAGGTAGGTAGATGGGCTGACTTGATCTGGCAGAGCTTCCAATCTCTATTCTCTGGGTATGTCCGGACTACCCGTTGGATCGGCAGATAGCCATCGATTTTTCGGGGATCGATATATCGTGTCTAGATAAGACACGATATATCGATCCCCAAACATGCTCCCGTCGACTCTGGAACTCCACCGGAGCGAGCGGCAGTAGCGGAGTCGACACGGGGAGCCGCAGACGTCGATCCCGCGCCGTGAGGACCCGTGGTAAATCAATCTAAGATACTTTGACTTCAGCTATGCTATTCACGCAGCTGAAGCTGCGTATCTTAGCTTGATAACCCCCCTTAGCCCCCCCAGTGTAGACCAGTCCTCAGTCTGGTATCCATCTGCTAAAGTGTGCATCCATTAGATGACTCTGCTTCCTAATTTGTGTAAATAAAGTCTTTGGTGCCTAAACCAGCCCTCTTAAGAGGTAACTTGCTACCATCACCAGTCTTTCTGCCCTCTACAGCAAGCAATTGGTCATACTTTTTGGGGGGAGGGGGGGAGCGGGAAGACGGGACAGGAAAGGGCGGGGCTTACTGGGGTAAAAAGCAGAGCTATGGATTAGATAACCAAGTAGGGTTTGGTATCTTTTAATTTCTATGAATCTAGGACAAAAATCCTTTGGTAAAAGAAGTTTAACTAAAATGTATCTCCCCTGCTCCCTTTTCCCCATAATGGCCCTGTCATCCCAGTCAAAGGCAGCACTGAAAGCCCATAGTCTAGTCTGAGTTAAAATCCATTCAATGTGATAGTCAATGAAAAGTTAGATGTACATTTTAGGTTTACAGACTTTAATATGTTTTCTTTTTAAACAGGGATCCATCTGCTCTGATTTCTGCACTATCCTGTGGTGTTCTGTGTGTTCTCTTTGTCAAATAAAGAGAGATATTAACAGAAGGAAGAAAATGGGGATATTCTAATAAGGTTTGTCACTTACTTAATACATATTTGTAAGTGTTTGATAAATCAAGAAGCTTCTCTGATGTGATGTATCAATTAGTTCTAAGATAAATGGTAGATACAGATTTGTATCTAATATAGAAGGGAGATCCTGCTTTACCCACCTTTATGTAACTAGTTGACATTGTCTTTGGGCCTAGGCTGGCCATCTATAATATGCATTTGGGGAAGCAGCAGATAAGCTTTTTACTTACTGCTGTGGTTCTCTAACACAGAGTCAAGTGGGGCCCTTCCAAATTCATGGTCCATTTTGGACAATTTCACAGTCATAGGATTTTAAAAATAGTACATTTCATGTTTTCAGCTATTTAAATCTCAAATTTCACAGTGTTGTAATTGTAGGGGTCCTAACCCAAAAAAGGAGTTGTTGGGGTATCACAAGGTTATTGTAGGGTGGGGTTGTGATACTGCTGCGCTGGTGCCGGCTGCAGCACTGCCTTCAGAGCTGGGCAGCTGGAGACTGGTGGCTGCTTCCCAGGAGCCCAGCCCTGAAGGCAGGGCCACCGCCAGCAGCAGTGCAGAAGGATGGATGGCATGGTATGGTATTGCCACCCTTACTTCTGCCTGAAGAGCTGGGCCCTCAGTCAGAAGCCACCACCCTCTGGCTGCCCAGCTCTGAAGGCAGTGCAGAAGCAAGAGTGGCAATACCATGACACCCCCTTAAATAACCTGGTGAACCCCACCCCCCCTGAAACTCCTTTTTGAGTCAGGACCCCCAATTTGAGAAATGCTGGTCTCTCAGTACAATAGGTATAGTATGGGGGGGAAGGATAGCTCAGTGGTTTGAGCATTGGCCTGCTAAACCCAGGGTTGTGAGTTCAATCCTTGAGGGGGCCATTGAGAGAACTGGAGCAAAAATTGGTCTGGGGATTGGTCCTGCTTTGACCTCAAGGTCCCTTCCAACCCTGATTTCTATTCTATGAGTATAGCTAAAAGCACACAAAAGACCAGATGTCATGGTCTGATGTATTTTTCATGGCAGTGAATTTGGTAGGGCCCTAGTAACGACAAGTGAGAGTTACCTTAGTGACACAAGCCAATTTAAAAGGAAAAGTATCCTCATTAGTATGGGCAAAGTGCCTGACAGGGAATGGAAAGCCAGAAAGCAGCAAGGACCATCTGTTAGTGGGGAAGAGCCCTGTTGGTAAACCACAGGTAGCAGGTGGGCATTCCACATTAGGTGGCACTTGAAATTCTGCAGTGAGACAGAAATGTGAAGGGCAGGGCTGGCCTAAGGTGAAATGGCAAACCCTGGGCAAACTTGTATTTCGGTGCCCCTAACCCCCACTGCCTTCTCGGGCTCCACACCCATCTCCACTGCTCCCAGTGCTCCTCACTCCATCACCTCCGGGCCCTGCTGCCTCTCCCGGCTCCCACCATACCCCCATCTCTCCTCCCACCCTTCAGCCCTGGATCAGCCACTAGAAGTGCATATTCTACCACTTTAGGGTGGGGATGAGCACTGATTGGACAATGAGATTGTCAGTCAGTGTGGCCTCTGGAACAGAGTGCATCCAGGAAGATGGAATGTTTGGCATGTGCTCAATAAGCTTCTCCTCTTTCCCCACCCCCGCAATTGAGGGATGGTGTTGCGCACATGCCCCATTGCCCCAAGCTCTCTTCCATGCTCTTGCACCCCAGGCCTGCCCCACTCCTTGCCTCTTGACCACAACACCCCCTGACCATGGCATCCTGGGCAGTCGCCCACATCACCCACCCATAAGGCCGGCTCTGGCAAAAGGAACAGAGCATGTCAAATGCAAACAGGAATGGAGCCAGTGGGTGTTTGCTACAGGGAACCCACATGGCTCTACTGTTGAGTGAGCTGCAGAGGAAAGCAACTGCCCCATCTGCTAGTCTCCCTTTGATCAGTGCCCTTGCAATAGGTGGGGTGAACAGCCATTCCTTCATCTCCACCCTGTAGTCTCACACCTGTAAAAGGGATTTGTTTGCTAGGACCTTACTCACTTGTTCAGGATTAGGCTTCTGATGTAGCTTTGTGGGATATTACCATGTAGCAGAACTTTATGTGATTGTGATTCTTGTGTTTGCACAAAGCTAAATAGTGTCGATTATGGAGAAAGTGTAGTTTCTGGGTGGCATTTTCAAAAGAACTCAGTGCTGAGCTAAATCTGCTCCCATTAGTGTCAGTGCAAAAACTCCCCTTGACTTCAGTGAAAGGAATTAAGCCAATGCTGGGAGCTTTTAAAAATCTCTCCCAAACTGTGGGCAAATACTTTCACCTTTTACTGGAAGAAGAAAACGTATATGAAGGAGGGTCTGAATTTCAGACACATAGTGAAGATCTTTGTGTAACAAAAGGAAAAAGCTTAGCTCTTGTATTTGATTTATTCTTTTTTCCATTAATACTCAGAGCCAAATCCTGTCCTTGTCCCTCTCCTGCCTCCTTGATTTGAGGCAGATTTATTTAAAATATACAGGTCTGCACTAGAAGCAATGATAAGCAATCAAGCAGCGTTAGACTTAAGTAAATTTCAAGGTAGTGTATTAACAAAACCACTGTTATTCTGGAGCTCAGCTTTGAGTGAAACTCTTTTCTCCACTCTTTCAGGTGTTCCTGTATTTCCTGACTGATTTCATTGTTGCAAAGCACGACTTAGCTGAAAAAAGTCAAAGGAAAGAAACAACCTCAAGTTTGTCTGCATGTACGTGTGTTAGCTTTCACTATTACTTCTCAAGTATCACTGTATGCACTAAGCTGTCTTGGAAAGAGTATTCTCCTGTTCTTAATATCTTGCTAATGCCAGTCTACTCTAGGTCTACTGTATTCTCTCCTGACTATTTCTGCTGCCATCCTATAAGAGACAGAATAAATGCTGATCGTTAACTTATTTGTCTGTTCCTTGAATCATCAGACAACAAAGTTCCCCTTCCTCCCCCCGGATGTAGTAGATGTCTAAACTGTAAATCCATTACAGGAAACTTGGAAGGTTAGAATTATACTGCAGTTTTCATACACTGAAACTCAAACTGCTAGCAAGTAAAGTACTACAAGTGACTGTTTAAACAAAGGCATCATAGGATTGACTCTAATTGGCTCATTCTCTTTTATTGGAATAATCACAACTCACAGGAACATGTCACATTTTCACAACAACCAGTGGAAAGTGACAAGTCCACAAAGCAGTTTAGTAAACAGGATGTGCAGCAAAAATCTCTTGGTAACAGGTTTTACTTCTTCCTGTACTTTTAAACCACAACTTTCAAAACAGCAAAGCAGTGATACCATGCTGAGTATTCTGACAAGTGACAGATTAATCAAATCAGTATTTGGTTTATGTAGGTGTGACTCTGGTGCCCAGACGTGCCGTGCTGAGAATGCTAGCGCAGGGCAGACTATCCCCAAGATGGGTGATTTATTCTATAATTAGATTCCCCATCCAGTAACAAAATAACTTCTCTAATACCACACTGGGTAACCAGAAGTCAAATACAGTCCCCTTCAGGCAATCCAGTGAGGGGTTATTGAAAAGCTTATTCACCATACTTATAGTTCTACCAATCTCAAGAGGACCAGACCCATTGCCCATCAGATCAATGAATATTTCAGATCTCACCCAAATTCACGCTTACAGCCAATCCATATTAATTAAATCTAAGATTTATTAAAAAAAGAGCTAAAAGCTCAATATACATACAAATGTGTGTATAATCCAAATGTGTGTATAATCATAGCAGAGATGGTGGGGCTGCTGATATGTAAAAATCTTTCTGGGATCAATTTAAAGGGTTATAGTTCAATAGGTAGCACAGGTGTAGTGAAACATGCTGTGCTGGCAAACCACACACGTGTTTATTACATTTACTCCTGGCTTAAGGTAAAGCAATGCTCAGGTTATTGATTAAGCATAGACTAGGCAATAGCGCACGTAGCCTCTCTAATAGCTCACGTAGTCTCTTCACCATTCATGATATATTGCACCAGGGGAGATGGCTGTGGGGGAACCAATCAATATGTTACAAGTAACTATGATCTCATGCTCTTTGATCTAATTACTAATAAAAACCCAGCTCAAGAGAGCTCGGGACGCCTGCTTAACAAACCTCTTGACTCCGCGTCTCCTTGATCCCAACATCTGGTGACCCCGACGTGATTCACCGGATCCCGAGGACCCCTGCTCATCCGACTGGAATAGTCTAGGTGCACCCGCTGGAAACAGCCACTCGTGAGTATGGGGAGCGATTTATCAGTGCCACAAAAGGCTCATGCTAAGGAATTATTTAAGCTCATTGAGGGGAGCGGTTGCCCAGCGGTTACGCTGCGGCATGTAGAGGATTTTGTTAAGGAAATAGAATGTCAATGCCCCTGGTATCCCGAAGAGGGGTCCCTGCAGCAAGAAGATTGGCAAAAGATAGGAACACAGCTCTTTGAGAAACCGAGAGCAGCAGTACAGCACCTGCTCATGTGGCAGCGCTGTACTGAGGCAGTGGGAAAACTGGGGCCACAGGCGTCTCTCACTGCCGCCCCGCTTCTCGCGCTGACGACACCGCCTCCGTACCCGCGGGTGCTACCACCAGCGCCTGCGGTGTCGGATACGGGGCAGCGGCCCTCGGATCCCCCCGTTGATAAAGGAACTGATCAGCCTTGTTTCCGGGGGAATCGTGGGGGCTGCGTCCGGGCGGCGGTTGCGTTGGCGCGTGAGACGGGGGAATTGAATTTGGAGGAAGAACATCAGTGGGAGGGGGAGTTGCCCATGCTAATGCCTATAGCGGCAGGAGTCGATGCACAGGGCAATGCCGTCAGAGAGTGGACGGCGCTACCGTATACAGTACTGAGGGAAGTGAGAAAAGCTATCACGGAGACAGGCATTAGGTCTAATTTCGTGGCAGGCATCTTAGAAGGAATTGGAAATGGCTACATTATGGCTCCACAAGATTGGAAAGACTTATTTCGTATGGTGCTGACCCCCGCCCAGTATATGGTGTGGGACAGTGAGTTTAGGTTAGCTGCTGTGGGATACTCAACCCCAGCTGCCACGCCTGACCAGATTTATGGAGCAGGCCAATTTAGCACTATAGAGGGACAGTTGGAGTTAGACCCAGATGCATATATTCGTACTAAACTTAGTGTTATGAGAGCTTTCAGAAGGGTTCCCGTAAGTGGGAAACCGACTAGGTCTTTCACAGCCACCCGGCAGCAGCCTACAGAGCCGTATCCGCAGTTCATAGATAGGCTCAAGGAAGCAGTACATCGGCAGGTCGATAACGAGGAGGCACAGACAGAGCTTTTACAGCGACTGGCCTATGAGCAAGCTAATGCTGATTGCAAGAAGGTACTGCAATCTATAATACATCGCCCCTCGTACACTTTAGCGGACATGATTCAGGCTTGCGCGGATGTCGGTAGTCAAACCCACGCTATGGCTCTTTTGGCAGGGGCTATAAGACAAGGTAATAAACCAGCAGGAAATTGTTTTAATTGCAAAAAACCGGGACACTTTAAAAGCCAGTGTAGGGCACCCGGAGGGGGAGCACATAAAGGAAGGCCCCAGGAAGGGGGTAGGCCCTCCAAAAAATGTCCTAAATGCAACAAGGGGTATCATTGGGCAAATCAATGTCGATCAGGACTGGGGCAGGGAAACCAGTGATCGGGCCCTCCCCGGGCCCCGGAAAAACAACGGGGGCGGAAGAATTGTTTAGAGCGCAACCGGCAACGACCGGCAGTGCTGGAATAGACTTGTATAATCAAGAAGAAAAATCCTCATTCTTACCGGGGGAAGTTCTTTTAATGCCTACTCAACTAAAAGGGCCCCTTCCTGAAGGGACGGTGGGCATTATACTCCCTCGGTCATCAGCAAGTAAACAAGGAATTATGGTAGTTCCAGGAGTGATTGATGCTGATTATCAGGGAAAAATATATGTTCAGTATTGGAGTCACCTGCCTTTTACTTTAAGACAAGGGGACTCCTGGGCACAACTGATACTGTTGCCATATGAGCTCCCTGGAGAAAAATCACAGGTAACACATACAGGAGGCTTTGGATCAACCCGTACTGAAGGCGACAGCGACTCTTCCTTTCACCCACAGGTGGCGGCGTTGGTACACCGAATATCCCTGCACAAACCTCAACGTAAGTATATACTCCAAGGTAAGTGGCTGACCGGTTTGTTGGACACAGGGGCGGATGTTTCTGTCATAGCTGAAAAGGATTGGGAACCTAAATGGCCCTCTGAGATAGCCCCTGCGGTATTCGGGGTAGGAGGAAGCCAAGCATCTAAAAAGAGCTCTCAATGGTTACCGGTAAAATCCCAGGAACAAGGCCCCATAATAGCATATATTCAACCCTGCATATTGCCTTTACAGTTTAACATTTGGGGAAGAGATTTGTTAGAACAGATAGGGGCAAAACTGGTTTTGGAAGATGAGTAAGCCTCAGGCTCTTCCGTTACAGTGGAAAACTGATAAACCAGTCTGGGTAGAACAATGGCCATTACCTAAAGACAAATTAGAAGCTTTGCAGCAATTAGTTGAGCAACAATTAAAAGATGGACACATTGAGCATACTACAAGCCCGTACAATACTCCTGTTTTTGTAATTAAGAAAAAATCAGGAAAATGGAGGCTCCTTCACGATTTGAGGGAAATTAATAAAATACTAGAACCTATGGGCCCCCTGCAGTGTGGCCTCCCCAATCCAAATTTAATCCCTTATGACTACCAGGTAGCAATAATTGATTTAAAGGATTGTTTTTTTTACAATACCGTTACAGGAAAAGGATAGAAAGTATTTTGCATTCACAGTGCCAGTCCTGAACAACGCCCAACCCACAACACGTTATCATTGGAAAGTGTTACCCCAGGGCATGTTAAATAGCCCTACCATGTGTCAGTATTTTGTAAACACTGCTCTTCAACCTTTCAGAAATAAGTTCAAAAAGCTACTTGTATACCATTATATGGATGATATCTTAATAGCCGGTAGGCCCCTACCCACCACATGGAAAAGTGAGTTAACTGATATCTTATGTCAATCGGGTCTGGTAGTAGCCCCGGAAAAAATACAGGAAGCCGAACCTTTTCAATATTTAGGTCATAAAATGCTTGCAGCATACTCCATGCCCATACTTCCAAAACTTACCTTGCCAAAAAAATTAACATATGTAGTACTACAGCAAATTCTGGGATCCATAAATTGGATAAGACCGTATTACAAGATTCCCACATCTATGCTAACTCCACTGTTTAATGCCCTAAAATTAGGAAAGCAACCGGGAGACATAATCTCACTAACAAACGAACAACAGGAGGTAGTGCATAAGGTCAACGAAGCCATGGCGGAACGGTGGGTAGATAGAGCTGTACCTGACGTGCCCCCGTCCTTAATCATTCTTGGGGACACTAAGCAATTCATGGGGGCATTACTTCAACATACAAGTGAGAGAGAATTTATCCTCGAGTGGATGTATTTACCACACACACACAAAAACACACTCGTCCCATTGTCTGGAATGTTTGCTCAATTAATCACTAAAGGACGCAATCGAGCACTAAACTTGTTTGCCATGGATTTAGTAAACATTATTATCCCCATCCCCATCGCCACCTGGGAAGTTGCATGTATGCACTCGGAGGAGGTGCAAATAGCCCTAGCCAATTATGTTGGGTCCGTAACTTACCATACTCCCAAGGATCCTCGTCTCCAAGTTGCTCAGCATATTCCACTGAAAGTATTTTACTTGGTATCTCCTGTTCCCATACAAGAAGCTCTTACCATTTTCACCGATGGTGGCCCCTCTAGAGGGGTGGTCGCTTGGAAGAAAAATGACCAGTGGAAATCCCAGTTTACCTTACCGCAACGCTCTCCTCAGCGTGCGGAGCTAGCTGCATTAATTCTTGCCTTTAACACATTTTCTGATCAACCGGTTAACCTCATAACAGACAGTTTGTATGCTGCAAATGTTGTTAGTAATATTGCTTCTAGTTGTGTTACTGCATCTTTGGATAATAATTTGCTTGGTTTATTTCTTTCCCTACAACTGATATTACGGCACCGACGACATCTATTTTTTATTGCACATGTTAGAAGTCATCAGCCTTTCCCCGGAGAAATCTCGCAAGGCAATGCCTATGCTGATAACACCTTAAGGGCTTTCCCTGCTCTCCTATGGAAAGTCACTCACATCACCAAAATGCTAGGGCATTGGCCAAGCAATTTTCCATACCACTATCTGATGCACAAGCGATTATTCAGCAGTGCCCTGAATGTACTGGAAACCTCGCAGGCCCCGCTATCGGGTAAACCTCGGGGCTAGGTGCAACCAATTGTGGCAAATGGACGCCACCGGTTCCCACCATTAGCTCCCTGGTCCTATTTGCATGTAGTCATAGACACTTATTCTGGATATATATGGGCAACGCCACAAAAAGGGGAAAAGGCGAAACATGTCTGTAATCACCTCATTCGTTCCTTTGCAGTGATGGGAAAGCCATCAGCTTTAAAAACTGACAATGGCCCAGCCTATTGCTCTTCAGCGATGGCAGCGTTCTGCACGCGATGGGGAATCACGCATACCTTTGGCATCCCATACAATTCCCAAGGACAAGCCATTGTAGAACGAGCTAATCGCACATTAAAAACTGCTCTCCTGCGGCAAAAACAAAAAGGGGGAATTGTCCCTGGCAGCCTGACAGAAAAGGAAGAATGGCTGGCTCAAGTACTGTTTACACTCAATCATTTAAATCTATTACCTTTCAATTCTCAATTTTTTACCAGGGCACAACGGCATTATCAGACGACTGAAGTTCTTCCTGCTCCAAAGGTAACCTATCGTCAGCTACCTGGCCCGGAGTGGAGCGAACCTGTGCCACTAATCACCTGGGGGCGCGGTTACGCAGCTGTATCAACACCAAGCGGCCCGCTCTGGGTACCTGCACGATACATTCGACCATACAAGGATGGCGTGGCATCAGGGACTGAGCAACCCCATCCCTGACTTCAGCATACACTTATATGATGAACAAGCAAATGTTTGCATATGTTATTGTTATAGCTGCAAGATTAATACTTTGTTGCTGCATATTACAGTGTATTCCTTCACTTATTAGCCTATTTGTCCACGGCTGCCCTTGGCAACGACTTAATACAAAACAGAGCATTCATTATGCCTGCAAATTGCTTAAAAACAAAAAGGGGGAGATGTAGTGAAACATGCTGTGCTGGCAAACCACACACGTGTTTATTACATTTACTCCTGGCTTAAGGTAAAGCAATGCTCAGGTTATTGATTAAGCATAGACTAGGCAATAGCGCACGTAGCCTCTCTAATAGCTCACGTAGTCTCTTCACCATTCATGATATATTGCACCAGGGGAGATGGCTGTGGGGGAACCAATCAATATGTTACAAGTAACTATGATCTCATGCTCTTTGATCTAATTACTAATAAAAACCCAGCTCAAGAGAGCTCGGGACGCCTGCTTAACAAACCTCTTGACTCCGCGTCTCCTTGATCCCAACACACAGGTGCAGAGTTTGTTCACATTCTTCCATGAAAATTCCAGGGTAAATCCAGAGTAAATCCAGAGCCCTCAGTCTTGTGGCTTTAGACCTTTCCTATCAAAGGATAAGCAGCTCTAAGATGAAAAGGATCAGGCCTGAAGCTTCTTTTATAGTTGAAGCAGGCGAGGTGGTGACAGGTAATTCCACCAAGTGGGCTTTGATGAAACCAACCCAGCAGTTTGAGCTCCATTCAATGGGTCCTTTCTCAGACAATACATTAAACAATAGCCATTCAAATTACTAAAACAGTTCATGGGTAGTTCACTATGTGGAATTACAAGTTTCAAAGAGAAATGAGGACAATAATGTTATTATACCACAAGTCCCATCTGAATAGAATATATTAATGAAGCATTATGAGACAGGAACAGAATTTTAGCATCTACAGGCTAATTAGATCACATTGTTAAACTTCTAACGAGACATGAAAACAGACAAATTCACTTAACATTTATTCTTAATTCTCTAACAATACAGTGTGGCAGAGCTCTGACCTTGCTCCCATGGGTCCTGCACTTCTAAGCAGTTTATGCTAGCCTCAGTGGCTCACTGTGACCCTCCACGTAGCCCTTTTCTCTCTAGAGCAAGGGTACAGTCTACTGAGCCCTTTTCATCATAGGCCTACAAGGAGGTTGGTGAGAGAACTCCCACAGTCTCTGTTCAGCCTCCTGTCATGACAGGGGCCTGACTTCCCCTTCCAGGAGCTGTTCCTGTAGTGGTGGGTTGGGGGGAACCTAGGCCTGCCCTCTACTCCAGGTTCCAGCCCAGAGACCCTAATGGTAGCAGTTGTTGGCAGCCAACCTTTCACTGCCAGAGTTGCTACATTTCCCTGGGCCACTTCCCCACAGATCTCCTGCTTCTCCCTTCTTCACCCTTACCTTAGGGCTCCTTTAATGATGGTTTTAGGGTGTCTTCAGTAACCAGCCCTTCAGCCACACTTCCTCTCCTCTGGCTCCCTGACTCCCCTGTCTGACTGGAGTGAGCCCTTTTCATAGTGTCAGCAGGGCCTTAATTAGAGTCAGGTGGTCACATTAACTGAATGGCCTCACCTGACTCTTTACAGGTTAATTAGAGTCAGGTGTTCTCATTAGCCTGGAGCAGCCCCTGCTCTGGTCAGTCAGGGAACAGAAAACTGTTAATCCAGTGGCCAGTATATCTGCCTTCTGCTATACCCAACTGGCCTGGGTCTATCACAACAGGCAAACGGTAAAGATTCAAGTCTACTAAACATGGCTTTGATAACTACCTACAAGGAATGGCTAGGGTTGCCAACTTTCTAACAGCACAAAATCGAATTGGCCTACACTAAAAATATAGGTCAACATAGCTATGGCACTGAGGTGTGAAAGAGCTAAATCCCTGACCACTGTAGCTACACCAACTTAACCCCCAGTGTAGCTACAGCTAGTTCAATAGAAGAATGCTTCTGTCCACCATGACCTAGCTGCCATTGCTCAGACATGGAGTTCCTACAGCAATGGGGGGGGAAAAACCCTTCTGTTGCTGTCATCTGTCTATATTACACACTTACAGCAGCATAGCTACACCACCATCACTATGCTCCTGTAGTGCCCATAGTGTAAACATGGCCTGAGTGCTAGAAAGGTACTGTCAGTATCCATCAGCCCCACAAAGGGGTCATGTGTGGCCGTGGGTGAAGAGCATGTCCATAGACACACCCCTGATATGCACATATGGTGGTGATGGGTGGGGGGGGGTGGCTATAACCCTCCAGGCAAGTGTGTGTAGCTCTGCACCAAAGAGAGCATGTATTATTGTTGGTCTGTAGATGCAGCAATTGCCACTTGAAGGGCACTGTGAGAGTATGCTCCCAAGACTAGGAATGCCTTTAGCCTCCACCACTCAGGCAGTGCAGTTCCCCATCCCACTCTTAGGGCCATAACTGAGTCCTACATGTTGTGTATGTGTTATAACATTGCATTGGCCATGAAGCAGAGGTGAAAGTAAGCTGGTACAGTCCAGTATGGAGTACCGGCAAGAGCTGGTATGCCGTGCCGGACTGGACCAGCTTCCCCGGTGGTGATTTAAAGGGCCCAGGGCTCCAGTCGCTGTGGGGAGCCCTGGGCCCTTTAAATCACCGCTGGAGCTCTGGCAGCCGGGCTCGGGTGGGGATTTAAAGAGCCCGGAGCTCTGGCCACTGCGGGAAGCCCCAGGCCCTTTAAAGTGCCACTGCCAGAGCTCCAGCAGTGGGGCTTGGGCAGCACTTTAAAGGGCCCAGGGCTCCCCACAGTGGCTGGAGCCTCTGGTCCTTTAAATCCCCACCAGAACCTGGCTGCCAGGCTCGGTTGGGTGACCAGATACCAAGTGTGAAAAATCAGGACAGAGGGTGGGGGGTAATAGGCACCCATGTAAGAAAAAGCCCCAAATATCGGGACTGTCCCTATAAAATTGGGACATCTGGTCACACTAGGAGCCCAGCTGCCAGGCTCGGGCAGGAATGTAAAGGGCCCGGAGCTCTGGCCACTGCGGGAAGCCCCAGGCCCTTTAAAGTGCCACTGCCAGAGCTCCAGCAGTGGGGCTTGGGCAGCACTTTAAAGGGCCCGGGGCTCCCCACAGCGGCTGGAGCCTCTGGTCCTTTAAATCCCCACCAGAGCCCGGCTGCCAGGCTCGGGCGGGAATGTAAAGGGCCTGGTGCTCCAGCTGCTGCGGGGAGCCCCGGGCCCTTTAAATCACCTCTGCAGTTGGTAGCTCTGGGGTGATTTAAAGGCCCTGGGGTTCCCAGCCACAGCTGGAGCTCTAGGGCCTTTAAATCTTTAAAGACCACACCTCTTCCAGTTGAGGCCACACCTCTTCTACTCAGGACTGCGGCATACCGGTAAGTCCTTTCAGTTACTTTCACTGCTGCCATGAAGCATCACTTACTCTATATTGTATATGCTACATTATGACTATAAGCAGGGGTGAGCTGCAGACGGTTTGCAACGGTTCACGCGAACCGTTTGCTAAAATTAGACGCCGGACAGAGAACGGATGCTAAAGAGCCAGGCAGGCAGGGGTGAGCTGGAGCCGGTTCGCACTGGTTCCCGCGATCCCGGTTGTTAAATTTAGCAGCCATTTTAGACCCGGTTGTTCCAGGACAACCAGTTCTATAAGGGCTGCTAAATTTAACAAAAGCTCCGGCTGAAGCTCACCTCCCGCTGCTCCCCCTCCCCTGCTTCCCGCGAATCAGATGTTTGCGGGAAGCCTGAACAGGAGGGAGGGAGGCAGGCAGGCAGGTAAGCAAGCGGGGTGAGCGGGGCTCGGCTCCTGCCCCAGGGTCCGCGGCTGGGTGGGGGGCGCGGGCGGGGCTCGGCTCCTGCCCGAGGGTCTGCGGCCGGGTCCGGCGGTGCAGCGGGGCTCGGCTCCTGCCGTGGGGGGCGCGGGCGGGGCTGGGCTGCTGCCCCGGGGTCCAGGTGCGCGGGCAGGGGGCGGAGCTTGGCTCAGGGGCGGTGGCCCAGCAGCGGGCGCAGGCGGGGCTCGGCTCCTGCCCCGGGGTCCGCGGCCGGGTCCGGCCGGGCGGCGCAACAGGGCTCCTGTCCCGGCGTCTGCGGCCGGTGTACCATCAGAAACATGAACCGCTCCCGATTTGCTACTTTGGCTGCACTGAGCATGCGCAGCCGAACTGAGCATGCCCAGTAACCTCCGCTGTCGCCACTGCCCTCTCTCTGCCCTCACTTCTACTCACGATTCGCTGCCCGCTCTTTGGGGGCGTTTAAAATGTTCAAGGGGGCAAATCGCAGCGGGGGGGCTGCCAGGGTCTGAGCGGGGGACACAAATTTACTGGACAGAAGGGTTTAAGCTGCTCTAGGCAGCGGCAGGAGAGGGGCTGAAGGGGAAAAATCGGGGGTGGGGGGTGGGAGCCGCGGTTAAGCGCAGGAGGGGAGACGCTGCCAGACCCTGTGCGGGGACAAAACCCCCGTTTAGGGAGGGGGTGGGGGGGGGAACAGTGGCCCCTCGGGATGAGCCCCCTGCTGCGCTCGCAGATCTGGGGGGGTCGGGGGTGGGGGGCACAGGCTGTTTTCAGTTGTGCCCCGTGTCAGCCCTGGAGCAGGGGGCGGGTTCCTGGGGCTGGGTCTTAAAGGCACAGGCAGCCCGATTCCTACACTGTCAAAGCGTAGACAGCGCGGCTCCTCTATCTTATATAAGTGCTGCGGGGCTGTTTGTGGGGAAATATTGTACAGACGCCCCCTCCCTCCCTCCCTCAAACTCTGCCTCTCACATTTTGACTATGTAAAAGTCTCTTCTATCATTTTCTATGTCTATATGAAATCCCTGCAGCTCCTTTCTCTTATACAACGTGCTGATTTGGTAACTCCCTCCCAGAGCCCACATGTCTGTACCCCCTCCTGCACCCCAATCCCCTGCCCCAGGTCAGAGCCTGCACCCGTCACTCAAACTCCCCATAGCCTGCAACCCTCCTGCACCCCCAACTCCATCCCAGAGCCTGCACCCCAAACAGGGCTGGATTAACCTGTTGTGGGCCCGGTGCTAAACATATTTGTGGGTCCCCATGGGGGAAATGGGGACATGAGGCATGGGGGCAGAGTCCTCAGAGCGAGGGGCTGACTTGGGGCAATGGGATATGAGTCATGGTACGGCAGGGACAGCCCCACTCCACCCAGCCCAGTACAAGGGCACTGTTTACAAACCAGGAGCTGCCAGACCCATGCTGTCCAGCCCAGCCCTGCACTGCCATTGTGCTTCTTCCCCTTGGGTGTGGGCCCATGCTGCACCATGCTACCCCCTGCTCAGCACCCCTCTGGCTCCCTACGCGCAGTGCCACACCACCCAGAGACCCCCACAAACCCCCTGCTCAGCACCCCTCCGACTCCCTATGCCCAGTGTCACACCACCCAGAGACCCCCACAAATCCCTGCCCTGAACCCCTCTGACTCCCTTCACCCAGTGCTGCACCATCTAGAGACCCCACAAACCCCTGCCCAGTGCACTCCCAGATCACTCCCCACCCACTCAGAACCCCACAGATCCTCTCACTGACCAGTGCCCCCAGCTGAAGACCCCCACAGTCCTCCCACAACTGCACAGTGCCCCACACCTTCCCACCCAGAGCCCCCTACAGATCCCCTCACTGTCCAGTGTCCCCCACCACAACTGCAGTGACCCGCACAGACCCCACACTTCCCAGCACCCACACACACACAGATCTCCCCACTGACAGGCCCCCAACACATAGATCTCCCAGTGCCCAGCACCTACCCAGACCCCTAGAGACCTACTCTCCCAAACCCCAGCCCCCAGCCACAGTAGCCGGCCCTGATGGGAGGTGACTGTGGCTGCGAGGCTGAGATGGCAGCGCAGCCAGAACTGGTCCTGGGGCAGGAGAACTCTGGCCTCTTGGGAGTGGTGGAAGCAGCCAGGCTGGAGCAGGAGCAGAGCCTACCGGGCCAGGCTCTCTCAGGACCCAGCTGAGCCTCCCTCCCCAACTGTTCCTGTGAGTGGCTGTGACTGGCCCAGCCTCTGCACCAGTCCCAGGTGGCTCTTCCCCCGGGGAGGCAGGTGGGGCCCCACAGGTCCCAGGCACTGGAGACAGCTCATAGCTGGAGCAGTGCTGGGTAGCGGGGCAGATCCCTGAGATGTGACTCCCGCGATCCTACCCAGCCCACCCACACCCATTGGCCCCGTGGCACGCAGCCATGCAGAGCACACACCTCTCTCTCTCTCCTGCTTTCCTATCACCAGTTATGTTACTACAGGAATGAAATTGAGACATCCCATAAAACAGCTAGTTCCAC
This sequence comes from Mauremys reevesii, assembly GCF_016161935.1. Lineage (NCBI taxonomy): Eukaryota > Metazoa > Chordata > Testudines > Geoemydidae > Mauremys > Mauremys reevesii. The sequence goes on along the minus strand of NC_052627.1, from coordinate 18,423,704 downwards.
ATTGTTCTTCAAACCTCAGATCATTGAAATGTAGCTTTGCATTTGAGATACTATATGACTGTAGTACATTTTGCACCGCCTGCATCTACACTGACATCAGGAGAGGAGAAGAGGACAAGACTGTCCCTAGCATATATGATTTTAAAGAAAGGAGAGACACACACACACACTATCAATACAACAAGAAGGGAGAACAGTAGCTGGTGCCAAGAGAGAAGATGTAATGAAACCCTTCTGTACCCACAACTGATGTCTGAAAAGCATCAGTCACTCTGCAGATCAAAGAAAGAAAGAGCAGCCAGTTTCAGACAGATAGGATCCTTATGACCTATATAGGAGAAGTGTACTTCCCTATAGCAGTTTCCCACCATAATAAATAAATCCATAAGAAAATTAACCAAAAATTAAGATTAGGAGTCTGATTGAAATTATGTACATTTTCAGCATTAGTTTAGTATGAAAATATTGCAGCTACTTTTCTTTTACTCCTGTCTTCATAAAAAGCAACAGAGTTATAACATATAATTACAAAGACTAAAGTGCATGCTTTACTATAATTAGGACCAGGCAATCCAAGATGAAAACTACACCGTGGCAGAGTCCTACAACCAGGTCTTTGAGGCCAATCCTTTATCAATACAATCCTCAACCAAAATATGAGGAAGGAGACGAGTCACCCTCAAACTTTTGACAATAGCTCAAGGTCAGACACCCAGAAGACCAGCGCCATTTGTATTCTGGTTTTGGATAAAATACTTGATCTTGCCTACATCATAGAAACCTTCCTCTCTCCAAGTCTATACCCCACTACACCCTTTAGCGATAAAGTAACCATTAAAGAAGTTCTGAATCAGTCGTCTTTCTTCCCAATTTAGGTTTAACAATAAAGCTGCAACCTAAGTAGCTATGGGAGATGACAGTGCAACTACTAGGTATTGGTGGGGGAAAAGTGTGCTACTAATGTCCTGGATATACTGGCAGGGCCGGCTTTAGGCTAATTCAACTAATTCCCCTGAATCGGGCCCTGCCCCTAAGAGTGTCCCGTGCCCAAGCCCTGGTTCGGTGTATTGGCAAGAGTCAGTGCACTGTACCGGGGTGGCCCGGCTTCTCCAGGGGACAATTTAAAGGGCCTGGGTGCCCTTTAAATTGCCACCACTGCCACACTGCTGGAGCCATGGGGTAGGGCTGTTGGGATCTGTGGGCTACTTAAAAAGTCCATCGCCCCCGTTGCTTCTATTGCCCTAGCCCTTTAAATAGCCACTGGAGCCCCGCCGCTCCCCCAGGGCTCCGGCAGCTGTGTACATGGCCAGGGCTGTGGAAGCAGGGGAGCCCCAGGTGGCTGCTGTTACTCTGGTGGGGGAGGGAGGAGGAGGAGGGAGCACTTACCATACCGGGTGGTCTGTACCCCCTGTACCTGCACCCCCTGCCCTGTCTCCAGCCAACCACTCCCTGCCCTGTCTCCAGCCAACCCCTGCTGCACCCCCCCTGCCTGAAGCCAGCCATTCCTGCACTCCTCTGTCTTCAGCACTGCCAATCTATGCCGCACTGCCAATCTATGCCACACCCCCCTATGGCCCTGCTTGAAGCCAGCCAGCCCACCCCACCCCACCCCACACACCCCTGTCTCCAGCCATTGCTGCACCCCTTGCCCTGCCTGCAGCCAGCCCCATGTCCACTGGTGCCCTGCAATTCCCTGGGCAGTAACCCTGCATACCTGCTTCAATGATGGGAGAAGAGAGCAGCTGGTACCCACACACATGTGCACACCCTAGGGTGACCAGACAGCAAGTGTGAAAAATCAGGATGGGGTGGAGGTTAATAGGATCCTATATAAGAAAAAGACCCCAAGATTGGGATTGTCTCTATAAAATCGGGACATCTGGTCACTCTAGCACACTCCCAGGGAGTGGCGGGGACCAGGGCGGCTCTATACCCCAGCGCCAAGCAGGCACGTGGGCGGCCCTTTCCGGGGCGGCATTTGGCTCGGTGGACCTGCCGCAGGCCTGCCTGCGGCAGGTCCACCGGAGCCCGGACGAGCGGACCTGCCGCAGTCATGCCTGCGGCAGGTCCGCTGTCCCGGCTCCGTGGACCTGCCGCAGGCAGGCCTGCGGGAGCTCAACCGAGCCGCGGGAAGAGGGGACCCGCCGCGGACCGGGAAGGGCAGCGCAGCGCACCGCGCTGCTTGGGGCAGCCTGATTTCTAGAGCCGCCTGGCGGGACCCACACATGTAAAGCGGAGTTCATTTCTAGTTCAGGCCCATCTTTTTAAAAAAGAACTGTAGGTAGTGTTAACATACAGCCATATTTTCCTGGACATGTCAGACTTTTTGGTTTTTAAATTCCTGTTCGGGAGGAATTTTTAAATCTGGAAATATAGTAACCCTATTGGTACCAGAAATACATATTCTGGCACATCCCTTAAATCAGAACTTTTCATAGGAACCGGTTGCTAAGAAAGGAAAGGCTTTTTCCTTTTTTTAAAGTCATCCTGCTGGGGCCCCACTAAAATGTTTGAATTGGGTGGGCCCCAAACTTCCTAAAGCTGGCCCTAGCTAGTCTGTTCAGTGTTATAGCTTTTAATATGCTACTGCAAATACTGTAATAGAGCATTAATGTCCCAATGTACTGTAGCTTGTTTTAACTTACCGTAATACTAGAAGTGGTGCATGTGAACATTGCCGTAACGAGGGCAAGGCGAGTGAGGCATTTGCCTCGGGCATGGAAAGTGAGGGGCTCAGAAAGTCTCTCCTTCAGCGGCAATTCAGCAGCAAGTCTTTCCCTCTGAGAGGGACTGTGGTACTCGTTGCCAAAGTGCCGCTGTTCGTCTTCAATGGAGAGGGGCAGCGCATACGGCTCTTTGCAGAAATTGTCGGTGGATCCTTCCTCTAATAGGAAGAGCCGGACATGCTGCCTCTGTTCCTTGCCTTATGTGCCAAAAATCCCTACTGACGGCTCTGCATGTGAAGCTCTCTTAAAAGCTGACACTACAGTAGTGATATTCCCTAGCCAGCATGCATAGGGCTGGGTGTGGGGAAGGGGAGTGAATTTAGGTATAAGTAACATCTCTCACACCAAACAGGAACTTTTACAAAGTTCATTATTATGCCTTGTCTTACAAACACCAAAAACTATTATTACATATGCAGAAAGGTCAATAATCACCCCCTCCCCATATATACAGAGTTGTGCTTCTGCATATAGTATCTATGTCAGATTAATATTGAGTTACCAGCTGTTCAGGAATCAGTCAAGAGTCAGCTGCCAAGCCACATGTTGATTCCTATTGCAAACTGTATGGGTGACCCGTGAGGCATTCTGAAGCAAGAGATTACTGTAAAACTGTAAATAAGACATAGAAAGAATAAAATTTTCCTAGGTTTTGTTTGTCAGATTTATTGTATTATGTATAGTAGGTGTTTAATATAAAACCAGGTAGTATGGTTTACAATGTTTTAACAAGAGATTATTCTATTACCATTATCCAGTCAACTTGCACACTATTTTGAAGTAGTGATAATTCACAGAGAGAGAAAGAAGAAAGCTGAATTTAGATAATTATTAACCAGATTCCTGGTTATTCACCAGCCACTTTGCTTCAGTCCATGGCATAAAGCATCATAAACCCAGGACAGTATTGACAAGATAATATTCACCTCAAATTTGCATCTGCTACACTCCCCGCCCCCGCCTCATTCCCAGTCACACTATTCAGGATATAGCCTAGTGAGAAAGTGGCCTGGCTGAAGCATGTAGCTGCCAACTGAAAACTAGTACTGAGTACAATAGCCTTGAGAACATTGCTTAATTCTGAGCACTGTGTCTGCAGTGAGATGCAGGGTGGCCCTGGTGCCATGGCACCATTGTAAAGTCGATACTGACTGTAATCCCATAGGCGGCAGGTTTGTATAATTTTTGGTGGTGCCCAAAATGGTGGTCTATCTCCCACTCTCGCTCTGTAAGCCGATATAAAATTAAGCTACAACGCATCAGAAACACACGATTACAAGGGTCATTTAAAAGTGGAAAGTGAGAAGCAGCACTTGCCTGCTTCAATATACAGTATTAAATTTTGTTACACCTGTTGTGCCAAATTGGGAATGTTCTTAATGTTTTCTCTGAATACTGTGTGGATGCCTCAGTTTCCCCTGCAAGGTGCCAACTGAAGGTGTTGGGGACAAAGAGATCAGGTGGCCTCCTTGTCCAGAAGAGATACAAAGGCTAGAGGAGGGAGTGTCAGTTTGGAGCTGGCTGGGGAAATGGGGAGAGGCCCAGACCGTGGGTCTAGGCTCCCACCTCCAAGATGGACCTGACTGAGGGTCATTTTCTGTACCTACAAGCTCTGTTTAATCTGTGTTCCTGTTGTCTAACAAACCTTCTATTTTACCGGCTGGCTGAGAGTCACGTCTGACTGCAGAGTTGGGGTGCAGGGACCGCTGGTTGCCCCATGACCTGCCTGGGCACACTCGCTGCAGAAAGTGCACGGTGTGGAAAGAGCTGAATGCTCCAAGGTCAGACCCAGGAAGGTGTAAGCTTCTTATCCTGGAGACAGTACGCTCAGAGAGAGGAGTCTCGCAGAGTCCTGACTGGCTTTGTATGGAGTAGTTCCAAAGCATCACAGCATCCCCTTCCACACCATGGGCTACCCGGAAGTCCGCACAGGCACTGACACTCCCTACTCTGCCATCTCTCTCTTATCCAGGCAATAGGAGGCCATCTGATCTCTTTGTTCTCCAAAACAAACAAATGGCAGCTTGCAGGAGAGAGGCCCAGGCCATCAGGTGCCCGGAGACAGGGTTTCGGCCATTCTCTGTGCAGACAGCATCACACTGGCCCTCCAGGGCTCTACAACAATCACACCCCCTTATCCCACCATCTAGATCCTTGAGAAATGCATATGGGAAACTGAGGCACCCACACAGTCTTCAGATAAAACATTAAGAACATTGCCACTTTGTAACACCTGTATACAACTACTTATATACTTTAAAGGGGTGTAAAATAATCAAGTATTGTGCTAAACACAATGATACTGCAAACTGACCACCACATTTCAGTTGCACATTTTTCCCCCTTAGGTGAGGGCTCTGGGGTGGGGCAGGGGATGAGGGGTTCACAGTGCAGGAGGGTGCTCAGGTTTGGGGTGCTGGCGGTGCAGGCTCTGGGGTGGGGCAGGACTGGGGATAAGTAACTTGGGATGCAGACAGGCTGCCCCAGGTCTAGGACCAGAGAGGACTCCCCCCCACCACCATTATCAGCAGCAGCAAGCTCCAGTGGAGGGATCCCTCCTCTCCCCCCACAGCACACTCACTCTGCAACACAGTCACTGCACATGCTCCTAGGGACTCTCTCAGGTCCAGAAAGCCCACTCACCTCCCCTGCGGTGGGTATTGGGTGGCACAGAGTCCCTGGGCGATGCTCTGGAACTGCTCCCAACCAAGCCAGTCAGGACTTTGGGGAGCCTCCTCTCCCTTGGAGCAGACTTTTTCAGGGCAAGAACCTCACACATCTTCATCTCCTGGGTCTCTCCTTAGTGCATTCAGCATCCTCTGCCCCTCCATGTGCTTCCCACAGTGATCCCACCCCAGCGGTGTTCAAGGGAAAGCCACAGGGTCCTGCACCCCCAGTTTGCAGTCAGATGTGACTCTCAGCCAGCCAGTAAAACAGAGGTTTGTTTGGTGACAGGAACACAGTCTAAAACAGAGCTTGTAGGTACAGCAAACAAGATCCCACAGCTGGGTCCATTCTGGGGGCAGTGAGCCAGATCCCCATATGCACTTCCCTCATCATCCCCAGCTAGCTCCAGACTCCCAAACCCCCTCCAGCCCCTCCTCTCTGCTCAGTTCTTTTCCTGGGCCAGGAGGTCACCTGACCTCTTTGTCTCCAACACCTTCAGCTGGCACCTTTGCAGAGGAGGGCCCAGGCCATCAGTTGCTAGGAGACAGAGTGCCAGGCATTTAGGTGCACTGGCCCTTTGCTCTGTAGCAATCAAATACCTTGATCCACCACCTACATACTTTAGAACGGCATAGGAGACACTGAGGCACCAACACAGTATTCAGAGAAAACATTAAGAACATTCCCAGCTCGTCACACCGGGTGGGGGCTGCCATCATGTGTGGCCTCCCACCCCTGCTATTCCCCTGCGTGCGGGGAAGAGAGCTCCTAAGCACCTGAGTGCCTCCTGTCTCCTCCTCTCTCCTCTTCCCTTCCCCTCCCCGGTGCTCCAAGAGGCTGCCAGCCGCTGATCTCTATATCCGTAGGCAGAAACAGCACAAAGAAAGGAGAGAGGCACTGGCTGTTTTCTTTCAGGCAGGGAAGCTCTGCGGCAGGGGCAGGGGAGAAACACCGCTCCAAATATTGGTGGAGCAGAGCCCTCAGCCTTGAAGATTACTGGTGCTTAAGCACCTCGAGCCCATATAAGCTGCGGCCCCTGTCATCCCCTTCAACAGGAAAACTCCTTGGACCGTTTCTGGATGCCACTAAAAATATAAAAATCTGCTTCCTGCTGTTAATTTACTGCTACTGGAGACTTGATGCAGTGACATACTTTCCCTATATTCCATCAAACTCTGCATCAAATCTCTTGAGTATTTAAAAGAGTATCTCATATTTGTCTATGTAAAGTATCAGAACTGTTTACAAATTTTATGATTGCCTTTTGCTGCATTACTCTTGCCTGTGAATCCAGCTCTTACAGTCCCATTTGGTTTCACCGCACTGGGGAACACAAGTCACACAAACAATGTCCTTAGACACTCCAGTCTCCCAGTATCACCACCAGACCCACTCATCCTGGGGATGAATGGTTATGAAAACCAACACCCCAATAAAAGAAAACGGTTCTCTCGATCCCAAAGGACCAAGCCCCAGCCCCAGATCAATATACACATCTGATCCTACCCACAAATCACGCTGTTGCCAATCCTTTAGAATCTAAAATCTAAAGGCTTATTCATAAAGGCAAAAGGTAGAGATGAGAGCTAGAATTGGTTAAATGGAATCAGTTACATAGAGTAATGACAAAGTTCTTAGTTCAGGCTTGTAACAGTGATGGAGTAAACTGCAGGTTCAAATCAAGTCTCTGGAGAACATCCCCGCTGGGATGGGTCACTAGTCCTTGCGTGAGCTTCATTTCCTAGCAAAATCCTCCAGAGGTAAGAAGCAGGACTGAAGACAAGATGGAGATGAGGCATTAGCCTTATATAGGCTTTTCCAGGTGTAAGAACCTTTGTCCTTACTGTGGAAAATTACAGCAAAATGGAGACTAGAGTCACATGGGCAAGTCCCTGCATACTTTGCTCAGTTACAAGGCGTATCAGCCTTCTCTGCATGGGTCGATTGTGTAGCTGATGGTCCTTAATAGGCCATCAAACGAACTTATCAGAGCTAACACCAACTTGTCTGCAGTGTCACCCAGAAGCAGAGCACAAATACAAAATACAGACAGTACAGAGCCAATACTTATAACTTCAACTACAAAATGATACACAGACATACAGACAGCATAATCATAACCAGCAACCCATAACCTGGTCTTAGCCACCGTATATGACCACCTTTACCTAAGATTTGGTGCCACTACAGGACCTTGGTTGCAAACCATGTTCTATATGGTCCCAGTTTATATCAATAATGTCACACACACACAAATGAGTGGAAGGCGTGCGTCATTCATCCAATAGGTCAATTTGGCACATTAGCCAGGAGGAAGCAAATCGTGAGCTGCTGACCGCAAACCCCATCCCTCCAGATTTGCAACCATCCCTGGACCGGTGACAGGTGCATAGGCAGCCAAGTCATTGGAAATAATCAAGGAGGAAGCCAGTGGAAAAAATGAATGGGGCCACTCTGGTTATCACCTTGGGGTCTGGGGTGTGCTCTGTACCCCCAAACCTTACCTCCCCTTTTCACGTATTCACACACAAAACAGTGAAAGAGCGCACCTCAATCATCCAATAGGTCAATTTGGCACATTAGCCAGGAGGAAGCAAATCGTGAGCGTTTTTGACCACAAACCCCATCTCTCCAGATTTGCAACCATCCCCGGACCAGTGACAGGTGCATAGGCAGCCAAATCATTGGAAATAATCAAGGAGGAAGCCAGTGGAAAAAATGAATGGGACCACTCTGGTTATTACCTTGGGGTCAGGCGAGTGCTCTGTACCCACAACCCTTACCTCCCTATTCACGTATTCACACATAAAAAAGTGAAAGAGCATGCCTCAAGCATCCAAAAGATCAGGGTTCAGCAACCTTTCAGAAGAGCTGTGCCGAGTCTTCATTTAGTCTCTCTGATTCAAGGTTTCACATGCCAGTAATACATTTTAATATTTTTAGAAGGTCTCTTTTTATGGCTATAATATATAACTAAACTATTGTTGTATATAAAGTATACAAGTTTTTTAACATGCTTAAAACGCTTCATTTAAAATAAAATTAAAATGCAGAAACCCCCAGAACCCTGCAATAGGTCAATTTGGCACATTAGCCAGGAGGAAGCAGAATGTGAGTGTTTTTGACCACAAACTCTGTCCATCCTGATTTGCAACCCCATTTGGCACATTAGCCAGGAGGAAGCAGAATGTGAGTGTTTTTGACCACAAACTCTGTCCATCCTGATTTGCAACCCCATTTGGCACATTAGCCAGGAGGAAGCAGAATGTGAGTGTTTTTGACCACAAACCCCATCCCTCCAGATTTGCAACCATCCCTGGACCAGTGACAGGTGCATAGGGAGCCAAGTCATTGGAAATAATCAAGGAGGAAGCCAGTGGAGAAAATGAATGGGGCCACTCTGGCTACCACCTTGGGTCAGGGGAGTGCGCTGTACCCACAAACGTTACCTCCCTTTTCACGTATTCACACTCAAAAAAGTGGAAGTGCGCGCCTCACTCATCCAATAGATCAATTTGTCATATTAGCCAGGAGGAAGCAAATCGTGAGCTGCTGACCTCAAACCCCATCCCTCCAGATTTGCAACCATCCCTGGACCAGTGACAGGTGCGTAGGGAGCCAAGTCAATGGAAATAATCATGGAGGAAGCCAGTGGAGAAAATGAATGGGGCCACTCTGGTTACCACCTTGGTGTCAGGGGAGTTCGCTGTACCCACAAACGTTACCTCACTTTTCCCGTATTCACACTCATAAAAGTGGATGTGCGCGCCTCATTCATCCTATTGGTCAATTTGGCACATTAGCCAGGAGGAAGCAAATCGTGAGCTGCTGACCGCAAACACCTTCCTCCAGATTTGCAACCATCCCTGGACCAGTGACAGGTGCATAGGAGCCAAGTCAATAGAAATAATCATGGAGGAAGCCAGTGGAGAAAATGAATGGGGCCACTCTGGTTACCACCTTGGGTCAGGGAGTGCGCTGTACCCACAAACGTTACCTCCTTTTCACGTATTCACACTCAAAAAGTGGAAGTGCGCGCCTCACTCATCCAATAGGTCAATTTGGCACATTAGCCAGGAGGAAGCAAATCGTGAGCGTTTTCGACCGCAAACACCTTCCCTCCAGATTTGCAACCATCCCTGGACCAGTGACAGGAGCACAGCCAACCCCGGACCAGTGACAGGTGTGTAGGCAGCCAAGTCATTGGAAATAATCAAGGAGGAAGCCATTGAAAAAAATGAATGGGGCCACTCTGGTTATTACCTTGGGGTCAGGGGAGTGCTCTGTACCCACAAACCTTACCTCCCTTTTCATATATTCACACAAAAAGTGAAAGAGCATGCCTCAAGCATCCAAAAGATCAGGGTTCGGCAACCTTTCAGAAGAGCTGTGCCGAGTCTTCATTTAGTCTCTCTGATTTAAGGTTTCTCATGCCAGTAATACATTGTAATATTTTTAGAAGGTCTCTTTTTATGGCTATAATATATAACTAAACTGTTGTTGTATATAAAGTATATACGTTTTTTAACATGCTTAAAACGCTTCATTTAAAATAAAATTAAAATGCAGAAACCCCCAGAACCCTGCAATAGGTCAATTTGGCACATTAGCCAGGAGGAAGCAGAATGTGAGTGTTTTTGGCCAAAAACTCTGTCCCTCCTGATTTGCAACCCCATGGATCAGGCGGCAGCAAGTCCTGAGCAGGAACCCAGATGGTTATGTTGTGCGGCAGAAACTGCTACTAGTAGCAAAACGGGAGGGTTTCGAAATGTGATGGTACACCTGTCCGGGTGGGCGGCGCGGCTCCTGCCCCAGTGTCCAGGTCCCAGCCCGAGCCCAGCTGGGACCCCATCTCCAGGCAGCAAGGTAAGGGGAGCAGGGAGGGCGTGATGGATAGAGGGCAGGGGAGTTGGGGGGGGGTGGATTAGTGTTGGAGCAGTCAGAGGGCAGGGAACAGGGGGATTGAATGGGGTAAGGGTTGGGGAGTCAGAAAGGAGCAGGGGTTGGATGGGGCGGTGGGGGCAGTTCGGGGTAGGGATTCCAGGGACAGTCAAGGGACAGAGAGAAGGGGTGGTTGGATGGGGTAGGGGTCCCCGGGGTGCCATCGGGAATGAGAGAAGGGGTTGGATGGGGTGGCAAGGGGCAGTCAGGGGACAGGGAAGGGGGGTGGATAGGGCATGGGTGGGGGGGGCTGTCAAGGAACATGGGGGGGGTTGGATGGGACAGGAGTGGGGGGGGGAGGAGGGAACCGGTTGTTAAAAATTTGGCAGCTCATCACTGACTATAAGAGCATATTTCCTTTTGGGAAGGTGTAACCACCTTATGTAAAATTGGGCACAATGCTTAAAACAGTTCAGGCACATTATGTGAGGTAAATATACACACTGGAAATGTGTTGTGGTTACAGAAGTATTTCCCAGGCCTATCTCCTGCAGTCCTGCATCTCAGGATATAAAATACTCTAGACAGGCTATAAGCTGTACGACGGGAGACTGTCTCTACAATGTAAATAGGTGAAGTGGTCTAAGACATACATACTTTTCTTGGGCAAGACCTCATAAGATCAGATGACATGTCCTTCAATTTTGCTCACTTTTGCTGTGTAAAAGAATGAAACCCGGCACCTCCTAGAGTTGAAAACCTCCCAGACATTTTAGAAACTAATCAGCCACTATATTAAGCCACACATGCTGCCCTACCCTCTGTTTATATACCAAACCAGAATACAAGCAGAATCGCTGTACTGTGCTGAGAGCGGGGTGTGTGCTGGGAAGTCTCTACGCCCCTTGGACTCTGTCGTGTCTTTCTTTGCAACAGAATGGAGGGCTGCAGGTGTAGCCACTAGACAGGTCTGTGCTGCAGTTGGTGACAACCAATGTATGAGGTGTACAGGAACCCCGTTTGTCTGTACCACAAGAGCACGAGTGCAGCTATTCTGTGCCAACCCAGCAGGCTAAGGGGCAAAATAGTCCACCCAAAGCCAGATATTTGAGCTTTGATGAGAGGTGGCACCATTTGGCCCCATGTGTTCTGTGTTTCTTGTCTCATTTTCTTTCTCAGGATATTTGCATACCATAATCTTCCCTTTTCTGTGACCTCATAACTGCCATAGCAAGTTATTTCTAATGTCATAAGCAGTGGTGATATGTGGTAGATAAGCAGCAGTAGATGACCTTAAGATGTACAATGTATAGCATGTCCTCAAGCTTAAGGGAAAAAAAGCCCGAGTATTGATTTGTTCTTAGTCCTTATTTACAACCTTCTACCAGATTTTTTAAATTTATTTTAACACATTGGATTAGAATAAATAATCCTGGATCCTTAGATAATTAGGGTAGTTTATTGACTAATAGCAATGGAAACCAAGTGCTCCACCTAACAAAAAGCAATAACTTGGGAGTTCTCAGGACTAGGCAGATACAGGGCCAGAATAAGGTGTAGTGATCCTTCCCCCAAGTACAGGGTACCTGCAGTCCAGCTACTCCACGCTACTGCATTGCCCAAGGAAATGTGGTTCACCAACAAAGGGGCAAAGCTATGCACCAGCTAGTGCATTCCATGTTGCTAATACATAGTTGTCATCTTCTGCACAGAAGCACAATGTATGTGTATGGCCATGAACAAAATGGTGCTTGTTCGACTAATGGCAAAATTGTCAATTCCATATCCATGCCATCTTATTTTATCCTTTTGTCTGACCACTTTTCCTTGCCAAATTCTAAAGCCAAGATCAAGCAGGGTGCATGCTAGCTGGTCTGAAGCACCAAGGTAAATCAGTTTGATGTCAAAATTGCAAAACCAATATGGAGTGTGGCTAACCCTGGTATGATCCCATACTTCATTGCATTCGGTAACGTGCCAAACAGAATTGAAAATGGTGGTATATTACACTATAATACAAACAAGTAGCATCATGGTTTTTCTATATTTCCCAAACTTGGATGACCTGCTGAGGGGGAAAATTGCTCTAATAAAAACACTAGAAGTTAGCATATAAAGTGTAGGCACTTTACTTTGACAGAATGGGCAAGAAAAATATTGGCCCAGCCAAAGCAAGCCATTTTAAATCTTCACTTTTATATACTATCTTCAAAGGCTTTATGTAAACTCCCCATCAGTAATGACTAACCTGAGAAAAGCATAGGATAGAAAAAGCAGATGTAGATTATCCAAATAGACTGTTGTTGCAAAGTCTGTTGGCATCTATAGGAAACCAAGAAAGTCAGCAAGGCCCAGGCCGGCACCGACTCTTTTTATGAAAAAAAAATCCCATTTTTAGACCCGCTCATGAGATTTTTTGGCTACTTTATAACTGGATCTGGAAGAAGCACACCTACTGAGTTTTTGATCTGTTTTCGATTCTTAACCATGGAGCAAATTCATATCCCACTTGTCAAAAAACACAGAAAGCAAGATACATATATTTCCTGTGGTGGTTTCTTTTCACAATTTTTAGTGTCTTTTTCCTTCATGTTCATCCCTGTATATTTATACAAGGCACCCAGTTTTGTTTTGGGGAGGATGTTTTCTCCATTCTACTAGACACTGTTATGTTTATTGTCCTGCCACCATCATGAAAACTGTTTCACAAAGCTAGAGGTTTTATAAAATGCCAAATGCTGTTGGGCTTTCCAGTCCATAAATACCTTTTAGAAAAAAGCAGATCTTCCCACTAGGTCTAAATAATTATCTTCTATATTTCCCTTACTCCTACTGTTCATCTAACAATTACGGCACCACAACAAAATTCATGGCATATTTCCCACATCATTTCTCTTTCTTTTCCTCTCTTTTGGTCTGTGTCAAGCTTGCCTGTACTTTTCCTTTTATGGGCAGCTTCATCTCCCTGTTAGACAAAAACTGTGCTAGATAACCAGTAAGGGCCATCAGCTAAACCCCTTTAATCCTAATTTTCCTTGAGGGGATTTCTAACCCCAGGGAACTTTTTTGGCTAAAAGGAAAGCTCATCTCGGCTTATATTCGTCTGAACTCTGACATGGCAACCCTTCAGCACAACTCCTTTAACAAAAGACCAATTTCTTATCTAGTGGGGTGATTGTTTTCAGTTACTTGACTGTGTGTTCATGCTGGTGATGGTCAAATGCACAGATAATTGCAGCATGTATGCAACTGACATTTGCAAAATAATAAAATGTTAAACTATCTTCTGTGTTGAAATTTTATGACTTTCAAAAACATCTAGTAAATATGTAAGTCAGAATGCACCAATTCTCCCCATGTATAAATCTGTGTGGTATAAATCTGCTCCTTGAACATCTATCAGATACTTCTTTGTATAATGTATGAGGAAATGTAAGTGCGCTGATATGACACACAGGATCACAACACAGACTGACGTACAAGCAGAAGGACATAAATAGACAAGACAGAGGTGCTATAGTTGTTACCTAAACACAAAATTGTACACAAGATGAAGAACCTCCACAAGCTATGGCAAAGGTGATTCCAAGTCACAGGAACGATGTTTTTCATGCTCATACTCACAGAGTAAAACATACTCTTCAGACTAGATTTGTTTTCATTTCAAGTCAAGGAAAAACATCAAAGAAAGGGCTTAACCCTAAAAGGCACTAACCACTTCCTGCAAGGTACTGAGCACCCTGAACTCCCACTGAACTGGTGGGTGCTCAGCACTTCTCAGAATTAGGCCCAAAGACTGAACAAAGAGAAATTTTCCGTGACAGAGAAAACACAGTGACTGTGTAACATGCTGCATCTTAAGGACGAGATGGCAGCTGCATTAGGCAGGAGAACATCAACTTTTAAAAGTGTAGTCTTTAGAAAACAGCCTTTAATTTACATTGCTACGTGTAGAAAGAATAGTTAGATATAATAGGCAAATTTTTGTCACCCCTACTCACATTGAGTAATACCTCACTCTACTAACACTGATTTCAAAGGGGCTTGCTTGTGGGGTATTGTACTAGTCAAAATAAGGGTGGCAGAATCTTGCCCAACAGGAGAACAATGGGCCAGATCCTCAGCTCATGGAATGCAGCATGGGCACCATTGGCTGGCCCAATATCATTAAAAGCAAACAGATAACCCAGAGTAGAAGTCAGTTACAGTGATTGTTGTAACAGGGTCAGAGCCAAAGCCTGACAATAAAATTCATGCATGCATATATATATATATATATGGGGAGGGAGAGAGAGAGAGATCAACCCTCAGAGATCATCCAGAGCTCTGTGATAATAATAGAGAGCCCCTGAGGAAGCCAGCCCTGGTTACAGAATGGGCCCCACCTGAGAGAAATTAGGTGATTTCAGGTTTAACTACTGAGTGGGCCCAGCTGAGGAAGGGCTGGAGGAAAGAGAATGCAGGGAGTCAAAAGGTGCCTGCAGGGTGTTGAATGAGCACCCAGGGGACAGATTGGGAGACCAAGAAGAGAAGTAAAGAGGTGAGGAAGGAAATGGTGCTGGGAAAACTGCAATATGGGTAGAGGATTTGACTTAGCTGTGCAGTACAAGGTCCTCCTGGGCTGTAACCCAGAATGGAGGTTGGGACTAGGTTCCCCAGTTTTTCTCATAGCAGTAGGGAAGTGGAGCATCAGGTGCTGATGACTTTCTCTGCTCTTCCATTACTTGGAGCTGAAGTTTGGCCATCTCCTGTTCTATCTGTCGAGCTTTCTCCTCTGCAGCCAGCAGCTCCAGACGCCCCTTACGAGCTCTTTCTTCTCTCTCATCAGCTTCTCTTTCTAATTCAGCTATTTTTTGCTTTTCCAGCAAGCGAAGAGCTGCTAGATACTTTTCATGCTCAAGTTGCAGTTTATTTGTTGCCTTTTGCACACTAATTTTTTCTGCATCTTCTGTAGCCTCAGGTAAGGGCTGTGCTATTGCCCCCTGATCGCTGGTCATTAACAGATCTCCAGGTCTTGATTGGTAGCTTCTTTCTAAAGCTTAGCCCCTTTTCTGAACACAAAGCTTCCAGGGCTTTTTTGCCAAGGCCCTCATAGGCTCTTTGCTCACCCATTGCAACAGCTCTTTAACCAACCAAACTCTCAGTCCCAAAATTCAAATGTGGATAGGGTGGAGTTCTGATCCAAAGCTTAATTTGACCTAGTTCTGTGGATCCTAGCACAACTACACCACTGTAACGATGCTGGCTCTGGTGGGACCCAACTGAGAGTGCCAATTCAGGACAAATTGCTTAAACCAGGGCAGTTACAGCCCAAGGCTGGGGTTTTTCCACCTCTAAGGCAAACCAAACTAGCCAGACAAAGAGGACTTTAGTCTCACCCCACTAGCTAACCACAAGTCACACAAGCAATTCCCTTAAACACTCCAGTTTCCCAGTATCACCACCAGTGCCACTCGTTATGGGGACAAATGGTTATGAAAACCAATACCCCAGTAAAAGAAAAAAGGTTCTCTTGATTCCAAAGGACCAAGCCCCAGACCAATATACAAATCAGATCTTACCCACAAATCACACTGTTGCCAATCCTTTAGAATCTAAAGGTTTATTCACAAGAGGAAAAAGATATAGAGGAGAGATATAATTGGTTAAATGGAATCAATGACATGCAGTAATGGCAAAGTTCTTGGTTCAGGCTTGTAGCAGTGATGGAATAAACTGCAGGTTCAAATCAAGTCTCTGGAGAACATCCCCCGCTGGGATGGGTCATCAGTCCTTTGTGTAGAGCTTCTGTTTGTAGCAAAGTCCCTCCAGAGGTAAGAAGCAGGATTGAAGACAAGATGGCAATGAGGCATAAGTCTTTTATCGTCTTTTCCAGGTGTAAGAACACTTCTTTGTCCTTACTGTGGAAAATTACAGCAAAATGGAGTCTGGAGTCACGTGGGCAAGTCCCTGCATGCTTTGCTGAGTTACAAGGCGTATTTGCCTTCTCTCAATGGGTCAGTTTTATAGCTGATGATCCTTAATGGGCCATCAAGCAGGCTAGACAGAGCTGACACCGACTTGTCTGGGGTGTTACCCAGAAGCACAGCATAATTTTGAAATACAGACAGTATAGAGCCAATATTTATAACTTTAAATACAACAATAATATATGCATCCAGATAGCATAATCATAACCAGCAAACCATAACCTTGTCTTAGAGACCTTATTTGACCTCCTTTATACCAGACTTGGTGCCACTACAGAACCTTGGTTGCAACAATGATCTATATGGTCCCAAATTATATCAATAACATCACAACTTGTCCCAGTCCCATGGGTGCTGGTTCATAAAGGTTTTCAGCATCATCTTTAGGGTCCCATTGAACCTCTTCACCAGCCCGTTGCACTGAAGGTGATACACTGAGGCCCAGGTGTGTCAGACCCCACACTTCTCCCACAAGTACCAGAGCAGAGTTGACATGAAATTGGAGCCCTGGTCTGTAAGGACCTCCTTGGGGAACCACACTGCTGAAAATAGTCAGCAGTGTGTCTGCCAGTGTCTGCCTCGATAAAGGATAAGGCTACCTCCTCGGGATAGGGAGTAGCAAAATCTACCACCCCCAGAATGTATTTTTTCCCTGTCTGAGTTGCCTTGCTGAGGGGTCCCACTATGTCCACGGCCACCTTTTGGAAAGGCTCCTCTATGATGGGCAGGGGCCTCAAAGCTGCTTTCCCCTTGTCCTGGGCCTTCCCCACCCTCTGGCAGGGGTCTCAGGACCTGCAATACTGTTGGATAGCATCAAAAATCCTGGGCCAGTAAAAGTTCTGTAGCAGCCTCTGCCTGGCATGCTGGTCCTGGTGTCCCGAGAGAGGGACATCATGGGCCAGGTACAGTAGCCTGCGGCTGTACTTCTGCGGGACTACTGACTGTCTCCTGATCCCTCACAGTCCCACTTCCCCTTGGGGAGCGCATTCCCGATACAGGAATGCTTCTCCCACAGGAATCTTTCCCGGCAGCCTTCCCCCAGGGGGTTCCCTTAGCTTCTCTAAGGAGGGATCTTTCCGCAGCTCGGCCTGGAATTCAACAGCTGGGGAAGGGATGGGGACCTGCTCCCTCTCAGTGGCTGGGTCTGAGGCCGCAGCCCTACCAAGTCCTGTCCCCAGTGACTCCTTTCCCGCTGAGGTAGGAACCTGCACCCCTGGCAGGGCACCACCCTGGTGTCAGGGCAGAATGCCCTTCGCTGGCTCTGGCTATGGGTGATGACTAGGGCACTCTGGTTTGGGGCCACCACCTTGGGCCGGGCCAGCGTCACCTCACATCCCAGTGACCTGCATCCCATCCATCTCCAGGGGGATGAGGCACTCGGTCCTCAGGGGCCGCCCCACACACACTCTGTAGACTGAGCATCAAGTCTCCCCGAGGAACTGGCCTGGGAGACTCCTCCCTCTTGGGCCATTGCTAACCTGCCAGTCCCACCTGCCTGGGGAGACAGCCCTTCCTCTGGCTGGGTTCCCACCCAGTTAACTCTTTGTGGGCTCGGTTTGCTCATTCTGTCCCTGAGCTTTTGGCACTGGGCCCTTCTGTGGCCTCCCTGCCCACAGTAATTACACCTCAGGTCTTGTTGGTCCCCAGGGGCCGGTGGGTCAGCTCTGGTATTGGCTGTGCCTCTCGGGAGGGATTTATCCAAGACTCCCTTCAGGGAAGCCCCAGTGTGACCCCCCCTTCTGCACTGACGTGAGGCTGTCCCCCTGAGATTCCATTCTATATCCCAACCTGCTAGCTACAAACTCGTCTGCCAGCAGCCCTGCGTGGTGCAGGTCCTTCGGCCTCTTGTCCACAAACCGCATCCTCACGTCAGGGGGACAGAGTTCATATAGTCGCTCCAGCCCCATTAGTTCAATCACATCCTCCTTGGTCTGGGCCCCAGCCCCATTTCCGCACTTGCGGGTGTATTTTCCCCCATCAGCGTGACCAGTTCCAGATAGTCCATCCCCTGGGTCTTCTGCACACTCAGGAACCTTTTCCTGTACGCCTCCGGGGCCAGCTCAAACTTGTGCATCAGGGCTTGTTTGAACAGTTCATAGTCACCTGCTTCCACCTCATCCATCTTGCTGAACATTTCTATGGGTTTGGGACCCAGTAAGGGGGTGAGATGCCAAAGATGTGTGGAGGGTCAACCTGGTGCGCATTGCAGGCCTTCTCAAGGGCAATGAAGAAGGCCTCTGTATCATCCCCTTCCTTAAACTGAGGCAGCACTTTTATATCTGAGTTGCCTATAGTCTTAGCCAGCCTGGGCCAATCCGCACTCACCACGGTAGGGGTCTCTCTGCTTCTCAGTTCTGCCATTGCCAGTTCACGCTGCCTCTGTCTCTCACGGTCTTCCCGTTCCTTCTCATGGTCCTGCTGTTCCTTCTCACGGTCCTCCAGCTCTTTCAGTTTCTGTCCCTTTTCCAGCTCCAACTGTCTCAGCTCCACCAACGGGGAACTTGGTCAGGAAGATCCCCTGCTGGTGGGGTAGATGGGCTGCCTGGCTGCTCCCAGCCTCTCTCGCGGCCCCAGCTGGGTCAGGAACTGGCTCCTTAGAGCGATCATTCTTTTCCAACTGGGCGGTCGCCAGGCCAGAGGGGGGCCGGCCCGCCGGCGGGCTGTTTCCTAAAGATGTGTTCAGCTATTGACGGTCTAATCCTGCCAGAAGAAATGCCACATTTTCATGGTGTGACCTTCTGTACCTCCACCACTCAGGCAGTACAGCTCCCCCTCCCACTCTAATGATCTTACATATAAATGCAATGTTACAAGAAATATATACATGTGGTACTCAGTTATGGCTCTATTTCCTTTTGGGAAGATGTAACCTCTTATGTAAAATTGGGCACAATGCTGAAAACAGCTCAGGCACATTATGTGAAGAAAATATACACACTGAAAATGTGTTGTGGTTACAGAAGTATTTCCCAGGCCTATCTCTGCAGTCTTGCATCTCAGCATATAAAATACTCTAGACCGGCTATAAGCTGTACAAAGGGAGACTGTCTCTACAATGTAAAAAGGTGAATGGTCTAAAACATATGTAGAAAACCTCCCAGACATTTTAGAAACTAATCAGCCACTATATTAAGCCACACGTGCTGCCCTACCCTCTGTTTGTATACCAGACCAGAATACAAGCAGAATTGCTGTACTGTGCTGACAGCAGGGTGTATGCTGGGAAGTCTCTATGCCCCTTGGACTCTGTCGTGCCTTTCTCTGCAACAGAATGGAGGGCTGCGGGTGTAGCCACTAGACAGGTCTGTGCTGCAGTTGGTGACAACCAATGTATGAAGTGTATAGGAACCCCGTTTGTCTGTACCACGAGAGCACCAGTGCAGCTATTCCATGCCAACCCAGCAGGCTAAGGGGCAAAATAGTCCACCCAAAGCCAGATATTTGAGCTTTGAGAGGTGGCACCATTTGGCCCCATGTGTTCTGTGTTTCTTGCCTCATTTTCTTTCTCAGGATATTTGCATACCATAATCTTCCCTTTTCTGTGACCTCATAACTGCCATAGCAAGTTGTTTCTAATGTCATAAGCAGTGATATTATGTGGTAGATAAGCAGCAGTAGATGACCTTAAGATGTACAATGTATAGCATGTCCTCAAGCTTAAGGGAAAAAAAGCCCGAGTATTGATTTGTTCTTAATCCTTATTTACAACCTTCTACCAGATTTTTTAAATTTATTTTAACACATTCGATTAGAATAAATAATTCTGGATCCTTAGATAATTAGGGTAGTTTAATGACTAATAGCAATGGAAACCAAGCGCTCCACCTAACAAAAAGGCTCTGGGAGGGAGTTTGGGTTGGGGGAGGAGGTCTGGGGTGCAGGTCCTGGGCTGGGGATTAGGATGCAGGAGGGGTGCAGGGTGCAGGCTCTGGAATGGAGTTTGGGTGCTGGGTGCAGGCTCCAGGCTGGGGCTGGGGTGGGGCGTAGGAGGGGGTGAGGGGTGCAGGCTCTGTAGGGAGTTTGCGGGTGGGAGGGGGTGCAGGCTCTGAGAGGGAGTTTGGGGGCGGGGGGGTGCGTGGGAAGGGGGAGGAATGCATGCTCTGGGAGGAAGTTTGGGGATAGGAGGGATGCAGGGGTGAGGGCTGTGGGACTGAGGATGAGGGGTTTGGGGTGTGGGAGGGGGCTCAGAGCTGGGGCAGAGGATTAGGGTGCAGCGGGATGAAGGCTCTGGCTGGGGCTGGGGATGAGGGGTTTGGGGCACTGGAGAGCTCAGGGCTAGGGCGGAAGGGCAGGGTAAGGGAAGACTGCCCTGCCATTAGCAAATGGGGACACTAGGACCCTGGGGCAGAAGACAGCAGTTGATGCCGGGAGCAGGTGTAGTGTAGGACACCGCTCCAGGTAGGAATGTGCTATACCGGCAGCACAAGCAGGCATGGGAGAGGCGCGTGCCGCTTTCTTTCAGGCAGGGACGTGGCAGGGCAGGGGGAGAGACTCGCAGGGGAAGGGGTGGCATGCAGGGAGGGAGGGGCCCACCGCAGGCAGGGCCGGGGTGGGTGGAACCCAGCTCCAAATATTGGTGGAGCAGGGCCCCTAGCCCTGAATATTCCTGGAGCCCGGGAACCACACAAGAATATAACTCACCATCTATGGATGCAAGTGATTTAGGTGATGAACTGAAAGCCCTTTCAAGAGACATTTCAGCAGGATCAACTCCAAAGGCTGTTCTGGAATATATGTGCACAAATAAGATGGCCACCCTCTTTCCAAATGCTTTTGTTGCTCTGCGCATACTTCTAACACTTCCTGTAATGGTTGCCAGTGGAGAACCAGCTTCTCCAAGCTGAAGTTAATAAAAACACATCTACGCTCCACAATGACACAGGAGAGGCTGGTCGGCCTTGCAACCACCTCAATAGAACATGAGCTGGCCCAGATTGTGGACCTTCAAGCAGTTCAAATCTTTGCAACCAAGAAGGCACAGAAAGCACCTCTTTAATTATTCAAACAGATAAAAATGCCAGTGTTTACTGTGCAGACAAGAAAAGTTACATTTGCTGTTCAGGCGTTTGAAAGTTAAGTGTTTAAAATTTTTGAACAAGGCATTTTAAGTTGTTAGTTCTCTTTTATCGAGGTAGGTAGCAGAGCAGTACCATGAGAGGAGTAGAACAGGAAGAAGGCAGAATTGAGACCTTGAGAGTTTTGGCCCAAGCGAGAGGACACGGGGGTGTCATTTGAGCTCCCCGCCTCAGGTGCCAAAATGTTGTGGGCTGGCCCTGAGTGGACTCCATCTTTTCCTAGCAGTCCTCTTTCCTGGCACAGCATCCCATGGTCGAGGAAGCTGAAGCCCTCCCATCAACACCATTTGCACAGCCATGCATTCATCTTCAGGATGCGTGTCTCTGCCAGGGCCCTTACCTTCAACTGGGAGGATGAATGAGCACACAACTTGAGCCCCCTGATGCTTTTATCCTTGCTCCCAGAGCCTTTTGGTCACTGCTGATTGTTGGGGTTTCCCCAAGACTACTTCCCCTCGGTTCCCCAAGAACTCAGTTCAACTGCAGTCTTGTCAGTTAGGTTCCTTTATTTGGCATAGAGTAAAGCTACACTGAGTTGATCAGACTAATTTATAGGGGGGGTGGGTATAGGGTGTACCACACATCCAAAGTTACACACCAAATCTCTTCCTTTATATACATTTAGTGATTACGCTGCATTAACTATACATTACATCGCATGTTTCAGGTCGGCTTGGTCACTTTGTAGGACCCAATTCCTGTACAGCACGCACTGTCCGTGCATGACTCACTTCATACCTCACGTTACATTGCAGGCTTATCGTATCATTATATTGTCCATCGTAAATGGTTTCCTGGGTGTTCCCCCTTATCTTAGCTGGGAACACACAGGCATTCTGTTTCCAGCCTGCTGATTCATTTACATCCCTAATCTTGTCTCCCAAGAAATGAGATTTAACCCATGTCTAGTTACTCATTTTAAGCCAGGACTACAGTGCTCTGCTCAGGGTCATACCCAGCCATGTCATTAGTATCCATGTAGATGAGCATTTCATAGCCTGGATGCTCACTGGTTGAATTCCTTGGAGACAATATGTTCCCGGGGTCCAATCCATCCTGGTTAGTAGCAGAAAGGAGTCCAGAGAATCAACATATTTAGCTGAGTGGAAGAGACTTTTCAATCTGGGTGACTTCTCATCACCGGCTTTCTCCCACTCAAGTCAGAATTCAAGACATCTTGGATTATGAATTATGCTTTAAACTAGGACTTTCTATTAGCTCTGTGAGTTCAGTTAGCTGCTATCTCAGCTGTTGTCCTTCCCGTTGGTGGCTCCTCAGTTTTTTCACACCCATTGATACTGAATTTTCTTAAAGGATTGTGTGTATGCTCCTGTCAGAGGTCTGGTCCCATCTTGGAATCTAAACTTAGTTTGATGACACCTATTGAGTTTTCCTTTTGAACCTATGGCAACTTGCTCTGTGTCACACCATTCTATGACGACTGCATTTTTAGTGGCTATTACATCAGCCAGGAGAGTGTCTGAGATGCAAAGACTATTAGCAGAACCTCCATTTGCTATTTTTCACAAGAATAAAATCTCTTTGAGGCCATATGCCAAATTTATGTCAAAAGAAGTTTCAGGCTTTCATATTTGCTGCTGTTCATTTGCTGCTGTTTTGTTTGTTTGTTTTTTAGCTTCATGCTAACACAGGTGAGGAAGAGTCTACACTATTTCTATATCCATAGAACCAAACCATTTAGAGTCTCTCCTAGACCCTTTGTGGTTATCCCAGAAAAACTAAAGGAGTGAACATTCTCAGTACCGAGATTATTGCATTGGATATCTTGCATAAGATCCTATTACATCCAGGGCCGGCTCCAGACCCCAGCGCACCAAGCGCGTGCTTGGGGCGACGTCCCAGCGGGAGGGCGGTAGGCGGCTCCGGCGGACCTCCCGCAGGCATGCCTGCGGAAGGTCCGCTGGGACTGCGGCTCCAGTAGACCTCCCGCAGACGTGCCTGCGGAGGGGCCGCTGGTCCCGTGGCTCCGGTGGAGCATCCGCAGGCATGCCTGCGGGAGGTCCACCGGAGCTGCGGGACTGGCGATCGCTAGAGCGCCCCCCGCGGCATGCCACCGTGCTTGGGGCAGTGGAAATCCTAGAGCCGCCCCTGATTACATCTGTCAGTTCATAACTCCTCCAAATAAAATAAGGATTCAGGCCATCTTGAGAGCCCTTCTAAGCAACATTCTGACTGTGGACATCTGAAAGACAGCTATATGGTCATGTGTTCACACCTTCTCCAGACTCTATGCCATCGCTCCAGCTTCACGAATGTAGTGAGGCAGAATGGCCTCCCTCCGAACTGGAGTGTGAGGGACCACTACATGCCCCTGAGTGAGAGGAGCCAAACCTGCCTTGCCCCCCTCATCAGAAGTACCAGGGCAGGACAGGAAGCAGAAAAGGAGAACCCTGGAGCTCAGTTGCTGCTGAGCCACAGGAGAGAGCGGACATCTCTTCTAGGGAGCAGACACCTCTGCAATAGCTCGGCCCAGATTCCAGTGGACCAGTGCATTGCCATCAGGGGAGGCAGACAAGGACCCTGAGGAGCTGCCGGAGCTACCAGTGGCCAAATACCCTGAAGAGACCAGGGATCTTTGGACCATGGGACTCTACACCCAAACTGTGGCAGGATATTTCTCTAGTCTGGTTCTGCTGCCAGAGTGTGAGTCAGTGTGTTGCAAATAGATTCCCTGCTGACTCAGTGGCAGATCACTCTCCCACTGTTAGGGCCCTGGGCTGGGACATGGTGGAGTCGGGTGGGCCCGCGCCCCCTATCCCTGCCACCTCACCCCTAGGGTAATAGCCTCCCCACCATAGGCCAGGAGGTCTGTATTGGTGCTCACCCACTGCCTGTGCCCCTAGACTGCTTTGGTGCTCATCCCTGCAAGAGCCCTAACTGTTTGCCGCCCCACCCTGCTTGAGGGCCTGGGCTTAGAGTGCTACAGCTCTGCCTTAAATACAGGCCAGAGCCCTAACTGTTTGCAGCTCTTCCCTGCCCAAAGGGAGCCAGAGCCCATCTACAGATTGTTTGTAGCTGTCTGCCCCAGCCAGGTGGCTGTCAGCTAAAGACTGTTTGTGGCTCGGCCCTGCCCAGAGGGACAGAGCTCCCTGATAGACTGCTAGTTATAGGCTGTTAATTGCTGTCTGCCCCAGGCAGGTGGCTGTTGGCTAAAGACTGTTTGTGCTCTTCCCTGCCCAGAGGGACAGAGCTCCCTGATAGACTGTTACTTGCGGTCTGCCAGTAGTGAGGCAGAGTGGCTTCCCTCCCTATTCGAGAGTGAGGGACCACTACAACCAGCCAATGCGGACTTCAGCAAGTCTGTACTTCTTTCCCTGTTCCCACTTCCTGCAAGAAATCCACTAGTGAACCACCTACAGTAAAATGTATATTTGCACAATCACTCGTAGGAGGAAAAAATGGTTCATTGCCTTTACAGTAACTGTTGTATTTTGAGGTGTTGTGTACATAAACATTCCCATGACCCTCTCTCTTTCCTCTCTACTTTGGAAGTGTCGTCATCTTTCTGGTGTGAAGGAAATGAGAGGGAGCCCTGCCCTTTATGCCCTCAGCTACAAGGACAAAGACGTGGAAGGTGCATGCCCCACCCTGTCAAAATTCTCCTACTCGAGTGCACTGGGCGCACAGACACCTGCAGTGGAATATATATATATATAATGTATGTCCACAATACATCTTGAAGAACAACAGTTACTGGAGAGGTAAGTAACTTGTTTTTGTTGGTTTGTTTTCTGAACTCTTCAGGGTAGCTATGTCAGTTATGACACTAGGTAACACAAATATATAATTTGTATAAAATACAGAAAAGTATTAATTCTGTTCTAAAGGACACATAGCAAGGCTGTGCATGCAAGACTTGCAAGAGCTCACTCATATACATACACACACACACACACATTATGTACATATGTATCCATCCCCTTCCTTCTCCTCCTTTCCAGAACAATTAAGCATACATTGAAACCAAATTGTATACTGTTTTAAAGACAACTCCCCACCAAAACATACATTCAAACTAGTTTTATATTATTTTGTAGATGTCACCCACACAAACACATGCATATCTCTTTTTCAGTATTAAGTTATGTAAAACACAAACGCACGCGCACACACAGCCTAACCTAAAGGAAATCTAATGGGGTAATGAATAATACACACAAGCAGGAAACAAAATGCAAGCCTAGTTTAAAACATTCTATATAAAAGAATCTTTACCACTGTACATCTGTTTCAACAAACAATGTCCTTTTTGTTAAGGTAAAACTGTAAAGTTTCAGAATTTTAAGGTATAGATGGAATGTGGATTTATTAAAATGATTAAACTTGGATTTAACAAATAAAATTAAAACAGCAATTACTGTTTGGGAGGCAGTAGATACAAACAAAATGTTCTTAAGACTCAATATATCTAATGTGCTTTAGTGGTAAATATTTTTCATTAATGATTACTTTTGGCCCATTGAGTGTATAGAAAAAAGAAATTAAGAATAATTAAACACATAAACAAAAACGGTTACACATATAAATCCACACAGAGTAACCCGGAGTAAATTGTAAAGAACACATGAAAAAACAAGACAAGGCAGATTAGAGATTTGATCTAGATTTGAGAGGAATCTTTGGTAGTTGTCTGTTTACCCATGCTAAACTGACAACTCTCCCAAACCGGAGGCAACATATTCCTCTGATGCCCCTTTGTTTTTCCAGCTGTCTAATTAGTTTCTCGGGGCGGGTGTGGGGGTGTGTGAGATGTCAGAAATCATAAGTAAATAACACCTCCAAACGCATCAGGAGGATTTGGCATACGTACCGGGGCCAAATGGTGAGATGGATAATTTCTGACTAAGATGAAAAACATTGTAATACAACAAAAATGTTTCTCTTTATATGCTTAGTGGTATTTTAGAGAAGTGCCTCAAAAGCAACAGCTCTTGTTTTGTAGTAACCTAATGCATAAGTTGGCCCCTAAAAGAACAGCAGTAATTAAACATGAAACCTACAAAAATGGTGAGGTGCAAGCCAATCTCAGCAATGTACAGCTATCCCCCTCCAAAACTGCAAGCCCAGACATTTTTTTCAATGGCTAAAAATGTCTCGTGACAGAATCAAAATGCATCAGCATCCTTACATTTGTAGCAATAGTTTATAGAGTGGTCTGCAAAATAGTTATTTATTTTTTCCATTTTATTTATCATCCAACTGAAGAGGTCCCAGAGAATTATTTTTTCTGCAGTTTTATATAAACTTTGTATTGTATAGTACCTTTAAAAACTGTAACGTCTAAGCCCCCCACCCCACTCCTCCCTCCCCCACAAGAATTTTCATTTTGTCTTAACCAAAGAGGACGTGGTCTTGTAAATAAAAATTACCGGACAATGTTTCAAAGAGCTATTATCCCAACTTAAAAAAAAAGTTAGTTTATTTTTAAAACTTTGCCTAAATAAATTGCCCAGCATGCAAAAAACACGAATTAAGGAAAACTTCTCTAAATGCAATTTACAAAGATAGGCCAAAACTGTATAGTAGGCTCATCATCTGCGGATTTTAAAGAACGTTTCAGATACCAGGGTATAAAACCCCTCATTTACAGAGGGATTTTACAATAAAAAAACATTTAACAGAGAAGCCATAGCTTTGCAACTTCATGTAGGGAGAGAGGGAGGCTGTTGTGGCCAGCACTGTTGTCTGAAGAAGGATGCCCTCCTACATTCACTCCATATACCCCTCCCTTCTTTTCCTGACTTTTTTTCTAAAACTGCCATCTTCTCCATGTCCTCCCGATGAACAGAGACAGCTTTTAGTCAAAGATGCAATGAAATAAGAAAGGACATCAAATAAAGTTTTAAAAAATCAACTATCAAATTTTTTAACGTGGAAAAACAAGGCATAGAAGTAAGAGCTCTGGCCTGAATTTTAGTGCAAACTTTAACCACTGATAAATCTTAATTTAGTGAAACAGCTTTTGTGTCCATTCTTTTTGATCTCTCATGCTTTAGTATGGCCAAGAGTTTGTCAAACAAACTCTCCCCGGTTTTATAAGACATTATTCCCCCCCCCATTGTTTTGTCTAACTTTCTAATATTTTTTCAGGATGGCCTCAGAAATAGTAAATAACATTAACAAAAGCATTAGGAGGATTATATACTTGGTGATGTTCTGTAGCAGTACCTGCAAAGCAACAATTACTTTGTTTCTTTTATCGTCACATGGATGGGGCCTTGAAGAATTAATTTTCCTGTTCTTGTATAACACTTTTACACAGACTGTAACCATAGATACTTTATGGTGGTAGATACTACAAGGCAGTAGATGACAGACCTGAGAAACTGCTAAAAACAGTGGCCCACCACCCATATACCTAAAGTACCCCTGAGCCATAGATCTCCCCCATTTTCTTAAAATCTCCTCTTAAATCAGCCCCTCTTCCACTTCAACTATGCCTTTTTAATTTTGCAAGATTAAAATTTGATCCTTGGTGTTGCATAACAGATTTATTTCGTATTTGATGTATATCATTTTATAATGGAAAAACAACTGACCGTTCTTTAAAAATATCTTAAAAGATACCCTGTAATCAAACTGCTTGATTACAAGTAGCCAATGAAGGCAATCTTGGAAAGCCACCTGATTAGTTTACATTGGCAATTTGTATAGCGCATGGGATATATATAAGTGACTAGGCTGAAGTTCAACCAGGAAAAGGAAACTCTCTCTCTTCAAGACCGCTCTGCAAGTGGTATGTGCATATTTCTTTGAGTTTGGCAAAGCTTAGTATATTAAAACCTTCAAGAGCTACTTAGTTGGCTATTTCTGGGAAGGGAAGTTAGTAAAAAGTGAGAATGTTTTGTTTTCCACTCAACAAACCAATTAAGGCAAAACAAAATATGCTCTAAATCCTACGAATGGGTATTTGACAAAATTATGTAACCAAAGCGGGTAGCAGAAAGTCATTTTTGTTTGGTTGTTTTTTGTTTTTGTTTTGCCTGCCACTGTTCAGACTGTATGAATGTATCAAAGTAGATATTTCTCAAGCAGTTGGAGGCTGATTTTACTGAAAAATAACCTTGCTACAGTTTAAATGTGACTGCCTATATTTCAAAATGACCAATGGAGACAAAATACATCTTACTAATGGCATTGGGGTTGTGAAACTTTTTCAGAAAGATTCAAGGTACTTTCTATCCTATGTGCTTTGATATTATCCATGTTTTAAGAGAAGGCATATGTCGCTTGCTGTCTTCAGGGTGCTCTATCCTCCTTTCACCTATTTTCTGCCCTCTTGAAAGATGCAATGATCTCTTCACCCACAATCTTGTTCAGTCACTGAGATATGTGTATAGTATTAGTGACGGCAGAGTGTCAACTTTGCAACATCTCTTAGTGAAGAGAGGAGAAGGCACGTGAATGGATCTATGGCTTAACTGACATGGAAACTGTATATGGAGCACTATACGCATCTTGTAAACGCCAGCATAATGAAGGCCTGATTTTATGTTTATGGTTTGTGTTTGTAACTTTTATTATTTTCTACCCATGCAGTCATGTTAACATCAGTTAATATGTGTAACAATAGGTCCAAATTTTGCCCACAGTGTTTTCCCTGGAAGTGGTCTGTCATGTTTCTGATTTGCAAGAAGGAAGCAATATTATTAAAATCGTAGTCAGACTGGAGGCCCTTTGTTCTTCAAAGACCTATTGTTCAATTATCAGTAAGAAAGTGAGGGAATATTAAAGGTTTTGTTTTTACAGATTGAAAACTCTTTATTTTAGAAACAAGAAACACACAGGCTTGCTTTTAACCTTTAGCACCTGCAGATTAGCGAGGCAATCAATGAGTTTCTGTTGACATTTCAATGTCCCCAATATCTGTGAATCATAACCTATAAAAAGATGACTGACTAAATAAGGGTTTCACAGTCATATATCTGATGCTTACCGAAAATGGACCTTGAACACAATCACAATTTACTGCCTTGTTCTCATAACACAT
Source organism: Mauremys reevesii (assembly GCF_016161935.1). Classification (NCBI taxonomy): domain Eukaryota; kingdom Metazoa; phylum Chordata; order Testudines; family Geoemydidae; genus Mauremys; species Mauremys reevesii. The sequence continues at coordinate 18,394,375 of NC_052627.1, read as the reverse complement.
CTTTCTTTATGGTATAATTAATATGCTTCTCTTATAAAACTTTATGGAAATAAAAGGAAATGGTATTCCTTTATCTGAAGGAAATTCCACCTATCATGGGTAGTGCGTAGGACAACAGCTGTTGATGTGGGTTCAAACAGCAGGAATCATGTTACCAACAGGCTAAGGGTGTTGCCAAGCAAATTACAGTTGTGCAAGTAATGGCAAAATCCTGCCTTTGAAGAACTAAGAGTGCTGCCACATATGGAACAACGGAAAAATAAAAGCAGAGTAATATAAATGTACCTTCATCCCAGTCCTATTATTATTATTTAATATATTTTTATCACATCAGTACCATAATCCTCAGGCTACATCTACACTGGAATACTGCATGCAGATGTGGTCACCTCATCTCAAAACAGATATATTGGAATTGGAAAGGATTCAGAAAAGGACAACAAAAATATTAGGGGTATGGAACAGCTTCCATATGAAGAGAGATTAATAAGACTGGGACTTTTCAGCTTGGAAAAGAGACGACTAAGGGGGGATATGATTGAGGTCTATAAAATCATGACTGGTGTGGAGAAAGTAAATAAGGAAGTGTTACTTACGCCTTCTCATAGCACGAGAACTGGGGAGTCACCAAATGGAATTAATAGGCATCAGGTTTAAAACAAACAAAAGGAAGTTTTTCTTCACACAAAACACAGTCAACCTGTAGAACTCTTTGCCAGAGGATGTTGTGAAGACCAAGACTTTAACAGAGGTAAAAAAAGAACTAGATAAATTCATGGAGGATAGATCCATCAGTGGCTATTAGCCAGGATGGGCGGGGATGGTGTCCCTAGCTTCTGTTTGCCAGAAGCTGGTAATGGATGACAGGGGATGGATCACTTGATGATTACCTGTTCTGTACATTCCCTCTGGGGCACCTGCCATTGGCCACTGTCGGAAGACAGGATACTGGCCTAGATGGACCTTTGATCTGACCCAGTGTGGCCGTTCTTATGTTATGTACTTCTCTCCCCTGTTGCAGAGTGAAAAATTCAGAAAATAACAAGGGAAAGTGAGTGACTGTACAGGGGAAACAGTAAAACTGACTGTAGTTAAATGTACTAAGAAAACAAATTGAAAAATCAGAAATGTTTTGTTTAATCTTTCACTGAGGATGATAATAGATGTTATGTGTAACAATAGTAGCTGAAACATTTTCAAACTTGAATTTATTTTTTTTAAGTTCATGGATGCCTTTGATGGCTATATTTTCAATATGTACTAATGTACACTATTGTCTGAAAATTGGTGCCAGAGTAATTCCTGATTTTAGTCAGACCACCACTGAACTCAAAGGAAGTTTGCCTGAGTAAAGGACTGAGTGACATCTCAGAATTTTGTTAGCTGCAGCAGGAAAATCCTGATTTTAGGGCTAATCTGTCTCTTTGCGAACAGCAGGAAGAGCGAGAATTCCATTTCTGCAATAAGCTCCATAGTATTTGTGTTGTGATGGTCTTGAATCACACAGGGAATGGATGATCAGAGAAGGCCAGGACTCACCTGGTGGTGACCAGGAACCATCAGGTGTTGCTGGAAGATATGTTGGCCGTTAGTTAGTGGCGCCCTTTCCTTTGAATTAGGAATGAACTATGCCCCAATGTGATGTTAGGGAGAGATGGGCTTTTTGGATGAAAATTTACACCCATTCATAATCTGGACAGAAGAAACTGGGCCAAATTCATTCGTGGGCTATCTCTGTAGACAACAATTTGGCCTAATGTCTCCACCAAAACTATCCAGCGGATAGCATTGCTTCCAATGAAGTGAGAAACATGCCATTTCACAAAGAGATGTGGGTAACATTCCTCTAATTACATCACCACAATGACATTAGACACCCTGACTTTTGTGACACAGCTAGTCCCTAACAGACTTTTTCAAACCGTTCCTTTTATTGTTTTCCTTTCAGAAATTAAACTTCTGAACTCGTCCTGTGAAACTAAAAATGAATACTCAGCCTGTCGTCTTTGTACAGCCCCAATTTTCTGTGGCTACTGCACAAAGTAGTAATGCCTGGCAGACCGGGTTGTTGGACTGCTGCAGTGACTGTGGAGTCTGTAAGTGGATAGTCAAATATTGTATTTTTGTTTTGGTTTGAGGTGTCTTGATGTTTGGGATTAATATTATCTCCAGTTTTTTTAGTGGGAATGACTTTAAATTGGGAGAATCCCATTTGTCTGTTTTATATTTATTTAAAGGAGTGGCTTGTAATTGTATTTCCCATAGCCACTCTGAGAGCCAGTCACTAGATAGCTACATCACCCACTCATACACAAAGCAACGTGTGGCTAAGTGTATAAGGCTGGAATGTCATTGCCTCGGTAACATTGTTCAGGTTGCTCAGTGCTCCGTCCTGGGAGCTCCAGTGTTATCAATACTAGCAGTGCATCCTGCTAATTCAGCAGGCCTCGATGTTACTCATAAAGACCATGGGCTTGGTTTGGTGACAAAGGCACTTGGCCAGGTTTATTGCCTTCAAGGCACAATACTAGCATCCCATAGGAGCTACAGATATATTAACATGAGTGCCCAGTGGTAAGGAGCAGCTCAGTCAGCGGTGGGAATTTCTGCCGTCCCCTTGGCCACACAAAAGGCTAAGGCAAGGTCCCCTGCCATTTATAGACTGGGATAAACAACTTACATACCACCTTACGAGTTTCATGACCTCTGTTTGTTATTTTCTCTTGTTCCTGATACCTTGGGCAAAACATCCCTATTAGTTATCTTGTACTACATTGGGATGTAGCTGGAATATATTTATGTAAATATCTAGTGCCTAGTGCACGTGCAACAACTTTGCCAAGTTCATATACCGGACAGTGAACTTGTAAGCATCTGCCCTAATACATGGCCTGACTTTGGTTCCCAGCCTCTGAGTCAGGCCTCAGATCTTGCACCAGGCCCCCTCTCTACTACAGCAAGTACTTGTACTCCTGCCCTAAGGCCGAGTTCATCCGGATCTGCTGAAGGTCACAGACCAAAAAAGGAGTGTGTTTACAGCAGGATAATTAACATGGGTTAGCCATCTTGCAGTAAAATCCGAGTGGAGGCAAAGTGCTCATGTAGCTTTTAGCAATGTAGCTACGCAAGTGCAACTCTATCTCCCCCACCTGTGGTTCACCTCGCTTAGTTACATCATGGTAAAAATTACAATGTCTCACTTCCACTGAGACAGCTAAAACATGTGTTATCCTACTGTAAACCCACACTATTTTTGACAGTGAAGAAATGTCCTTAAGTCATTATGGGGGGCGAGCTGCCATTGAGGTTACACCCTCATATAACATCACTATTCGTTCAAAAGTCTTTCAAAGATCTTGCCCTCCTTTGCAGTAGCTCTGGCCCATTGGCACATCCTTAACTTTCTCCTTCCAATTTTCTAGACATTTCAACATCTCTCCTAAAAGTAGTGGTGAAAGTTAACTGCCTGCGTGAATGAAGGGGAGAACATTGAGTGAGCCTCATTTGTTTGTCTTTATCCAGGCCTATGTGGAGTATTCTGTACCTTGTGTCTTGGATGTCAAGTAGCAAGTGACATGAATGAATGCTGCTTGTGTGCCGGAAGCGTTGCCATGAGGACTCTCTACCGGACAAAATACGGAATCCCTGTTAGTTACAATTTAATATTTTGTTTTGCTCATGCTCAAAGAACAGCCCTTAAAGCAACATGTCATTGTTCTAAGCAGATCAATTGGCTACATTTTCATTAGCCAGCTTCCACCCAGTGTGATTCCTCCCTATCTGAACACGGCTGCTAGTTGATTTGAGGGCACTGTGGTTTAGAAATTAGCAGAGGATTGGGCATCTGAAGACTTAGGTTCTACTTGCAACTGCCACCGACTCACCCTGTAACCTTGCACGAGTCCCTTAGCTCTTCTTTCCTTTGTTCTCCCCATCTGTGAAATAGATCATTCCTTGGCACTGTTGTAAAGGGCTTTGAGATAATTTCATGAAAAGTGTAAGTGCAATTATCCATTATTAATTGATGTCCCTTTAAAGTGGAGTTTTGCTATGTATCTGAGATAGAGAGACCCCTCTCTGATGAGGCATTGGTTATGTTTAAATATCCATCTAAATTAAATGTATATTGGATAATTTCTAATGCAGACATTGTACATAATACTAACCTGATAAGAAGTTTGGGCTAAATGGCAGTTGATTATCTAAATCTTGACTCTTACTCCCTCAGCATGAATCTCTTAGCCATATGTTCTCCCGATTAGCTGAAAAGGTGTTGCAGAATGTAGACAGAATTCTAAAACTGTGGTTCAGTCAACAAGGTGGTTGTGTATGTGTTTTTTCAAGCTACAATATTGTAGTTTCTGGAGTTAACGCCTTGTGTACCATAGTACAAATAACAGAAAGCCTAAGAAATGAAAAAATAAGATTAGATAATATATGAAAATTAAATGAATAGATCACACTGAATTGGGATGTTATGAACACGAGAGGAATAATATGAAGCAACTTAGGAAGGTTGGAAATATGGCCATGAAATTCAATAGAGCAATAATAACACAAAGCTAAGGAGGGTTAGGAGATCTATGAAGAAATATTATAGGCTAATTAAAAAAAAAAACCCAAACCTCAGCTTCTATTTAGGCACCTAAATGAATTGTCCAGATTTTCTAAAGGGCTCAACAGTAGCTTCAAAACCTGGCCGCTTCACTTAGGAGCCTAAATATAGGAGCTAAGATCTTTTAAAAAATTTGGAGCTATGTCAGAGCAGGAAGGCAAAAGTTTCTCTATCTGGAACATATTTTTTCCCTGCTGGATCTTCAGTACCTGAAGGATGCAGGTGAATTGGAAGGAAATTCGAGAAGAGCAGTGAAACTAATTTGGAGCATGGAGGCATTGACCGGTACGGAAAAGTCAGAGCTAAATATGTATACTTTTTGAGAGTTAATAATAGTGGGAGCTATAACTGGAAAGATCTGAAAGGTGGAGAGCAGTGTGTTAAGAAGTGGTGCCAGGACTAGCAAATGGATGAAGTTAAGAAAAGGAATAGTTCAGCTGAATATCAGAAAATACATCCTAACCCTAAATGCAAATCAACTGGACACTAGACTCCCAGTTTACCAGTTGAAAAATCCCACCACTGGAAACATTTTAAAATGGAAACTGGACAGAACCCCAGAGGTTATTCTATAAGGAACAATCCTGCACAGGTAGGGAGGTGGGCTGACTTGATCTAGTGGAGCTTCCAGTCTATTCTCAGTCTGGTATCCGTTTGCTAAAGCCTAGTTGTTATTGGGTAAATCCCACCCATTAGATAATTCTGCTTCCTAATTTTTGTAAATAACTTCTTTGGTGCCTAAACCTCTTAAAAGAAAACTTGCTACCAGCACCCAGTCTCTCTGCCTCCTACAGAAGGCAACTGGGCACACTTGATTTTTTTTTTTTTTCTTTTTTGGCTCGCTGCAGTAAAAAGCAGGGCTATGGATAACCAAGTATCTTTTAGTTTCTATGAATTTAGGCCAAATAGTACTTTAGAATAGGATGTTTAAAATGTATTTTCCCTATAATGGCCCTGTCATCCCACTCAAAGGCAGCACAGAAAGCCCATATGCTAGTCTGACTTTAAGTCCAATGTGATAAAGTCAACAAAAAGTTAGATGTACTACTTAAAGTTTCAGCCTTTAATATTTTTTCTGTTTCAACAGGGCTCCATCTGCTCTGATTTCTGTACTACCCTCTGGTGTGGTTTATGTTCTCTTTGTCAACTAAAGAGAGATATTAACAGAAGGAAGGAAATGGGGATATTCTAAGTAAGGTTTGTCACTTGTTTAATACATATTTGTAAATCAAGAGGCTTCTCTGATGCAATGTTTCAATTAGTTCTAGAACAAATGGTAGTGGTGATGGAAAAGTTAGTGTAGAACCAAAATGATATGCAATCAATGAACAGATTTCTATCCAATATAGAGAGGAGTCCTGCTCTGCCCGCCCTTTCTGTATCTAACTGAAGTCGTCTTGGGCCCCAGCTGGCCATCTATAATGTGGCTTTACGTAAGCAGCAGATAAGCCTTTTACTTGACTTTGTGTTAAGAGGAGCCACAGTAATAAGTGAAGTGCAAGTTACCAAGCCCATTTAAAAGGAAATATATAATCATTTACTAGGGGCACAGTGCCTGGCTGGGAATGCAAGACCACAGGCAGCAAGGACCATCTATTACTGGGGGAGAGCCCTGTTAGTACACCACAGGTGGCACTTGCAATTCTGCAGTGGAATTCCACACAGGAATGCAAAACAAACAGAGCATGTCAAACACAAATAGGAATAGGTGGGTGTGTGCTACAGGGGACCAACATGGCTCAACAGTGGAGTGGACTGTGGCAGGAAGCTAGTCTCCCTTCCACGAATTAGGCAGCTATACCTGCTCTAGCAGTGCCCTTGCATTGCAATAGGTGGGGTAAATAGCCATTCCTTTATCTCCACCATGTAGTCTCACACCTGTAAATGGGATTTGTTTGCTAGGACCTTACTCACTTGTTCAGGATTAGGCTTTTGATGTAGCTTTGTGGGACATTACCATGTAGCAGAACTTTACGTGATTGTGATTCTTGTGTTTGCACAAAGCTAAATAGTGTCGATTATAGAGAAAGTGTAGTTCCTGGGTGGCATTTTTCAAGAGCACTCAGTGCAGAGCTAAATCTTTTTTTCCATTAATATTCAGAGTCAAATTCTGTCCTCATACCTCTCCAGCCTCCTTGATTTGAGGCAGATTCATTAAAATACACAACTATGCACAGTATATACACAATAATGAGTCTTATATTGCTTAAGTAAATTTCAAGGTAGCGTATTAACAAAACTAATGGTGGTATTAATCTCCGCCAGGAATGTAATTCTTTTCTTCCATATTTTAGATGTTCCTGTACTCGTTGGTTGTGAGGCCTAGAATCTCCATAAGCAAGAGTCTTCTCCTCTCGTGTTGTACTTACTGTTCAAGAAAGTGCTGCATGCATTGTAATTTGATTGTTGCAAAGCATGACTTATCAATAAAATAAAGCAACAACCTCAAATTTGTCTTTGTCTCACTTATTGTGCATGTATGTGTGTTGAGATGCAGTAATGAAAGCTAAGTTTTATTGTATGTACTAAACTGTCTTGGAAAGAGTATTCTCCTGTTCTTAATAACTAGCTAATGCTAGTTTATCCATGGTATGCTCATTTCACTGGTTCTGCTGCCATCCTGCCAGAACATGAGAGAATAAACTGATTGTAAACTTATTTTCCTGCTCCTTGAATTGTAAGAGGGTGTTTCTTTTCCTGGATGTAATAGATATTGAAATTGAAAATCCAATACAGAAAACTTGGAAGGTTAGAATTATATTGCATTTTCATACTCAAACTGCTAGTGAGTGAAATAAATACAAGTGACTGTTAAAACAAAGGCCTCATAGGATAGGTTGAATCTAATTGGCTAATTCCTGCCTTTATTGGAATAACCATAACTCAAAGGAACATGGCACTTACATTTTCACAACAACCAATGCAAAGTAACGAGTCCACAATTTAGTAAACAGTATGTGCAGCACAAATCTTAAGATTTTACTTCTTCCTGTACTTTTAAACCACAACTTTCAAAACAGCAAAGCATATTTCTCATGCAGTGATACCATATTGAGTATTCTGACAAAACTTCAGGAATTTTATATAAGACTGTATATTTCTATAATTTTCAGGTGGTCATTTCTTAGTCCTAGGAGACTTCATCTGTACAGCACAGAAGGAGATTAATTACAGTCAAAAGACTAAGTATAGGTTTACTGAGCCATCTGAGCTTCCATTGCCTGTGCTGTCCATTCTGGTACTGTCTGACTAATTTTCTCCAGAAGGTTGTTAACTTGGAAACATAGTGACTGAATCTGTTTGTCCCATGTTGGCAGAGCTTCACGCGCTGGAGGAAAAAAAAAAAAATTTGCAAAAGCAGACTGATTCTTTGCAATTCTGCTGTATTTCCACTAAAAGCATTTTTATTATTGTTTCACTTAATCATGCGACAAAAAAAAGTATGGTCTATTTGCCAGGTCTACAGTATAGTTATTTCTAAATTTAAAAGATTAAATGATTGGTGGCTGTACGTTACATAATTAGGTATTGCACCACAAAGTGAAAGTGGAGAACTTCCTACTCATCATGTATTTACAAGACTAACACGATGACATTTTGCAGTCTGATACAGCTTTTGTATAGAGTCCATCACACATTCTCTTAAAGATTAGAAAAAAGAGTAAAATATGACTTTGTAAGTAACAAGCAGACAAGCTGAACTGCTACTTACAATACAGACTCCGCCATCTGCTGGCAGTAGCAAGTCCGAGCACACTTCCTTGTACAGTAGTAGATCCTCATTTTAAAAAATACAACTTGCTCGTGTTGTAGAGAACAGCTCAAACAATGTATTTTGAATTGCACCATGAAAAAGGAAAAAAACCCTTACTTTCAAAATGAACTATTCCATCAATTTGATCGATGAATCCATTCATCCGACCCTCCGTTATCATCTGAGAAGCTATCTTTTCTGCCTGCAAAATAGGAATTAGAGAGACAGATCTGAGAATTATTAGTTTTGTTTCCAACATATTTATGACGCTGTAAAAGAATGCCTGACCTTTACACATCATCCCCGCTAATTTACTGTTTAAGACTATGCACTACTGCCGCCCAACCTCTGGCCCAAAGAGAGCCAGATGGACTCCCTTTGGCACCAGGCAATGCTACTGCGTAATCTACTTCTTGTTGCTGAGTGAAGTTAAGTACTCTCCCTCTCCCCATCCCTCAAAATGGGTTACGTTTTGCATTCTGAACATGTTGGCCTGTGACTGAAAGACTAGAGGCAGTGCAGAGTACTTAAGCACTGAAACTTGAAAAGCTGAACTGTTTGTTATAACCAAGAATACTTGTTAATATGACTGTTTGCCAATGGAATTCAGGTCTTGTATTCAAAAATTATCACACTGGAAACAAATAAGATACCTTGGCTGCAGGGATCTCTAATAGTGCTCCAAGTTCTTCAAAAGTAATATTGTTGTATAGTTTGCTTGCAGATAACAAGTTGTGTTCAATAACAGCTCTGTCCAAGATACTGGACCCTTAGAGGCAGAATAAAATGACACTTCATTGTTAGAGTTCTCAATGGACTTTTTCTTGAACTGTGAGTAAGAAAAATATTTTGGTAAAAATGTATATGTACAGAGCATTTAACCATATCTGGTTTCCTTCCAGAACTATTATTCCATACAAAAGTAAATGAGCAGTAAGACCCTAACAATTTACATATCTGTTCAAAGTAAGCAACTTAGAAGAATGGCTTTAGTCTCTCTAGCTCAGTTCTAGGACATCCAAGTGGAGGTAGTCTTGTGGTTAAGGTACTGGACTAGGACTCTGGAGTGCTGAATTCGCTTTCTGACTCTGATACACTTTATGACCTTAAAGTGAGTTAATCTGTGCCTCAGTTCTCACCATCTGCTGCTCTCCTTTCTTCTACCTTTTGTCTCAATATTTTAACTCTTTAGGGTAGAGACTGCCTTTTCCTGTTCGTGCAGTACCTACCACCTGATCTTGCGCTACCATAATACGAATAGGTGATAGAATCAGCTATGATCCAGCGAGGGAGAGACACTGCAACAGTTAAATGAACATCTTAATTAACAAGGATTTTTTTCAGTTTTGGACCAGACAGCATACATATAGAATGTAGCCAAATAGGAGTTTGGGGTTCAAAAGATGAATACAGCTTATCTGGTAAGAGGAATGTTTTCTAACTTTTTTCAATTTGATTTTTTTCCCCCAAAGTATTTCTTCCTTGCTGTAGGGGAAGAGGTGTCCATAAAGGTAAGACTTGCCTGGCACATGAAGTATTTCATATTCTTCATGAACTTTGCACTTAACCACTCTAATCTAGAGAACACTCTAATTTGAATGTAAGGCTCCACTGATGTCATTTAGTTTATGTAACATCATTTAGTAAATTCTAGCCTGAACTGTGTTACCAAAAGCTGCACTGATCAGAGAATGGATTTGGGAGGTACGAAGCTGATGGTTTTTAGATCCATATTATCTGGTAACAGTTAGGAAAACAAACACTGAGATCTATCAAACTCACAAAACGAGATTTGTATAAATCTGTAGAAAATAGATCATACTGTAAAAAAAACTGATGGGCACCATTTTACAAATATACTGAAGAACTGGAAAAGCTGAGAGGAGAAGGTCTTAGAAAATGAAGCAAGATTAGAAAAGAGAGTTTTATATTCATTAGAGAAGAGATTAAAGTAGAAATGTACTGAGGTGTATAATCTAATGATGTAGGGAGAAGCTGGATTCTCGATAGCTCTTAAGAGATCAACAGGTTAAAACAGAGATAGGAACTGAATCTAAGATTGAACACTAAAATACATTAAGGAGGGTAGAGTTCCAAAGACAGCCACTTGGAGTATATACATGTTTCTATGCATATACTAGGCAAATCTATACTGGATAAGTTGTGTGGATTTTGAAATACAGTATTACTGTGCTTTAAAGAAGTCTGTACCATCAGCTGTAGTTGCCTTCTGGTGTGGCATGAGCATGGCAGCAAACTCTTGCAGCTGATTCCCTCGGATAATCCTGTCCAGATACATTTTCTCCAAGATCCCGTAGGCTGCAAGCTGCTGACACCTTTCATCCTTGAAAAGAGTGGCTAACATGCGAGAGCGCTGCTGTCCTAGGAGAAATAACAAGAATCCCACAAAGTGACCTCCTTAATAAATTCTGTAAATATCACTTTACTAAAACAGTGCTCATGAGGGAACAAAAGTTTGAAGCTGTTATGTTCACTCCTATACCATTTCCAAGGGTAGGAGTGTATCATATAGAAAATATCTAGAATAGAAAACTGTCAAGGCCTCTAATGTGCCCATCCTTGTGGTGTCTGGACACCTAGTATTTCACTGCAAACAAAGGATGGGTAGGTCTCCTCATGGACAATACATGCCTAGTTTAAATAAAGGTCTTAAGAAATGAGCCAATGGTTCCTTTTTCTAAAAATCCTTCCTGCATTTCCCCCTTAGTCTGTCTCCAGGTATACTTTATGATCAGTGACAGAAAAAATTTCCTCAGGTAATACCTACTGCAACCTTTTCCAAGGTGTTTTTTTTAAACTGCTTAAGCTTTTCCCACTTACTCGTTCTTCTGTGCATCCAGGTAAGATGACTGTAACTTATGCATGCAGAGAGAAAGATACTCAAAACTTATAGTTATTGGCCTGCTATCAAACCTCACTTTCTTACCTGTTTTCATACTTCTAGATTCCTCGCTACTACATCTTACAATGATGAGAGCTACACAAAAGGTTATGCTTTACGGGAGATCAACTAAAGATTAACAATCCTTTTTTATATGGAATATAAAAGGCCAGAAATACACAGAAATCTGTGACATTCATTTTACCTGCTGATGCTAGGATAGTACAATGCAAAGCATGCTTCAATGCCTCTAGTCTCTCACTTTCATGGACTATGCTCTTGTAAGAGAGCTCATTGTACCTTTGGGCAGCTTCAATGAACTTCCTTCTGTAATCGAGAACACGAGCGTAGCACACCTAAAGAGAATGTTTCAGTAAGAAAAAAGCTAAATAGGAAAGTGACCGTACAGTGGAGACACACATTAGCTGCTGTATTACAAAAGTGAGAGCATTGCTTAAATCTGCTGAGAAGAACACCATCATCTCAGGAAAGTTCTGCAAGAGCTCAAATAACTATTCTTCTGCAGTTAGAAACTTGATATGCTGGCAATCTGTCCTCCAAAGCCTGTTGTGAGATCTCTACAGAAACTGCAGAATCTTAATCTGAATGTCAAATTCATGAGTGATTACTGAGCATAATTATTTACATAAATTTTCATCTCATAGGATTCCACAGTGCTTTACCAATTTAAACAAATATGGAATTATATATACTAATACCTGCCTCACAGTAGAGGTGCAGCTAATTCTAAAATGAAATTTCAACTGCTCCAGGGCAATGCAATATCACACAACAGTACAGACAGGAAGTGAAGATTAATATATATCCAATAAAAGATGCCGCAGGGATTTAGACAGATTATTATCCATCTTGTAATTTGGCCAGGACATCAGAGTAACAACACTAACTCTAAGTATCATGTACCTTTAATGGGCCACAAGTGGTCAGGACCCTGGTTTTATATTTCATCCAAAAGATAGGGAGTACCAGCAGCTAATATGTAAATACAGTCAGTTCATTAATTTAAACTGTCAGATAGGTTTTGCAAAACCTATTAAATATTTTTATATAAAACTTCTTTGTGGGCTGGGATAAGTTTACCAAAAAAAGAAACATTTCCCTTCAGTGTTTGGATCTCAAACATTGCAGCATTGTGCTAGTGCATAACTATTAAAAATGAAACTGAATATAAACCGGTAGTACATAAAATGTAGTACAAATGTTTCATAACCCAAGTCTCCCTTTTACTACTAACAATGACACTTTGCACTTACAGGATGCACACAGAAATTAATTTTTCCTTGGTGTCTCTTCTTCAGAGTTTAGCATTTCTTTGCTTTTTCAGTCTTCTCTCTCCTCCAATTTCTCTTATAATGCTTATACTCACTCTGTAATTTCATAGCTGACTGTGTAGTTCAAGGCTAGTATATTAAAAAATTGTACTTGTAATGCTCTAGAACTATCTGCTTTTCTGCACCTATTTGGTACTGTCAGTCTGACCCTAATGCTTTTACCCCATACCAGAGTAATATTTAGCAGACTAACATTTGCTAGAGGACAAATTGCTCTAGGAGTATATGATTTCTTAAAATAATTCATTTTATTCCTTTTTGTTTGGTTTCAGTGATTATGGTGAATTTATTTTTCCTGATGCTTATTCAAGTGAGTTATTCTTTGTCCGTTCTGTTATCTTGATTCTTCAGATGTAAGCTAGGAATAACATTTTCAAAACTGCTTATGTAGCCTAGAAATCTAAAGTGACTTAGACACTTGGGAGCTTAGGATCACATTGACTTTCAATGAGAAGTCCATTTTGAAAAATCTTTTTATCCATCTATCCTAAATCTATTTATCAAAAGCTTATGTAAAGCTACCAAAAAACCCAACAACCCCACAACAAAAACCCCACATACCCTACTATAATCCAATGTGGTATTCTTTCCCTCGTAGAAGGAAAAACTAAAATAAGTTACACCACCTTATAATGGATCTGTAGCTGTTCATTGGTTGATTCATTCTGAAGCAGCGAAGCTCGGTTAATATAAGCCTCCGCCTGAACTGGGTCATCATCTTCCAGATACAGTCTGGCAATTTTCAGGTAAGTCTCCAATTTATAATCCACATTGTATTGTCTGTGAAGGAGCAGAAAAATATATAATGTAGAAATCCAGTTGTGTGAGCATTTCAATCTTGCAATCACAAGAGACATTAATCTGGGAAAAGCCTATAGTAACTCCTTTGTGTACATGGAGGAGGAAAGGGATGTACAGGGAAAAGGGGTAGAGTGTTTTGAAGTGAAGCTTTATCAATCACATTTGCAAGAAGGATGCTAATGACTAGGTATTCCATATAGTGCTTGGAGAGCCAAGGAGTATTTTGATACTGCAGAGATGATTTTGAATTTACCTACACAATTGTCACTATGCGACACTACTGAAGATCCAGGGAAATAAGCAGAGAAAAACCGGACACACTTAACTCTAGGGAAGCATTTAAAAAACACAGCAGGATACTCAGCAGGACAAAATTGTCTCTAACCACAGTATTTACTTTTGTCCTGTTTCCAAAGGAATCCCCACCAACACTTGTGCTGCATTTCTCCAGTCTTCTTCTTTCTCATAAATTGATGCAAGATGCTGCCTTATAGAAGCAACCTGGAAAAAACAAAAGCATACTGTAAAACTGATCCATATTCCATTAACAATCATACCATCTGCTTCTTCTCATTTATCAATAGTATTTTTCCAGCTACCTGACATGTGATACAGTAGCTTCATAATCAGTAAACTCCTTTCACCTAAAAATCTTTATCAAACATAGACCAAAGTTTTAAAAAATGACTAATGGTTTTGAGTGCTTCAATTTGGCATTCCCAAGTTGAGACACTAAAAAGGGACCTGATTTTTGGAAAGGGCTCAGCATCCACCCTTTGAATAATCAGACCCTTTTACAGGTGCTAAGTTACGCTCTCCAAAATTGAGGCGCCCCAAATCACTAGCCATTTGCAAAGGTCTGGGCCTAAAAAATTAACCTTCACATCACCCCCATGAGGTAGGAATGCACTCATATAACTTTGTAAATCTCAAGATTGGGAACAATGTGGGATCAAGGCTTCACAGAGGAATTGTGACAATTAATTGATCCATTTGCTTGGTGTGATAGGCTTAATCCATGTACAATCATTGTAACATGGGTAGGCATGTTTAGATAAGCCAGAGTTTCCTCAAACAGGGGTCACCGCTTGTGTAGGGAAAGCCCTTGGCGGGCCAGGCCGGTGTGTTTACCTGCCCCATCCGCAGGTCCAGCCAATCGCGGCTCCCACTGGCCGTGGATCGCTGCTCCGGGCCAATGGGAGCTGCTGGAAGTGGTGCGGGCCAAGGGAGAAACCCTGAGATAAGCATTGAGATGAAAGCTGATTACATTTCCATCTGTTTCCTTTTTGTGATTTTAAAGCAAAGCAAGTGATTATCTGGTTTTTCCAATTCAAATATTAGATTTTATAATATTTAAATAAAAACTTCATTTCCCCACACCCACATACTACCAGCTAGTGCTGCAGGGTATCTAGAAAGAAAAAAAATGGACAGGCTTGACAACACATATTGAACTAAACTCTTTAGCTGACTGATGACCTGGTATTTCAAGGAAACGTTTTCCCTGATAAATTTTGAGTTCTTAACTTATTTAGAGAACACTTTTTAATAGAACTATATATTTAAAACAAATACTGTCTCTTCACATACCATGCCCAGTGTGTTACTCTTACAAAATGCAGCACAATGAGTTCCAGGTTGCATCTCAGTTGTTTCTCTAATAGCCAGAATATTATCTTGCTCTAGGAAGCCATTTTTAGTAGTGCAGGAACTAAATACTTAACATTAAGGGACAAATACGGAATTCTTTGCACACCCAAAATCCTCATCGAATTCAGCAGGAGTTCTGGGTACACAAGAATGTAAAATTGGACCATGAGTATGAGTGTCCATTTTTTACTGAAAAACATTAAAAACACAATATTTAGGATTAAACGCTCTGTTTTGAACTTTAAGACAAATATGCTCATCATTAATTTTACTGACTTTAAGACCAGAAGGGATCATTATGATAATTTAATCTGACCTCCTGCATGTTGCAGGACACAGAATCTCACTCACTCAATTCTCTCTTACCTGTTCTTCGAATGAAATGACTCTAGGCTGTATCTTTTCCAAGGTAAAGTGATAGATTTCTTTGGCCGTGCTATCAGGAAGATTTGGGAGATGCGTACAGAAATCTGTCAGCAATTGACGTGAGATCACTAGACTGACGTTCTCATTTACCACTAGTTCAAAGACACAACAGAAGGAGGAAATAAGAGAAGAAATATCGAAAGCATTGACCTATATCACCAATCCATAGTTAATCAGCAGCTTTAATGGTAATTTTAAATATTCCTGGTTTTTAAGTCATTAACAACAATCTTAATTTTAAGAAAAATAGATTCTACTCTCCAAGAAAGCTACACTGTTTGTTTGCTACATAGCTCACAACAGTTCTCAGGTATGACAAAGGCTAATGTATGATGTCTTCCTATGGTTTACAAAGACCTTTCATTTTAAACTGTGATTTTCAGGGGCGTATGCTATAACTAAGGCTGTGAGTTGGTCATGGAAGTCACAGATTCAGTGACCTCCGTGATTTATGCAGTGGCTGGTGCGCTCGGCCCAGGGGCAGTTCAGGTAGCCCCTGCGCCAGTCCCACCGTCCACTGCTGGGGCAGGCTCAGGCCACTGCTACCCCCGCCCCTCCCCCCAGCAGCACAGTTTGAGCTCTGGGCAGCACTTACCTCGGGGGGCTCCCGGAAAGTGGCAACATCCTCCTCGCTCAGCTCCTAGGCTACGTAGCTCCGCCTCCACCTAGCAGCTGAGTGAGGGGGATGTTGCCACTTCCAGGGAGCCCCCCAGATAAGCGCTGCCCAGAGCTCACCTCACCCCGTCCGGTGCCCCAACCCCCTGCCCCCTCCCACACCCAAAGCTCTGCTGCTGCTGTGGGACGGGGAGGTGCAGAACTAGGTAGAGAGCCTACTGGCCCCGTCAACATCCCAACCCCCAAGCAGCAGAGGGGGTCCTGGGCTGTGCACTGCCACCCGTACCTCCCCCCACCAGCACCTGGGCCACCTTCCTCAAGCACCCGCAGGGTCCCCAGGCAGTCCCCTCCCCCACAAGTTTTGGTTGCGTGTATTTTTAGTAAAAGTCACGGGCCATGAATTTTTGTTTACTGCCCCTGACCTGTCTGTGACTTTTACTAAAAATACCCATGACTAAAACGTAGCCTTAGTTATAACATATTGGACAAATTAAGACTTCATGCTAAGTTTTATCATGCCTGTTCTCAGTCTGGACAATTGATGAGGGGAAATTTTAGTAAAATTTGACAATTCTAAGATATCCAAATATGAGGAAATAAAGGTCTTGAGCATTTTCTTCCGGATACTTTACTTTTTACATGTTAACTCAAAAGCTTAAATTTCTTTTGAACTAATCACTTTAGTCCTCAGCAAGGACCAGCTATTTTAGGTTTTTATGTAGTGTCCATGACTGTATTCAAGAGCTGTACCACTGACAGGTTTCTGGGAGGGAAAAAAAAAAATAAAAATCTAGTTTACAAAACAAGGTTACAGTCATTTTAAAGTCTGTTTTCTATTAACGTTTTAACATATTGATGATTTGTGCTCCAAGCAGACTCAGATGCAAGACTGAATATGCAGAGAGCATCAAACATTCACAGAGCCTAAGCTATATTTATCTGAATGTGTAATTCAACATGCATCAAGTCTTCAGTCAACAATGCATAAACAAAACAAGTACTATTCCAGACACACTTACTTGCTTCTACAAAAGCTTTCAAGGCTTCTAGTTGTTCCACCCCTGACAGCTGAATTGCTTTTTCCAATATCTGACGATATCTGTCCATAGATTAAAACCAAAAAGATCATCACAATTAATATCATTTCATTTGTTCATCTATTTTCATGCCTACCCTGTAGTTTAGATTGTTTCTCTTATGCTCTCTATTAAAGTTGCTATATTTCTTTAGGTTGGGGTTTTCAAGAGAGCCTAAAGGCTCGGTGCCCAAAGCCCAGTGAAATTCAGTGGGAGTTCAGTGCCTGGTTCGTTTGAAAACCCCAGTCCAAGCCCTCCAAGATTTGTATTTACATACTGTGAACTATAACATATGTAGTTGTGTGCAGGTTAGAGCACCTCTCCTTAAGTCTGATAAACAGGCATAAGGCCTTAGTATTGTCATAGGGAAGGGGTACCAGAAGAGTACACAAAATGAGATTGCATATGTTATAAGACTATCATGCTCTGGGGACAGAGGATCAAAAATGCTGGATTCAGGGAGGACAAGAGATACTGGTGGGAGGAGGAAGCATGTGTCACTACAGAATGGAGATTGAAATGACACCACCACAGACCTGGAGAGAAATTATTTTTTTTTGTTTCAAACATGTATTACAAAGTAAGCCTCAAAATAGTGTGGGTTTTATCAACAGTCAATAACTACGGCAGCTTTGATCTCATGGCTTAAGTGGTCATTATACCCGTAAGTAGAACCATAGCCTTAGTGGTACAGTAATATATAAAGGGATACCATCACTTTAAAGTCCCTTTTCCATCTGAATTTTTTAAGCCTACTATTGTTACAAACAACTCCTAAGATTGAGGCAATGTTGTCCAGTAGATAGATCTCCTGCTTCTTGGTCCAGTACCCTGTGTTCTGTTACCTTACCTGTCCTAACATTGGGTGAGTCACTTCATCTTTCTGTGCCTCTATTTCTCCTCCTCCTGTTTTTTTGTCTATTTATATTGTAAGCTCTTAGGGATAGGGCCAGTATCTTACAATGGATTTGTGCAGCATTCTAGTACAGGGGTTTCAACCTTTTTTACATTGGTGGACACCTACAAATTTTGAATGAAGGCACAGACCCCTTTGGAAATCTTAGTCTGCAGATACCCAGGGGTCCACAAACCACAGGATGACAACCATCGTGATAGCACAATGGGTCTCCCATTCTGGTTTGGACTGGTGGGCTCTACAGTGATACAAAAAACCCAAACCCATATAATAATAAAGATTATTGTAATTTAAAGAGACCAGAAAAACCCACATTTTTCAGTTTTGCGCATTTGACAGCAATCCATGCATAGTCAGATTTACTGTTTTGTTGATGATCAGTTAGTTACGTTTCCTCTCTCATGCACTGCTTCAGAGGGAACTCTTCTCTACGTGCTTCCCTGGCTCTGCAAGTGGATATTTAGCAGCAACAATGCTGAAGCTTGAAATTTAAGAGGTATCTGGCAGGCATGTGTAGAATATTTGGTGGTGGTGTTTTGAGGCTTTCCCAAGAGACCCTGCTGCACAGAAGCAGTGGTGCAGAAAATACATGATTTTTTAAAAAGGAATTTAAAAGAAGAGTCAGGACATTATTTAAAGGATGATATGTTATTTAAAGGATATTCTTAAATCAAGATTGGATGCCTTTTTGATACATATGCTCTAGTTCAACAGAAAGCTATGAGCGTCATACAGGAATTACTTAGTGACATTTGATGGCCTATGTTATTCAGGTCAGACTAGATGATCATATGGTTCCTTTTGTCTTTAAGAATGGCAGTACTTGGTCAGACCAAAGGTCCATCCAGCCCAGTATCCTGTCTACCGGCAATGGCCAATATCAGGTGCCCCAGAGGGAGTGAACCTAACAGATAATGATCAAGTGATCTCTCTCCTGCCATCCATCACCACCCTCTGACAAACAGAGGCTAGGGACACCATTCCTTACCCATCCTGGCTAATAGCCCTTAATGGACCTAACCTCTATTAATTTATCCAGATCTCTTTTAAACCCTGTTATAGTCCTAGCCTTCACAATCTCCTTGGGCAAGGAGTTCCACAAGTTGACTGTGTGAAGAAGACTTTAAAGTCTAAGGCTATCAGAAAACTATTTTTAAAACACTGAATTTTCTGAAATTAGCTAATTTGACAATGAATCCTGTGGCACCTTATAGACTAACAGACGTTTTGCAGCATGAGCTTTCGTGGGTGAATACCCACTTCTTCGGATGCAAGACTTGCATCCGAAGAAGTGGGTATTCACCCACGAAAGCTCATGCTGCAAAACGTCTGTTAGTCTACAAGGTGCCACAGGATTCTTTGCTGCTTTTACAGATCCAGACTAACACGGCTACCCCTCTGATACTTAATTTGACAATGTACATCAACACAAACCCATACAGTTGATTACAGTTGGGAAGAACAGATCTTATTGGAAATAAATTATGGGAGAGATCTATTTAAACTTATGTGATTTGACATGTCAGCAACCAAAACATAAGCTGTACTGTGTTTTAGCACTAGTATATTTTTGTATAGTCTCACTATCAGAGTTTTCACTTTGCACTGTCACTCAAGTGACAGCAGTTTAAAATCACTAAAGTTTCTGCACAGTCCAATCAAGTGTTTTCCAAGTCAAATTCAAGTATCAATGACAGATCAGGAATTTAGTTGCCTAAAACACCAAACTAGTCTGACACACAGTGCTTGAAATTTTAATATGAGCCCAAAGCTGTAACATTAATCAGATCTTTAACACAGAGCAGAGGTCTTGGCAGCACCTTTTTTGTCTATTTTACAAAAAGAGTTAAAAGTAGTTCCAAGTTCTCACCTGCCCCTTAATCCTCCTTACAAATTACTGTGGTTTAATATTCACATTTCCATAACTGTAGAGCCAGAAGAACAACATGCAAAGTGACTGACTGAGCAGGGGAAACGGTTTGACGGACTGTGCACAAATTGCAGCCAAAAATGCACAAGCTAGACCAGGGGCTTCTCTAGTCTGTCAGTTACAGGGATCACAGGTAAAGGCCGAAGCAAGACACTCATCCTTGTCCTTAAGCACCTGTTAAACCCCCTTCCCCTCCCACCTCAGCTGTCAGTACAGCCCTCCTCTACTCCGCGTCCCTCTCCTGATCCCTCTCCCTCTCCTCAGAGCCCCTCCTGATCCTCTACCCCCACCTCCTCTACCCCGCCTCCTCCTGATCCCCTCTCCCCCCCGCCTCCTCCTGATCCCCTCTCCCCTCCCCTCCTCTACCCCGCCTCCTCCTGATCCCCTCTCCCCACCTCTTCTCCCCTGCCTCCTCCTGATCCCCTCCCCACCGCCTCCTCCTGATCCCCTCTCCCCTCCCCTCCTCTAC
This sequence comes from Mauremys reevesii, assembly GCF_016161935.1. NCBI lineage: Eukaryota > Metazoa > Chordata > Testudines > Geoemydidae > Mauremys > Mauremys reevesii. Next base: position 18,373,869 of record NC_052627.1, on the reverse strand, counting down.
CCCGCCTCCTCCTGATCCCCTCCCACCTCTCTCCCCCGCCTCCTCCCGATCCCCTCTCCCCTCCCCTCCCCGCCTCCTCCTGATCCCCTCCCCGCCTCCTCTACCCCGCCTCCTCCCGATCTCCTGATCCCCTCTCCCCACCTCCTCTTGATCCCCTCTCCCCGCCTCCTCTTGATCCCCTCTCCCCTCTCCCCTCCTCTCCCCCGCCTCCTCTCGATCCCCTCTCCCTGATCCCCTCCTCCCAGTGTCCCCCCAGTCCCGATTTCCTCTCCCACAGCCCCAGACCCTCCCGCCGCCCCCCGCGATTTGGCCTCAGCCCCGAGCCGTCACTCACTTCCCCGCCAGGTCCTTGTGGGAGCCGCTGGAATTCATTAGCTGGGCCAGCTCCTGCCTCACCGCGGCCGCCATCTTCCTCCGCCCCGACAGACAAGGAGGAGACGCGGTCCTCCAGCTACCGGCGAGAAGGAACCCGCCTCGGCCCTTTGTATCATAGAGGAGCACCGGCTAGAACGGCCCCTGTCCCTGGGAGAAGGGTCACATGACCCCTTCCCCTCTCCCGAACGCTGCCTGCTGCCCGCCCGGTGCAGCCTCTCTGGGCTGCGGGAGCCAATCGCGGGGCCCGCCGCTGGGGCTGGAGTGGGTTCGCACGCTGGCTACACGAGAGGCGGCAGCAGAGCCTCCACCTGGGAGGGGACACTCAGCCCCCTTCTCCCTCTCCGGGTCCACGACTACTGCTTCTGAGCTGTTCTTCGCCCCGGCCCCGCCCCATTTGGCGAGGGGGCCAGTCCGAGAGTTGCAGCCCCTGGTTCAGAGGCTGGGCCTGGAAAAGCAGGATCTCCTGTCCGATGCACTCATATGGACCGGGGGGAGGGGGAAGGGGCGAGGGAGTGAGTTGTCTCCTTCCCATGGGGTCGCTCTGTCAGAAAAGGAAGGACGCAGGGCTAGGGACTGATTAGTGGAACGTGGATAGCTCTGTTTCCTTCCAAACTGTTTTGCTGGTCATAGGGTGACCAGATGAGATGAAGAAAATATCGGGACACATTGGGGGGGCGGGTGGTCCACCGGCGGAGAAGGAAAAAAAACACACCAGTGCCGATTGGTCAGGACGCGGGACAACCACCCAAATTTCGGGATGGTCCTGACATCTGGTCACCCAAGCTGGTCAGTTCTATTTCAATGGTGTTAATAACATGTCTATCATACAAATGTTATCAGAAGATTTCAGACACTGTATTTATTTTCCTTTTCTAATTTTTTTGTATAGAGTTTATGATAGATGGAAAAACAGACAAATACTCATACTTTCCCTATTTTTTCACAGTTACCAGATAGCAACTGTGAAAAAACAGGGCAAGGGTTGGGAAGTAATAGGGGCCTATATAAGAAAAAGTCCCCCAAAATGGGTCTGTTCCTTTAAAAATGGGACATCTGGTCACCCTACCTATTTTACCAATGTATAATTGAGGTCCATTGATGTGTCCCTCAGAAGAGCTAAGCACCCACCTCTCCACTTATTGTAATAGAAGTAGAGTGCTGGGTGCTCCATTTACTTAAATGGGTGACAATACTTATGCCACAGGCTGGCCACAGATAGTTGTTTTCAGGATTGGGCTTCAGCTGGGATCATGAAACTAGACAAGGAAGTTTATTTTTTTATTCATGCACTAACACTAACATTTGAGTTGCAAACACTGCAGAGAAATGTTTCAATGGAGACAAAAACAATATATCAATTGGGTTAAATCATTTCAGTTAGGATTTCACTAAATTTTAAATTTGTACAGTTAGACACTTAAAATTTAGGAAATGTCAATATTAAGGTTGCACAATCTTAACCATTTCCCTCTCCAGTACAATAATTAATGACAAGGTCATATACAATTTCTAAAATAATATATCATACTTTCCCCTGTAACCTTTAATGTGTATTTTGTATGGTGTACAATGAAGGATGCTCCACAGCAGCCATTTCAAATTTTCCCCTGTGTGTGTATGTACATATAGTTTCATGGTCTTTTTGTCAGTTAAGTTCAGATCAAATGGGCAAGAGAAAGTATTGCTCCTGGTTCCAGTCTTCTGAATTAACTCTCCAATTTTCTCACTCTTGTGCTTTACTGTGGAAATTCCTAGGGTGTGGAGGTGGAAAGCCATTAGTCTCAAAGCTGTGGAGCAAGGTAAATTGTGCTATAGCATATTTAGCAAATCACAATGCAAATGACAGAGAAGTAAACAGAGGAGGTGAGAAAAATGCATCCACTGCTATAAGTTATTGAATGTTTACAGTGGAGAGGAAAATTCCCTTGTTTGCCCACACCTTACAAATACAGTAAGTGGAGAGTACCTACGATACAGAAGCTGGACAGAATAAGTACATTTCCCTTGCAAGAGGGTGTAGGCCCATGAAAAAATGGCACAGCAACTCAGTACCTCGCACCTGCATAACACCTTTCATCCAAGGAGAATCACCTTACAAAGTGCTTACAACGCTGTTACCCAATTTTATAGGTGCAGAACTTTAAAAACAACAACATTGTCTTAAACAACAAGGAGTCTGGTGGCACCTTAAAGACTAACAGATTTATTTGGGCATAAGCTTTTGTGGGTAAAATCCACTTCTTCAGATCCTTGTTGTTTTTGTGGCTACAGACTAACACAGCTTCCCGATACTTGACTTAAAGAGTTCCTCTTCCTAGCTATGGTATCAGCGATGACAGCAGTATAGCGGGGTGGCTGGGGTGCGGTTCAGCCGTGCCCAGCGAGCGGAGGTGACCGCAGGGATTACACTACACTGCATCCCCACTGCCAGGGCTCTCCCCCCGCTTGTTCTTCAACCCAGTGAGACGCCGGCTGCACAAGTTGCGGCGCCAGCCCCACGCACAGCCAAGCTCCTCCCCCCGTCTCCCCGCCCGGCCCTGCTCTGCCCCTCGCTCCCCTCCCACGCAGCGCGGTCGCTAGCCCCGCGTTGGGGTGCAGCGGGACGTGATGTGGTCACGCACCCGGAAGCGCCTTGTGCCGCGGCAGGAAGGACGCGCCGGCCATACAGAGGGGAGGAGGAGGAGTTGCGCTCGCGCGCTCGCTGGGTGACGCGGAGCCGGTTGCCAGGGTGTCGCTGCGCATTATTATGGGATGTGGCGGTGGAATGGCGCTGGGCGCGTGATTTTGAACAAACACGGAACCTGTCCCTGGTGCTGCCGCTGCTGAGAGCGGAGCGCGAGCCCAGGGGGGAGGAGGGGGCAGCCGCGGCGCGAGCCCGGGGGAGGGGGGAGCGCGAGCCCGGTGAGTGTGAGCGCGGGGGGCCCCTGCGGGGTGGGGGGGAAGGGAGGGAGCACCCGCCGGAGGGGGAGGAGGTGCCAGGGGGAGCCCAGCGTGTCGCCCTTCGTAGCGCCGCCCAGGCCCCTCGGCCCCGTCCCTGGGGGCCACCCAGCCCGCGGGCTGCCGGGCCACCGCCCCCCGCGCCCGCAGCGCCGGGGCCGATCCCCGGACGGCAGCGCGGTGCGGGCAGCCCAGGCCCTGCGCCGCCTCGCCTGGCACCTCAGCGCCTCGGGCCCGGCACCCGCCGGCGGGCAGCGGCTGGTGCAGCCCCACCCCGGCCCCTGCCTGGGCTCGATGCTCTGCTTCATTGCGGGGATCGGGGCGAAGCGACCCCCAGAGGCTGGCGGCCTCTGACCCGGCTGCGTTGGCAGGGGAGGCGGCTGGCCCCCCTCGGCGGGTTGGTGGCCACTGGGGCTTTTGTGGCATGTGCCGTGGGGTGGGTTTATTTACTCTTTGTCCTTTCGTCTGTGCAAATAAACAGTATCGAGAGACACAGCAGGTTCTGAAAGCGAAAAATAAAATCATTTGATGTGTGATTGTTTAATTGTTATGACAAGTATGTTGGCTTGTATAATAACTAATAGCTTTCTGTATGTGGTTCTGTTAACCATAGAAAATGTTAAGGGAGTCAAGAGTTCAAAAGACCTGAGATTCACTGTGGCATGGTTTTTTGGAGCAAAGATCAAAAGGAGAGAAAAGCAGAACCAACAGTCTGGGGCTTTATTACATCAATCTCTCCTTAAAAAAATAATCAAATCCATAAATGTACATGGGATTTTCACTTCCCTGGGGTATCTCAATGTATAAATAAGGAAGTTTATACATGGGGCAGTGTAGAGTAGAAATGAATAATGAATCAGTGCAAAAGTTCCTTTTAGATATGCATCTCTGAAGTGCACAATGGTATGCTACATCTCAAAATTGCCAGCTCCTTTATTATGGTAGTATTTTTCTAACTTGAGTATAGTAAAACCAATGGGAACACTATACGGGAAGATGAATCTATAGTCATTTTTTAGATAATGGCTGAAATTAGGTCAAATTTATAACTGGAAATTAAATAGGTAAATTCAGTGGCTTGCCTGAAACTGGTGTAGCTGACAACACCCTCCTACCGAAGAGGGGAGGAGGTTCTCTGCTCACTCAGTGTTGAAGCCCTGATAATATTCCTTCACCTTCGTATGGTTTGGGGACCCTTTGCAGAGGGGGAATAGTTTCTGAGTATTCCTTCCTTGGGGTTGAGTATTCTTCCCCATAGTACCATTATATTTGCCTTAATTTCTGAGGTATTGATAATTTGACTGTTTAGTTTTCCTTTGAGTTGTAACTTTGTTTAGGAGTTCTGTGCCAGTTTTATAGCTGCTGGCACTCTCCTCCCCATACCCCAAAAAGAAGAAAATAAAAACCAGTTGGAATCAGATGCAACAGTACTTGTGTCACTTCTCATGCTCCATGTCTACGATATGTTGGGTTGTGAAGGAAATTTTCCTGACTCAGATTGTCAGTGACCTTGTAGGTTTTTCACCTTCTGCTAAAGTATGGGGTACAGGTCACTTGATCCAAATTATCTGGCTATATCTCACTTAATCAGTTCCCTGCCATTGTAGGTGCCTTGAGCATTGGTGCACCACAATCCCTCTTATTCTGTGCCTGTGTTACATACATTTAGGCTTTGTCTACACTACAAAATTAAGTCAACCTAAGTTAGGTCAAAATACAGCAACAACAGTAATTACTGTGGTGGTTCATGTCCACAGTATGCCCTCTCTGTCAGTGGTGCGCATCCTCACCAGGAGCGCTTCCACTGACAACTTTGTGGGGTATTGCTAGAGCCCCCAACCCCGGGGCTGAGAGCCAACAGGCAATGTAAGTAATGTAATGTCTACACAGACACTGTGTTGCCCTACCTGTATCAATCTAAGCTCTACGCCTCTCTCGGAGGTGAAGTTAATAGTTTGGTGTAATGGGTGACATACATTGGCAGTAGCAACGTTCTAGTGTAGACACAAAGTTAGGCTGATGTAAACTGCCTTATATTGACCTAACTACTGCCGACCAACCCTTAGTTTCCTGTACGCTGTAATATTTTGGTCTAATTTGGGTTGTTTGGTTTAGCGTGTGGGTAGCCTATGATATAAGGTCAGACTAGGTGATCTGATGGTTCCTTATGGGCTTAAACTCTATGACTTTGAAGGATCTTGTATGTTGGTGACTACTTGTCTGAAATACCTTTGGGGTAGAATTCTTGGCCTGAGAGTAATTTATTTTTTGTTTTTATTTTCATACTTCTTGTTGTGCTCTAACATTTGCTCTATTACAATAATATTTTGTAGGCATGTTTCTTTTTCATAAGACTGATATTTCCTGATACATTTTATAAAATGGCCCTGGCACTGATGTTTTAGAAGTGTTGAATGGAAAAAACAAAACAGGTAGTTGGATGCCATGGTACAGTAGCCTAGTGTCAGAATGGCCACTTTCTGTTACTTTGTACTTACATTCTAGATGGTTGTATGGAACTTTTGGGGAGGGATCTTAATTTAATCTGCTGTGAAGTTTTCAAAATGAAAAAAAACCCCTCAAACATAACCTGCAGTAAAATATTTCCCCTTTCCCTAAGTGTCAAAATCTTTGCCTGAGCTCTGCTCTTTTTCTGCCATCTTTGTATTTTTGTCATAAGGTCTGAGTGTATATGTTGGCCAAGGTGACACCAGCGTGGTTCTCTGGTTCACAGGGGCTAGAAAAGGTTCGGGTTGAAGCTTGTTGTTGAGGAGCTCGTGTAGCTGACAGCAGCAAGGCATGCAGCGGTCTGCGTGTACAGCGGCGTGTGTTCCTGCTTTTGTGCTACTTCCAGGCGTAGCATCCATGTAATAACTTGTATTTCTGAAACTCCTGCCTCTTCCCCTTCCCCCATTTGGTGTCTGTCACTCACTTCCGTGTCACTCACGAGCGACTCTCCTCCCCTTTCTCCCTGGGAGGGGGGCGGGCTCTGGGGGGGGTAGAGGGATGGGTGCACGGCGAACCCCCACATCCTCGCACACGTGCGGGCAGGAGAGCGCCCTGTCCTCGCCCTGGGCTGCCGCGACCCCCGCGGGCTGCCGCGACCCCCGCAGCCAGGCCCGGTGGGGGGGCTTGGAGGGCGGGCCGGCCGGCGGGCGGGCGGGGCTCCCCGGGGTGGGTGGGTCTGCCGGGCCCGGGGGCGGAGGCTGCGCTTGTTGCCGAGCTGGGAGGCGATGGTGATGACGAGGTGAAAATGGCGGATCTTTCGAAATCCAACCCCGGCCCCTGACATACCAGCGTCGGCAGCATAACAGCCCCAGCGGCTCCCCCCTCCCCCGCCTGCCGCTGCCAGAGGCCGGCAGCCCCCGGCCCCTCTCGCTCCGGGACCAGCCGCCCTGCAGCCGCTGAACCCCTCTCTGCCCCTGCCCCGCCGGAGCTTGGGTTCCTGCCACCGCCGACCCTGCGGCTGCTGCTGCAGCTTCGCCTGAGCGGCGAGACCCCCCCCCGCAGCGGCTCGGGCTTGTGCCCGGGGACGGGGCTGGCCTGGCCGGAAAGGTAATAACAGCCGGGGCTCGGGCTGTGCCGAGGAGAGGGAATTGGGAGCCGCTGCTCAGGCCTAACCCACCTGCCAAGGACTGAGCTTCTGCGTGACCTGTGCAGGGGGATCTAAGGCGGTGCCAACAAATGACTCAGTGTGTCATCCTCTAGAGCCTGCGTTGACACAACATGCGGCCTTATGCAGAGAGAAATCGGGGGGGGGGAAATAAATATGACTCATTCTGCCACCTTTTTTTGTTCTTAATTTTTATATATATATAAAAGGATGGAGGTGTATTTTAAAGTATGTGTGGGGATATTATGGCTTTAAAAATAATAAGCAATAGCTTTCTCATGAAGGTAGTGCTACTGATATTCATCTGGGGGGGGCTGTGATAGAGACTGAAATCCTTTTATAAAGTATGGCTACTCCTGCCGTGCCATGATCATCAAATATTATTTATATAGTGAAGTTGATCTTTAAAGCTCTAGGCAAGCACTAGCACCCTGCATCCTCTTTACCCTTTGACAGGTGTAAAAGGCCAATGAGATAGTATTATTGCACCATCATGTTGGTATCAGAATTTCTCAGGGTTTGTTTTTTAAACCAAATGGTTTTGTTGATGTTTGCTGTTCTTGAAAGAATAACCTTATTCATAACTTTAATAGATGTTAATGATACAAAGTAACCTTCAGGGTTATAAACTGGTGTTTAGTCACTACAGGTTTATGCTTAGGTTCAACAGAAATTTCTGGCAAACTTCAACATATATCATCTCTGATAACATAGAGAGAAACAAGGTGAGTGAGATAATATTTTTTGTCTCTAATATCATGGGACCAGTACAGCTGCCAACCCTGCATACAGATAGCATATGGCATTTTTCTGTAAAGGCATTTTTGGTCAAGATCTTATCACATTGCCAAATTTACAGAGTTAGGGATCGTGTTGTAGCATTGTTTCATTTTGCTTGTGTAGGTGGTACCTAGCTGAGTTAGAGCCACCCTTCCAAGCTATGGCAGAGATCCTGAGAGGTGCTGAACACCTATAATTCCTATTGCTTAGAATTTATGAGGGGCACACCCCAGACTACAGCCCTAACTGGGTAGTATAAAAAGCTTGGGGTGTTGTTATAAGAGTACACTTGATAGTTCAGCTAGGCCCTTAGACCTTTTTAATTACCTCTTTCTATAACTTTCTGAAAAATCTTTTAGCTTAAATTTTCTTGTGCATTACTAAATAGAATTCATCCTATTTTTTTAAAATCTCATACAGTAAAACCTCAGTTACAAACACTTCAGGAATAAAGATTGATTGCCACTCTGAAATGTTCACAACTCTGTACAAAATACTATGGTTGTGCTTTTGAAAGTTTACAACTGAACATTGACTTAATACAGTGTTGAAACTTTACTATTCAGAAGAAAAGTGCTGCTTTTAACCATCTTAATTTAAATGAAAAACACCGGAGAAGTTTCCCTACTTTAATTTTTTGAAATTTTCCTTTTATTTTTTTTAAGTTGTTTACATTTAACACAGTACAGTATTTATTTTTTGTTCCCTGATTGCATACTTCCTGTTCAAAATGAGGTGTGTGGTTGACCAGTCAGTTCAGAACTCTGTGGTTCTACTGTACTTGCTGTGAACTTTGTGCTCAGTGATGCCAAGTGCCTTTCACATGTTGGAAGACATTGGCTTAGAAATGTTAAGTACTTTATTCTAAAATCCCATGACATTCAGTACATGGATTTACCACTTGTTTTTAAACCCACTGAAATATGGAACTCCAGATGCACCTGCATGTGTGCAGGTGTATCTGGAATGAAGTACATTGAAATGCAGTGTCAACTGGTTAAAAAGAATTAGACTTGTTTTGAATTCTCTGAACCTTCTTCAGTCTTAACTATCATCCCTCCTCCCCACTTGTGGTGCAACAGCATAGTTTTATTTAGAAGGGTTTGTCCTTAGTAACTCTGAATGAGTTTAAACTGATTGCACTATATGTATTCTGAGCTTTAGGTTTCAGAAGCTATTGCTCCATACAGTGCATGTAAACATGAAGGATTAGTGGAATGCCATAAGAGGAGGAGAAAAGCTGTTAGGGGAAGAAGCACCAAACCTCTATCACTTAAAGGCCATGTCTACACTAGCTAGCTTACAGCAGCACAGCTATACTGCTGTAAGATCACTCGTGTAGCCGCTCTATGCCAACAGAAGAGGGCTCTCCTGTCGGCATAATAAAACTACCTCCACAAGCGGCAGCTCTATTGCCACGTGGTAGTGTGCACACTGCTATGCCAGTGGAACCCAGTCGCTCAGAGGGGTGTTGCCCCCCCTCCCCCCGAGTGACATAAGTTTTGCTGACATAAGTGGTAGCACAGACATGGCCTGACTCTCTTCATGTTTGATTTTTCCTCCCCTGGATTTAAGATAGCATTAGAGCTGGCCTTTGGTAATGGCCCTGCACTTAGTTTTGTCCAGATTAATAACCAGACCAAGAGGTGCCCTATGAGTCTGATGGCCTTTGTGATGCTTATAGGCCACTGAACTGCTAAGTCTTTTTTTCTGCTAAATTTAATATACTAGCACATTAACACTGTGTATGCAACATTTTCTGGGTATGCATACATTGCTTATTAAAGTTGAGAGAGCACCTAGTACTTTAAGTTGTTTGTTATAATGCAAGAAACAAATACAAAACACTTAATACCCTATTAGTACATGGTACAGGTTTGCCATACCAGATCAAACAACTAACAAGGGTTACCACCTGATGCTTCAGAGCAGAGCTTGAATATTTCACACCTCTTGATAGCCGGGATAGAAAAAGCTGGGAATAGAGAAGGTTCTGGGAATTCTTTTATGGAGATGGGCCTAGAACCTGATTAGATGCTCCATCTTTTGTTTTAACTGCTGAATGGTAGATAACATATGCCACTTCCTCTAGCTGTTGGAAAGATGAGCTTATGGCTAAGGGACTCAGGAGGAGAGTGTTCAATTCTTTGCTCTGCCTTTAGATATGATTTGTGAACCCAGGCTAGTCACTTAGTCTCCATGTGTTTCTATTCCCCCTTCTGCAATAAATGAGATATTACTCTCCTACTTCTCAGGGAGGATACATTTAGTGATATTTGAGGCGCTGAGATTCTACAGGACTGGGCACCATATGAGCACCTACCTACAGGAACATCTTGTTGCTGCTTTCTCTGCTCAAAAGCTCCTGAGGGAAGTGAGAAAAAATGATTTCCTCCACTAACAGTTTTTTGGGTGGTCCTCCCTTGTGAATAACATCCATCTACCACTGTTCAAAGTTTTCCAAATCAGCAGTGTAAAACTGATGTGATTCTTGCTTGCACTGCTGTCCACAGGATTCTGAATAGCAGCAGCGAAAATGACTAGAATCTTGTTAATCTGACAGTGCTGCTTATTAAAGCTATGGACAACAACAGATTAAGTCTGCATAGACTCATACCCTTTAAGATCAGAAGGGACCATCATGATCTAGTTCAAGGGTTCTCAAACTTGATTGCATTGCAACCCCCTTCTGACAGCAAAAATTACTATACAACCCCAGCAGAGGGGACCAAAGCCTGAGCCCACCTGAGTCCCATCGCACAGGGTGGGGGAGCCAAAGCCTGAGCCCCACTTCCCCAGGTGGGGAAGGGGGTCAAAGGTGAAGCCCAAGGGCTTCTGTCCCAGCCAGGGCTCAATCCCTTGGGCTTTGGCCCCAAACCCCAGAAAATGTAAGCCAGCTCTGACAATCCCATTAAAATGGGGTCATGACCCACAGTTTGAGAACCGCTGATCCAATCTGACTTCCTACCCATTGCTGGCCACAGAGCCTCACCCACCCACTATGGTAACAGACTTCTAACCTCTGGCTGAGTTACTGAAGTCCTCAAATGATGGTTTAAAGATTTCAAGTCACAGAGAATCCACCATTTGCACTAGTTTAAACCTGCAAGTGACCTATATCCCAGGTTGCAGAGGAAGGCAAAAAATCCACAGGGTCTCTGACAACCTAACCAAGGGGTAAATTCCTTCCTGACCCAAATATGAGTTAACTTCCTAATGCAAAGGTAATGTAGTTTTAAGACCAGCTTTGCTAGTAATTTAAAGGGATCTATATAATGCAGATGTCATACTCACCACATATGCACCCCCTGGAGTCAGGGTGTTATCATAGCTTTTTCTGTAGTACCCTTTACAGGCCACCTATCTTCGCACATCCCTGACTTCCAAGGTCTTCTGTGGCCTGGCCTTCTGGGCAAGTCACATAAGTTCTAAACCTCTTCTAGGATAAGAGAAGTTTACTGAAAAATCCAAGTAAACCTCTAAACTAATGAGTCTTCCACCCACTGAGACTTCACTGAAGTGCTCATACTTGCCCTACTTTTGGGCTTCCCTCCCACAGGCACCTAACCTATTCATGCAGAGTTCCTCCCCTGTTGTTTCTTGTTCAGCAGGGTTTTCTCCTACTGCCTCATCTTCCTGGGAACTCCAGCAGCTTCCCCATGGCCTCTCTTATGCTCTTTCTAGGCCTTGCCTTAAGGTTCATACCCCCAAGAAACTCTCTATCAGGTTTTTTCCTGGAAGAGTGCCCTGCCTTTTCTGCAGTCATTCTCAAAGTCTGCTTATAAGAGCTGCATCACTAGTAGCTCATATCTAGTTTTGGCCAGGAGGCAATAAAGCATTCACCCAATAGGTATGGAGCCTGTCTCTAATTGGGTTCCACCACCACAGCCACCTCCTCCTCCTCCTCTAGCAGGTGATGGGGATTCACCTAATCACAGTCTGCTTGATATCTAGTCAGTTTTAAAAAAGAGTTTTAGAAGTTTCAGTATTACACCTACCCCCTAAATTCCTACTGCCAGTCTTTATGGTTTTAATATCAAATTTTATTATAAAACAGTTTCTCTCCCATTTGTGTGAAAGACTAGCAGAAAGAGGGTAACTGATTATACAAGGGAGGAAGTGAAACTGATCACACACAAAGCATGCTAAAGTGGTCAAATGCTCAAGGTAAGCAAGTTGAAAAAATAGAAAAAAGCTTTTGTCTGTAATCTTTCACTTACACTAATTAGAGGTGTTACTTGTAACAGCAGGTAAAAAAATATTTTCAGACAGACATATGATTTTAAGTCTGTGTCTCTTTAATATTTTTTTAAAATGAAATCTTTAATTGTGCAGAAATGGCTGATTAGGGAAAGATTCCTACTGGTATGTGGGCAAATTGATTTTTCAAGCGATGCTTTTGCAGAAGAGAACCACCTGACCCCCCTGTAATGAACCTAACTAATGCTGACATGACTTACTAGTTTTCTCATCTTTAGAAATTAAGTCTATGAGACCTATATTGCCTAATATATCCTATATTGGTGACATTTTATAGTTGATAACTTAAATGCACAAGAGTAATGAAATTGTCATGACTCCCACAGTTGCAAACCTTACCCATCTTGTATAGTTGCAGTCCCTTACTTCAATATAAGTTCTGTTACACATAAAGGCATACATTTAATAACACTGAGAAGTTCAGAATGATAGATAAGTGTGAGGGAGATGAGTTGAAATTGCCATGAGAGAACCATAACTTTGAATTTTTTGATTCTTGTCTGGTCACATTTGTTTAACATATGTCTGAGAATGTAAGGGGTGTCTTTTGGCAAAACATCTGTTTAATTTTAGTTTAGTAGTTCTTGGGAATAATTAAAGGAAAAAAACTGGTTCCTTGCTCAGTATGTATTGCAACTGGATAGGATAGGGAGCAGGGATTGTTTTTGTCCTGAAATAGCCTGCTTTGGCATTGATATTTGATAGATCTTTGTTCTTCACAGTGACATGAGAGAAATTAAGTCCTCTAGGACAGCAGTTCTCAGCCAGGGGTCTGAGGCCCCCTGGGGGGCTGTGAGCAGGTCTCAGGGGGACTGCCAAGCAGGGCCAGCATTAGACTCACTGGAGTCCAGGGCAGAAAGCCCAACCCTCCGCACCTGGGGCTGAAGCCTGAGCAACTTAGCTTCACTGGGCCCCCTGGGGCATGGGGCCCTGGGCAGTTGCCCTGCTTTCTACCCCCTAATGCTGGCCCTACCTTTCATATGCAGAAAAACAGTTGTTGTAGCACAGGTGGGCTGTAGAATTTTTATAGCATGTTGGGTGGGGCCTCAGAAATAAAAAGGTTGAGAACCCCCTGCTCTGGGACAATACAAACATTTTTCTACTTGTAACAAAGTGTCTCGTATTTTTATTGGGGTGGTGGTTTGTGGAAAGAAAATGATCCTTTCTCATTTGTTTCACATGATCACTTTTTTTAAAAATCAATTTCTTTGAAAGTGAAAGTGTAACAATGAGGATAATACATACAAAAAATCTGCAGATTTGATATGGCATTACATTTTCTACTTATTTCTATTGGCCAGGACTAGGTTACAGATTCATCTTTTGTTTTACTAAAAAAAAGGTTTGTGTCTATACAACGCACAGAATATTCATTAAAAGGACTACTGCTTTAAGGAATACCTCTGCATATTCCCTCTTGAGGGTTGTACTGCTGAGCTTTGGAGGCCTTCTGGAAAGCAGTGCCTATTGGGACAGCTGCACTGAATGTTCAGTGCAGGGGTTATAAAAGTGCCGTGTGGTCCCAGCCACCTTAGTTCCTAGCTTTGTTCAGCTAGTTATGTGCCTGAAGCTATTTTAGGGGATATTTGGCTAAAAACTCCAACTTTCAAAGTGTATTATAGGTAGTAAGAAACTGTTAGGTAGTTTGTGCCATTGCAGATAGGCTTTGTCTGGACAAAGTTCCTTCATCCTTTTTGGTCATGGGTGATCGGACCGCCAAAGATCCAAGAAGAATGGATAAGAAGCATGGATTTAAGCAGTGTGCTCCTGCCCCTTCACGTTTCCAGAGGAAAACATGCACTCACATTGTTTGTGCTGCCTAGCGGAAGTCCATTCCTACAATCAACACTTGTTGTGTGGTGCCTTTACACTTGACCACCTGCCACCAATAGGCAACAGAGGGTCTATGCCTTCTTCACCAAGGACACCTGGTGAAGGAGGGCATAGATCACAAACAAGGAAAGAACTCTTGGCTTCCCTTGTGAAGGAACAAAGCAGGACTGGCTTTGTCTTTAAAGTCAGGGAAGACAGGGATTTCCACTCTGAGAAGTGAGCCTTCCCCTGTTGAAACTTTATTGGTGTTAGCAAGTGGCTCAAGTCACAGGCTGCAGGAATGACCTGAGTAGTACTTGAAGCGGGGAACCTGCTGTTCACGTTGTGGAGCTGTCCTTTCCTAGATCTCTTCATGACAGACAGAAATTTTAATTGTCCTCAGTTCTGTTCCAGAACAAGTGAGGACAAACTGGGATCGCAAATGCATTTCTGTTAAACTGGAGGAAAAAAGTGCTTTATTTGGTTCTGTTAGCGATTTAAAAATAAATAAACCAAACTAGACCATGGCGCAGAGTGTTTGTTCCAGCATGGGCCAGACAGTATTAGAACACAGATCTCCTAGATTTGTTATTGGGGGTCTTTGTTTCTTCTAGTGATGTCAGTGGCCCTGCTGTCTCAGGAACTCAGTCTTGGGTTGCATTTCAGTCTGGAATTGCACTGTGCCACAGCTTGGATAACAAGACATGGAATAATTCTGTGCAAGGGGACCTTTTAGTGGAAAATGTTTTTACTTGGGATAGTAGATGATAATCCTTTTCTACATTCTGGGTGTATGCAATCTATTTTGGGCTACCTATTCTACCTAAAATCTCTCAGTCTCTCCTTGTCTTTTATAAAGGTATGTGTCTGCCATCTCAGTGTATCATCTGCCAATGGACAGTTCTATTGCATTCAGCCCTCTCACTATCAAAACATTCCTGAAAGGTGTAGTGAACAGTTCCCCTCTAGTAAGAGATCTTAACCCTGTGCTGACATGTTTGGTGGACTCACCGTTTGAGCCCTTGGAAGCGTGCTCTTTATTTCACCTGTTAGAAAAGACAGCCATTATAATCAGAGTTTCATCTCTGAGCAGAGTGAGTGGCAGGTTTTAATTCTCTCTATTGTATTCCACAGGGACTACTTTGTCCTGCATTGTCATCCAAAATTTATTCTGACACAAAAATGCTCTGGTGTGTAACAGTCAAAGTTGCTCAAGTTTGGGCTAGTAATAGTTGACATTAAAACCTAGGAATTCTGCCACTAAGTTATCGCACACACAACAACCAATCAACAATAAGATATACTAAGCACAATATTTATTTGTCCCATTCAACACAGTTACAAGCAAACCATCCAACAAAGCAAGCTTATCGGTCCATGTGTTATGGTCCAAGCATAACATTTAAAAACAATCAGAGACAACTTTGTCCATCCATAAGAAAGTTTCAGTGATCAATGTCCATCAACACTAGACTACTTTATATTTGGTTATGCAGTTGTTCTGCAAATTCAATCCACAGGTAACACAGGAATAGATAATTTTTTCACATCTTAGCTCATAGTGTTAAATAGCATGCCAGTAGCTATCATTTACTCTATTAATCCAACACTTCACATGCCAGCAGCACATTGTGGTAGTGCCTATAAAAATCTCATAAACCTAGAAAATGAATTTATAGAAATGAGATGAAAAATTAAAGGATAGTGTCCTGAGAATCTCAAAGCATTTTACATATGTGGGTCGCTTTTCCCTAATTTTTTTAGATAGGGAAACAGAATCACAGAGTGATTGCTAAAGGGACAGTATGAATTATGGACCCACGACTTCTTACATAATGAAGTGAGAATTACAAAAAAAAAAAAAAAAATCTAACAGCATAGTTAATTTCGTTCTGAGTATGGCCACTGGAAATAAACTGGTCTCTCATACCAGTATTGGTCTTGTTTCCAGTCAGCATCACTTTTAGGTTTTAATTCAAAAGCAAAGGCTTGGGTTACAAGCGCTGCAAAGGGTTTGGTTTTTTGTTTAAACAATTCCATTGGAATAAAAATTTGCTGTTGGTCTTCACTTTTATAAAACCTGTATTTGAGGGTAAATGGGACCCCACAATGTCCTCCTAAGTGACTTGTCCAAGGTTACACAGTGAATCAGTGCTGGGTGGAAACAAAGCTCAAGTCTCCCTGGTCTAACCATTAGAAAATGTTGCATTCGCTATTTGTTTCCCAAAAAGAAAAGGGAACAAAAGTCATTTTTACAACAGCTTCAAAACTTTGTAGCTCTGAGTTTTAGGTCCCTTTGTTCCTGTATTGGTCCATTTAACAAGAGGAATAGGGAGAAGGAGGAGTAGTGGACCTTGTGAAATTGAAAGACAGTTTCAAATTTCCTGTAAATAAGAAATTACATCTGCTACTTGCCTGATGCTGAAAATCATAAGCTGTAAATATTTCACTAGAAGCAATAAAGCAATTAAAATTGCTTGTGATCCTCCTGATAAATTTGTCTTACAGCATTATAAAGGGAAGACATAGCACATTATCTTCCCTTATTTCACATATTTTCAGTGTTACCACTTGCAGTTGCATAATAACTAGAAGAGAGATGTGCAGTGCAATAAATAATTATGAATCCAGCAATAATTATCTATCTCTTTATGGAAGTAGCACAGTTTTTGGTGATAAAAGTGAATTTTCAAAATGCTTAGCAGTTTATTGCTAATGATAGAAAGATAACTGATGTATGATAGGTGTTAGAGAATTCTTTTTAAAAAATTAATATTTGGTGTTCCATTTCTGACATATGAAGGCTCTTAGACTTTTTTTTAAATAAATGCTTAAATGTGACCTCCACACTATTCAAAAATCACAGAAATAAAATTCTTAGATTTGGAATACTGTTGTGCTTGAAGTGTGTGTGTGTGTCTGTTTACACACATACATGTCACAGACAAAAATAAAAGACCACAAAACTCCTAATTAAAATCAGGTTAATTTAAAAATTACATTATATAAATCAATGAGGCCAGTGAGTTGCTAGTGAAGTGTAATTAGTCATTTATTTTCTTATGATCTATTTGCCTTCACATGTAATCTGATGTGAATTCCATACATAATGTGGAGATGGGCAGGCATCTTGTATTTTGTTTTTAAACCTATACCTGCTGTTATTTAGTGCACTGAATTGTTGGGGCACCTTTTACTATGTATTAAAAATACTCCTGTGGTTAAGGGAAGATTCTGTTACTCATTTCAAGCACCAGTTAGGGAACTTAAATATAATCGTTTAGGTATTTGTAATATTACTGTCACCAGGTTATTTAGGCACCAACTGTTTAATGTCCTTTGTGGGTAATATTAGATTGTTTTTATTTCATCATGAAGGATAAAGGGGAGACAACTCTTCCTAGTGACTAGAGCAGGGGATTGGGAGTCAGGCCTTCTGGTTTTGTGAATCATGTACAATGTGATTGTAGGCATCTTATCTATCTTTTTAATGCCTCAGTTTAATCCATGTGTAAAATGGGTATAATATTTACATTACTCCTGAGGATGTTGTCATATTTGGTAGAGCACTTTGTGATCCTCAGCTAAAAGAGACTTTTTATTTGCAAATTACTGCAATTATTAAATTCTTATTTTCATCTCACCTGTGTTGTACTGAGATTCTTCTGCTTGTCCTGAGCTCTGTTGAGGATCTGGGAATAGTAGGATAGAACCTGAGTTTCCTAGATATAATAGATTAGTTAAATTCAAGTGACAGCCTTAACAGTACCTAATTGCCATTTATGCCTTTTGGAAATCCCCCCCCCCCCCCCCAATGTGAATGTGTTGCAATTATTTTTGTTTAGTTTCCTCTGTTTTTAAGACCAGGATTCAGCTAATGATGGAATAATAATATGTTGCATAAGACGCATCCGGAATTATCTTCTTACTAGGAGGTACTTTTCCATACAATATTATCATCTGTTTTTGGCAATACAGTGCCCCATTAAAATCTGTGTTGTAAGTATTCTATTCCCTGAAGTGAGACTCTGCAAAGTAAACTATAAAATGCAGTTTAACTGCTTATGGATCAGTGCTCTTAAGATAAACCAATAACATACTATGTAATTATTACACAACATGCTATATAAAGTCCTACTAAAATTTGTAGCTTAAGTATTCTGTTTATTGCAATGGACCTTTGTACAGTAACAATAATGCTTAGATCCACTCCTGCTGAAATTACTGGCAGAGGGCTTGATCTTGAGAGGTGCTGAGTGTAGCAATTCCCATCTGAAATCAGTGTGAATTGTGTGTGTTCCCTGCCACTCAGTATCAGGCCCAGAATGGCAGCTGAAACATTTCTTGTTCCAAAGTGTGTGTTTAATGTGATATTGTCATCGGTTCTGAAATCTTCCACTGCTTGGCATAAAGGGACACTATAAACTTAAGCACCATATTCTAAATAAACTTCTTTGCCTTGGTTACCCTTGAGGTAATTAAAAAGGAAATAATTTTTATATCTACTTTACCCCATTTATGTTCTTCATTTACTTTTTGCAGTTCTCTCATTTTGGATAATGAAAATCAATGAAGATGGATTCACGATTCTAGTTTTTCACTTTCAGGTTCTTAGTGGTGTAATGTTTGGGTTTCAAAAGCTGCAGGGGAATGGTGTGTATTTAAAAGCTGTTTTCACAGTTATTTTAGTTGTGCGGCTATTTCTGTTGGTTCTCACAATTTACATGTGAATGCTGGGTCAGATTTAAGGTGAGAATCCATAACAAAGGCCAATATGTATTTGATTGGATGATTTGAGTGTAGAGAAGCATAAGGCTGACTATATGGACATTTTCAACATGTGTTTATTGATATTGCCCATCATCACTGGATCTTTTTTTCAGTTTCTGTGAAACTGCATGAAATCGACAAAAGCTGGCATGAAACCAAAAGAGGGGTAAAGGAAAAGCTGTTAGTCTGTGACTTTTACACAGGAGACTGTTGTGAAATTAGAATATGGCTTCCAATTTAAAATTAAACCTTCTAACTATTCCTACAACGTTTTATTGGAGTGAATGGTGCATGCATCCAATTCCTTTCTGCTGAATGTAATATTTAACATTTGTGTAATAAATGGCAAACGTTTTTAAGGTTTTCATGTTAACGTAATTGCGCAGCCTAAAACCATTTCTCTTAATTAAAAGGGGGCGGGGAGAGAACAAAAGAAACATGGGTATTTAAGCTAATTTGTAACTTTGTTTTCTTGGTAACCCCAGCGTTATCTTATTTATCAAGTTGCCCACTGACACCTTGTTGCTGCCTTCCTAAGCAGGACATGCCCATGTATGTCAGGGGCATTTTTCTTCTTCAGATCTGTGAAATGTTAATTAACCAGCTTGGTAAACAGTATTTATATCTGTAAAGCTATCTACAAACAGTAACCATGGCTAGGGCTACGATTTTGTGACTAAGATCAAGGAAGTCACGGAATCCGCAACTTCCAGAGACCTCCGTGACTTGAGCCCCCACCTCCTGGGAGCTGTAGGGTTCCCTGCTACCCCTAGCAGGTGGCCGGGGTGCCCCGGAGTACAGAACTGATGCAGGCGGCCCGGGGTGCCCCGGAGCGCCGAGCCAGGCCCCCCGGGTGGTGTGGGGAGCCTGCAGCTCCCCATTTTGTCATGCATATTTTTAGTAAAAGTTACAGATAGGCTTCCGTGAATTTTTCTTTATTGCCCATGACCTGTCCGTGACTTTTACTAAAAATATCCATGGCAAACTCTTAGCCTTAACTATGGCTATGTCTAAGCTAGCACTTTTGTTGGTAAAACATTTGTCGGTTAGGAGTGTGAAAAACCACACTCCTGACTGACATAAGTTTCACCAACAAAAGTGCCAGTTTGGACAGTACTATGTAGGCGGGAGACGTAGCTGCCGCTGCTTGTTGGGGGTGGTTTAATTATGCCGTATGAGCTCTCTCTCCTGCCAGTATAGTGCAGCTACATGGGAGACCTTACAGCAGCACAGCGGTGCTGCTGTAAGGTCTGTAGTGTAGACCTAGCCTTAGTGTTAAGTATTATTAAAGGAGAGTCACTGTTACTCAGCAAGTGGAGTTTCCCATTGATTCTGTCACTCCATGTCTGGAATTAGCAGAACCAGATGGAATTTGACTTTCCTGAATTTGCAATGAGGCATAAATAACAATTTAGTCAGCTCTGAGAAGTTTGGCAGGTGCTACAACAAAAATACATACACATTCTTGAAAGTCAGGATGATGAAATGTAGCTATGGGTATGTCTACACTACGGGATTATTCCAATTTTACAGAAACCATTTTTTAAAAACAGATTGTATAAAGTCGAGTGCACGCGGCCACACTAAGCACATTCATTCGGCGGTGTGCGTCCACGTACCGAGGCTAGCGTCGATTTCCGGAGTGTTGCACTGTGGGTAGCTATCCCATAGCTATCCCATAGTTCCCGTAGTCTCCCCCGCCCATTAGAATTCTGGGTTGAGATCCCAGTGCCTGATGGGGCAAAAAACATTGTCGCGGGTGGTTCTGGGTACAGCCTCACCCCTCCCTCCGTGCAAGTAGCAGACAACAGTTTCGCGCCTTTTTCCCTGGGTGAACTGTGCAGACGCCATTCCATGGCAAGCATGGACCCTGCTCAGCTCAAGACAGCAATCATGGACGTTGTAAACACCTCGCGCATTCTCGTGCAGTCAATGCTGAACCAGGACCTGCAAAACCAATCGAGGAGGAGGCGGCTACGGCAGCGCGGCGACGAGAGCGATGAGGACATGGACACAGAATTCTCTCAAACCGCGGGCCCCTGCACTTTGGAGATCCTGCTGGTAATGGGGCAGGTTCTAGCCATTGAACGCCGATTTTGGGCCCGGGAAACAAGCACAGACTGGTGGGACCGCATAGTGTTGCAGGTGTGGGACGATTCCCAGTGGCTGCTAAACTTTCGCATGCGTAAGGGCACTTTCATGGAACTTTGTGACTTGCTTTCCCCTGCCCTGAAACGCCAGAATACCAAGATGAGAGCAGCCGTCACAGTTGAGAAGCAAGTGGCGAGAGCCCTCTGGAAGCCTGCAACGCCAGACAGCTACTGGTCAGTCGGGAATCAATTTGGAGTGGGCAAATCTACTGTGGAGGCTACTGTGATGCAAGTAGCCTAAGCAATCATTAAGCTGCTGCTACGAAAGGTTGTGACTCTGGGAAATGTGCAGGTCATAGTGGATGGCTTTGCTGCAATGGGATTCCCTAACTGTGGTGGGGCGATAGATGGAACCCATATCCCTATCTTGGTACCGGAGCACCAGGGCACCCAGTACGTAAACCGCAAGGGGTACTTTTCCATGGCGCTGCAAGCACTGGTGGATCACAAGAGACGTTTCACCAACATCCACGTGGGATGGCTGGGAAGGATTCATGACGCTCGCGTCTTCAGGAACACTACTGTTTAAACGGCTGCAGCAAGGGAATTACTTCCCAGACCAGAAAATAACAGTTGGGGATGTTGAAATGCCTGTAGTTATCCTGAGGGACCCAGCCTACCCCTTGATGCCGTGGCTCATGAAGCCATACACAGGCAGCCTGGACAGTAGTCAGGAGTTGTTCAACTACAGGCTGAGCAAGTGCAGAATGGTGGTAGAATGTGCATTTGGCCGTTTAAAGGCGTGCTGGTGCACATTACTGACTCGCTCAGACCTCAGCCAAACCAATGTCCCCTTTGTTATTGCTGCTTGCTGTGTGCTCCACAATCTCTGAGAGAGTAAGGGGGAGACCTTTATGGCGGGGTGGGAGGCTGAGGCAAATCACCTGGCCGCTGATTATGCGCAGCCAGACACCAGGGCAATTAGAAGAGCACACCAGGAAGCAATGTGCATCAGAGAAGCTTTGAAAACCAGTTTCATCACGGGCCAGGGTACGGTGTGACTGTTGTGTTTGTTTCTTGATGAAACCCCCCCTACCCCCCCGATTGACTCATTCCCTGTAAGCCACCCACCCTCCCCCTTCGATTACCGCTTGCTTCCTAAGGAAATAAAGTCACTCTCGTTTAAAAATCATGTATTCTTTATTAATTAATTATAAAAAGAGGGAGAGAACTGACAAGGTAGCCCAGGTGGGATTTGGGAGGAGGATGAGAGGGAAGGAAAAGGCCACCAAAAAAATTTCAAAATAATGACAGCCTTTTGGTTGGGCTGTCCACTGGGGTGGAATGGGCGGGTGCACGGAGCCTCCCCCTACGCGTTCTTAAGTCGTCTGGTGGGTGAGGAGGCTAAGGAACATGGTGAGGGGGGAGGGCGGTTATACAGGGGCTGCAGCGGCACTCTGTGATCCTGCTGCCGTTCCTGACGCTCCACCAGATGCCGGAGCATGTCCGTTTGATCACGCAGCAGCTCCAGCGTTACATCATGCCTCCTCTGATCTTCCTGCCGCCACCTCTCATCTCGAGTGTCTCTCCTCTCCTCACGTTCACTGGCATCTTTCCTGTACTTTGATACCACGTCCTTCCACTCATTCAGATGAGCTCTTTCATTGTGGGTCACTTCCATGATTTCCGAGAACATTTCGTCTCGCGTCTTTTTTTTTCGCCGCCTTATCTGAGATAGACTTCGGGATGGAGGAGGGAGACTTGAAAAATTTGCAGCTGCAGGAGGGAGGGAAAAAAGGGAGAGAAGTATTTAAAAAGATACATTTTACAGAACAATGGTTATACTCTTTCACGGTGAACAACACTATTCACCTTACATTGAACGTGTGATCTCACTACAAGGTCGCATTTTGCATCTTAATATTGAGTGCTGCGGCTTTGGTGTTAGAGATCACAGACGCAGGTCCGGGCATCAGAATTCGGCTTGCATGCGGCCATGGTAAGCCATTGTCTTTTGGCTTCTGCAGCCTTCATATATCCAGCGCCCTCCTTTCCCAAATAGCAAGCAAAGCCCGTTGAGTGCTGCTTCTTTCCTGTTAATGTGCAGCACCAGAACCTCCCCCATCCAATTATCTGGGATGATCGCTTTACCCCTCCCCCCACCACGTGGCTGGTAGCGAGGAAGATCCCAGCTAGCCAAACGCGAAAAAGCTCAGCACCAATCACACCCCCTCTCCCCCCCGGCTTGGCTAAATGCAGGGAAGGATTTCTTTTAAGCCACAGGCAAACAGCCCAGCCATCTCTGAAACCCTTAATTAAATTCCCGTATTTCAACCAGGTTACCGTGAACGATATCACTCTCCTGAGGATAACACAGCGAGATAAAGAACGGATGTTGCTTGAATGCCAGCAAACACCAGGACCGTACGCAGCTAGGCTTTGTCATTCAATGATACCAGATTATTTGCTACATGCATGGCATGGTCAAGTGTCCTACCATGGAGGACGGAATAAGGCTGCCCTGCCCAGAAACCTTCTGCAAAGGCTTTTGGAGTACCTCCAGGAGAGCTTCATGGAGATGTCCCTGGAGGATTTCCGCTCCATCCCCAGACATGTTAACAGACTTTTCCAGTAACTTTACTGGCCGCGAATGCATCCCAAGTCCTCAGGGCAAATTAATCATTAAAAAACGCTTGCTTTTAAACCATGTTTTATATTTACAAAGGTACATTCACCAGAGGTCCCTTCCATGGCTTCATTGTCTGGGATAGTGGCTTTTGGGAGGGCTGGGAGGGAACTTCTGTCAGGCTGAGAAAAAGCTCCTGGCTGTTGGGGAGAACGGAGTGCTGAGTGCTCTCTGCAAGCTCGTCCTCCTCTTCCTCCTCCTCATCTTCCCCATCCGCAGAATCCTCAGGCACGGCTGAGATTACCACCCCCACCTCGGAATCCACGGACAGGGGTGGGGTAGTGGTGGTGGACCCCTCTAGAATTGCCTGCAGCTCAGCGTAGAAGCGGCATGTTTTCGGCCCTGCCCCGAACCTTCCGTTTGCTTCTTTGGTTTTCTGGTAGGCTTGTCTGAGCTCTTTAACTTTCACACGGCACTGTACTGAGTCCCTGCTGTGGCCTCTCTCCATCATGGCCCTGGAAATTTTTTCAAATGTTTTTTCATTTCATCTTTTGGAACGGAGTTCTGTTAGCACGGAATCCTCTCCCCATATAGCGATCAGATCCAGTACCTCCCGTGAGGTCTATGCTGGAGCTCTTTTCTGATTCTCAGACTGCATAGTTACCTGTGCTGATGAGCTCTGCGTGGTCTCCTGTGCTGGTGAGCTCTCCACGCTGGGCAAACAGGAAATGAAATTCAAAAGTTCGCGGGGCTTTTCCTGTCTACCTGGCCAGTGCATCCGACTCCAGATTGCTGTCCAGAGCGGTCACAATGGTGCACTGTGGGATAGCTCCCGGAGGCCAATACCGTCGAATTGCAGCCACACTAACCCTATTCCGAAATGGCAATACCGATTTGAGCGCTACTCCCCTCGTCGAGGAGTACAGATATCGATATTAAGAGCCCTTTATATCAATATGAAGGGCTTCGTTATGTGGACAGGTGCAGGGTTAATTCGGTTTAACGCTGCTAAATTCAGTATAAACCCATAGTGTAGACCAGGCCTATGACTTGAATTGCAGAAGAATCACAGCTGTTATATGATGTATTGATCACATCTCTCATTATACACATTCAGCTAGTACAAAAGAATTAGGTAACAACCGTGGGGCTTTGTTTTCTGTTGAAAAGGTCAGATGATCTTATAAATCAACTTAGTTCACTAGATCCCCATAACTCAAGGTTTTTCTTTTAAAATGTTATTAAATACATCTCTATATTTTTCATCTATGCCATGCATGGGTTATGCCCCCTCCAAATGTTCTTTACTATTTGAGGTCACACTTGGGGAATTATGAGATTTTTCTTTTATGTGGGTTACAGTGTATAACTCTGTAATCCATGTTTTATAATCTTTTTAATAACCATGCATTGTAGGATGCTGCTTTGTAGAAAACTGTTCAGTAGCCTGGAAGTATAAGGCATTTCATAGGACTGCTGACAGATGTACAATATATTATTGCTGTCCTTTCTCCCCCAAAAAAAGAGTTGAGTGGGAAGAAAAGAACCAAGCAGGAACAACTTGTGTCTACGTTTTAGGGCTTGGACACACTTGTGAGTTACAGCGCCGGATACGCTCGCTCACTCCCCGTCCACATTGGCAAGGCATGTAGAGTGCTCTGACTCCGCGGCTAGAGCGTTCCTGGTGCTCCACCTCGGTGAGTAAAATAATGTTTGATGTGCCCCCGCTGGAGCGCCCCAGCTTCAGTGTGAACGAGGTGTTGCATTACTGAGCTCTGATCAGCCTCCGGAAACGTCCCATAATCCCCTTAAGTCAAGTGGCCACTCTTGTCATTGTTCTGGATATGCCCTTTGAAAGCTCTGTTTGACAGCCGGCTGCTTATCTGCTCCGAGACAAAGCAACCACTACTGTGGAATGCTGTGTGTGAGAGAGAGGGGTGGGGGGAGGGGGAGTCTGCTGCTGTCTGAATTTACAAGACAGCATGCTGACAGGCTCTCAGCCGCCCCCCCCCCAAAACCCCACTCTGTCTCCCCTCACATACACACAACACTCTCCCTGTCACTCCCCATTTGAAAAGCACGTTACAGTCACTTCGATGCTGGGATAGCTACCACAATGCACTGCTCTCTGTGGCCATTGCAAGAGCTGGTAATGTGGCCACGCCAGCACGCTTGAAGCTGTCAGTGTGGACAGACTGCAGTGCTTTCCCTACTGCGCTCTACGAAGGCTAGTTTAACTCAAAGCGCTCTACATCTGCAAGTGTAGCCATGCCCTTAGAATGTGACTGTAAGGGGACACAGCATATCTAGAACTTGATGAACTGAAAATCAGCTATGGAATATTCCATATAGACCTACTTTAATCAGATAGATGCTATGGAAGGAAGGCTGATGAAAATATGCTTGTATCACTCCTGTCGATCTTTTTTTATTTTATCAAGGTTCTAGATGTGCTGTTCCCCCTTCCTGTAATGTTGTATGTCATGAGCAGGACACGAAAAATTTACAAAACATTGATTGGCTGAGTCCTGTCAAAGTGCTTGGCCTTTTTGCCATTCCCAACTGCTGCAGGGGGAGAGCGTGGTCAGATTTCTACAAGGGTGTTGTCCCTGAATCCTTCTTGGGTCCTCCTCTTTAGTCTCTGACTAGTAGGTAGCTCCACCCATTCTAGATGCAGGAGGGGAAAAGAAACTCCCTTTTCCCCCTTCCAGTAGCTACTCTAAGGGGTAGGGTTATGCCTCCAGTACCCCCTGTGTTTAGAGGGGGCCAGTGCTTCCACAGAGCCTCCTATGTGGTGCTACGGGGGTAGAGTTGGAGGGCCTCGTCTCTGAGCCTCATGGGGACAGGTCTTCATTATTCCACCTCTTCCCCAGCCTCTATTTGGTTTTTATCCTCTGTCCCCAGGAATAAATCCAGTGCCCGTTTCTGTTGCTGTTCACAGCTTTCCCAGTCTGCAGTAGCAGCACTATGGAATTGGTATCATTCTTGACAGTGTCACTGCTGCCCCATAGGATTCTGAATCACAGCAGTGAAACTGCCCAGTTCTTCATCTCACTCAGTTACTGCCTTGCAAAGCACAAAGCTGCAATAGATGCCTGGGAGCTGGCTGTCTACAGACTTGCGTCTCCATAAGATTACATTCACTTCATGTATGGAAGGGCTAAAAACTTCAGTTTTTAATTAAACTTTACATTAAGGGAGAAATTGATGCCTTAGCCATACTTGCCAGGCAATGGTTCCCACTTGCTACTGAGATGAGTAGATTTTGGGAAGTATTTCTCAGTTTGCATGCAGCTCATTGTAATATTCAAAATCTCGGGTTTTATGCCCTGCCTCGAGGAGACAGTAGGCCATAGTTTCGACTGTGTAATCATTGGCCAGACACTGCTTTAGTTTGACTATTACTTTTGTCTTGGGCCTAATTGTTTACTATTAATATAGTTTCAAGAACTTTTTAAAAATGGAGATGGAATTTTTGATCCTTAAGACAGTGCAAGAACAGTGTAATAGTATAGTATCTTGGGTTCATGTTATTGGTGCTTCCCAGTACTTTGTGTAAATGCAATTTTTATATGGTTTGTGTTGAGACATTGTTTTGTTAGTGAAGTGTAATGTAATCCTAATTATTATTTTGGAATCTAAAACTTTGATACTTTGATCTTGTAGCAGTGATTAACAGCTTAATAACTTTGGTAAAGTCTGACATCTGAATGGGTTCCTTTCTGTTCTTCTTGCATTATACGTTCAACAGAACTGGTCATAAAATCCAGCTGCCTTGCAGGTCTGTTTTTAATTCGTGTTTGTTACATATTTATTCCACTGGTCTATTGTCTCTTAATCCCCTCTTAGGGGAAAAAGGATTTGTGTTTTTCTTGTTCCTTTATGGTTTGTAAAAGAAGGGTCTGAACACCCTTACTCATTACTCATCTTTTTTAGGTTTTTTTTGGCTTGAAAACAAGGCTTGTTCTTACCTTACCTTGCTCTATATTTTCCTTGTTTGCCTTAAAAATATCAGGAATACCAAGTAAATTGTCTTCCTTGTTTTTGATGACAAATTCCTTGAGTGACTCAAGTGAAGTCAGAGCTTCTGCAGCCCTTAATTGAAGGGATTGCTATGTTGTATCCTTAACAAAGAGAGATTTTTCTTTCTATTGCTTGTTAGAAGGATATTAAGAGAAATAGAGTTTTAAACAATCTACTTCCTTGGTATCTCTAATGTCATAACTTAGTATTTCTCAATTCCCCTATTAACTCTTCCCAGGTATACAAGATCTGAATTTCTAATATAAAACAGCTTAAACATATGAAAATCATTTCCATTAGGACCTCTGTTATACATAACAAGGAAACAAAAAATAATATTCCAATTTTTTTTTCCTTTGTAGGTCAAAGTTAGGAATTTAGGCTGTTTACTTTTTCGTACCCTTTCTAGATGTACCACTATAACCTTCATGGACGTTGACTAGAATTTGAATTGTATTCTGAGAAATCCCATTTGTGTTTTGTGGTTTTTTTTGGTTAGTTTTATATTTTTTGTTGGTATATTGTTCAAAACAAAAGCAGGACGTAAGTTTATACATGCTATTATTGTTTCCTGCATGGATCTTATTATTTTTACATTTGGGTATGGGTTTACTATTTTGGTAAAGAAAATAACCTGTCTATGCTTCTGCAGTAGATTTTTTTCAGCAACAATCGGTTCAATAGTTAAGTACCACACACTGCCCAAATTAGTAGCTTTAAAAAATAGTCCTGCAGACCATAACTCATGGAGGAGACTTTATTTTTTTTCTCTCACCCTCTCCCTCCCACCTTACCTCACCAACATTGATTTTGGAGCTACAGCCTCTCTCTTCACTTCTCAGAAATTCATTAACTGCAGTGCAGTTTTGTTATCTCAGCTAATTATTTACAAAGAACCATGTTTTATGCTTCTAACCATATTAAAATTCTACATCTTTTGTTTGCTCTAAATTATTGCGCACAATTTTGAAAAAATAAATCAAACAATCCCCCAAACCTGACCACAGCCTATAATTGGTAGGGCTTTTAAGACAGCTGAAATGTTAGTGTTTTTAATTTTTCTTCTGTTTTTTCATTTACAAAAAAGGATGACATGCTACCATTATCTGTCTGTAAGGGGAGTTCTACATACTGCTCTATTTCTTTCATGGATAGTGGACACAAATATTTCCAGAGACGTATTTAGAGGCTATTAGGCTTTCAGGGAACAACTATATCTATGAGGTTCTCCACTATCAGTCCAAAAAGCAAAACACTACAGAGGAAATCTTGGATAGTCCTCCTCAGTAGAGACCATCTTAAGTCCATTGAAGTTAACAGAAAGTCTCCCATTAATTTAATTGAGCTGTGGAAGACGTGGATTTATGGGGCACAAACAACATAGGGTGACCAGATGTTCTGATTTTATAGGGACAGTCCTGATTTTTGGGTCTTTTTCTTACATAAGCTCCTATCACCTCCCACCCCCTGTCCCGATTTTTCACATTTGCTGTCTGGTCACCCTACAAACAACATGCAGAGATCTCGGCACATTTGAGTTGTTGTAGCACTTCTGAGCAGTTCATTTTCTATTTCTGTCTCTTGGGAGCTGAAAGATTTTAACAATCTTTTCTTCTCATCCTGCAAGAAGATTATTTTTCTAATTAACCTTGTATTGTATTGTCCGATTGTTTATGGCTAGTGTAAAACCTAGGAGAATCATATTGCTCTGAACGTGAGTAGCAGATGTGGCCCAATGCATCTGGGTTGGTTTTTTACTCTTGAGGGGTTGTGGTAGTGTTATATCCTAGTTATATCCTAGTGTGGAAAGATCTTGCTGAGATTTTCTTGGTTTTGGGCTTGGATTCTGAAACCCTTACTTCTGTAAGGGCTTTCTTGGTACTTTGCTCAATATGGTGACATTATTCTCTGAGCCCACACAGTTCTAAATAGTGCTTCTATAGGATTTGCACACTGCGTTGAAGTAGGGTTTTTTTCAGCATTAAGGATCTACCAGCTGTTGTATCTGGCAAAGCTGTTTCATTTTATTTGGCACAAGGCAATGGCTCTGCTGGTCACAAGAGAACGTCACTCATTTTGGGGATTATGTTGAAAGTTTGATGTATACTTTATGTAGCTACTTTTAGATTTATAAAAACTAGCTGCATGCCTGAAATTAACCAACTGCCTTCGGATTGATGTGAGGAAAATTATTTACCGGTGAAAATTGCATTCAGTAAATGAGTTTGAAATTACTTTGGCAAGGTCAAAGGAAATGGGGAAGGATCATAGATGTAATTAACTTTGGTATTTTAAAAATTCTGATTTTTTTTTAACATTTAACTTGTGCTACACAGCTTATTCTATTGATTCTGTAATTTTCATCAAAAGAATCCTATCTACCTTTATTGGTTTGCATTTTTACCAGTGAAAATGTTAATATATACCAAATTATTGTAATGCTATAACAGTTTGTTAGAAATTCATCATATATAAAGTAGTGAATGGGGATCAGGATTTAAATTTACTGAGAGGTTCTTATAGCCACATGTAAATACAAGAAGCCAGGCCATCTCCTTGTTTTTTGCATATCATAGAATATCAGGATTGGAAGGGACCTCAGGAGGTCATCTAGTCCAACCCCCTGCTCCGTGCAGGACCAATCCCCAACTAAATCATCCTAGCCAGGGCTTTGTCAAGCTGGGCCTTAAAAACCTCTAAGGAAGGAGATTCCACCACCTCCCTAGGTAACCCATTCCAGTGCTTCACCACCCTCCTAGTGAAAAAGTTTTTTCTAATATCCAACCTAAACCTCCCCCACTGCAACTTGAGACTATTACTCCTTGTTCTGTCATCTGCTACCACTGAGAACAGTCTAGATCCATCCTCTTTGGAATCCCCTTTCAGATAGTTGAAAGCAGCTATCAAATCTCCCCTCATTCTTCTCTTCTCTAAATAATACCAGTTCCCTCAGCCTCTCCTCATAAGTCATGTGCTCCAGCCCCCTAATCATTTTTGTTGCTCTTCGCTGGACTCTTTCCAATTTTTCCACATCCACAAGGCTCACTGCATTTATCCTTTTTCTCCTATTCCTCTCTCTCTCTTTCTCTTAAAAAGTCATTACAGCCAAAGATGGCAACTTTGGGTACCTTCAAATATGGAAGTATATTTTATTGTATTGGGGTAGCACCGAGGAGCCCTAGTCCTGGACCAGGCCCCCATTGTGTTAGGTGCTGTATAAACACAGAACAGAAAGTTAGGCCCTGCCCCAAGGAGTTTACAATCAAAGTATAAGACAAGAGACTGCAGGTGGATACAGACAGATGGGAGAGCACAAGGAAATGATGAGACCATGTTGGTCAGCATGATAGGTAGTGGTCTTGGCACATCAGTGCTGGATCATTGCTAGCTGATTTTGTATTTTCCTATTCTATGGTAAGTCTTGTCTGATAATTTGGGTTATCTTCTAAGCAGCAGTGTGGCATTATTTTCTAATATGTCCTTACAAGAAGTATTGTTTTCTGTACCAGTAGTTACAAGGCATGGCATCACTACAGACTGTGCTGCCGTCATCCGAGAAGTAAAGTTTTCCAAAGGAGGTATTTCTGGCAGTGACATCAGAGAAATAAATAGTTTTACGTACTTGCCAATAAGTGAGTTGTGTATATGTGGGTGTGCCTGTGGGTCATATGAGTAAATTATCTCACACTAGTAGCTGAAGCTTGGTATAATGTGAGAAATAAAGGCAGCATAATTTATTAATGATGTTAATGTCAGTGCATTATTTTGTCATGTTCTGAGATCCATTTAAAAAAACAATCCCCTTAAAATAAAATGGGTTTAGTGGCTGCAGCTGAGGGGTTACTTAAGTATAGGCATGTGTGTGCATTTATGTTGTGATGCTCTGAGTACTGTTCCCAGACCTAAAGAAGAGCTCTGTGTAAATTCGAAAGCTTGTCTCTTTGACCAAAAGAAGTTGGTCTGAAAAAGATATTACCTCACCCATCTTGTCTCATTCATGTTTCTTTGGAAAAATAATTGGCGCCTGATCCTATGCTGGTTATGTAAGCAAAACAGCTGATGTGGACAGAGCTTCTCTTGGACGAGTGAGAGTTTTGCCTACATGAGGCATAATGCATAACATTTCATCTATTAAAAATAAAGCCTATTTAGAAAAGGAACAGTGCAGCCATATAACTATATGGTAGCTACTAAATCAATCATGTTGCAAAAGGGTTTGTCATTTTAAATGGCTTTTAGTCCTAGAGACTTGTTTACTTTAACCATTTAAACAGCCAGTCACTTTTTAGCTTGGCTTTTTTTAACATTGAAATATTTGTCATCACATACATTACTTCCTTGCTTTAAAAGAGTAGAAAAAATACTTGAAGGAACAAATTTTGAACTTGCAATCTTTGAAATGTGAAACTAGCATCTTATCCACTAGATTCTACGGTCTTTTGTTACTAGCCTAGGGAATTGGTAGGTCTTAAATTAGCTATAGAAAAGTTTCCGATCCCTGATGGCAACAAAAACGTTGATTTTTTTTTTAAGGGCCATAGAATTCCTACAAAGCCTACTTTTGTTCATAACAAGCTGTGTTTGTGATGCCATACAAAAAATTTCCTACACTGTTGCTAAAAATAATAAATAAGGGAGTTTGGTTTAAATACTGGTATGTTAAAAAATTAGCCTTTTCCCAGAACAGGCAAAGAATAAAGTTCTAATGCTAAGTATTGTTATGAAAATTTCCCATCAAGTTTATTATAGAAAACAAACTTGGCTAAAGTCATTAATACCAAGCTCTAGTCTACACTACAAAATTACTGCGCTATAACTACATCGCTCAAGGTTGTGGATTATTCACATTCCTGAGTGATGTAGTTATACCGACCTATAGGTATAACTACATCACTGGTGTAGGTAGTGCTATGTCGGTTGGAGAGTTTCTCCCACCAACGTAGCGACCACCTCTCACAGAGGTGGAATTGTTAAGCTGACAGGAGAGAGCTTTGGGAGAGCTCTCCTGTCAATTTAGCGTGTCTTCACCATAAGCGCTACAGCAGCACACCTGCACCTGTGCTGCTGTAAATCTGTAGTATAGACCTGCCCCAAGATTCTCAGTTCTTAAAGTGTATTTGGTGCGAAACTCTTTGTTAATGATCTGTCAGTTCCGAGCTGCATCATAAAAATGTTTTGTTGATCATCTTTTTCTTGTATAGTTTTCTTACAACATTGTAATGAACAAAAATAAACAGAAACTAGTGGGAACCCCTGACTCTGTTAATTGCTTTCATCATCAGCCGGTCAGCATATAAACTAGATAACATACTGCAGTTTTTCCCTAGCTTCTGTACTTCATGGGTGAATAATCTACAGTTATTCTATGGTCAGTTTGGCTATTATCATAAAATGGTGCAAATTCAGACATACAATGGCACTGTAATCAATAAATGCAACTTCAGCATTTAATCCATGCATTTTAAATCATCCACAACAATAATCCATTAATTATGAATGGGAGTGCTGTAAAAATGGCACCACTGTACTTTGCTCTGCAATGTGCAAACCCAGGTTTGCGAGGGCAAGGTGTTATGGTTGTTACACCCTGAGGTTCAGCGTGAATGTTGTAAATGATAAGAGGGTACATAGTGTGCCCATCCACTACAAGGTGAAAGAAATAAGCTGATGGAAGGAGGCAAATGCTGATCATTGTTGACTGACAATGTTACTTTTTTAATGGGAAGTCCAATATTCATGATTCTGTATCATATTTACAGGAGATTCTGCCATTTTCATTTCCCCCCTCTTCAAGGTTTTTCAAGTTGAGACTCACATATATAGAACCCACTGCTAATTCTGTTTTTTTTTAAGCTTGCTTTTCTTTCTAATCAATTCAGCACACCCTGCTGTGTCCTGCAGATTAGTTCATTTATTCACTGGATGTTTTATATTACAGTCACAATTTGAGGCTCTTTCTTTTCTAATAAGTATAGAACAAGTGAGCTGTGCTTTCCCCCCCGCCCCGTGGGACAACCGAAGCATGAAATCACCCATGGCTTTGAAAAGCAGTACTATTGGCTTGGTTCTCAAATGAGTTGGTGATCAAGTTCAATAGGTAACTAAGTTTGTCACTAAAATAGCTCTGCTTTCCCATGTGCTGTTGCTGAGATCACTGAAATTAATACTCGTAAACAAGTGAACTATTAGCACATTCACTACTTCAAACAACTCCACAGAATGACAGCTTGGTAATGAATGTTGGCATGTGTGACCACTAAAACCATTCATGAACTCTTACATTTTAATTCCTGGCTTTCTCTGGCCTCAGGAGATGTGGGTGTATTGCAATGCTGCTGGAGGAGGTCTGATCTAAATTAGGATTGAAAGGAAATTCAAGTAAAAGTACTAAAGAATCAAGGATAAATTTCACATGAAAATATAGTTCTGCTAAAATTCCTGCACCTCCAGTATTTGTGCACTTACGTTCTTCTATGGTAATACTATTCATGAAGCTTTGCTGAAATGTATGTTGTCATGGAGTTTAATAATTTATGACTTACTAATTGACTTTTTTTTTTTTAATATAGTTGCAGTGCCTGGTCATTGCCTTACTGCCAGAACATCTACGATGGAGGTGGTATCAGCAGAGGTGAACAGCTTACTCCCCGAGGAGATAATGGACACTGGTATAACTCTGATGGAAGATGATAGCATTGAGGCTGTTATTGTGGCGTCACCTATGGGAGAGGCTATTCCTATGGAAACAGAACTGGAAGAAATAGTGAACATAAGCTCAGCCAGTGACTCTGCAGCTACAACCACAGCCACCACAGAGCCAGCTACTGTGCCCAGCAATCACTCAAGCCAAGTTACAGTGAATACCACAATTACAAAAACTGACACTAATGCAACAGTAAAATCTACCTTGCAAAGTGGCCTCCATAAACTTGGTGCTCAGACTCCTGTCACTATCTCAGCCAATCAGATTATTCTGAACAAGGCCACTGATCTTAAACTTGGCAACCAAACTATTAAACAAGAAGGGCAAAAGCTAATTGTGACAACTTTGGGAAAGGCTGGCCAGCCAATTGTCTTAGCACTACCCCACAACCAACTGCCCCAGGCTCAGAAGGCCACAATTCAGGCTCAGGCAGGAGACTCCAAGGTACCTGCCCAGCAGATCAAAGTAGTTACTATTGGAGGGAGGCCAGAGATGAAGCCTGTCGTTGGTGTCTCCTCTTTGACGCCGGGAAGTCAGCTGATAAATACTGCAGCCCAGTCTTCTGTATTACAGACCCAGCAGTTAAAAACAGTACAGGTAAAAGGGGTTGTACTAATGAAACTTTTTTTAAAATAAACCTTTTTTGTCTTAAAACTAAAACTGTTCCCATATTGAAGGTTTGTTTTTGTTGATAGAAATGTGTTTGCATGTGTGTGCACACGCAACCCTCACAATTCACCGTGCGTATATATAGAATATTGCTTCTAGTGTATTCAGTCATATGTGAATGTATTTAAATTGTAAGTTCTTTACATCCAACTACCTTTTGGAAGATTAAGGTTTATCACAGAGTATGTGTCTATGCCATCAGAATGTATTGCAGTGGAGAGAATTCTTCTCTGAGTGTTTCAGTTAATCCCATATACCTTTAGGAAGATTGAACTCTGCAGGGATATTAAGTTTATTTCTTCTAAATCCTTATTTATTTATTTATTTCCGATTGCTGTTACATTTCTAAAGCGCACCAGGCTGAATCTGGAAAAAAGATCTTCCCACAATCATTAGCTGGGGATGGGAAAATAAAACTCAGTCTATATAAAAACAGAATATTTGCTGTGCATGTAAAATGATGGAGCCATATGCAAACCAATTAGAGTGCTAAACTCCCAAATGGATATTTCACAGCAAGCAAACACAAACTATATCATGCAGAACATTTGAGACTATGTATTTTAAAGCACCATACAATCTCAGTGTTATTTTCCAGTGCAGTCTTTTCTCATATTGCTCAGTGCTCAAAGCTGAAGATCAAATGCCTGACTAATGTTGATTTTTAGTGTTTGACTGTTCCCTACCGATTTCTTTTTTACTTCCATTGTTAATGTTGAGGTTGGCAGAATATCTTTAAAAGCGGCTGTGGCTCCTGACTCAGCAACTCAGCACAGGAACATTTAAGAATGGATCAGTTCCTGCCATTTGGCTTGAGTTGTAGAGCTGATGCTGGCAGTTAAAAGAAAGCTAAAGTTAAAAATGCATAAGCTGTGTTGCACTCTCGGGTTGTAGCGTTTATGATTTTCCTCTTGCCTGTGGTATCTCAGACTTGAAAGGCTGCAATTCTTCCTGATTGTCCTCCGCTATTTTCTTGCCTTTAGGAATCCTGAAGGTTTTCCTGATTAATTGATTTATGTCCAATTGCAAGGCCTTAAGAATCACTGCTCTACAAAACGAACTTGCTTTTCCCCTTTGGTTCCTTTTGTAAAATAGATGTAACTGTTTGCATTTGGCTTTTCAAAAGCTACTATTAATGTTTTTTATTAACCCCCCCTACCCCCCATAAAGCTATGCCATCTACATGCATGTTTAATATGTAAGAGATCCATAAGGGTAGATTAGGGCTTAGTGTGGGGATTGTGATCTACTGCAGCAGTTTCTCAGTGAAAGAGGCTGATCATGTGACGCCGAGTCTTTTTTTCAGCTGCTTCTGCAGAGAAGTTTATGTAGTAGTGTCAAAGGTGGACCAGTTGTAGGGGAATCATTCTGGAGAAGAAGAGGAGCAAGTGGCAAACAAGCAAGTGCAGAGAAGCAAGGGGTATAGAGGAGTGGAATGGGTGGGATTGTGGAGAAAAAAATGCAGACCAAGAGTCAACAGTGTGACTAACTGTTTTAAAAACAACAAAGCACTTACTACAACAAAGACAGAAATATATAAACACTTCCCTCTTACTGCTTTTTCCTTGTAAGAAATAATATAACACAGGGATATTACGTCATTGCAAATGGGAGCGAAATCCATGATCCACAAGATCATGAATGTGAGGGAAAGTGTTCTGTGAGGGAAAGATAATCTCACTATTAAGATCTTGTCCACACTTACAAAGTTTGAGAATCCTGATCTAGGAGATTTAATTGTGACAGAAGGAGTCAGGAGATCCAGATTCTCTTTCTGGCTCTGATTAACTTTTCAGTTCCCCTGTGTGTGAAATGGTGATGCCACTCCCCTACCTCAAGGATTTTGTGAGGCTTAATTAATTGATTGGTAAAACCATTTGAGATCCTCCAATGGAAGGCTATGTAAAGTGCTAATAATTTATCTTATTTATTTATTTAAAATGCTGTTTGACTCTGAAAAGTGAATTGATTAAAATCAGCCTGGGATCTGAGAATCTAGTTGTGTTCTTAACTTATATCATCACCGGTATTAAAAGTTGTTCAGATCATGTTAGACCTTCAGTTACACCAGTACAGCCCCACTGTCTTCCAGTTTGGACCTTAAGTAACTGATACAATCCCATTACTTTGCAAAAGGCAAAACTAATTGGAATTCAGTAAAATATTCTATAGAATCTAGGTCCCTCTCTTAGTGCTATGTTGAATCTGCAATGCTACTGAGAGTAAAATGCATTATAAACTTGGGCCTCTTCTATGCTAGGAAA
Organism: Mauremys reevesii; assembly: GCF_016161935.1. Lineage (NCBI taxonomy): Eukaryota > Metazoa > Chordata > Testudines > Geoemydidae > Mauremys > Mauremys reevesii. Next base: position 18,336,947 of record NC_052627.1, on the reverse strand, counting down.
GGTTTTCTATACCAGGAAAAATTCCTAGTGTAGAAGCAACTTATACTGGCAAAAGAGAGCTTTTGACGATATAACTTATACCAGTTCTCCAGCTGAAATAAACTATACGAACAAGTATGATGTGATAAATGCATCTATTCCAGTGCTTTTGCCAGCATAAAAATATAATAAAAAAATCACACCCCAGCCCCCATTACTATACCAGCTAAAGTTTTGAGTGTAGATCTGGCCTTACTCATTGCCTCTTTCTAATCTCATGCCCAACCCCATCTCCACTCCAATTGCTAAATTAGCCTAAATGAATTTGTCTTGCTGTGATAACTGGCAGAGCCAATAGCTTGCAATAGAGATTTCAGTCTCCTGTGCCAGGGCTATTTTGGCAAAGCAAATCTTTTAAGCCACCTCAATGGTATCTTCTCTTCAAATTAAAAACCACCCTTCTCTCCTCTCCCTCCCTGCTCCAAACCCTGCTCCCTGAACCTGTTTCTTCAAGCTCAGTCATCTTTCCTGAAAAATGGCTGTGGTACTTCTCTTCACCTTTGCTCTGTCACATCTCCAGATTTGATATGACAGAATACTGTGTATAGATTAGCTGTATTTGCATGTATAGGTCAGAATCATCTAGCATATTCTTGTATAAGCATATTCTAATCTAACAGATAAGGGCAAAATCTGCCTTTAGATACATGCATGCTGTTCCCACTGAGCTGTGAGTGCACATCCCAGGACAGAATTTGACCCTTACTGTAAATAAAGACACTTGCAAAGCAGCCTGTTTGTATTCTCTCAGGAGCAGAGAGCTGTATGCATTTATCTTGTGATATTGCCACATTTCCTTAGGGGAGAGCTGCTTGCAGGGAAGATTCTTCACACTCCAGTTCAAAGAAACTAGTAGGACTGGTCAGAAACTTCACTGGAAAATACTAGTTCAGGGGTTGGCAACCTTTCAGAAGTGGTATGCCGAGTCTTCATTATTCACTCTAGTTTAAGGTTTCGCGTGCCAGTAATACATTTTAACATTTTTAGAAGGTCTCTTTCTATAAGTCTATAATATATAACTATACCAGGGGTAGGCAACCTATGGCACGCGTGCCGAAGGCAGCACGCGAGCTGATTTTCAGTGGCACTCACATTGCCCAAGTCCTGGCCACTGGTCCTGGGGGCTCTGCATTTTAATTTAGTTTTAAATGAAGCATCTTAAACATTTTAAAAACCTTATTTACTTTACGTACAACAATAGTTTAGTTATATATTATAGACTTATAGAAAGAGATTTTCTAAAAACGTTGAAATGTATTACTGGCACGCGAAACCTTAAATTAGAGTGAATAAATGAAGACGCGGCACACCACTTCTGAAAGGTTGCCGAGCCCTGAACTAAACTATTGTTGTATGTAAAGTAAATAAGGTTTTAAAAATGTTTAAGAAGCTTCATTTAAAATTAAATTAAAATGCAGAGCCCCCTGGACCGGTGGCCAGGACCTGGGCAGTGTGAGTGCCACTGAAAATCAGCTTGTGTGTCGCCTTTGGCACGCGTGCTATAGGTTGCCTATCCCTGTACTAGTTCATCAAACTTGAAATTTCTTGCGAAAGCAAGTTGGGTTTGATGAACTTTAGCTGAATCAGAGGCAGGGTTCTGTCAGAAACCTGCCTGGTTCCCTGCCTGCTGTGGAGCTGGAGGCCCTGGAAGCCTTAGCTCTGACCAGGGTTCAATTCCCAGCTCCGCCTCAGGGAATATGGAAGTGCCGGGCTGGGCTCCCGAGTTCCGGGGTCTGCAGCTCCAGGGCAACCCCCCATGCTGGCTGCCCCAGACTGGGAACCACAGGACTTCCAGACTGCCGGGCCGGCTGGGTATTGGGATGCCCTGGAAGCTCTTTGGTTCCTGGTCTGGGGCAGTCCACATGGCAGGGCTGCTCTACAGCTACAGAACCTGGGAGCCCTGGGTAGCTGCTGAGTAAAATGGACATTCTTGTCAGACACAAGTAAATAGAATTAGTTGCAATCTGTTTCTGCTGCAATTATCCCCTCCTGCTCCCCACTCTGTTCCTGATCTCCCCACTACCCAGGCTTGCAACCCCTTGCTTCGCAAAGGAAAACAACCACCACCAAAACGCTGGTTCGAGTGTTCCTAAAATATTTCACATGAGCAGCAGCCTGATTGATATATGGCAGTGCTTTAAAACGAGATGAATCACTATTGATTAGTAATACCTAATGTCATCGCAAACAAAGGTGTTCCTGCTAGACGTGGATTGTATGCTGGACTAGCTTGACTTTTTGACATCACTTGTCACTTCAGAGAGTAAAAGTGACTGAATTATTGTAATAGTCCAGAGCAGGTGCGACTGATTTCTGACAGGGCAGAGACAATTTCAGGGGGTGTATTAGTAGACAGATATTTACTGTTACAGGTGTGTGTGCATTTATGATACTTTTTTAAATTGTATAAGCAATTTTACTGAAAAATATCTCTTTAAAACAAATGTATTTTATGATTTTAAACATATCTATTGTAGTATCTATTATTAGAGCTAACTCTTAACTTTCATTAAATCTACACGCTACACAATTATATGCTGCAATGTAGATGAGATTTGCTCTTTCCAAACAATTAAATACAATGTACTAATAATATTTTTTTCTCTCAAACTTCTGTTGACTGTTTTCTGTCTCCCTTATGTTCTAACAAACTTTCATTTGGGCTAATAGTAAATTTTGCCTCATTTTAAGGCTCTAAAACGATATGAGCTGCATACTGTATTATAGTCTATATTTTCTTTCCACATTTTTTAAAGATATTTCGATCTTTTGGTTCTGTACTTTCTGAAACTGAAGAGAAAATCAGTGCCAAGGCATAGAGTAGTATGTACAGTATATGTGAGGAGAATAAATCTCCAGGCCACGGCTGGACTTGATCCACGGACTGAATAAGGTAGAGCTTTTCTCTCTGGAATAATTTTGCACTGCAGCGCAGAGGAGTGCATGGTTTCCATTAAATGAGATCTGTTTTCTAGCTGTGTCTGGTTTTAAAACCATCTTCCCTTAGCTGCTGTTGGCTGAGTATCGCTGAGGGAGGACAGAGGCACAGTTTGTTTTACTAGGGAGGTTTCATTGTCAAGACAGTAAGACTAAATTCCTTGAAAAGGACGGCAGCCAATGTGCTAGGATGATTCTCTAGACAGTTACAGGCCTAATGCCTCCCACAGCCATCACTAGATGTGAGCACTGACTCCCCCAGTGGTGCTGTCTGTATAACTCCTATCACAGAGTACACTGCTGTGATCTGAAATGACCCAACTGCTAGTTCTTGTTTGAAGGTCTTGGAGCTGATGGTGTGCTGATGCAGATCAATTTTAAAACGGCAGCATTTCTTAAAAACAAAACACTATGGGTTCTTTTAGTCAGTGATTACTATAACTAGGGTTTTCTATAGGAGATCACAGAAACTAGCCCACTTGGCAATAACTTCCTCTGAACGGCCTCTTTACTGTGGCCATATAAAATCATAATTTACATATCCAAATCCTTGCAGTGTTTACAGATTTTATTCTCTGTAGGTTACTCTAGAGTGAAATGTAATTGTGGTTTTGATCCCAAGTTTTAGGGCCTGATTCTCTACTCTGCTGTCAGTTTTATGGTGTGGCAACTCCATTCAAGTCACTGGAATTACACTCATGTAAATCTGGTGGTGTTGAGTGGGAAAAATAAACTTCTAATCTACCACACTGGTAATTGTCAGGGCTGACTTTTGGTCAGAGTACCTAATAGGGGAGCCAAAATTTTTCTCCAATCAACTTGGCTCACTTCCAAAACCATATAATTAGGAGGGGATGTTCTGAAAGCTGGAAATGGCATTCTTACCGCAAGGTGTTTCACCACTGACACACTCCAGCTTCATTACCTCTTTCCACCACATGACTATTTGGGGGTGGGCTGAAAGATCCCAGGGGCTTTGAACATCCTGTTTGTATGTTTTCTCATCCCAAGGTGAGATGTGAGGGATTGGGAGATTGTAGGATTCTTTTACCCCATTGGCAGAAATGGGGGAGGGGGGAAGGCTAAAGAGGAACTAGACCATGACCTTGTAACTTAAGGGACAACTGGATAGAGATGCGGTCTGCTCTCCCACTGTCACCCAATCTGCCTTTCGGTATTTGGGGACCAGCAACCAGCCCATTCTTCCTCCAAAAGGTCCTCTTATCCCTCCACAATTCCCCTTCTGTTCATTTAGAGTATATGCCCTCCTGACCCTTGCTCGCACACAGTGCCCAGAAGCTAAAGGTAGAGCCATCCCTACTTGCCATATCTAGAATACAGAGGCCGTGGGCCTCAATTTATACCTGCTGACTGGTAACAGACAGCTGTAGGGAGCTTTTGTGGCTAGCAAATTAAAATATATCCTAGTGACTGGAAGAAGGTATCTTAATTCTAAATCAGTAACCCACAACTCTTTGCCAGCTGACTACCAGTATCAGATTTGATCCCTGTGACTAACACAACCTAGAGTTCTGTTGAGGAGGTCAGGTTTTTATTTCCATAAATTGGATGGGGAGATGAAAGGCTTGTTTATAAATCTTCAATTCGACCTGAACTCCCTCAACCAGCTAAAATTACCTGTCTCTTATCAAGCCATATTTTGGAAGACTTGGATCAGTCTTCACAGGTATGGAAGGTTCACTGCAGAAAAAAAGTACCCTTCGTTTCTGTGTACAGAACATTTGCAGCTATTTAAAAGTAAGTGTCAAAAGTTCCCAGAGATTGATAGCGTTTTCTTACAACAGATGCTGAACATGGTTTCCCCATCACCAGCTTTGCGGTAGAAGTGTGCTTTCAGGTTGGGATAGATGGACTAACACTTCCAAAACACAGTTTCCTTCAATGACTCAGACTTGGAATAAATACCTTGTTTGAAATTTTGTAACTTTTTAAAAATCACGCACTTCTGTATCCGCAAATATGCTCCAACTTCTTAAATAAAACTGGGTGAGTGTAGAAACAATTTTAGGACTTCTGCCCGAGGATCTTTTGTGACCAGACATATTTTGGAAGAGATTCACTCTATCTGGAAAAGAAATACTGTGGCTATGCTGCACCTTTGTTTACTTTGCAGGCTGACCAAATGGCACTAATGACAAGCTAATTCTCTCCCTAGGGAAAAATTGGGGTGTGAGTGGGAGGGAAACAACAGCAGAATATTATGGATGAATCACTTCTTCTCAATTATATGTGTGTTGTCCCCTCCCCTTTATTATGAACCTAGCAAAACTGTATTTCAAATCCCAACTCTATGAGGTTATTTTAAAATTCTTTTCTCTCTCTCCCTCTTTCAGATTGCTAAGAAGACCCGAACACCAACTTCTGGCCCAGTAATCACCAAGCTGATCTTTGCAAAACCAATTAATAGCAAAGCGGTTACAGGACAGACAACTCAAGTGTCACCAGTCATTGCAGGTTGTACTTCTTTATGACTTGTTTTGCTGTGCTGTTTTTCAAGGGCTGTGGAATGAAATGGTGATACTGAATAAAAATCTTGCAGTTCACTTACTGTAGCTTTTGATGTTATGTGAAGTGCATCACATTTCAGAATTTTAGAAGTTTAAAAGAACTTATAGCTAATATGTAGCTGCTTAAGATGGCACACCACACCTTCACGATTTTATTTTTATATCAAACCTCAGTCATTCAGATTGCTAGCTGTGAAAGTATTTGCATACTAATAAGCTTTAAAATTGCTAATAAAAACTAAATAGATCAGATATGGATAATACAGTATTTATTTTTATGCAATTCACAAAAGCTATCCAAGACTCAAAGTACTTTGAAATTATGTTAAACACACAATCATGTGTATAAGAAGGAAATTGCACCTTATTAATAACATTGGCTCTCTTTGGCTAAAGCCTGGAATGATGTCTCTGAGACAGTGGGAATGAATTAGGTCAATAAGTGTATATCGATGTAGATCATCAGCAGGTGTGTTGGGTCACACTTCCTTATTTTAAAATCCTATGCTGTATAATGCAGGGACACAATCAACTTTAAGCTACTTTTTAAACTCTTAAGGCTTCAAGTCTTGCACCTGTCCTGGAGTACCGCTGCCAGTTTTTATGGTTGTACAAGTTCACCTTCTGTATTTTCTTAAGATGCTTTTCTTTTCCCTGATGCTATGTGGAAAAAGTCCTCTCAGAAAAAATGGACTGACTGATTCACTGTGCAGAAAGTGCTAGCAAATGTGTAAAGTGAATGAACTGAAAAAAGAAAGCAAATTATTTTTTCCTCTAATATTTTCCATGTATTGTAATTGTAAATGTTACTTGTTGCAGACGGTATTCTCAGACAGAAATGTGACTTTAAAGCTTACAGTGCCCCTTTAATGAAATTGTATGGCGTGTCCATGTATAGGTGCTTACCTTCATAGAAATGTCTATAAATATAAACAAACATGACGAGAAATGATTTTCTACTTTGGGAAATAATCAGCTTGGTTTTGCCCTCTCCATTTTGTACTTTCAGCTCTTCTAGACCAGTGGTTCTCAGGCTGTGGTCTGCAGACCATGTCTAAGGGGTCCGTGAAAGACTTAGACTGAAAACTGATTGAACAGAATTCAACTATATATAATGCAGAGAGCAGATTTCCAAAGGGGTCCGCAACGCCGTTCGAAATTTGTTAGGGTCCTGCAAATAAAAAAAGGTTGAGAACCACTGAGACGATGTACATTCAGTGTTTAGTTCCATTGCCTACATAAATATAAAAATAAGATCTAGGAGATGCTGTAAATTCTCTCTTAAAACAAATATGAAAGATAAGGAGTCCACAGAGCTTGGAAATAGGCGGTTCTTCAACTTCTACCAGACTGACAGAGCCTTTTAGGCCCCAGTCCTGTGCAGTCTGATGACTTACTGAACTTTATGCATAAGTGGCCCATGAAAAGACGCAACTATCTCTGCAAGGTTCCTTTTAACTGTTTATCCATATAAGCTGTATGTAATAAGAATTACAACCCTTTTCTTATCTGGCTTTGCTTCCTGTTCCTTACTCCTGCACCTGATCTTCAGTTTAAGTAGTATTTCTTTGTCTTTTCCTGGTTTCCATGCTTTTCTGAAAGAAAGTAGCTTCTGCTTTCCTTTCTCCGCTCTCCTAAAATTTGGTCTTAAACTTCTAGATGGGAACTTTATTAATTGTAACTTTGTTTAAAAAAACAAACAAACAAAAAACTTTGCACAAAACCATATTAAATTTTCACTAGTAATATATGAAAGAGTGGAAATTAGCTAGGACCAGGACTATAGCAAGAAATTTACATGTAAGAACATGCCATTTTATAATTTCTGTTAAGTCTGTTTCCACTGCAGTTCTTGGAAGCTCTTGCATTGGAACAGAAACACAAAATCGACAATTACTTCAGTTTTTTTAAAAGATTTGTATTTCAACTTCATTTTTCTTTTAAACCAGTGTGCTAGAGAATCAGGACTTCTTTCTCTCAGTCCATGCAAGAAAAGCATCACTGATAGGTAGAACTCCTTCTCTGAAAAGGGGAAAAATGTTTCTAAAGATGTGTTCACCAAGCTTGCCAGCTGAGAGAGTCTCTGGCCTTCACTCACCGGGAGGGTGTGGCACGTGTGCTTGCTGATATTTTTAAGCTGACTGGGAGGATTTTACAACTTCTAGCTTTTAGCTTCCTAAAGTTTAAAGTAAATGTAAACAGTGAGCCTTCCAATTAGGAAGGAAGGAAAAACAAGAGTGGTACTCAGGGGATAGACAGAGAAGGGGAAAGCTGCTATCTTCAGAAAAACAAACTGGAAACATTGACAAGTATTGAAGGTGAGGTTTTTATGTCAGCTTTGTAAGAACATCATGTTTCTTCATTTAAGGGCTATTAGTAACAATGGAGTTGTATTTTTTTAATTGTACATTTTTACATTTACATTTTGTACATTTACATTTTTACTGAACTTATAGATAGGATCATTTTTTAATCTTGTGTATAGACTCCCTGGGGGAGGGGATTTTTCACTAGAATAATGCTGTTTCAAGGGGCTCATGGAACTCTGTTGACATGCCGTCTGTCATCTTACTGCTTAATTCTTTCTCTCGTCTTTGTCCCTTGCCTGTAGAGCAAATACTTTCATCTTAATCAAAAATTCAGGGGAAAGTAACATGGCTTTTTAAATATTTGGTGCTATTGTACATGGAAGATGTGAGCACAGGGGAGCAGTTGATCTCAGTAGTTCCCATTCCTGCTGGAGCACAGATTTGTAATAGGCTGGTGAACTGGTGTCACACCAGTTTTCCCAGTGTCATCGTTTCTTGCTCTGCATTCTGACTCCAATTGCCACCATTTCGCCTTTTATTTCCATTTTAATTATTTTGTTTTATTTCATTTTTTGTTCTGTCTCTCACCAATTTCCCCCCCACTGGCCCAGGGCCGGATTTAACTCCTATCGAAATAAATTAACGGGTGTGTTTCCAGTGACTTCATTGGACAGTAGATTGGGGCCACAATAGCCATAAGCTACTCAGTGTGGGCCTCCAGTGGTTGCTGGGTCAGCCTGGGCCACCTGCTGGCAGAAGAGAAGGTTGGGCTAGTGAGCTGCTCCTTGTACACATGTCCTGTTCCCAGGGGCTGCTGTAGGAGCAGGGTGAGAAGGCTTTTAAGGAGCCAGCTATCACAAGCACAGAGGTGTGTGTAGATCATTAACTCTGGATATTTTTTTAATCTAAGAAAAATGGATTATGACCTAATGCAGGCTGCCAGTTTTGGGGCCTAAACTCCTTAATTATATCCCTCTTAAGGTGAATGCAAATGAAAAAAATCCCTTTAGAATTAACAATTAGGTTGGATACTTGTATCCCTATTTTACGAACTATTTCTTACCAATATAAAGTCAGTCCCATATGAGCGTCAGCTCCTGCTTCCCACCACATCTGCTCTGCTGCCATCCTTTGTGTCCTGTTGATATGGCAGCAGGGCTAAATCAGCAGTGCACTTGCCAGCATCAAGCTGTATGTGACCCTCCATGTTTTCTAATAGAAATAGAGATCAGATAGTGGTGCCACTTGTTTAAGCTTGTTACCTTTGGCTGTCATGTCGGAGCAGATGTTTATTCAGGTTACACTTTGATCTGGGGATAGCACATTTACATTGCTCAGTGACACATAAAATACAAGAAACAAATCCCGAAGGAACAAACTTACAACTAATGTTTACAGATAAACTAACAAAAACTCTCCTCACCATCCTAAAATAGCTCATTTCTGCTGATTGGCTTTTTAATCTTTCAGTGGGTTGTCGTGAATACTCAGAATCATCTTCTGAGTGTGCTGGTCTTCCTGAAAAATGGGAAAGTCACTGGGTGTTTGCGCAGCAGGCATTTATCAAGAGGGCTGGGGCAGGGTGATAGTAAGTCTCATGCCAGAACTAGCTATTTGTGTAGGGCACCATGATGTCAGAATAGTGCAGAGAAGATTGAGCTAAAACTCAGCTCTGGGAGTAAGGAATAACCAGTGAAACATATTGAAAATATCAATGTAAATTTAACTTTTCAAGGTATTTTTAGACATGAGGTTTATTTGGAAAACTCCCAAAAGCAATGTGTTTGCTTCTAAGGCGGTTTTCCTTTGACTATTTCCTTGCCCATTAAACATGATCTAAATAACATTGGTGTCGTTCCACTGATATCAAGGTAACTTTCCCTTTGAGGTGGTGCTGAGATGCATAGGCATTCTGTTAGTGCCCATGATATGGAAATAAACCTTTTACTTGTAAGGCTGTCATAAACAAACTTACAAGTAATTAGGGTGACCTTGTGCCTCTTGTTTACAGGTAGGGTTCTTTCACAGACTGCTCCGGGAACACCACCAAAGACCATAACCATCTCTGAGAGTGGAGTTATTGGGCCTTCTTTAGGTTCTACAACGCAACAGACACCGAATAAAATAGCTATCTCCCCGCTGAAGTCCCCTAATAAGGTAAAACACCTTGCCTTTTGTGTAAGTGTGGTGTGTATGTATGCAGTGCACTGAAGAACTCTAGTAGTGTGGAATTGTTTACTGCAGAATTAATTTAACCAGCTTCTTCATTTTGCTCAGCAGCTGACAATGGTGTCGGTGGCCTCGCAGCCTCCTAACTCCCCTCAGAAGACGGTGGGTGTTCCTCTGAATGTAGCCTTAGGACAGCAGATCCTCACAGTGCAGCAGTCAGCACCCTCTTCCCCTGGCAAGGCCATAGTCAACCATACAACTGCTCAGGTATATATTGGCTTTCCTTGTACTATACGGTTTTATCTTCCATGAGTCAGCTTCAATTTCCACTCTCTGTCTGAGAGCACTCAGCTGTCACAGGGTGTTCTTGTTCATGGGGACTGCCAGCCACCAGAAGCATCACCCTGTGGAGCAGGCAGTCTTACTACCCAGGGCCAAAATGAATGCTATTAAATCTGAGATCACTAGGCGTTCAGAGGGAAGTCAAGCAGTTGGACAATGACTTATCAAAGCTGGGGAAGTGAATGGTCCATCAGCTGCTTTTTAAATAGAAGAACAAAAGCTAAATCCATAAGTATGTAAAAAGGACTTTAAACTTGTTTTACTGGTTATCTGTAGAAAGCCTCTCTTTTTGGTTTGACTGCAATAAATTTGCTTTAGGCTATTTTCCTGCCTCTTAGAACTGCACATATGTGGCATTATTTTGTCTCATCAAAATGATGGAAACTGAAATATGGGTAAATAAAAGTAAGAACAGCAGTTACTAGGAAGTGCTGCAAATTATTTTCCGTTCTGAGGCACTTACGTGGCATCTTCACTAGCTGCTTGGGTTTAAGGGAGAGTTCAGAATGTAGGGCTTGAATCTCAGAGGTTTTGCATACCTCCTGGGAGATTGGGGGCACTCTGCTCGCACTCCTGTCCCTGTTCTTTTATTAGTTGTCCCCCGAAATTAGTGGGTTTCTGAGGTCCTGTAGATCCTCCTCTTAGGCTGGGGGGGGGGTGAATCCTTTAGCATTGGGCGGGCTTCTGCCCGCCCGGTTCTCAGAAACCCAATAGATTCATTCCGCAATTTCACATTTGAGTTCTTTCAGAACTCTTGGGTGAATGCCATCTGGTCCCAGTGACTTGTTACTGTTATCAATTAATTCCAAAACCTCCACAAATCAAGCCCTAATCTGTAAGGCTGTACCATTTCTTTATACAGAATTGTTTCTTCTTTCAAACTGTGGTGTCTTCCACAAATACAGAAGTCTTTGAGCAGGCCAATCCAGTGGCACTGAACTCAGGGTTTTCAGGCTGTTGAATACAATGTGATAGCAAAGGCTGTTTTTGAAAACCCGCTACTTCTTCCACAATTTGTTGCGAGTGGAAAAGGAATAATGTGTTCAAAATCAGCTGAAGAAGATGCAGAGTGAGCCCGTTTGAGCCTTTTGGGGAATGGAGGTTTTCCCTCATAACTTTGCAAACTGATTCATTGCCTATTTCATATCTTCTCTGTTTATTTTTTCTTTTATTTTACTTGGTACTAACACACTATCAGGTTGCCCCACTACAGGTCCTGATTGTGCAGCTGTTACGCACATGAACTCCTGTAGAAATCAATGGGAGTTCTGTGCCAAAATTGCCTGCAGAACTGGGTCCATAGTGAGCATTAGCTCATACCAAGTTTTAGGCTGTGTATTGCAGGAGCCTGTAGTTTCAGTACACAGCACTTCTGCCAAAGATCACTCATTTATCTCTGTAGATATGTGTTACTCTCACCATTGTGCTACTTGAGCCTTATTAGGCAGATGATATTATCTGGTTTGCATCTTCTTATTTTATTAAGGACTGGAAAGAAGCCTGGATTGTGGTTGAGTAAATTGAATTTTAGCAGCAGAATATCTTGATCAATTTGTGTAAGTAATAAGGGACAGGCACACACAAGTAAGGAAAGAGCTAAGGCTGCTACTCTGTTTTCACTGAGAACACTTGGTCGAAATACTGCAGGTCTCTCATTTTGGCATATTGGAATCCCCAAGTACCAAGGAACAATGGACATGGAGCCTTGATCTCGAAGGCACTCATGAAACTATTGCAAAAGCTGATTTAAAACCAGAACTGGAGTCTAATATCTAGTGAAATCAAACTCTGAACCTTTTTTGCTTCCTCCAGTATCTGGTCCCACACCCTTTTTAGGATGAACAAATATCTCACTCACAAAAGGAATCAGAGCTGAAAATAGAGAAAGCTGTCCACAGTTTGTGCTTGCAGAGTATGCTGTAGAAAAGAATCAAGTATCTCCCCAAACTGCCATTCATTTGCCAGATGATACTCTGTTGTATTATATATGGTAAAATAAGGGATTTCCGAACAGCATCTATTTGTTTGGTAGCTCCAAAAGCTAGAGATAATACAAGCTTCTGATGCATAATAGAGACTCTGTACTTCTAGACATCTAGAACTAACGCGGTGTGGCTCAGCTTGTCTATCTTGAGAGCTGGCTGTTGGCTTGTTGTGTGATATAACAAGACATCACTAGCACCTCTGTTAGGTGGTTTCCTCTTCGTTTCATTTTTTCCCTTTTAAATTTCATCTCAGACACTCCGTAATTATCCTTATAGTAAGAAGCACCATGCAGTGCTGAAGATTGACAGGACGATGGGACAGTACAACCCCAATAAACATTCTAGCTCAGCTTAAAAAAAATTGTTTCTTTTGGTGAAACAGCTATCTCTCAAGGTTGTCTTACTACCAACATTTCAGAGTGGTAGCCATGTTAGTCTGTTTCAGCAAAAAGAACGGGGAGTACTTGTGGCACCTTAGAGACTAGCAAATTTATTTAGGCATAAGCTTTTGTGAGCTAAAACCCACGTCATCAGATGCATGCCAAGAGTGACCAGTGTGTCTGACCAGGTTAAAAAAACAAGGCGGGTGAGAATGTCTTTTATTGGACTAGGTTCTGTTGGTGAAAGAGACACGCTTTTGAGCTACACAAACTCTTCTTCAGGTCTGGGCAAGGTACTTAGAGTGTCACAGCTAAATACAAGATGAAACAGATTGTTTAAGTAGTTAACAGGCATTCTAAGAGATCATTCAAGGTGAAGTGGCCCGTAAACATCTCTGCAGTCATAGGACAAAAAAGGGGGCTTAGGCGGTTACAAATCATTGTAAATCTGTAACCCACTGATGCCCGCTTTTCCATCCTATGACTGCAGAGGTGTTAACGGGCCACTTCACCTTTTAAAATATGTTAACTACTTCTTTTTAGAGTATGTGGGATGTGCCTCCTCTGGCACATGACCAGGATTCATCACCGAATTTGGTCTGCTGGTTGGATCATTAGCTGCCAGACCCAGGCCGGGTACTGACTTGGAGCACAACATGAATGCTGATCCATGCTCTCCTGTTAATTACTTATGCTAAACAAACTGTTCCACCTTGTATTTAGTTGTGACACGCTGAGTACCTTTTTCAATAAGAGCTCTGTGTAGCTTGAAAGCTTGTCTCTCTCATCAACAGAAATTGGTCCAGTAAAAGATATTACCTCAACCATCTAGTCTCACTAATATCCTGGGACCAACATGGCTACAACAACAATGCAAACAGGTTAAGAAAGACAGCCTCTTCAGCGCAGCCTAGTGGGTATATATTCCAATCACACAGTACATCAGAGGAAAATCTAATGTAGCAATGATTGCTTTGCCCAAGATGAACCAAAGTATCCACAAATAGCTATGGTTACATACTTCTTCCAAATACAATGTCTAATAAAGATTTTATGGAAGCATGAACTAAAGGCTCAAATCTTTCTCTTCAAGGACTCGTTGATGCTTTTTCTGTATTCTGTTCAGGAAGGACTGTGGTTTTCGTGTCAGACTAAGACATCCGTTTATAGACTGTCTTCCAAAGACTTAATTTCACACCATATGTTGACTGAATAGTGTAGGCGGGGGCTTTTCTATGTTGGAGGGATTGTTGTGGTCTGGCCACAACAGGATGCATGTTCTGGCATTGTCTTGTGGTTCACAATTCCCAGCAAAACTTATGTAGTGTGATATTAGGTATGTTGGATGTCATGCTGGTTCTTTCTGGGGAGGTAACTTCCTTCAGGTCTCATCAAGAGCCAAAATATTAACTTAGGGTAGGTCTATACTTACCTGCCGGGTCGACGCATAGCGTTCGACTTCTCGGAGTTCGAACTATCGTGTCTAATCTAGACGCGATAGTTTGAACTCCGAACGTGCTCCCGTAGACTCCGGAACTCCACCACTGCGAACGGCGGTGGCGGAGTCGACGGGGGAGCCGCGTACTTCGATCCCACGGCATCTGGACAGGTAAGAAGTTCGAACTAAGGTAGCTATTCGCGTAGCTGAAGTCGCGTACCTTAGTTCGACCCCCCCCACCCTAGTGTAGACCAGGCCTTAGTCTTTTATCGCCGGGACAAACCTTAGTGCAGGAAAACCAGCCTCTTCTGAAAATAGCCATGCAGCTGTGCAATGTAGAAAATGTGACTTCTAGGCACTTAAGGGAACATTTTTAGTTAGCTCTAAAGCAGAAGAAATGGGTTTCACATTAAGCGAGGCAGCACCATTAGATTTCCAAAGGGGTTTCCTGTTTGTATGTAAGAACTGAGTCTCTATTTTTGCTTCTCTTTGCTCTGAAAATAGCCTTTTCCTGTTGGTGTTTAAATTTGCCGGTAAGTCTGTGTTGCTAAAATACGAAACGGCAATATATGCTGAACCTGATGACTTCCACCTTTGATCAGTTACATTATTCATTTAAGTATCAGAGGGGTAGCCGTGTTAGTCTGGATCTGTAAAAGCAGCAAAGAATCCTGTGGCACCTTATAGACTAACAGACGTTGTGCAGCATGAGCTTTCGTGGGTGAATACCCACTTGCATCCGACAAAGTGGGTCTTGCATCCGAAGAAGTGGGTATTCACCCACGAAAGCTCATACTGCAAAACGTCTGTTAGTCTATAAGGTGCCACAGGATTCTTTGCTGCTTTTGTTATTCATTTAGCGGTAAACTTGGTTGCTGACTTGCAGAAAATTGTCCGCTTAGGAGCATCCCACATGAGGCCCTCACTGTATTTCAGCCTAGCAAAGTTTACAGGCTGCTTATTAAAAAGGACTAGTGTAGGGCCATATGTTCTAATTGCATGTATAAGTAGGGGCGTTGCCAGCAGATCAAGGGACGTGATCATTCCTCTCTATTTGGCATTGGTGAGGCCTCATCTGGAGAACTCTGTCCAGTTTTGGGCCCCAAGCTACAAGAAGGATGTGGTAAAATTGGAAAGAGTACAGCGGAGGGCAACAAAAATGATTAGGGGGCTGGAGCACATGACTTATGAGGAGAGGCTGAGGGAACTGGGATTGTTTAGTCTGCAGAAGAGAAAAATGGGGGAGGATTTGATAGCTGCTTTCAACTACCTGAAGGGGGGTTCCAAAGAGGATGGATCTAGACTGTTCTCAGTGGTAGCAGATGACAGTACAAGGAGTAATGGTCTCAAGTTGCAGTGCGGGAAGTTGGATATTAGGAAAAACTTTTTCACTAGGAGGGTGGTGAAGCACTGGAATGGGTTACCTAGGGAGGTGGTGGAATCTCCTTCCTTAGAGGTTTTTAAGGTCAGCCTTGACAAAGCCCTGGCTGGGATGATTTAATTGGGGATTGGTCCTGCTTTGAGCAGGGAGTTGGACTAGATGACCTCCTGAGGTTCCTTCCAACCCTGAGATTCTATGCCTGACCTCAGAGTATTGATCTTCTGCAGTTGTGTCATTAGTAGCTGACCAGCAAATGTTTTGCTTATGGAAACAAAATGGCTTGACTTTAATAAAGACCATATCATTAACTACATTGAATGTTATTCTGGAGTAGCAGTTGAATGCTAATGACTTTCTGTGAATGAGGTATCTGTATAATAAAATTCCAGGATTGTCGTTCTGTCTGTGTGTCACTTTGAAGCTTGGAAAGTCTGAGTCAGTGTGAGGTGATGGAAACAGGTATAAGTATGGTTTAGAGCTTTTTTTGTTAAAAATATCACTAGGTTCAGTCATCACTGGGATTTGCTGTCTGGTACTCTCTAGTTTTTTAAGTTCCCAGCCATTGCCGGCTTTTTTAGACATGTGGCTTTGTCATTGACACCCATGCGATTGCATAGGCTTTCAGGTACTAGTACATTTTGTAATGGCTAGTAAATTCTCAAGTCTCTCATCCTTGCTCTAAAGATTCCTTTCACAACAGTAATACCTTTGTTAATTTTATTTGTTAATAGTCTGTTAATTTTGTTGCAATTAACATGACATGAAATTACACTTTATTCAGCCATCTACCTATCATCCCTTTCCAAGGTGTCTTGTAACTGTCCAGAAACATGTTATATGCAGTGTTGTTGTAGCAGTGTGGGTCCCAGGATATTAGAGAGACAACGTGGATCACGTAATATTTTTTAATGGATCAGCTTCTGTTAGTCAGAGAGAGGAGCTTTCCACTTTGTATGTGAGCTTATGTGTTGAATACACTTGAGATGCTGAGGGGTTCCTACGGTCAATTGGCAAAGGGTTCATTGTAATGTTACAGCAGCTCCTATCAGACCTGAAAGCTCATTACACCCAAAGCATTACTGTCATGGCATTTATCTATAAAGAATGTTGTGTAAGATATCATATGAAAACAATTATATTAATGACCAATGTATTAAAAGTGAAATGTGTGTCTGGATACTTCCTGATATTATGCTTTAAGCTAAGTCTGTAACCAAAGAAAAAACGTGTTTTCTTCCAGACAGGAGGGGAAGATAGTTATCTCCCCCTGTCTCTGATGTAAATTAAGCAGGTTTAGCCCAAGACAATGGGGATTATATTTGCATACTGAGTCAATAGGAAAAGCAAATTAACTGAAGATCAACATAAACAGCATGTCAGCATGGCGTCTACACCCCAAAGAACAAACAGCGGGGGAGAGAGACTTTGTCAGGAGGTATGCTTCGAAGGATACATTTCAAAGGTGAACTGGCCTATAAGAAGAGTGGGAAAAGACATGATGTTTATCCATTTGCTGAGGAAACCTCTTGTAGGGTGTAGGTGACTTGAAAATCTGGCTCCTGGTATAACTGAATACTAGCAAGCTCTCCAGGAAAAGTTTTAGGTGAGAGACTGTTTTAGATAAGCTTAACTTGCTAAAGTTAAGTTCTATTCTTGTAGAAGCATGTTCTATTTTTTGTTTTATTTGTAACCATGTCTGTTTCTATTAGCTTTGCTTAATATCACTTAATTCTCTGTTCTTTGTCAATAAACTTATTCTTGGTTTTACTTGTAAATTCTTCTCAGCATTGTAATACTAAAGGGTGAATTCTCAGGTGAGCTACTTGGTAATTTCTGTGAGCATCCAGTGACGGGCTGGAGGAGATTGTTTGATCGGCTAACAGACAGGGAGGTGTCACCTAGTTTAGTTCCAATAAGTCTCTTTTGCTCAGGCAGTGGGGTAACAAGTCCACCCATAGTTCTGGGCTCCCTGAGAAACTGTACAATACCAGAAGTGGGTATTCACCCACGAAAGCTCATGCTGCAGAACGTCTGTTAGTCTATAAGGTGCCACAGGATTCTTTGTTGCTTTTACAGATCCAGACTAACACGGCTACCCCTCTGATACTGTACAATACCAGTGACGCAGCCTGGTCTTGACTGTTTTGTCTCTCCATTATGTGTATGTTTGATAATACGAACTATGGTTTAAGGGCTTAAATACACTCTAGATCTCATTTTCAGATCAAATCCTGCTCCCTTTTTAAACCTTTGTTTAATGAACTGTTGCTTATTGCTTGGATACAAGCAATCAATGGACCATAATTAAGTCACCTGAATGTTATAACTTTCAGGGTCTGATCCAAAGTTCATGGAAACAATGAAAGGCTTTCCACTGTCTTCCATGAGATTTGGATCAGGCCCTTTAAAGAACACACGTTACATTTCATATAGTAGCGAAGTTGTTCTCTGACACTGGTCAGCCCTTAAAGGAGGAGAGGAAATTCTCTGCCCACATCGGTCTGTCTATGGAAACAGCACGTTAGCTATAGCTGTGATTATAGATGATGTTTACTCTGAATTGCTCTTGATAATTAAGGTTACAGCACAAAAAGATTTAAAAAATACCCCAAGAAACAACTTGCTCATAAAATCTATTGAGTGGGTTTATGCTTGCAGTGGAATATGAGTAGATCTGGTCTTCGCTTCTGCCCAGAACTGTAGCTGGTGAAATTTGGAAGATGAAGAGGGAATAGGCAGCTAGGCTGGAAAAGAAATTGAAATATCCCATCTAGACAAGACAGTTTCATGGCATTAATCAAAATTTTCGCAGTGGGACTGAAGAGAAAAGAGCAGATTTTAGAAATGTTACAGAGGAAGAAGGAACAAATTTTGTAAGAGCCTGGATGCGGGGAGAGAAGGTAAACAAGGGAGTCAGGGTTTGGAGCTTGAGAGATGGGGAGGATGGAAAAGTTGTTAGCGGTGATGGAGAAAGTCAGGTGAGCAACAAATGTGTATATTTAAAATAAATACATGCTCTCTACTCAGTGTGTAGGTTGAGAAAAGCCTGAAATAATGAAGTCTCACATGTTGTAAATGTTCTGCTATCCTGGACTGCGATTTCACATGCATGCTGCCTACCAAATTCCTTTCCTGCTTCCTCTCCCCTTTTTAAAATGCTTTTTGCTCTGGCTTCTGCTCCTGATTTCATGGATTTAAACTTGTTTACCATGTTCTCAGTACTTCCCATTACTTCCTTTTTGTCCTTAGCCAGCCCACACACTATTGCCCACTGCTTCAAAGCCTCAAGGTTCATAGCCTCAGTTCCATTTCCAGTCGGAGGCTGCATGGTGACATGTAGGCTTCCTATACTGAGCTGTGGAAGGGGATGCTCTACATAGGCAGAGCTGAGTGGTGGAGCGACAATGCCAGAGTGGGGCATCCACTTCCACACAGACTGAAAAATCATAAAATTGAATTTGTTTTTATTCACAATAGTTTGGGTGAAAGCTCTTTCTCAAAGTGTCTGCTGTATAGTTTGTGTTTATTTGACATTGGCTCTTGATTGAGTGACAGTTGGTTTTGCTTATATAGATGATTCTGGTTATTTGGGAGTCTGGTATAATGGATTGAGAATGGGACCGAGCTCCCTTGGTCTTGCTACCGACTCGCTCTGTGTCTTGGGAACTTAACCTTGCTGTGCCTCGGGTTTTCAGTGGATAATAGTGACGTGCTTCACAGAGGTACTGGGCGGGTTAATGAATTGTTCACTAGCAAATGTAGGGATAGAAACAGTGACACTTCCCTACCACTGTCAGGTAACGTTGTGCTGCCTGTGTTGTTTAACAGGCTGTGAAGTCAGCAGTACAGACCATCACTGTGGGAGGAGTGAGTACATCTCAATTTAAGACCATAATTCCCTTGGCAACGGCCCCCAATGTTCAGCAAATTCAGGTACCTGGAAGCAAATTCCACTATGTCAGACTTGTTACGGCCACAACAGCCAACAGTTCAACCCAGTCAGCCAGTCAGAATCCTAGTACCAACACACAACCTCTTCAGCAAGGTCAGTGGTGTCCATTCATACCCTATTTTATTTGTCTAATTTAGGTTTATTAAGCACTAACAAATATCTCCCCCCACCACCACCACCACACACAAAGGGTAAATAAACTGGCAAATGATATAAATCTGTGGCCCTGGCCAGCTGTGCTAGTTTTGTACCAGGCCCCTGGCTTTGAAAGGCTCTGTATTACCAACTCCAGGATGCATTTGGAAATGCTCTGATGTTCAACTCCTCATTCCCTAGAGACTGGCTCCTGGGGTGCCTGATATGCTGTTGTTCCCAGGGAAGAATGTCAGCCACTCATCTGCTTGTTGGGTGATTGTTGCAAGTCTGATACCCTGTCCCTACCTCGGTATGCCCAAATGTGAAATCTGGGCAGTGCCATATAGGCCTCACTGGGATGTTGTGAGGATTAATTAATGTTTGCCCAGCCTGTTGAGATCCTTTGATAGACAGTGATTTAGAACTGCAAAGTACCCCTTGTTTTTACCATGCATTTTCTGGTGATGGTGATGGAATGGACAGTAGCAACCAGAAGATTTCACACCTGTTCTCCTCTTTGCATATTTACATACCACTCCCATTAATGCCAAGAGGAGCTCTGCACATAGACTGATGAGAAGTGTTGGTCTTAAATGTATGCAGTTTGCTAGGTGTCAGTACTGAATATTTAGTAAATATGTTATGTTGGCATAAATTAAAGGGCAAGGGGAATACGTTGGTGAGCAAAATTAGGGGAGAAAAGGCTGCCTAGAGAGTCTTGTTTAAGGGGAAAATGTAAGATCCAATTTGACCATAAATGTAGGTTTTCTGAAAACAAACTTCGACCAAACTTTTAAGACAATTGTTTTGAACAGTTGCCAGACATTTATTTTGAACTGTTCCCATGTATTGTATAAATTCCAATAGAAAATAAAACCCTGTAATGTTTTAGTGCAGACATTGCAGCCTAGTGCTAATACTATGGTAAACTGAAAGTGAAATAGATTAGAGTGAAACTGTTAGTTTTTGCATTTCTTTCTTTCCACTTGGACAACCAGCATAAATAGTGAAGAGTTAATCCAGTTTTAAAAATCTTTTGTTCCTTACAGTAACACTGGTTTTAAAAAAAAGTTAGGTTTTTTGATCTACCAGTATTCTCCCCAGGGCCTGATCCTGAAAACACACACTTCTCTTTATGCGCTTGAGTAACCATCATTCGTTGGTGCTTCTCATGTGTGTCAGTGCTTGACTGGGGCCTAAGTGAGAGAGATCTAGAGAATCAGCTGGCAATTGCTTGCAGAACTATGTTTCCTGCAAATAACAGGGTTTAGCTCTGTTTTCAAAGAGCTACTGGAAAAAAAACTAATAAAATAATCACTTTATAAATTAAGTCCACTCTCAGTGCACAAGTTAAAATGTAAAAACAAATAGAACAACAGTAAATAAACTAAAATAAACAGGATGGAACCCAAATAAAATGTTACAAGCATAACCAAAATACATTTTAAAAAGGCAATAAACCCCACCATCTTACACACAAAAATAACTATTTATTCTATGTATGTGAAAGTGATAAGTTGCTTCAGGATTACATTCTAGAAACTCTTTATAAATGTGCACATATAGTGTGACATCGGATATTGTTTCTTTTAACCAGCTAAGCCAGTGGTGGTGAACGCAACTCCAGTGCGGATGTCTGTCCCAATAGTACCAGCTCAGACTGTCAAACAGGTGAGTTCAACATGAAATCCATATTGTAGTCTCACTTCAGCTGGCAAACAGATGTCAAAATTCTGACTCTGGAGGTAAAATAAGATGATTTACATTGTTCTACATGGATTCTTGTCTTCAGAATGACTTTTTAAAAAAATGTAGTTTTCTGCAGCGGATAAAAAATGATATGTTGACAATGTCATAAAGATTTCTCCTCTTTCCAGGTGGTGCCCAAACCAATCAACCCAACTTCACAGATAGTTACTACTAGCCAGCCACAACAGAGACTTATTATGCCAGCTACTCCACTGCCACAGATACAGCCAAACCTCACTAACCTCCCGCCGGGCACTGTGCTGGCGCCAGCACCTGGCACAGGAAATGTAGGCTATGCAGTTCTTCCAGCTCAATACGTCACTCAGGTATGGTGTTAGCACAGGGCAAAATGATGAAATGGTTTTGGTCGCTTCCTTCAATTTAGGGCTTTGGCTTGTCCTTTGCCAAAATGTGGTCCAGAATCAGAATGAAAAGGAATGGGAATTAAATCCATGATTTAAGATTGAAAAGGTCCAGCAACATTGTAGACGGTCCGGTGTGGGGCTCGGCCCTCTCAGGTGCGGCTGGGAGCCAGGCCGCCTCACTATGCGGGGCTAAGTAAGCAGCTCAGTGTCCAGAGTCCGAGCCCTAGGTCAGGGCGGGGCAACAAACAACAGTTCACAGGTTCAGACCCTCGGGCAGGGGCTGAGCAAAATAAACAGTACTTCAAGCCCAAGCCAGGGCGAGGCAACAGATAGCAGTTCTGGGCTCAGACCCTCAGGCAGGGCTGAGCAAAACAAACAGTAATTGAAGCCCAAGCCCTCAGTCAGGGCTGGCAACAAATAGCAGTTCAGGGGCTCAGGTCCTCAGGCAGGGGCTGAGCAACACTGGTAAGTCCAGGCTTCTATGCCTGAGTGTGGGTGTGAGGGGGAGACTGCCACCCGTGAGTGGGAGTGGCAGGGGGGACACAGGCCCACCCACTCCACTGTGTCCCAGCCCGGGGCCCTAACAGCGGCAGTTAGTCTGCTGCTGTGTCGGTGGGGTCCTGACCGCAACACACCGACATTGGCTCACAGTCTGCTGTAGCCAGACTGGGGTCGGCTACCCCCGGGCTACTTCCCAGCTCCCCCTCCATGGGTACCTGCTCATCTCTGGTGTCCAGCGCTGGGTCCCACACCATGGGCTCCTCGTGGGGCTGAGCGCTGGGTAGGTCGGGCTGCTCCTCAGGACGCGGGGCGAGGGGACGCTCAGGCAGCTCCTCAGGGTACCGGGCTCGGGGAAGGCTCGGCCAGTCCTCCTCAGGGTACCGGGCTCGGGGAAGGCTCGGCCTAACCGGAGCTCGGGCAGCAGCGTCTGTCCTCTCTGGCAGCCAGGCAGCAACTGAGCGCTGGGGCCGGGCCTTTATACTTCCTGTCGCGCCCCTTGACTTCCGGGGGGCGGGGACAGGCGGCGGTGGCTCCGCCCACTGCGGCGGCTGTTCTGGCTCAGCCCTCTCAGGTGCGGCTGGGAGCCAGGCCGCCTCACTACAAACATGTACAGGCATTTTTGTTGGCATGCTGCATATAATTGGTAGAGACCTTACAATTCTTTCTGCAGCGGCCTGCCTTATGTAGGTAAAAATATCTGGAACAACACAGTACACGAATGGCAGGAGGGAAATGACACAGCAAGATCTTTGTCCTTGGTACAAAGAAGCAATGGAAGAAAGACAATAGGCCAGATTTTCTGAAGTGTCCAGCACTCACGGTGGGTGCCAGATTTTTTAAAAAGAACTCCTCCTATTTTTTGGCATCTGAATGAAGTGGCCAGATTTTCAGAAGTACTCAGCACCCAAATAGCTCATATTGTTCTCAGAGGGAACTGCTGGCAGCCAAGCACTTGAGGAAATGTGGCCACTTCATCTAGATGCCTAAAAGGGAGCTGTTACAGGCGGAGCTCTCTTGAAAACCTGGCCCAGTGCAGAAAAATAAATGTACACTGAGAAAGCAATGAGTAAAAAAATACAAAGCCGAGCCACCTGCAGGGGATTCTGATAAGCGATGCATGAGGAATGCTCCTGTAGTATGTGCTTCCTAGGAGAAGGTCCTGGGTGCCTAGGTCTTGCTGCTCAGATTTCTTGCACCTAACTCATCATGGCATGAAACAAGGTGTGCAGGTAAACCACAGTCAAAGGGAGTGCAAATCAGCCTTGGGTTCTTATTTTTGTTAAAGTAAATTCTGAATGGAGGTTGCTTCAGTGATTTGTGTGACTTTGCTCGGATTCATCCCTGGTAGCACAGGTGCAGTGATCAGGCACCAAGATCCACTCTGTAAAGAAAGAAAAGGGATGTGATTAAAGGGGTGAGAACCGTTTGTAACGCCAAGCTTTCACCTGGTGGGTGCAGGCACTCCTGTAGATAGCTGATATACAAACTATTGGTAAAGCATTTTAGCATCCGTCTGACTAAAAGTTATTACATAATGTAAGTAGCTTAAAAATAATGCAATCCAAAGATTCTAAGATAAAATGGATAAAAACATAATGTAAAATAGACCAGGACATTTCTGCTGAATATAGAGTAACCCTTAGACTGCTTAGGTCTTGTGAGTTTGTGAAACCTTCAAACCATTCACAAACGTGTTTTAGGAGAGTACATGATGCATACAGCAGTTTCAGAAATGCTTACTAGAAACTGTGTACTACAAAGCCTGTTGTATAAAATTATAGAAGCTACAGAATATACATTTATACTTTGTGTTTTGTTAGCTACAGCAGTCATCATACGTATCTATAGCAAGCAACACTGGTTTTACTGGGACATCTAATATCCAGACCCAAGCAAGGCTACCGTTCAATGGGTGAGTATTTTGAAAATACTTTTAAAAGCTTGCCACAATATCTCCCCAAAGGATGGTAAGGTGATGTATTTAATTAGGACAGACTATCTGTCTTTGAAGAGGTTTTTAGGAAAAATTAGCACGGTGGGGTGGGAAGGCTGCAATCTGTGCTATGCTGTTCTTGTTCTGTGGCTAAATAAAGAACATCTGTTTCTCTGGCTGTCAATCCAGTGCCTTTTACCATCACTAAACTCGGTCAAAGTCAAATCTTGTATTTTTTTCCCCAATCCCATAGAGGGAGTTTGAACAGAGAGCTGGCCCGTGTTTGTTTATTATATGTATTGGCAGTAGCACATAGGAGCCCTGGTCATGGACTTTCCCTTGAAGTTGATTGGAGCAGCTGGGTGCTTGCACTTGTGAAAACCCAGCCATTTATGTATGATTTGACATACCCAATCCTTTTTTTTTTTTTAATCTTGGCTTAGTTCCAAGGTAACACATTGAAAGTGGAAACTTTTCAAATTGATATGCCTCCCCCTCCTCCCACGCAGGCTTAGAAATTCTACCCTGTTCTGCTGAGCCTGCCTTTTTCTGGAAGTCTTACATTGAAAAGTGTTTGCTGTGATTTAAAAAATACAAACCAAACCAAAAAAAAATTGTCTGAGCTAATCCTGAACCCCTGCCTGACACCCCCCAATAAATGGCTTTGTTTTCAGCTTCTGGGAGTATGTAAGGATCAGAGGGTTACCACATATGGTCAGAATATAGCTGGCCAGATATAGTCACTGAAAAATCCTAGCTTTCAGTGGTTGTTAAGGCTGATCTCTGACACAGAATGCTCTTTATGTTAAACTAAATGGCTAGGTTCATATGCTGCTTGCCCCTTGCTCAGGTCTCTGTCTTCTTGCCTAGGACTGTCACTTTGTCATTTCATTATCATTTTTAATTCACACATAAGTCGGATGAAGGGAGAGGCATAGTCTGAATTTATGTCTTCTTTATGGTACTGGATTTGGTTAGATTCACAACAGCATCACAAACCCCTGCTCCAGATGTAGATACAGTCCCCATGGAGAGTGGTCTTCATTCAGGGTAATGGCTGCAGCACGCTCAGTTGCACTTTCCTTTCATGTGGACCCCTCCTAGCCTTGTCTCCTTTCTTTCTCTTCTTTAAGCATAGCGTGCAGCCAGGGTCATGGCAATCGCCTACCTCTTCCTTGATTTTTTTACCTACTAATTGTATTTTGTAATCAGTGTCGTAGACATTTTAAAGCTCACATTGTAGGAGAAAAATCTAATTTGGCTTATGGAATTTCAGTGGATCAACATTCTGAACTTAAAAAAGAGAGAAACCAATAATGAAATGGTTCTTTTCCAGAATTATGCCATCCGAACCTGCAAACCGCCCCAGGAAGCCGTGCAATTGTACAAAATCGCTGTGTTTGAAATTGTAAGTGTATTTGGTTTTAAGTATTTTCTCTTTAACAAATATTTTAGTATATTGCCAAAATTAAATAGAAATATTAAAGTAACTCTAAAGGGTGATTTCTGTATATAAAAAAGATTCCAGTGTAAGGCTCTCAATCCATCCACAAATCATCCTGCCATAAGTGCATATGATACTTAATGAGACGCACTTTAGGCTGTGTCTATCCTAGCAATTTTCTAAGTTTCTGAACCTTGTGATTTCACTGGTGATAGTATCATGGGAACAATGGGGTAGATTGCCCATTGGCATTTCAGCTGGATGACAGAGCTACCAGTGGTCACCTGAACCCTGTCTGCATGAAGGCTCCTCCTGTTGCTACCACCACTGGAGTTGCATCCATTTTTCCATCCGTGGGAGACTAAGTACAATAGTCTGGTAGACAAAGCCTTAAAATGTCATTTAGTGAAAAAAGAAACTTGCCAATGGAACTGTGAGGCTCCTTACATCCTGTGAGATATCTCATAGACTTTAAAGTCAGAAGGGACCATTGTGATCATCTAGTCTGATCTCCTGTATATTGCAGGCCACAGAACCTCACCCACCCACTCCTGTAATAGACTCCTAAACTCTGGCTGAGTTACTGAAGTCCTCAAACCATGGTTCAAAGACTTCAAGTTACAGAGAATTCACCATTTACACTAGCTTAAACCTGCAAGTGACCCATGCTTCATGCCGCAAAGAAAGGTGAAAACCCCCAGGGCCTCTGCCAATTGGACCTGGGGGAAAATTCCTTTCTGACCCCAAATATGGTGATCACTTAGACCCTGAGCATGTGGGCAAGGCCCACCAGCCAGACACCTGACGAAGAATTCTCTGTGGTATCTCAGAGCCCTCCTTGACCAGTGTCCCATCTCCTGCCATTCCACTCCAATGCCTGCATCAGTATCTGGTGTGATTATGTGAGGACGTTCAGTTGGGATGATGCCACACCTTCCCACATAGTACAACGTCAGGAGAAGGTACTGAAATTATTTTGTGGCTCCCTAATGCTTGGATGACGAAGGCGGCATTCAGAGTGGTTGTGCTACTGTTAGGGAAGCTGATATAACAGCCATCTGAGTCCAAGTTAGGAAATCTGTCTGGCACCTGTCAATTTTAGGTTATTTTTAATGTAATGCATGTCATGTTCATAATGTGGGCGTGCACATACTTTTGAGCTTAGAAATTTTTCATCACACTAGAACAGAACTAATCATGTATGTTTAGTTTTCCTTCAGACATCTCACAGCCTGCGTGATTGTTATTTATAGAGAGCCAAGTGTGTGCCAGACATGAGGTTTCCTCCTAGATATCAGCTTTCTGATTCCCAAATGTTCTGTGAAATCTAAAGGGGAGAAAAGATGCTGATGCTGATATATTTTGTATTTACATAACACTGTACAGAAATTAACTCAGGCCTTGTCCACCACGCGATTTGCTCCAGGTACAGCCATCTGTGCCCAGACACCGGTGCAGTGCGGTGTAATCCGCTAATGTAAACTGCCATTTGCTCCAGGGGAACTTTCCCCTGCTTGCACATGGGGTAGTCCTCACAATACACCTGTGAAGCAGGTTAGGCACCTAATTCCCACAGGTTTCAATGTATTTATCAGTGAATTTCAAATACACCTCTACCCCAATATAACGCAACCCGATATAACACGAATTCGGATATAACGCGGTAAAGCAGCGCTCTGGGGGTGGGGGGGGGAGAACTGCGCGATCCGGTGGATCAAAGCAAGTTCGATATAACGCGGTTTCACCTATAAAGCGGTAAGATTTTTTGGCTCCCGAGGACAGCGTTATATCAGGGTAAAGGTGTACCTTTGAAAATCTGACCCTTACTCTCTCTGTGTCTCAGATTCCCATTTTAAAGACCGGAGGGGGGCTATAGCACCTTCCCTACCTCACAGGGGTGCTGTAAAGTTTGTGAGGTGCTGAGACACTATGGTAACGGAGTTCACAGAAGTACCTAAGATATACAGCTATCCAATCAGCTCCTCCCTTAAGCACCTTTGTGATTTCTTCTTCCCACCGCAGTGCATAGGAAGAATCCCTGATAAAATCCATACAGCCCTATTCCTTCAAATCCCTTCTTTAGACTCACCTCTGCTGCAAAGCCTGCAATACCCTGGCAATTGCTCATGACTGGTCAGATGATGAGCTGTGCCTTCCCCTCTTCCTTCCTTTTCCTACTCCCTGACGCCATTCCTGCCATTCCTCACCCTACCCCAATAAAAAAATTAACAAGCACAAAACCAGCAAAACTTGCCACTACCAAAGTGGTGCCGATCCTGGGCCACATTACTTGTAGATTATACCCCTGTCACTTACCTTACTTTGGGGTCTTATGCTGTATCCCTCCAGCCAGAAATTCTCTCATTCATGTCTATACAGTGGGGGTCCCAATCCCAACTGGGGCTTTTAGGAGTTACTATCATAGAAATGTTTACTGTGGCGACTGCCACAGCTAGTGTGATGCCTGCATACCATGTTTGTAAATCCCTTCTGGGTCTCCTGTTTCAGGTATTGTGATTGTTTTGCAAATGGTGAATTTTGCAATAACTGCAACTGTACCAATTGTTATAACAACCTGGACCATGAAAATGATAGGCAAAAAGCAATAAAGGTAAGGGGTGTTTTGTTTCTCTCCTTTAAAGTTCGCAAACCAGAAAAGCCTGTCACAATGTATCTATTTCAACATACTCAACCCTGCTATTGACACTGGACAGTTTGCTTCTTGTTTTACATCTCTAGCTGGGATGAAAGTAGCCACCTTTTCCTGTTGGGTTGGGAGGAGAATGTGATTTACTTACTCCAGCACAATCTTGGGTTTGTCCTTAATGCACTGGTCCTCTAGATCTTGCTCCCTGCATGAACTGTGACACACCTTTTGGATCTGCATTGATAGGCCTGCCTTGATAGAAACCCTGAAGCCTTCAAGCCCAAAATAGGGAAAGGAAAGGAAGGGGAATCAGACCGGCGGCACAGCAAAGGCTGCAACTGCAAACGATCAGGATGTCTCAAAAACTATTGTGAATGCTATGAGGTAAGATGGGTTTCTTGTCTTGAAGAAATACATTGGCTTTTTCTCCTTTCTAAATGTCACTCTTGCCCATTGCACTGTCCGTAATTAAAACTTGTAACTATGTATAATTTCTCCAGTGCATACTAAGTTTATGAGCCAGCAATGGAGAATAAAATAATATTTTAGGCCAATCACCCTTTCTTTTGTTCTTTTTAGGCAAAAATCATGTGTTCCTCAATATGTAAATGCATTGGCTGTAAAAACTTTGAAGAAAGCCCAGAACGAAAGACTCTGATGCACTTAGCAGATGCAGCAGAAGTAAGAGTCCAGCAACAGACAGCTGCAAAGACAAAGTTATCGTCACAAATCTCAGACCTGTTAACGAGGCCAGCCCCAGTACTGACTAGTGGAGGGGGGAAGTAAGTTAACACGTTCCATCCTCTGGACTTGGCTTTAACACTGTTTTCATGATTCAGATATCTTGCTGCTCTGCTGGGGTGGATTTTAGCAAGCTAAGATTACTTCAGTCATTGACATTTGTATTCATGTTGTAGGTTTTGGTGGCTTTTATTTAATATTTGTATTACCATAGAACTCAAGAGCCTTCAATCAGACTCGGGGCCCTTTTGAGCTACGTGCTGTACAAATGCATATTACTCTCTGTCCCAAGTAATAGTGAAACCTTTCTGGACTATATAAGCCGCCTAAATTTGCAGTTGAGCTAATTTCATCCCCTGAATTCCTCTAAGTGCTGTTGGTTGAAAAGATGTATAGTCAGGGGCGGCTCTACAAATTTGGCCGCCCAAAATCATGCCGGCGCCGAGCCGCCGCAGGCAGAGGAGCGAACGGGGCATGACATGACTGGGAGAGGGTCGCTCCGCTCTGCACGCTCTGGACCGCCGCGCGGCTGCGGGGGGCGGGGTCGGTCCGGGGGTTGAGCGAGCTGCGAGCATCATGCCGGGCCAGAGAGAGCGAGCCGGAGCGACGCACCGCCGTCCGTCCGTCTCGCGGCGGCGCTGGTCGGTGGGTCCGTCCGGGCTCCGACCTCGACCAGGCAGCAGCATGCAGGCGGCACCCACCAGCCCCCCGCCCCCCTGCCCCCTGCGCGGCCCCGGCCCCGGTGCTGAGCTAGCTCCCGTGTATAGTGTATGGCTGCTGCCTAAACTATTAAAATACATCCCTGACAGAGAAGAGAATTTATATAACAAGTTTGTCAGTCAAGATATACTGGATCATTATGACATTGAAATGAGTGCAAGTAACATGAAATTTACAAAAAACAATTGCAAGATAGTGTATACATATATCTGTGGTATAGAAAAACTGTTTTGTGTTACATTGTAGCATTTGAGAAATACTAATGAAAAACTTGTACCAAAATGTATACAGAGAAGGAGACGGAGTTAAATTTACACGTGTACACTCAAATTTGCCACTCCTCTGTGTGTCTAACCATGTAACTTTAACATTCTCTTAATGCAGTTTTTAGCATCAATACAGGTGAAATCCTAATGTTAAATCAGTTAATTCACAGTTTTCCTACAGCAAAAAATTATATGGAAAATTATGCATTCTCTATCTGTCTTCATGGCATTCTGCAGTCTGTCTCAAAATGTACAGAGATGGAAGCAGCCACAAAACTGTCAGCGTTGCCTCTGAGGAGTGATCTTCCTGCTTAGCTGTAGGGCTTGTTCAGTATTTTCAGTTTGGGGCAACCTCAGATGTACCCCAGAAACTGTGGAGCAGATTCATCCTGGTCAGATCAGCCCTGATTGAAAACTTTGAATGTGCTCTATCTCCGTTTGAAAGGGCATAGTCCTAAAGTTAATTAATTGGATTCATGGACTGTAGTACAGGGAAAATGGAGAGGTAAGCAACATTTTTCTTGTTTGACGACGTGTCCAAGTATATATTGGTATTGCTATAGGGACTGTCTAGAGGGCTTCCTTCAGCTTCTGACTTCTCAGTGCTTCAGAGAGAGTTTTGTAGCTAGTGCATGTGGTGTAGCTTACTGATGATAACAGTTAAGTTTTATTTCCATTTCAGATTGCCATTTACCTTTGTAACCAAGGAGGTGGCTGACGCGACTTGTGATTGCCTGCTTGTGCAGGCCGAGCAGGCCGAAAAGATGGGCAAGTCAAAAGCAGCAGCGGAGCGCATGATCCTGGAGGAATTTGGACGTTGTTTGATGAGAGTCATTAACTCAGCAGGAAAATCCAAAAGTGACCCCTGTGCCATGAACTGCTGACTCTTGCATAGGAGCCATGGTAAATTGGACTGAACATGACACTTAAGGCACAGGGACACTTTGGTTCACAGCAGAGGATTTAATACTATTTTATTGTTAATTTGGTGCTTGTTTTAAATTGACTTGCATAATGTTGAAACAAGAAAATCTTTTATAATTAGGAGTAGAGTCTTTTAAATTTTAGCTAAATTCTCTTCTACTTATGACGATGCCTAAAGGTGAATTTTTCTTCCTGTTGTACAGCTTTTAACTTTCTTGGGTTTGGCAAGAGTTAGATGTTTTCTTCCTCCCCCTTTCTCTAAGAAAATTGTCCAGAGAGTCTTTATAAATTATTATTATAATATATATTATTTACAGTGTATAGAGTTGCATCACTTTGTTCACATGAAGAATCAGACACTGGAAGAAAATATTTTTGGCGGTAGACCACGAAAACAGTTTATCTGTGGAGGAATTAATTCTGAAAGGACATGTATAGAAATGAGCATCTTCACAATACTGACAATACCAAATTAGATAAAAGAACATCACTGTACAACCCTGGAAGGCAGCGGATCAGTGTTAAAGACCCGATTCACCAAGGTCCTTAAGCACAAATAATGTTAAGCACGTGGGTAGTTGACTTCTTGGGACAACTTACCCGTTTAGCATTGCAGATGTTCTTAAAAACCTTGCTGAATCTGGGCCTCAGGGCACAACTTTTGAAATGGAAAGTATTTACATTTTTCTTTAAATGATGACAGAAATGTCATTACTGGCTTGCTGAATAGTCTAAAATGGAAGTTGAAGGACAGATGATTTGCCATACATTCAGAAAGCATTAAAAGCAATGCTGTAAAAGCAAGTTGTCTATCCAACTTTTATCATTAGATAAACATCAAGCAGGGAGATGCTGTTGTGCATCTAGGGCTCAATCCTGCAAGGTCCTGAGCATTCTCGCTTCTCATTGAAGCCAGAGAGCATTTGCAGCCCTTAGCACCTCATAGGATAGAGCCCTTAAACTGGCAGAAAATGAGATTATTGTTGTGTACATTTACACAGAAACTGAGATTACTGGGTGTGAGGGAACCAACCCTTGTGTTTTCCTGTTAGCACAGTTTTCATGTGAGATGGATTCCAAACTAGCTGCATCTAAGTTAATCAGAGAACTTGTGTGAAGATCAGACTCCCTGTAAAACTGTGGACCTTTTTGATATCACTTTTTTTAATCTTTGGGAATCATTTGGCTTATTTTTTAAAAAGTGTTATTTAGGATTGCAGTTGAGCCATGACATGCAAGTACACTGATATGGATTCAAGATCACCATCAAAAACAGATACACCTGACCTTTTGTTGTGTGGGGAACAGGGAAGGACTCAAATCAGGTCAAATACAGTTGTGCATGGAAGACACTTAAGGATGGGAACTTTTTCTAGTATTTACTACAAACAGTCCCAAATCACATTTTTGGTAGTGTAGCTATAAATTTAATGAAAGGAAATAACCATGTTTAAATTCACAGGCATTTATTTAGTTAGATATCTTAATCCTCTCTGTAATTATCAGAACAAGATTGATACTTTTATTTTCCAAAAGGGATTTTATATTCTTGCCATGTAATGGTGTGTGTATATTCTTTAACATATGTTTGTGTATATGTAGCAAATACACATACACACACCTGTGAAAAGGGAATCCACCATTCATTAAAAAGTATGTTTTTTTTAATAATTAGGATCTGGATTTCTAAAATGTCAGTGCGATAACTTTAAATGTAGATAGTTCAGCCATTCATCTTACTTTTTAGTGACTCAATATAGTATGTCCAGTAAGATTTGTATAAATGTAAATTAGTGTAAGTGGATAAAGTAAGACCTTTTAATCAAGTTATTTTTCAAACAGATTGCAATACACCTTCTTTTGTCTAGAACTAAATCCATGTTAATTTTGTATATATTCTGTGTCCTATTCTAAATTGCACCTTTTGTGATGTGTATTTATATACAGTGTGGAGAAAATGTTTGTGGAACTTTGGATTACAGTTGTAGATGATGTATGATGGCATTGCTTGTAAAGACTGTGAAGGTGCAATCAAATACTCTTAGTTCTACTTGTTTTGAACAAGCTTTCATTGAGCTTGTTTCCAAACACCCACCCCTGCCCACCCCCGCTTAGTATGTACTAAATCATTTTTGTACTTCCTTAGCCATTTGCAGCAAACTGCTGAACAAGATTTACAGTCAAGTTCATCCCGTTATTTTAAACAGATCTGGGGTGGGGTTAAAGGTTCATTTTCTAGTTCTATTTACACCTGAAAGTAGAAAGATTAAATTTATATTTACTAGACCAATTAAAAAAATACACTTTTCTATATTGTAAAAAGTTGGCTAAATCACAAAGAAAAATAAACATTTATACTATTCTGTAACACGATTTTTGAATTCTGTTCCTTTAGAGCTGGCAAGAACATTAACAGTTTTATTAAAGTACCTGATTTATTAATTGGGCCAGGTTGTCACCGAAGTTGCATTTACTAAGGACCCAAATCAGCAAAGCACTTCCTTGTCATTAAATACCGTTGACTTCAATAGGACTGGAGCACATTCTCAAAGCATGTATGTGCTTATATGCTTTTTTGAATAGGGATTGACTTAAGTATGTGCTTAAGTACTTTGAAATGGGGCCAAAATATATCCATGCACAACCAGGTAATTGGGCCCAAAGGGGTATTTTTGTATTTAGTTACCTCTCCTGCATGAGCAAATCCAGGTTCTACCCCTGTGGGGAGTGAACAAATGTAGTCCTTGATCCAACAAACATCCATATGGATGGACCCTCGTGCCCTGTCAAGATCCTATTGAAGTTAGTGGGACTCCATAGAAGTACAAGAGTCTCTCCATGCAAATCTGATTGCAGGATCAAGGGTAAAATGTTCAGGGGCAACTTTGGCCACAGCCTTTGAAAAATTGACCCTAGGCATTTTATTGGTTTAATAAAAAAAAAAAAAAAAAAAAACCTTATTGAGGAGCAGGTAGGTTTCTAAGTATCTCCTGTAAGGGTTACTTCACTGCATAAAAACGGTGAGTTTTAAAGACAAAACTGCTTCCTTCTACAAAATAAAACTTTTATTTTTATTTAAGCTCCCCTGGCTATGTCCTCTTGAGCTATTTTTTTGTATTTATTTATTTAGTGTGAAATCAGTGCTCATGGAAGTGAAGGATTAATCCTCCTGGCTAGAGCTAACGAGGTGCAGTGCTCCAAAGCTGCCGCCCCTTTCTTCTCTCCCTCACTCAACCCTACTGGTGCATCTCAGTCATGGCCTGCAATAAGTAGTAGTAGTACATATCTGCTATTCCATTTCTGAGCAGACAGTCAAACATACTAAATTGGGCAATGAATGCATTCCGGACAGTTGATCACTCCGGATTAGAATGAGGACACTAAACACATTTGGGACCTGATTCCAGAACCAGCTCAAGTGCCGGGGTGGTGGTCTGGGAGAGACTGCAGTGTGCTAGATGCTTTACAAACAATAGAAGATTACAGTCTACAACAACGGGCAGGGAAAAGATGCAGCATATAAATAAATTGCCCTTTCAGAATATTTATTCAATAACTAGCTGCTTTTGCTCCCCCTTTCTTGCCACTTCCCATTTAAGGCTCTGACTTTTATAGCCTTCTTCCAAAAGTCATGATTATATGTCTGGCTGTTGTCTCTCATATCTGCTGATATATGGTCTATATACGAGTATTTGGCCTCCCACTTGGTCATCTTCCATCCATGAGGATTGCAAGGGCCATTCTACCAGTATAACTCTCACATCTCCATTGGACACCCATATCAATTTAGCCCAGCCTTCCGCAACTTGTCTTCAATTGAGGCAACCTGCAGTAGGCCCCTCACAGCCTCATTTCATTTCCTATCATGGAGTGTCCAACCATTTGGCCATCTCAACATTTTAATTTCAGTAGGAGAGAGCATACTGATATATTTTCTTGTGGGTGGCCAAGTCTCTGTCCTGCACATTAGGATGGGTCGAATTAGTTTTATACACCTTTTAACTTTATTGGCATCTTTTTATCACAGAGAACTGGCCTCAGCTCCTGCCATTTGTGCCAAGCAGCTTTGGTATGATGCTGGGCATCATTCAGGAGGGCACCATTGTCAGCAACCATTAATCCTATGCTCAAATAAATGTGTTAGTCTCTAAGGTGCCACAAGTACTCCTGTTCTTTTTGCAGATACAGATTAACACGGCTGCTACTCTGAAACCTGTCATTAATCCTAGGTATTTAAATTCTTGCACATATCTAAGCTCTCTGCCTATAGTATCCTTTATAGTAGGTCCACCTCTCTTAGTTGTCATAGCCTCAGTCTTACACTCTAAGTCCCACCTGCTCAAATATCTGTTGCACTGTTCCAAGTTGGTTTGCAGGGTCTCACAATCTTCCGCACACAGCGTTAAGCGTCAGAATACAGCATATTCCAAGGTGCCTCTCTTCATATAATCTCACTTGTCACATCCAAGACAACCACAAACTATAAAAGGCTTAAGGCTAAACCAGGGGTGTCAGGCTTGGACAGCCAACACGTAAAGCCCATTCAGTAGCTATGCTTGTGTAAACTGATGTGCCTGTCAAATGTACCTCAGGGGGTAGGGCATTCCCCACAAGTGATGTACAACAGCCTGGCCTGACTGTTGTAATGGGGCAAGAGCCGCTAAAGTTAAAGAAGCGAGTGAGTAAGTGGAGTAAGCTGAGATATCCAAGCTGGAATGTGAGAATACCCAGAGAAGAGTAAATGTGGCATATGTACAAAAAGTTAATTGGAAAGTTAAAGCTAAGATGCTAGTGGAAGGTTACAAAATCTACCATTCAGGGAGTTCAACCACCTGAAATGGTGTTGGAGTTATTCTGGATGAAACCATGCAAAGGTATCTGACAGAAGTTACCAGAAGGTCGGAACAACCGATGAGTGTCCATCTGTGTTGGGAAGAGGAAACTATCCATATAGTAAGTGGATATGCACCAATTAGGAGAGGCTCAAAAGGTAAAAGAGGATTTTTTTGAGGCGTTGTTGTGCCTTATTGGAAACATGAGAAATAATAATCAGAGCAGATCTAAATGCACGTGCTGGAACTGTGAAGACTAGATATGAAATTGGAATCAGAAATTCTGAGGGAGAAATAGCCCTCCACCTTGTCTGGCATTGGATGTGGTGATTGCAAACACACACTTTCAGAAGGGGGCTTGCCACCTCATAACTTATGCCAGTGGAGGACACAAATCCTAAATTGATTTCTGCTTAATGAGAAGAAGCAATAGATCACAAATAATCAATTGTAAGGTAACACCTGGCAAGTGCATTGTGAACCAGCACAGACTTTTGAATGCAGAGACCTCAGAAATATCTGAACCCCCAGCACCGGAAAGGCCTCAGTGGTGAAAACTTAGAGGTGGGAATGAAAAAAATCTTTAAACGAGAATATTTTGAATGAGTGGTGAATGAGGAGAACCCAGCAGAGGACCATGTAAGACGAACTGAGGCATAACAGGAGGATGAGGTTGTAGAGTTACTTAGAAAAATGAAAAAGGAGAAAGCACCTGAGCCAGAAGAGGTATGAGTGGATGCACTGGGAAGGGAAGGCATCAAATACTTTACAATTCTGTTCAGTGATATTCTTAAGAGAAAATGCCTGCTGAATGGGGTGAAAGCTTTGTGATGCCCAGTTTGAACTGATGTTGCATGATATGGAAGTAGGAGAGAAGATTATTGAAATACGTCTGCAGGGAAGAGTTGAAATTTGGGTGGTTTTGTTACTTCAAGTCTAGAAAAAAGCACTGAGAGCCATTTCAGTTCTGTTCTGCCACTACTTAATAAACAGAGCGCTAGGAATTAAATACAGTGCTCCACTCAAACACTTCATTAGCAGGGCAAAAATTTGCAACAAAAGACTAACAATGTCCTTGTCATACATAGGAATAATCACTGTCTAGCAGAGTTGCCCTGTGCCTTGAAAAATGGGCTGAATGATTCTATCTGCTCCTGCATGTAGCATGGAAATAACCTGAGAGTAGATGAGGTGCTTTGGCAAACAGATTAATCCTGTTAACATGGTACACACCATGGCCCTGCTTAGCAAACTAAGTGACTAAACAGCAGTTAAATGGGGGCATTACTGTTTTATATAAAGCATCATATGCCAGGGCAGCTTCACCGCAACAAACTAACTGAATGAGGAGCCATGGAAGTCCATGCAACCACTCTGCCTCTTGGCATGAAATCAGAGCCAATACTGGTATTCTTCACTTTGTAAAAACGACTGTAGAATAAATAGGCTGCTTTGTGAACTGTACTGTTGGATAAATCAATCTGATGCGATAGTAGTGGGGAGTCCTGTTGCATGGATCATTTAATAGGGCCATATGACCACCAGAGTTCAACAAGCAGTTCAGCACAATGGTGCTCTGTCTATGCTGCTCAGCGGAAACAGCAACAGAGCCACATGCCCTTCCAGCATAAAAAGCTAAAAGGGCCTTTTGGAGCATAATCTGGTGTACTTCCAGGGACCTGCAGCATTTTAAGTGCCTCAGCAGTGCCATCTAGTATTGAGTCATGAACAGGCAAGAAAATTCACGGACTGTCTCAAAAGTTGTGTATCCTCAGCAGTGTAAAAATTTGTAAATTTCCATAGCACTGTTCACATCATCCAGGGGAGACTGTCCTCAACTTAGCTTTTAAACTGCACAGGCTATTTCTTTGTTGTAAGGTAGAAGAATGTACCATTATAACTTTTATACACAATGATTTTTAGGCTACAACTCTCCCATTTATACATAACAGTTGGTAAGAACACAAGAATGGCCATAGTCCATCTAGCCCAGTATCCTGTCTTCTGACAGTGCTCAGTGCCAGATGTTTCGGAGGGAATGAACAGAACAGG
The DNA here is from genome assembly GCF_016161935.1 of Mauremys reevesii. NCBI lineage: Eukaryota > Metazoa > Chordata > Testudines > Geoemydidae > Mauremys > Mauremys reevesii. The sequence continues at coordinate 18,299,178 of NC_052627.1, read as the reverse complement.
GCAATTTATGGAGTGCTCCACACCCTGTCTTCCAGTCCTCGTGCCTCACAGTCAGAGGTTTAAGGGCACCCAGGGCATGGGGTCGGATGCCTGATCATATTGGCTAACAGTAATTGATGAACCTGTCCTTCATGAACTTACCTAATTCTTCTTTTAACCCAGTTATGCTTTTGGCCTTTGAACCTCCTCTGGCAATGAGGTTCACAGATTGACTGTGCGTTGTGTGAAGAAATACTTCCTTTGGGTTTTTTTAAAGCTGCTGCCTATTCATTTCATTAGTTATCCCCTGGATCATGTATTCTGTAAAGGGGTAAATAACACTTCCTTATTCACGTTATCCCCAACATTCATGCTTGTATAGACCTCTATCATATCCCCCTTCAGTCATCTCTTTTCCAAGCTGACAAGTCCCAGTCTTTTTAATCTTTCTTCATATGGAAGCTGTTCCATACTCCTAATCATTTTTGTTGCCCTCTGTACTTTTCCTAATTCTAATGTCTTTTTTTGAGATGGGGTGACCAGAACTGCGCACAGTGTTCAAGGTGTGGGCGTACCATGGATTTATATAGAGGCAATATGGTATTTTGTGTCCTATTATCTATCCCTTTCCTAATGGTTCTGATATTTTACAATCAGCTAAAATAAAGCAAGGAGTAATTGAACTGGAAAACACATTGTTATACCTCAAGGTCAACTTAGTGTTTTCAATAACATGCATAAAGTCACAGCTACGTAACTTTGGACACCTTCCTTTAGTGTTCTGGAAAACAAAACTTTAATTCAGGCCTTACTTAATATTTGGCCTGCACTCACACTGCCTTGTAGTGTGACCCTATCATCTCTCACAAACTACATTGGTTTGGCTGGGTAAACCTCCAAAAAACACATAACAGGAAATGATGCTGGTGATTCAGTAAATGTTTCTCTTTCTTAGACTCTGTCTTGAAATCAGTGCCCCAGGACAGTTTAAGGAGACTGTGTGGGTGGCCACGCTCTATTTTGGATGACATGTAAAACTGAGGTCATACCTGCTTGCAATCATTAAAGACACCTAGGGGCATCTTTAGGCAAGAGTGAGGAGACACTTTAATGGTGTCTGACTGGCTTCTAACTGGGGTAAGTGTATTTTACATATCTAGACTTCTCCAACACTTTTGGGGATTGTTTGGGTACCCATGAGTACTAAAAGGGGAAGTGAATTTTTCACCTTCAGCCCTAAACTATTGTGAATGTGACATTACCATGTGCTGCTAAACAGTTATGTTCAGCCCTAGCTTTTCATGTCAGAGGTGAGTGAAATAATTAGTTTCTTCCTCACTTCACAAAGCTATGGGGAGGGATAATTAAAGTTTGTAAAGCATTTTGAGGTCCCCAGCTGAAATCTTTCTGTTTCATACACCACCCATCACCGTGACGTCTGAAGGCCTTACTCATTCCTTAGTGAACATACAAAGTTCTTGGGTTTTCTGTTTCCATCATCCAGTCAACAGGAATTCCGTTGTTTTCTTTCATGATGCTTCTAACAGAACCATCTGCCCTTTAAGTGTCTGGAGGAAGCAGGGACAAGGAGCAGCTGATCCTGCTCCAGAGAGGAGCCCAGCAGGCAGGTGTTGGGAATCTGTGGCTGCAGCTGACCGGTACCTCGATGGGCCCAGGCTGTCAGCTGAGCAATATAAAGGAGGGCCCAGCTCCCTGGGAAGGTGCACTCTCTCCCTTTGGTTTCCCTGTTCTTCTGTAATCAGAGCAGCTGACTGTAGGCAGCGCCTGTTTGGTAGCTACCAGAGGCCCCCAGTCTGAACCCTTCACCAGATGGTTGTCTGTGTTACTTTCGCTTTTTTTTTTTGTAAGGAGAATAAACAGAGCCCCGAGGAAAGCAGGGTGTGGCCATTTATCCCCATCTGATAATCAGGACCCACCAGCCTATATGTAGTTAACAATGCAGGCACAGCTTGCCATTGCTCAGAGAGAAGCATGGCTCCTGAAGCTCTCGTGAAATGGATGGGACAGCAACAGCAACTGCAGCAGATCCTGCCATAGCAGCAACAGCAACCTCAGCAGCTACAAATACAGCAGCACCTGTTCCAACAGAAACAGCAGTAATTCAGGCTTCAGCTACTAGCTTGGGATGTCCAGGACCACAGGTTGGTACAGGGCATGGTGCTGGGAATCAGCTGATGGAGCCGGGCAGTAGTTCATGAATGGCCCATGCTCTCAGCTGAACAATATAAAAGACCCAGCTCCATGGGACGGTGGGGGAAATTAGGGAGCAGGAAGCCGCAGGCAGGCCTTGTGGCTTCACCACCACCACTCTCCAAGTTGGGGGAAGGGCCTGCTCAGTAACTACTCTTCACCAAATGGGTGTTTGTGTTACTTTTACACCTTCTTTATTATCTTCACAAAGAAATAAGAGCCCTGCAGAAAGTGAGGCAGGGCTATTTGTCCCCAGCCGGCAATTAGGACCACAAGCCTACAATGCTATTAAGGGGGGTTGTTCCTGGAAGGTCTTGAGCACCCTAAACTATTGAAGTCAACTGGACTACAAAGTACGCTATATCTCACAGGATTGGGCCCAGTAAATGCACATTATAATTCCCCACAAAGAGGAAATTAAGTAATCTTAAAACAAAATTATACTGAAGAAATGAGAACCCAGTAGCTGGAAATAAGCAGATGAATTTTAAACTGTTAATTGTTTAGTACAAAACAGTGCAGAATGGAGGAAATCAACCAGCTATATACAGAAACGTACTGGAAAGAGGGAGTAAGGAATTAATAACATAAAAAAAGAGAAACAGTAACCTGCGCTTTTATTAGTTTGTGTATTTGAAAACAATATTAATATAATATACACACAACCTGAAGAACATCTGTCTGATTCGCAGCAGGAGGCTATTACACCACACGTTGCAGTTATGTTAAATCTGGAGTCTTCTGTTTCCTCCAAGTCCCAGGGTGGTTGTGTACAACTTCTTTCAAATGGATTTTTCCACCTTCCCCACCTAATCAAATGTTAGTATCTCTTCCTTGCCCTTGAGGCCTTGTATAATCAGCTGATGGTACAGCTTGGATCTCATTATGCTCTTCCTCACTCTCTTTGCCCACCAATATTAGCCTTCCCACCCTCTTTCATTTCTTTCTCCCTCCCTTCTGCACAGTCAACTACAACAATAGGTCGGGCCTTCACCCAAATCCTTCACTTCTCCGAGGAGCTCTGCACACACTAATCCTCGTCAGTCAAATACTGGCTTCCCCACACCTGTACTGGCTTCCCTACACTTTATTATGAGGAGGAAACAATCAAACCAAAAGTTTCTCACCAACACTTTGTACTACGTCACCTACTGGGTCCTGAGTTCTTCTGTCTTTAGATTGCAAGCTCCCCAAGGCAGGAGACCTCCTACACTGGCAAGCACATCTGCAGATATTAAATATTTTCAAGGATTACCTGGCCCCACCCTGTATATAGTATTTTGTAGAATCCTGTATTGAGAAACAAGTCTTGTTTTTTCTATCCATTCCATTCTGTGACAGATCCCCTGCATCTGACCCTAGTCCATCAGTTTTATTTCTTACCTGACTGACTTTTTTCCAGTTGGGATAGCCAAAATTAAGGTCTTTTCTTCGCTTCATGTTATCCTAATTCGTGTTCAGATTTAAGCACTTAAAGGAAGCAGTTTGGAATCCTTTATTTTTCTAATAAGCTGCCAGTGGAATTAAAGGGCGAAAGGCGGAGTGATTACGTAATCAGTCAGTACAAGTAGAACATGTTTCTAGGACAAGTCTTTATTTTATTTTTTTAATAGCTTTGTGTAAGCTGTTTTGCTGCTTAGTATTTTTTCTGCAGCTCTAGGGAGTTATCTGCTGCTATAGTACTCCATCAGTTCTTTCCCACCAGCCCCTATTCTAAACATGTATGAGTAAACTTGGTATTCATCATAGTCAGGGGCTAACTGCCCTACCCAGAGCCAGGCATAGCACAGGTAGGTATTCAGCAAGCTTCCCCACATGACTGCCAATGAACCTCAATGTGGATTTCCAGTAGCTTCCGTAATCTAGTCCTTCCATAGACGTTGTTGTTCTAAAATAGGCTGTGGTTGTGCAATCTGCATAAATGAGAATTTAGGATGAGATCAAACTCATTTTCCACTTCTAATCCCAGGCATGACTGGAACCTAGTACAGTTAATCCTCCTAGGACTCTCCTTTATTAGCCACTGCTGGACACAGTATTGCCAAGAGGTCAAGTGAAATACATCATCTCAGTTCTCCGACACCTGTGTTGCCTAGATCAGACCTTATCTAAACACTACTCAAGGGAAGATCCATCATTTAACAAACTAGTAAGAAATTATGGCACAGGTAAGATTTGGATAGATTTATAAGTCTTTAATGATGATGAAAATGGATGTTTCCTAGTCAACTTCTTTGATCCATGACTTCCAGAACAGTATTCCAAACCCCATTTTTTTGCATGTTCAGCTCTGACATTTAAGTAACATTGCACTATGTTCCTTAACAGCATTGTGTAGTGATTGGTGACACACAACTCCCCATCAAATAGGTGATTATTTAACTCAGAGAAAAGGTGACTCTGTTCAGATAACTCATATAAAATTTTCTGTTCTAAATACATATCCTGTTGCTTGAGGTTTAGGTTATAGTCTTTCACTCTTGCATGCGTTTTTAGGACTTGCTCAGAAATACTCACAACCTGACGCACGCTCTTTGATGGCAAACTCCAGCTCCCGATCTTTTTAATGCACAACAGTGAACCACATTTTAGGATTTTGTCATCTAACAGAAAGAGAGAAGTGACACAGGCTTCACATCTAATGGCAGCTGCTAATTTCTCAGCGACATAGCCAGCAGTATAGGTGACGCTTTCTGCATATAGTGACAGATCTGTCAGTGCATAACTCAGTGTAGAGTTAAATGAAATGTGGCCTGTACAGTAAATGTAGTCTGTTGATGGAATTGCCACACAACCCCGATTGTACTGAGAATGAATGGTATCCAGGGCCAAATCTGTCCTACGAACAATAGATACATCTAAGGTGTTCATGTCACCGAAAATAAGATTCTGATGTAATCCTGGTGTCAAATTATACTTGGTCAGCAGTTTAGAATAAGCAGTCCAGAACATCATGCATGTAGGGTTATCACAGCTAGCACATGCTTGTCTGAGGGTGCTGAGAAATAATTCCAGATGATCTAGGCTGAATGTGTAAGTCAGGAGGTGGCGGAAGGGCATGCTCTTTGGAAATACATAGTTTGTGTAAAGCCATTTTAAGCTCTCAGCATTAAGCAAAAAACCTAGAAATCCTAATTTATGTTTACCTTTCAGGAAGTGTCTCCCTGAAGTGTCAGTTAATGCAACAAAGACACTTTTAGCCTCAGTTAAAAGGCGATGTATCCTGGCATAATTTTCAGAGGACACAGGCCCTTTCAATCCCGTTCCGTAATAGCTTCTTCCGTGAAAAATGTCAAACAGATAGCTCATCAAGCGCACAAATTTGATGGTCCCACCACAGTTCTGAAAAGAAGGCAGGCCCAACAATTGGAGACATTCCAGTGTGCCAGCGACACTCTCACTGAACAGCTGTGCTGCATAGTTCACTCTCAAGTGACAGCTTTCACTATTTCCGGGTCTTCCTGACAATCTGTCACTAATATGCAGTAATTCCGTCTCCTGCAGAGTCACTAGGTCCACTATGTGCTGCCAGTGTGCTGTTTCATAAATGGACTGTATCCTATGAGAGCACTGAAACACGTTCCTTATTAACTGGAGCATATGGCAAGCATCAAAGAAGTATGTGATCCGATGAGTAGCACTGTGAGGATGCTGAAAAGTGCACTGCATGTTGTTGGCATCGATACGTATGCCCAACGCCTTTGCTAACTCAACACCATGAGCAGTGGCCGCAGACGTCACGGAGAGAACTCTGATACCTACGTTAGTCAGCTTACTGATGGTCTGATAAAGCAGTTGAGCTAGTAAATGGCCAGTGGTTCCATTTACAAAGAAATAACCCAGGGGAGCTCTCCAGTGACCAAGAACACCTACTGCCATTAGGACTACAGCTTCTGAGGCCAGTGGTGCTTCATCAGCATCAAGTGCTCCTGCACCCAGGTCCACAAACCCAACCAGACGTTGAGTCACAGGGTCCCACTCCAGCTGTTTCTTGAGAGCCATACCCTCGATCATCAGTGAGCAGTACTGGTATGCCTGTTCTCCTTGCTCAACTCTCTGCTGAAGGTGAAAGAAAATACTGTTGCTGAAGCCTGGACTACCTTCATCATTAGACAACCAGCTGGAAGACAGAGGATAGAAATAATTAGGAGCTATAATCTAAGGGGGAAAAAAAAACTGCTAACAGGCTTTAGGACTTAGTAAAGTGCTGACAGATTTTTAATGCAAATTAATACACGCAGCATCCATTTATAAAGTAATAAGGCTTACCTGGATGATACATTTTGCAGCCTGAAACATAACAGTATTTTCCTACAGTTCAATTTCCATCCTCTCCTCCACCTGCCTGATGCTCTGGCTTTCTCTCCAGTGGTTCCTTTATAGCCTCATATACTTTCATAGATTTTTTTTCATGCTGTCCTGCATGCTTGGAACAGCTCCTACCCTATTTCCCCTTCACACTTAGTACATTTCCTTGGCCTCCTGTCATAAGATAGGAATTGCTATACTGAATCAGACCTGTGGTCCATCTAGTTCAGTAACCTGTCTGATGATGACCAGAAAGAAACCCACAGTAGGCAGATGTGAGATTCTGTCCCATATGAAGGTCTCGTTCTGACCTCTAATAAGTAGAGCCTGGTTAAATCCTAAAGCATGAGATTTCTATCCTATCCAAAACTTTTTTGCAATAACTGTTATAATTCTGGATATTCTTGTTCTCCATATAAATGTCAATAGCTCTTTGAATCTTACTAAATTCTCAACGACTTCCTGTGGTAATGAGTTCTACAATCTATTATTATTTTTTACATGAACTGTATTTCCTTCTATAAATTTTGAATTTGTACCTTCACTGAGTGTCCCCTTGTGTTACATGAGACATCTAATCTACTTCCTCTCTAACATTCATTATTTTATGTGCTTTTAAGCATGTCCTCTCTTACTCTTCTTCCTTCTAAGGCGAACAATCCCAATCTTTTCAATCTCTCCTTACAGGAAAGTGGTTTTGTTGTTGTGTTTTCCCATGCCTGTAATCATTCTCATCTCCCTTCTCTGAACCCAATCTAACTCTTCAATATCTTCTGGGTGACCAGTGCTGCACACAGTGCTCTAAATGTGGCACTGATCTCTTCTAGTGCCATCTGCTTCCTCTCCCAGGACTGATCTTTATAGTTTGTTCTCTATCTAGTATTTGGTGCAGTGATCCTCTCACTGAAGTCAATGGATCTGGATCTTAGACTGTAAACTCCTCATGTCAGGGACATGGTCATGCTTTGTGTTTGCAAAGTACTATGTATACCCTTGGCACTATATAAATAGTAGTGATTAAAGTAGTCATCGCATTTTAGTATTTGTTCCCTTTCTATTATATGCTGAAATGAATACAGATATCAAAGTCAAGCACTTGATGTCTCTTTCCCCACTGATCACTCACTTGGAAGAATGCAGCAAGCTTCTGACTACCTCTGCTACTGTAAATTTAATCTTTGGATGTGTTATTTTCTGATGGTGCAACTGTTCTGCACAGCCTCCCTCCCTCTCCCCCCAGCAACATGCTCTGACATGAGTTAATATTCCTGTAACAATCGCAGCCTCTTCTGTTTAGCTTCTTTGTTACACTATTGTCTTGCATTTTAATTATTTGTAGGTGTCACGTTCAATTGTTTTTATGAAATCTCTACTCTGAACACTCCATCTCGTACTTATTATAGGACAACCTGGAAATAAAACTTGAGATAACGAGAATAAATACTCACTTTGTCAGGCTGGAAGGATGAGGCAGGGGACAATTCTTTCTTACATAATCATAGGCTTTACTACTATAGAGGTGGAGAGTACAGACAAACTGCCTCATTTCTGTGGAGTACTCTGTCATCTGTCTCCAGCTGCATGGCTCCCACTGCAAATCTGTTTTTTAAAAATACAGGTCAGCTTTGGTAAGAAGCGTGAACAGTTTGATCATTTGATTCAGATGAAAAATGCCTCTACGTTGCCAGGCCTGAGACACAAGGCAAGAAAAAAGAATGTTGTGTTTAACAAGGCACAAGCCTAATGCCCAAGTGCTATCACTCAAGTACTTTTGTTGCAATAAAGCAAAATTCAGACTGATTGCTGAGTTCCCTCTCCTACAGAAAGGGGATGAAATCCTCCATGTCCTGCCAGAACTCTCTCGCTTATGCTAGCCTTTCTCTGCGTGTTGCAGTGGATTCTGTCTTATCCCAACTTGTTTGCCTTCTAGACAGGGGTGGCACTTAATATTTAACATTACTAACAATCCAGATATCCCCATTTTCCTCAGACCCTAACGCTTCACTGCCTTTAAGGACCCATGTCACAGCCAACATCCTTCTAAAGGAGAAGGATGAAATGTGGCTCCATTCAGAGAGGGTCAATGCTGTTCCTGAATTAGCTGGAAAAAGTTGCTTTGAGATCTACAGATGAAAAGTTCTATATAAGTGCTAAATATTATTATTCACGACTCAGGATTAAAGCAATTTAAATGGTTTTTCTCTCATATTATCAAAATGAACAGAGCCAATTTTCTAAACACTTTCTAAGTGAGAGAGGAATATAAGGTTCTCTTACTTAAACAGAATTTAGATTCAAGCTTGAATCTCTTAAAGCTGAATATGTTTATTCAATAAAGCCTAGTATCTCACATCACACTCTGTTCTAGGGCCTAGATATGAGGCGTGGCCACCCCTCATCTTCATCTCAGTACAAGCTGAGGGAGCTAAATACCTTGGAGGACAGGCCGATATTGTGTAACTTTTAATAACCAATTAGAGATACAGTATCTTCAAGAAAAAGCCTTTGGTTGTGGTTCTTATTTTTATATTACACTGGTGCCTAGAGACCCCCAACTGAAACTGGGGCCCCAGTGTGGTAGGCAATGGAAAAAAAATGTACAGTTTCTGCACTGAAGAGTTTACTGTCTAAACAATGTCCTTAATACCTGAAAACTGGGCCTGCAGCAGGCTCTTAGCTTCTTCAGAGAGCAGCTTCTTCTTTGCAAGCTCATTGATTACACTAAATACATTTCGTTCTCGGTATGAGAGACCCCTTCGCGCTGTAACAAGTTTCTTTTTAGGCAACTGTATTATTTCTTTCATTTCTGTCTGTTGCTCAGCAGCGGTTGCAGGACTCTTTAAGCTATAGTTGTGATCTGCAGTAATGACCTCCTCATCAGGAGAATTCTGTAAGAGTGGCTGCTTTAATGCTTTCTGGGATCTTCTGTTTTTAAGATATGTACTCAGAGGATCCTACAATACAGAAAAGAATATGGGGCTAATTATGGGGGGAAATACTTGAAACAAGTGCACAGCTATAGTGAAAACAATACAAGCCAGATTCCTGGTTGTATTAACAGAAAAACAGGAAGTGTTGATATTTCTAAGAAAGGTCTTTTTTGGACTTACTCCCCTCATATCTGAATGCTGGGTACTGTACACGTTTACAGGATAAATACGGATATTATTGTCTCAAGATTCTACACAGGACAAAAAAGATGCCATCAGATCTCAACTATCAAATCAGTGGTTCCCAGACTCTTAATAAGCAACCACCTGTGACCCACCGTTAGATACATGCACCCTCCACCTTGAACCTCAACCCTGATCTTGGACGGATACAAAGGGAAGGCCACAGGTGGTGGTTCGAGAGCGAGCCTGCCCCACATTTACTCTGTAGTGGCAGCTCCTGTGCCACAGGGCTGGACCCAGCTCCCCAATCCAGGCGTTGCAACCTGGCACATGGGATCATGATGCTACTCAGGTTTGGCCCAGTGTTGCGATCCCATGAGCCAGGCCACAATGCCACTCACTCAAATTTGGCCCAGCCACCTCTCCCTTATGATGGAGGGGCACCCAGACCAAACATAAGTAGCACTGTGATCTCATGTGCCTGGTTGCAATGCCCAGAACAGGGAACTGGGACCAGCCCTGCAGAACAGGAGCTGCTGATGTGGGGTTTGTGCGGGGCAGGTTTGTTCTCCAAATCCCTTTCCCCTATGGCCTTCCTTCTGCTCCAGCCTGGAAGAAGTGTATGTTTGCCTAGGGACCTGCAAGCCATCTAGAAACATCCCATGGTGAGTTGGAACTCACTGTTTGTTTGAAAAACATCGAACTAAATTACAAGGAAAGAGTAAGAGAGCCTGTCTTGTTAATACTATAAAAGAGAGGCTTTTCAAATTCTGAAAGGGATGAATACACTCGGGAAGAATTCAGAAAATAGGGGATGTGATCTAAAATTTGGGAAGATATCTGGAATGTACAAAAAACAGAAGTGTAACAAGCCTATAAAACATGGAGACTGCTGGTGTGATGGAAAAGGAGACAGGTATGGTGCAATGCAATTCAAAAATTCAACTGTCAGATTCTTCCTATCATTAATTATCAGAAATGCTTGTTATAAAAAGCTTCAAGTGCAGAGAGCTATATTATTTCCACAATCTAGTAAATAGATATTAGAATGTTATACCACACTTTGCATAGATATAAAAATGCCTTCAGTCTGGGGATTTCAAGGCGCTTTCCAAATACTCATGAATGAAATCTCACAACACCCCTGTATCTGTGCTTTAGCCAAAAGATCACCCTTCCCCTAAGCATGGTTATAGCCTCATCCTTCAAACAATGACCACCCCCAGTAGGCATGAAAGCCTACTAGAATAAATACTTAAATATAAATGAGAAAAAAATACACATGTACAGTAACAAGAGGGTTGTATTTTTACTGTACTTTTCATGGGCATGGCAGGAATCAAGTTACCTAGCTTTGATAGATCAGAACAAAATTGTCTTAGATTTAGTTGCTTTACTAGAAAAAGACAAGGTTCTTTCTAAGCAATAGTAGTTTCAGAAGAGCTGTTAGTAGGATGAGGGTTATTTAAGTTAAACTGAGAGAGCACTAATGCCAGCAATGTATTTAAAATGATTCAAAATGGCTTTTATAAAGAATGTTTTCCTTCCCCCATCCCTCTTTAGAGTGTATTTGTGACACAGTATAAAATAAACTCAGAAGTTTTAACTTGTGTTGCTGTAGCCTTACAACATGAGTTGCAACCTCAATTTTTCAAGTAATTTTAGTATTTGTCTTTAAGGTTTCTAATGTGTTTTCAACCTATTAAAAATGGTAATTGCATGAAAAGTTCTTTTTAACTACCTTATATAGAAAAACAGAAGGTACAGCTCCTTTCCTTAGTTTTCTTCTCATGCCATATGATTCAAAGTCTGCTTCTGCAAAATGTCTGGAACACAATATGGCACCAGGTCCTGGAATCCAAACCTTTTTGCTTTGGGGGTCTGCTCGATTAACAGCATGGATCCATTTTGTACGCTGTATGTCATCAATGGGAAACCTGAAACATGAGCAGAGCTCTCTCATAATACAGTCAGAGTAAAATTCTACTCTGTTAAACTGCTGTAAATCCTGAGTAATTCCATTGAAGGCAATGGAATCATTCCAAATTGATAAAAGGCATAAAAAAGCACAGAAAGTGTCCTTAATATTCAAATACTTTGGTTTTGAAAAGTTACAATTTTACAGTTACAAATTCCCCAGTTAAACTGATTAAGGAGCACTTCAGAACACTTCTGAGATCAGGCAGGTCTTACCTGTGCAGTTAGGATTGCTTAATCCCACTCTGTGAGATGCCCCAGCATGTACTCCACAAATGCAGTATTAATCTACCCTAAAATATTAGGGATTCAAATGGCGATCCATGCATGGAGGGAGGCCTGCAAGACGTCTTCCCTTCTCCAGTCTATCCACCTGGACCTCTGCCTGTTTTGACTGGATCACTTTCAAACATACATGCTACCCTTTTCAAAATATAGCAGTTATAAAAGATGCTATTTTTCACCTGCACACTTTCACTTTCAGAAAAATTCAGCATTCAGGCTAAAATGATATATACTTGGTACTGCCCAAATGTAATTTTTTGGGGTGTGGGAGGGTGGAGGAAGAAGAGAGCAATGAAATTTGGAAAAACTTTGTTCTGGGGTTATACAACAGTGCTTTTTCCCATGGAGATAAATCATAAAAGCTGAATTCTGAAAGTTCAAACTTAAGACTCTAAACTGCCAGGTACAAGCAGATGTGGGAATTGTCAACCTGCACACATCTAATTGCAGGGTTAAGGACTTAGCATGCAAAGAGTCCTGAATTAAGTATGTTTGCTAGATATGAAAAATATTACATTCCTTATTTTTGGGATGTGAATCGACAGTCAATATCCACAGAGAAATCAAATTACAGATGAATTACTTTATTTTTAAGCTCACAAAACTATGACCATTTGCAAATACAGTTGGGAATGGGAAAAAAAAATCTGAGTCCTTGCTCACTGAAGTTAGGGTTTCATCCACAGAGTAGCTGCAGGATCAAGCTTTGGTGTAAAAGTGCATACTAATAGGGTTTGATCTTGCACCGCTGCAGTCAGTAGGAATTAAAGGATCAGAATGGACATATATGTGTACATAAGTAAGGGGCAATTTATTCATAGACTAAGATACAACTCAACACACATAAGCGGGGAAGAATCAGGGTGTATGTGTACTGTTACCCATGATTAAATTTCATCTGCCCTTTTGGTGACTGGGCAACAAAATGGCAGGTGAAATTTAATGTTGATAAATGCAAAGTAATGCACATTGGAAAACATAATCCTAACTATACATATACAATGATGGGGTCTAAATTAGCTGTTACCACTCAAGAAAGAGATCTTCGAGTCGTTGTGGATAGCTCTCTGAAACCATCCATTCAATGTGCAGTGGCCATCAAAAAAGTAACAGAATGTTGGGAATCATCAAGAAAGGGATAGATAATAAGACAGAAAATATCATATTGCCTCTATATAAATCCATGGAACGCCCACACCTTAACTACTGCATGCAGATGTGGTTGCCCCATCTCAAAAAAGATATATTGGAATTGGAAAAGGTTCAGTAAAGGGCAACAAAAAAGTTTGGGGGTAGAGAATGTCTTCTGGATGAGAAGAGATTAATAAGACTGGGACTTTTCAGCTTGGAGAAGAGGAGACTAAGGGGGGGATATGATAGAGGTCTATAAAATCATGAGTGGTATAGAGAAAGTAAATAAGGAAGTGTTATTTACTCCTCATAACACAAGAACAAGGGACCACCAAATGAAATCAAGAGGTAGCAGGTTTAAAACAAACAAGAAAATATTTTTTCATGCAACACATTGTCAGTCTCTGGAATTCCTTGCTAGAGGGTGATGTGAAGGCCAATACTATAATGGGGTTCAAAAGGGAACTAGATAGATTCATGGAAGACAGGTCCAGCAATGGCTATTAGCCAGGATGGGCAGGAATGGCATCCCTAGCCTCTGTTTCTCAGAAGCTGGGAATGGGTGACAGGGCATGGATCACTTGATGATAACCTGTCTGTTCATTCCCTTTGGGGCACCTGCCCTTTGGCCACTGTCAGACAGGACACTGGGCTTGATGGGCCTTTGGTCTGACCCAGCATGGCCGTTCTTATGTTGATTAGTAAGTGACACTAAACAGTTAGTAAACTGGGACTTTAATGTTTTTGCATTGGAGATAAGAAAAATAATAATGCAATGTTAACGTGTGAGATCAAGGCCTCAAAATCATACCTGCCTATGATGGAGAATTGAAAAGCCTGAGATCTTTTTCTTAGCAGACCCATGTGCTCTCCTGTTTCCCTCCCCACCCCTGACATCTGAAATAAAAATTAATTTCAATTTTATTTAAACTCAAATAAAGGATTCATCCTTCATTTTAAGTAAGGGCAGATAATTGTAGGGATGAGTAGTTCAGGACCTATGGCTCCAATCCTGCAAATGCTTAAACATGTTTAAGTATAACAGTCCACTGAAATGGGACTACTCACTTGAGTAAAGCTACAATATTTTCAGGATCAGGCCCTGCTAGGACTCTCTATTTCCCTTTAATTATCTTCAGCATAATAATTTTCATAGGTAAGTTCTGTGCCTGTTGCATCTGTTGTTGAAAGTTCTGAGATTTTACAGACCGTTCTGGGGGCCTGAAATATTACTCAACAGTCTGGGTCAAATTATAAAATTTCAGTTTGAAATTGAAAAGGCTACTCACAATTTTAAAAAACAAAATCTTGTTACTTAATCTTCTATCATTACAGGTATCCTCTAAGATTACTATAAAAGAAAGAGAAGTTTTTTGGTTGTGGGTTGTTTTTTTTTTCAATTTTATTTTGTGCATTTGAGAACACAATGGCAGTAGAGCTTGAGAAATGGTTAAAATGGCAAAATTTGAAAAACAGGGCAAAATGTTTCTGAACGTACATCCTCACCACCATCACCCTGTTTTTCAACCACTGATTGAGCTGGTACAATTTTTTTTTTTTAAATGTACCAAAGACAAAGGAATGTTTTATAATTCTTTTGGCAGCTCTAAGAGTCAATTTCAGCATTTACGCCAGGGGTCCCCAATGCGGTGCCCGCGGGCGCCACGGTGTCCACCGGGGGCATCTACCTGCACCCATGTACTGGCCGGCAGATGAGCATCCGCCGAAATGCCACCGACAAGCTGCGTCATCCAGAGGCACGCCGCTGAAATGCCACCGATTTTCGGCGGTATTTTGGCGGCGACACCTCTGGATGATGCAGCATTTCGGCAGCGACGCCCACTGACGTTGCCACTTGTCGGTGGAATTTCGGTGGATGCTCATCCACTGCCACGGTCCTCCGTGGCTCGTCATCTGGCACCCGCCAGACGAAAAAGGTTGGGGACCACTGATTTACGCTTATTGTCATTTTCTGTGATGTTGGGGGTGGCATCTTTCACTTTGCAGCAGAGGAGAGAAAAACGGAGGGAAGGACGATTGTGAAGCCACAATGGTTTACGGGGATTTCAGTAGGGAAGGTGTAGACACCAAGGCTGTTTAACTCTTTAAAACTCAGGTGTGGCTGATCAGCCACATCCCTCCAGTCTATGCCAGCAGGGCTCCAGCTCTTTAGACCACCTCCTAAGGCTCTAGCCTTCCCTCCCCACTCCATGGTTCTCAAAATATTGCCCCGGGCTGGTCGCCTCACGCCAACGCTGGTGGTGGTTGGTGTTTTCTCTTCAAGTCCCAGCTCCTGGAGTCCTGGGATGAGGAGAAAATCTCGCCTTTTTCCATTATAAAAATACCTTCCAGGTATCCTCTGAAGGCGGCTGCGGGGGAAGGCGGCCCCCTGCACCCCGGCTCAGTCACCTCCCCCTCCCCGATGTTTAAGGGGGGGGCAATGACTCGTGATTCCGATCGCGTGGGTGCAGCCCACGCGTGGCGGTTTGACTTGTCCGCGCGGGGCTGAGGGGAGCCCCCAGTGTCCCCTCTCAGCGCCAACCACCGCGGCTGAGGGGCCGCCCGCCCCACTCACTGGTGGAAGGAGATGCCCCGCTTCCGGCTCAGCCCGGTGTCCCGCGTGGTGCAGCCCAGAGCGGAGCAGCTGCGGGTCATGGTCCGCGCGCAGGGCAGGGCACGGCCCGGGGCGTCCTCGCGCTGCGCGGCACCCGGCCGCCCCGCGCACCCTCGGCCACGTCCCGCTGTCGCGCGCGGCCAAGTCAAGAGCCCCCACTCCCGGCACTAGGGAGCGCTCCAACCACTGCCAGCGCTGATGGAACGCGCCCTCAGATTGGTGAGCGCCTCTTCTCTGCCCTTTCCGATTGGTTCTCGCTTCCCCCCCCGCCCCCCGTTCGCTAGCCCCTGCGCTATGGAAGAGAGGCTTTCATTGGTCGCTGTCCTCCCGGCGTTCCTGTGACCACACCCTCTCAGCGCGGGGACTGTCTATGACCCTACCCCACATAGCTCCGCGGAAGCAGGAAATAGGGAAAGAAGAGGAAGGAGAGTTGAACCAATCAGAAACGGCACAGGAGCAGGCAGCCAATCAAACCCAGCGTACTTGGAGCCAATGGAAGCGGCGCTCTCTGCCTGGGGGTGGCCGTATCCGGGTTACTGATCGCGCTTGTCTCCGCGCGCCCCTTCCCTTTCGACTCTGGCTGCTGTGCGGCGTGGGCGCGGAGCGGGGACTCAGGCTCTCGATGGGGAAGGAGCTGCCCGAGGGGACGCTGCCCAGTCCCCAGCCAGCACCATGGGCCCCAGGCGGGGAGGCCCTGAGGCAGGCGGGGTGCCACGTGGCGCCCGCCGCCTGGGGCTCAGCCGGGGCCGGGCTCTGCCTGAGGCGGGCCGAGCTATTGGGGTCATAGGCCCCTTCCCGTGTGGACGGAAGGGGCCTGGGGCTTGAACCCGAGTCCGAGTTCACGTACTGTGTAGTCGGGGGCGTAGCAGCAGGGAACAGCCGGGGCCTGCGAGCGCTCAGCCTCCCCCCACCCCGTGCATGGAGCGTCCCCCAGATTCGGGGTAAGTGAAGTCGTGGTTAGCGCTAGCCTGTCCAGGTGCCTTGACTGGGTTGGGCCGAGAGCCCAGTGGCTCACGTTGTGTCTAGAGGCACGCCTTCCCGCTCAGGCCTTGCACAGCAGTCTCCAGCACTTCAGCGGGAGGCTCGTTATCTTGCCTACTTTACAGGAAAGAGGCCCAACGCAACTTGATTAGTGCACCAGCAGAAATTAAACTAACCCTTACGTGCTTTACTGGAACAAACCCGTGGATGCTCAACAACTCCTGTGCTGTACAAGCTCTGGTCAGTGTAGCTCCAGTAGCCAGTTGGGTCAATGAGCACTTACCGTTTTACAGATCTCACGTAAGGGTTAATGTTGGCGTGAGCATGTGCAGAATTACTGACATGCTCAGGTATAAGAATTTAAAACTTTCTGGAATTTAAGACCCCCTTGTGATAAGTAGGGAACCTGGACAGCTATTCTAAACTAAAGTAGCAGTTGATTGATCTACCTGAAGCATGAGGGGATGAAAGGAGGCGAGAGATGGCACATCAGCAAGTATTTGCCGTATTGATGGCTCTCAATACTCAACTGTGTTTGAACTAATCCAACTTGAAGTTCCACAGAACAGATAGCTTGCAGGCAATAGTGGTGCAAGATTAATTCCACCATTGGCATGCCTTAGCCTTGACTAGAGGAACCTTTCTGTGTGCAAGTGTAACTGAGTTGTCAGGCGAATTAATTTGTAGCCCACACTTAACACTAGAAGAATACCCAATGTTTTATTGTGCTGGCTTTTGTAATGTAAATAAACTGCCCACTAGAACATGGACTAAAGCAATCAACTAGCTATCAGATAGTGAAACCATTATCACATGTGACAGCCATCTACTGTTTTCTTCTTAGAGCCAAGTGAAGTGTTGGTTTAAGGGGTGGTTAAGTGCTACTGTTCACTTAATATTTACTTCACATGTCCAATGATTAAAACCTTTTCACTGCTGTTCACATCATGATGTGCTGTGATTAGTATCTGTTTGGATGAGGATATGTGGTTTAAAAACCGGCATAATGTGCTGACATAACTTAAGTGGAAAGCTGGGTAAAGCCAATAAATATTACTAATGCAAATAACTGTTGCTGCTAATGTTTGATACTTTTTGCACTGATATAATTTTGGGAAGAAAAATCACTTTTTAAATGTATGTTCTTACTCCTTTAGGGATTTTTCTACTGACAAGATCTGCCAGGCAAGCTTGGAATCTGGAAGTTCATATTACTTAACTATTGTTCAGGTGAGGGTTTCATTAAGTGATTTTGAAGTATAGCTGATTTCCCTAATTGGGGAATCCAACAATAATTTAAGGATGTTCAAAAATGGGAACTAAATATTTTATTTTACCTACATTCTTTAGGAAGGGGTATCACTTCCCATAAAAGTCTAAACTGACTGTAGAAGAGAGGAGGGTTTGGCAACATAGCAGTGAATTGCAAGAAGTCATAACTTGCCAATGTTAGGTGTAAGTAGTCCCCTTCTCTGATGTGGTTTTGGTTTTTTTCACACCCTGACTGGCAAAATAACTAAAGTGTAGATCAAGTACCTCTTGAAGAAAAGGGGACTTTTTTTTAATTTCTTTTGTCCTGTAACAGTAGCTGCAGTAGTAGAATCCCTTGTGTCCTACCCGAAAATTATCTTCCTCCCAGGCCTGTGTCCCTTAGTGACCTGTTTCCTGTCCTGAGCAGATAAAGTTGCTTACATCATGGTTCAGCAAGTTCTTGGGGGGGAGAAAAGTGAATAAAAGGTGAAAATAGAATATTTAAAACTATTGAAATAAAAGCCTCAAATAACCTTAGGTTTAGAGAGCCTCCCAAATTTTAAATGTGGTTAGAGAATAATTAACTTAGTTTTCTCTTCAAAAAAGTGTATTTTTATCAACTTTAGAACTTGATTGGGAATTGGCAAACCATGTATAGTAAGCTAGGCTTAAAGATTTGCAAGATGAATGTGGTAAGTCTTTTTAATATATTGTGTTAATTTGTTTTGCCTAGTGTCCAATGATTAAAACCTTTCACTGCTGTTCACATCATGACTCGCTGTGATTAGTGTTTGACTGGATGAGGACATGGGGTAAAAAATTCAAAACTGGATCTAAGAACATTGGTAGTCAGTTCAGTTTGCAGATTAAGAAAAACATAAAATACACTTCTGGAATTCATTCAGTTTGAATATATAACAAAAGAACTTCTTTCCCTCCCCAGCATTAAATTATTGCTGTCTACTTGTGAAAGGTGAACTAAGACTTTTTTGGTTGCACTTGTTGACATGTGGGTAAGCATTAACACTTTTGTTAATTTGTTTGCTGATTCAGTTTGTGCCTGGTATTGTATCTCAGAACAGTGTATTACAGCATATTAGTGTGTGTACTACAGTACCTCAGTGCAACTAGTTTGGGTCTGACCTTGTTTCTGATTCTGAATTCTTTTTTTATTTTTGTTAGACCCATCATGTTTGTTAGGTGTTTATTTCGTATAGTCAGACTCCAGGTCTTGGAGATGACAAGGGGATAATTTAAAATAAGCTGAACCAGACAGTAATGAGCATTCTTTCTAAAATGTGTAAAAATTGAATGAGTCTGTTTCTAGAAATACAAAAAAATTGTTTAAACGCTACTGGGAGGACATCCTAATTGTGGTTGTAATAGACTGTGGGCTTTACTGAACTGTTACTGAGCTTGGTAACATGCAGAGACAAGATGGGTGAGGTAACTTTTTTATTCAACCAATTACTATTGGGGAAAGAGACAAGCTTACACAGAGCCGTTCTTCAGGTCTGGGGAACTTAGGAACATTTACTGAAATTGTGGGCTTATTGAGTGAAGACTCCTAAGAATGTTGAGAAGTAGAAGTTAATCTGCACTAAATTAGACCTGTATCTATATTGTCAAAAATTTAATATGCTTTTTTACTTTTCAGGTAATTGTGAAGAGTTTGTGTTCCATCTGAATTTCTTCTTTCATCATTAAGGAAGATGCTTGAAAATTGTTTGTTTACTTTAACCCCCTCAATGAAAAAGAGGAATCTAGTTGCTGATGTAATGCTTTTTACAGTGGAAAAAGTAGTGGTGAAGGCAAGAAATATGTCTCAAAGCATTTGTTTCGAATACAACGTGTGAATCTTGGGAGATTGCTTTTGGAGACTGTTGTAAAATCCTCTTCATTTGTATTGGTAATAAACATGATATGCTGCCCTTGATTTAATTATGTGGTGTCTTGACTTTATTTCTTTTAATTCTCTGTTCATTGCTGTAGAATAAGTGCCTTAATCATGTATGACCTCTAAGCCTCATAACACTGCTGTTAGTTAGGAAACCATCCCTATTTTCACCCAGGGAATTATACTAGTAGCAGTCTCACATAATATTCAGTATGGAGGGAGAAATGTGACCTTTTCCATGAAAATGGCAAATCCTGATCATTCACCCCAGTAAAGGTGATCAAAATGCTTTACTCTTGCTGGGGCTTGTCTAGCCCTTGGGCCACAGTGCTTTGGAGAGGCAAACTATGGTGAAGGGGACCAGCGGCCCCCACCTTCCTTTTTGCCTTCACTGCTAGGCTTTGTATCTTGTACTGAATAGCAGAACAGTTTGGCAGCGGAATTTGGTTACAGATCAGAAACAAAGGTGAGGGTGCAGAACTGTACTTGGTAAGTACGTTGGAACCTCCTCTACAGTGTTTTGGGGCCCTTACCAAGGAAAGGAGAAGGGACAAATGTCTCATTCCTTCAGGACTCTCAGAGGCTGGGCAGGGGTGCTAGAACCAGGGTATAGTGGTACTGAGAGCCCGTGAACCAAACTAACCCCTCGGTATGATGGACACCGCTGCCAGCCCGGGGACGCAGTAACCCCCCTACTTCCAGCACGGCTGAATCAGGGCAATGCTGCCAGCAGCCATCCAGCTGCTCCGCCATTAGAGCTCCATGAAAACTCCCCGGCGAGCCGCCGCAGCAGCGTCTGGCCCGCCTGCCCTGGCCGGGCTGTTGGGAACGCGCGGCAGGCCGCCCGGGCGGGCACGGCCTAGGCCCCTCTGCAGGCCGGGCCCCTCTCGCTGGGAGCTGCGCGGCCCGGAAGGCCCGGCCGGCCGGGCGGGGTCTCGGTGCCGGAAGCCGGGGCTGACGAGGGCGGCGCTCCGGCTGCCACGTTGGAGCGGGACGCGGAGGAGCCTCGGGCCGGGGACAGGCAGCTGAGCCGCCGCAGCGGGACGTGGGGCGCAGCGGAGAGCTCGGCCCCGCCAGGTGAGGGGACGCGGGGCCCCGCCGGGTCTCTCCGTTCCTAGGGCGCGGGGTTGCCAGCTGGGGTCTTCGGGGGCAGAGCGGCCCTGTCTCGCAGGGTCCCCCCGGGCAGAGCAGCCTCGCTTCCCCGGGGCTTCCCGCTCGCTGGCCTGGCCTGGGCCGGCCTTTGCTTCTAGCTCTGCCGCTCTGGGACTGGGATCGGGCGTTTTCCCTGCCGCAGGGCCAGTCCCTAAAAGCCAGGGCTCAGTTCGTGCCAGGGCTAAGCCCCGCCACCCCTAGGCTTGGCACTTAATAGCCCCGGCACCGCTGGGCTTGCCTCGTCAGCTGCTAAAGTAGCAGCAAAAAAAACAGGAGTACTTGTGGCACCTTAAAGACTAATAAATTTATTTAAGCATGAGCTTTCGTGAGCTACAGCTCACTTCTTCGGATGCAGCGTTACTTGTGTCCTGGCTCCTCTTTCATTACAAATTAAGCACTGCTGAAAGCCGCCTTGCTGGCAGCTGGGAAGTGACAAACTCTCCCCCCAGCCCCTCTACCCGGAGCAGTGGCAGGGTCCTGTGGATATCACTGTTAGTCTATAAGGTGCCACAGGATTCTTTGCTGCTTCTACAGAACCAGACTAACACGGCTACCCCTCTGATACTAGACCTAGCTTTGTCATAGTAGCCTCTGAGGTTGTTTAATATATTTTACTAATCTCTATTTCATAACTTTCTCCAAAACACACGTAATATGGGGTTGACGCTTCTACGGTTTATAACCTAATTTTAATTAAAAAAATGTTATGCCCCATCTACACCATGTTTGCAAAAACCTTCTATATAAGCCATCTTTAAACACAGTATCCAACTGCAAGGGAAACCAGAGTGTAGATGGAGCCTTAAAGCTCTTTAGGAAAAGAGATTCTAGAAAGATGAAGAAAGATTGCACGATTGCTGTGAGGATCACATATTAATATCCATTTTGAGATTTTCATCTTGCTTGTATTATCCAATTTAATAGATATGTAAATATTACCCTACCACAGTTACATGGAGATGCAGAATATTTTTAGTGACTAGCTCAAATATAATCCTGAATCTTTGATTTGCAGCTCCCAGATGTTGTTAATGGATATTGTAAAAATACTTGTAATTATAAATGTGCATACAAGAAAATGTTTCTTCACTGTTTTAGTTAGTGAATTTAGTAGTATTGTTAGTGAGATTTTTATTTTCATTTGTAAAATATATGAATCTTTTATAGCCTTTCTGTACTGTAATATATTGACCATACCATGCTATAAGTAAAAAGTATAAGAAAATATGTGGAAAAACCATGAGCCTTAAAGGTGCTGAATCACTCAGGATATCAGGCCACATGCTAGAACTTCTCTAATGAACTATATTTATGAGTGGTTCACTAGAAGAGTGCAGTAACGTGTTTTTCCTGGACGGTGTAGATGGGGCTGTCGTGCCAACATGGCAACAGCAAGACTTCCAACATACAAATTTTCTTTTGCCAGTACCCTTGTGACTTAAAGTGAAGTTATGTCATTACCATGGTATAAAATAGACACTGCTAAACAGATGTATTCCTTAGACTGACATCCAACCAATCTTGTGGTGGTAAAGAATTTATGAAATTTACTGTCATGTTATAAAGAGGAGGGGAGCCCGTCTGTTTTATGTTCTCTTTTAAAATGGTGTTTGGTTCATCAAAATCATTTAAATAATGTCACGCAGTGTCCACCTGGCAGTGATCTCTCCTATGAGGGAGGGGTCCCAGTTGGTCCTGGCAGAGAGTAGGCAGCAGACTACCCTGCATGTATTGCTGTTTTTAACAGTAAAAGTATAGGCTATGTGAAAACAAGAGTAGGATTTATGTGTACATCCACTGTAGAAATCACTTTTAATATCCAGAAAAAAACTCTGCAAAAGCAAGCCTTGTTATGAGCAAATGCAAGAGATTCCTTATCTAAAATTGAACTAGACACAGTAATATGCATCTTTGTGATTCCCCAGGTGCTTCATGGGTGTCTGCACACTTGATGAGGACACCCAGTAATCATCTCTTCCATGAGCAGTTTCAGAGAGGGATTGTGCAATTGCGCTTTTTTACTTAAGGGTTTGAAGTCCAGTCAGGATCTTTCCACACAACAGCGTTCTTCAGCCCAGTGGAGTACACACCTGCTTGGCTTAGAGCCGACTCACAACTAAACCTCACTCAAGTTTGGGAAAAGCATTTCTGGGACAGGTATTTGAAACTATTCCTTAGTTTTAAAAGTAGAATGAGGATACACATGGTACTTTCAGTGTGAGGTGCCCTACTACAATGGTTTTTAATTCAGTTATATAAAGAGATCTAATTTTTGAAATTATTTTTGAGGTCTGCTACAAACTAACTTTGTAAAATATCCCCCTAAAGGATACAGAATTCATATGAGTAAGACAAACTGTGTGTTGCCTGTTAAATTATCAAGAGCTCTGAAAAGACCTTTGTCTAGCAACAGTCTAAGAACTCCTGATATTGATTATGATGTGCATATTTGATGTAAGATGCAGGGTTCACAGTTAGGGCCCTACCAAATTCACCACTATGAAAAACGCATCATGGACCATGAAATCTGGTCTTTTATGTGCATTTACCATATAGGCCTGAGGGGAGACCAGCCTTTCTCAAATTGGGGGTCCTGACCCAAAAGGGATTTGCAGGGTGGTCACAAGGTTATTTTAAGGGGTTGCAGTATTGCTACCCTTGCTTCTGTGCTGCCTTCAGAGTGGGTGGCTGGAGAGGGGTGGCCGTTGGCCAGGCGCCCAGCTCTGAAGTCAGCACCCTGCCAGCAGCAAACAGCGCAGAAGGGTGGCAACACCGTACCATACCACCCTTACTTCTGCACTGCTGCCTTCAGAGCTTGGCGGCTTGAGGGGGGCCCAACTCTGCTGGCAGCAGAGCAAAAGTAAGGGTGACAATACTGTACCATGCTATCCTTGCTGCTGCTGGCGGTGGCTCTGCCTGCAGAGCTGGGTTTCTGGCCAGCAGCCACCGTTCTCCAGCTGCCCAGGTCTGAAGGCAGTGCCACCGCCAGCAGCAGCGCAGAAGTAAGGGTAGCAGTATTGCAACCCCTCCCCACACAATAACCTTGCAACCCCTCCACAACTCCTTTTTGGGTCAGGACCCTTACAATTACAACACTGTGAAATTTCAGATTTAAATAGCTGAAAACATGAAATTTATGATTTTTTTAAATCCTATGATCGTGAAATTGACCGAAATGGACGTGAATTTGGTGGGCCCTATTCATAGTATAATTATCTGGGTATGTGTTGTCAGAATGAACTTCTGCAGTGTCAAGATTGAAATCAAGTACAGAAAAGAATTGAAACCTTCCCATTATCACAGAGTAAGTGTGGCCAATAAAGATGTTTAAATTTTGAGTATTCCCACTACTCCCTTCTTTAAGAAAATGTTCCTCATTAAATAAAAATCAGAGGACAAGATATGTTGTGCCTTAATGTTAATTTGCCCTACGATATTAAAGTCTATTTTAGGGTCAGTGTAACAGATTAATTATTATAAGCATTTTGCAAAGGTTGAACAAACTCTTTTTTTCCGTTGGAAGTAATTTTCAAATTACCATTGCAATCTTGCAAAACTCACTAATCCAGCTAGTGCAAAAAGTTATATTTTATACGCCCTTTGGTCAGGGCTGGCAGTTTTCCAGGAAAAACAAGTGTAGGATGGAGCGCTGCTAAATACGGTTTAAACCAGGAAAGTGGGAAAAATATTTGCTTCAGTGTCCAGCAAGTTCAGCAAACAGAAGACAAATCTTTTCAAACTTTGGATACATCCATTCAGAACTAAGGAATAGGCTCAATTTATTCACTACATAAAAATTGGTCTTCTGCTACAGAACGTTGTAGGCCACATGGGTTAAGGTCGTTGTTTTAGCTGTTGTAGTTATAGTAATAGTACAACTGGTCATCTGCAACTCTTCATGCTTCTGATTGCTTAATGCAACTGTGCATTATTGTTGTTTTTATATGATCAAATGTTTTTTACTTTAGGTTATATAATATCAAAATATGAGTCATGACGTGTATAACTTTCTTGAGAAAATACAAACTCAAATATATACAGACATTCCCATGTTCAGCATCATAATGACTATATTATTATTACATCCCAATGCAGTTTTACTTTTTATTTGTACAGTCCTAAATTAATCTGTGTAGCTACTGCCTTATGTAACCACAGTTTGAATATGTAACTTAAACTAGTATAATGCGATGTGCATGAATTTGAAACAATTTTTAAAATAGCAAATGCCTTAAACTGAGACTAACTAGTTTTATCCAGGGTGGTAAAAACCTTGATTTTACTTGGTAACAACCAGCTCTGGTAATTACTATGTCATCCCTGCCTTGAGTAAGTAATTTTTTGCAAGCCTGAATTATTATATTTTGTTTAAAATGTCTGTGTGTTGCAAAGTCGTTTAGATTATTATGTGCTGGGCTCTGCTTAGGAGGCATTTGATGAAAAAATTTAGCATTTTTCTGGAAACTTTTAGCTGGAAGACCAGTTTTATCGGTTGCTTTTTTTTTTCTGAATTATCTTGCATCACATGATTAACCTTTGCACTTCTTCACACAACTTTTTGTTCATGCACAAAAGCTGCATAAATCCGCTTGTGAGGACTGTGTGACTCAAAGTTGTTGAGCATTTCAGGCTTTCATTTAAACTTTCACTTTCTTTTAAACCATTAACGAAACCACAATTAGGAGAAAATTCTTGGCATTTCAGAATGTCATTATTATGAGGACCATATAACCTTTTCATGGGTGATTGGTAGAAGATGGTGACTGAAAAACTGTTGATGTCTGAAATGAGTATTTCGCGTTACTTATCTTTTTATACACACATGCTTCCTCAGCCTGTATGGGAAGAGGGACATACCTAAAGGGATACTTTTAAATTTCTTTGTACTTACTATTGTTCAAAGTAACACCTAAAGTTACTAGAATTTAAAGAGATTAGAAAAAGCATATTTTTATCTTTTTTGCTTGCTTGCTTTGTACATTTGATAAGCCTTTACATAGAGTCAATTTCATTGTTTTCTCCGTATAATCAGTCGGGATTGTTGTTTGTGTGGGTTTTGCACAACTTTTAAAAATAGGAAAATGTTGTAAGACCACAAAAATTGGCAGACAGACTCAAGGATAGGTATTGAACCTGAAACTCCTTTACATTAATTTCCTGAGATTGCTAGAATGCAAGTTAACTATGTCCCTAAAATATCACTAAGGAACAGGATTAGTAAATTCTTTCACACGGTTTTAGAAACCAATGTGGTGGTTTTCAGTAGTGACTTTGTGGTAAGTTTCAGTAGTTTTCAGCTCTGATGACAGTTTATGAATGTCAGTTTGGGCATTTAGAAACATGGACAGTATTTTAATTTAAATGTAATAGCTGCTGGAAGATATTAAGTTATATCATGTAAACTCTTATTATCAAAGGCATTTGGTCTAAGAATAGAATCTCACAGCAGTTGCTGTGTTCTCCAGGTTTATTTAGTTTAATTCAACATGTTTAGCAAGTATTAATTTCCTGTAAACTTCAATAATATTTCACCATTGTCCTCCTCCCTACAAACGCCACATTATACCCACAGTTCCATGTACAGCCCATTTCCCCTCTGTTGTACTGGTGTCATTTCCTCCTGATTTTCTGTATTACAAAAGTTACCTTCTTTTAGCAGGATGAAGTTAAAGGAGATTGATCGTACTGCTATGCAGGCATGGAGCCCTGCCCAACAACATCCCATTTACCTGGCTACAGGTAACTTGTTGAAGGGTATGGTCCCTACCCATGGGGCTTTCTATGCATATGGTGTAGATTATAATATACTCACTATACTTGTATTTTATAATAGAAAATTAATGTCCTGAAGGCTGAAATAGTAATTGAGAATGCAATGCAGTACCCACTTGAAATCACTTTTCAACCTCTGGAGTATCAGCTTTCCTTAGAAATCAAAACCCCAGCCCACATATACCTTGTAAACGTGCATGTTTGCCCTAACTGTACGGCAGCGTTAGTAACTTAATTTCAAGGCTTCTCTCTCCTAAATCATAGGATTTCATGACCTAGTCTTTACCAATGGCTTGCAGTTTCTCAGTAGTTTTGGCTGCTAACACTACTGCCTTTCAGTCTATTTCTGAGTTTCTTCTGTTATTTGTGTGGGATTTTTACACAGCAGCAGGGGAGAGGAAAAATCACACACCTTTTATTTTTATTTTTTAATTTTATTTTAATGGGAAATTTTGGTTGTAAAACCAGAAAAGGGATTTAGGGGCAGGTGAAATACCTGAAACTACTTTCAACTCCCTTTTTGAAAAATGTACTATGTTTTTTGTGTTCAGTGTACCTCTGAGACACTGAAGATTTTATTTCCTTTGTATGATTTGATGCTTTAGTAATTTGAAATTCCATATTTTGTATTATGTCATTCTGATACAATTGTATGTTTCTGCGTAGGTACATCTGCTCAACAGTTGGATGCAACTTTCAGTACCAATGCTTCTCTGGAAATATTTGAACTGGACTTGTCTGACCCTTCGTTGGATATGAAATCCTGTGCAACTTTCTCCTCCTCGCACAGGTATGAATTGGGGTTCCAAATTCATGGACTGCTTTATAAAAATGCATTTTTGGTGGCAACTTCAGTCCATGATATGGGCTTCAAGGACCGTGTATGAAGCTTTAGCCCTGTGTCAGTCTTATTAGGAAAGGTAAGAAGGGTGGGCTTGTGGTTAAAGTTGTAGACTTGGACTCTGGAGACCTGGTTTCAGTTCCTGTTCTGTCACAAATATCTTGGGCTGGTATCCGTTGGGTGATAGTCATAGAAATGTGGGACTGGAAAGGAACTTGATGGGTCACCTAGTCCAGTCTCCTGCACTCATGGCAGGACTAAGTATTATCTGGACCTGACAGGTGTTTGTCTAGCCTGTTCTTAAAAACTCCCAGTGACGGAGATTCCACAGTCTCTTTCAGTAACTTGTTCCGGTGCTTAACTACCCTTATAGTTAGGAAGTTTTTTTTTCTAATGTCTAGCTTAAATCTTCTTTGCTGCAATTTTAGTCCATTACTACTTGTCCTGTCCTCAGTGGTTAAGGAGAAGAATTTATCACCCTCCTCTCTATAACAACATTTTACATATTTGAAGATTATCACGTCCCCCCTCAGCTTTCTCTTCTCCAGACTAAACAAACCGATTTTTTTTTCCATCTTTCCTTGTAGGTCATGTTTCCTAGACTTTTTTTTGTTGATCTCCTCTGGACTGGCTCCAATTTGTTCACATTTCCCAAAGCGTGGCACCCAGAACTGGACACAGTACTCTAGTTGAGGCCTTATCAGTTCTGAGTAGAGTGGAATAATTACTTCTCGTGTCTTGCTTACAGTGTTCCTGCTAATACATCCCAGAATTATATTTACTTCTTTTGCAACAGTATTACATTGTTGACTCATACTTAGATTGTGATCCACTACTACCCGCAATCCTTTTCTTCAGTTCTCCTTCCTAGACAGTCATTTCCCATTTTTCATTTGTGCAGTTGATCATTCCTTCCTCAGTGTGATACTTTGCATTTGTCCTTATTGAATTTCATCCTATGTAATTCAGGCCATTTTTCCAGTTTGTCAAGATCGTTGTGCATAATTCTAATCCTGTCCTCTAGAGTGCTTGCAACCCCTCCTAGCTTGGTATTGTCCACAAAATTTATGTGTGCTCTTTTTTGTAGGCATCCTTTCATCTGCGAGAGACAGTGGGAATTGCAGCCTACGATGTAGATGGTTTGCAATGTCTCATGTAACTAAATAGTCCAATCCAAGATTTGCATGATCTTTAGTGTACTCTCTATGCCGTTATCTAAATCATGTATAAAGATACTGAATAGGACTAGACCCAGGACACATCCTTGCAGGACCCAACACAATATACTCTTCCAGGTTGATTGTGAACCACAGATAACTACTCTCTGAGTACCGTTTTCCTGCCAGTTGTGCACCCACTTTGTAGCAGGTTTGTCTGTATTTTTCTAGTTTGTTTATGAGGCATGTGAGACAGTATCAAAAGCCTCACTAAAGCTGAGCTATATCACATCTACTTCTTCCTCCAATCCACAAGGCTTGTTACCCTGTCAAAGAAGGATATTAGGTTGGTTTGATATGATTTGTTTTGTTTTTGATGTAAAGGAAGATAACGGTCAGAGCCCTGAAGAATTTCCAGAGAGCAGAGGGAAAGTGTTAAGTGTGCTCTTAAAAATAGGAAAAGGCGGGTATAGCTTCCACATGTTGTGTCATCTTATTGTGTTTAGGTATTGCGGGGGACTCATTTGATGTACCTCCGTGTTTTATTTTTGCATTCCATATGTAGTTCAATACTTACACCTAGCTATTGGGAAAAAACGTTCCTGATTGTTTTGCTTCATTTAGACCCATATTACTTCTAAGTTCATGCTGTGTATTTAGCTATAACTTATATAATTAGCATTAAAAATCCAAAAAGCCATCCTATTGGCATCTTAGTGGCACTTGCAGTAGCATTATAGTGGCTTCTGTTCATTGTACATTGGCCATAACAATGTCAATGAAAGCGTGAGATGCCCTTCTTGGAGATAGAGAAGGATCTGAAAACTTTCCATTGACACTGGATTAGGTCCATTAATCTTTCATACTAGATACAATGTCAGCACAAACATTAGTCCATCCATTGACCCCTAGTACTCTGTGGAGGTGTGTGCAACACTTACAGATTGTCAGTGTTCATCAGTGAATAAGTTGTAGTGTCAGCATTAATGTCTTTTTATCAAAGATATGTATGACCGAAATACAGTGGTAGCTCGGCTACACTGAGATATATAAACATCTAAATCCATTGAGGGATGATGATCATGTTTTACACCACCTCATTATGTAGATAGAAGTTAATTCCATTTCATTCTCTACAGTCCATTTTTAAATAATGATGCACAAGTCTAAGACTGTCTTCCAAAGATTTACACCAAACACAGTTGCCTGAACTTTTAGAAATTATAAATTGATTAAATTGTAATCTGTACAAAACAGAAACGATGTCTTCCTTGTACAGTATCTAACAAGATGGGGCCCTGAATTTGATTAGGGCCCTCGGCTGCTATCTTAATATAGACCAGGGGTAGGCACCTATGGCATGTGTGCCGAAGGCAGCACGCGAGCCGATTTTCGGTGGCACTCACGGTCCTGGCCACTGGTCCGGGGGGCTCTGCATTTTAATTTAATTTTAGATGAAGCTCCTTAAACATTTTAAAAACCTTATTTACTTTACAGACAACAATAGTTTAGTTATATATTATAGACTTATAGAAAGAGACCTTCTAAAAACATGTATTACTGGCACACGAAACCTTAAATTAGAGTGAATAAATGAAGACTCAGCACACCACTTCTGAAAGGTTGCCGACCTCTGATGTAGATAATAACTGGGAACTGCTCAACACCAGGTTAGAGAGATAAAATTTAAGTTAGTTGTGCTGCATCTTGCTACTTGGAGCATTCAGCATATAATACTGATTAATGGTGGCATTGTTAGTGCTGATGTAATTTTTTTTAAAAGCCCTACCTCTTGGGGTTTTTTTTTTTTGTGTGTAGAAACTTGTTAGTTTGCTTTCCAAATGCATTAAGGCCACTTTGTAAGAGCAATGCCACAAGAGGGTGTGGGTCATTATGCGGAAGAAATGTACCCTCTCTGCATGGCTGAACATACAGGAATATTGTTTTGTTATAAAACCAATTCGTTTAAAAAAGGGAAATCTGGATACTTTCAGATTCACCAAGCAGTGTACACCAATATCAGAGATTTCTGTGATTGCTTGTAGTTGGCTATGCTTATAATTCTCATTCAGGGATCATCTCATAGTCCTTTGCAAACATTATCTCAAAAAACCCTATGAGATAAGTAAGTATTCTGACTTTAGAACCTTGAACTGAGGCACATATAGGTTGTGACCTGTCCACTGTCACACTTTTGACAGATTGGGAGAGCCAGGAATAGGACCTAGCAGTTCTCAGTCTCATCATGCCTTTGATCTTACCACCAGCCTGCACTTCCTCCCATAAAGTGTTAGTGTTTTTTATCAGGGAAAAACATTATGATGTTCTGGCACGTATAATGGTATGGCAATGGATTTTCTTAAATTATTTATTTTTTATCTTGTAGGTACCATAAATTGATATGGGGACCTCATGCAATGGCTTCAGATGGTAGTCTTTCTGGAGTTCTAATTGCAGGTGGTGAAAATGGAAATATTATTCTATATGATCCATCTAAAATTATGGCTGGAGAGAGTGAAGTTATAATTGCACAAAAAGACAAGCACACTGGGCCAGTAAGAGCTCTGGACGTGAATATTTTCCAGGTTAGATTTTTTTTCTTCAGTATACACTGTCATGGATTAGTAACATGGATTAGTAAAATGCTATAGGAAATGTTCTTCTCTTGTGATTTTTTTGGTGAAAGTTGTATAAATATTTTTGCATATTTTAAAAAAGAAAACAATCTTTGATACTAATCATTATTTGACCTGAAATAATTTTAAAAATCTGATCTGCTTTTCACCATTTAGGCTATTTACTTTGTGTATTTTTCTGTTTAGACACTGAAATAAAATTGTTTTTATTTGTTTTCTAGTCAGTTTCACTTTTCAGTTCTCATGCACTACTCAGTGTTGTCATGGTTGCAGACAGATGTTGAAATTCCTCCCAAAAACTGTTTTCACTGAAATTTAAAAAATAACAACTAAATATTAGTTTTTAGGTTTTGTAACTCATCCATTTTTGTATGTTGTTCCAAAATAAAGATAAAATGTTGGGGCCTAAAACTCATTGGCTTGACACAATTCTTAAAAGTAGTAAGGACTTAATCACAGAGCTAATTTAATTCCATCACTAATGAGGATTTACCTCTTCAAGATATAGCATCTTTTCTCATTCCTGACTGTTCTCTGAGAACTCAGTTTGTTTTGATTTACTAAGTAGCATTTTTTCTTTTGGCATATGTTTTTACTAAGGCAGTAGTTAGTTCAGTGAATTGTGTTTAAATTGCATGGTTTCTGTCCTTGTTTATTATGACATTGGAACTTGTTTTGCAACCAGCATTAGAGTATGAGCAAAATGCATTGATGCAATAGTTATTTTCCCTCTTGTTCATTCTCCTCAGATCCCATTGCTATTATCTTGGCATTCCTCTTCCACCTGTAAAACTGCTTCAAATGCTTCTCTTAATCTAGGAAATGTTCTTATAGGCCTTGATCTTGTGAATGCTTACTCATGTGTTTAACTTTACTCACATTTGAGATCCCATTGAAGTCAGTGGGTTTAGTAACACAAATAGAGGTAAGCACAAGCTTACTTGTTTACAGGTTTGGGGCATTAGTACAATGGAGTCATTTTGTGCAACCCCATTCTTTGTGTCCATTTTCTGCATATGAGTACTGCAGAAACCAAGAACACTGCCCTGGGAATTTAAGTCCAACTTGCAGCAGAGTATATGGGTCTTGGCTAATAAATAGTATTAGAAATATTAAGGATTCTTGTACCTCTTCTAAAGTGCTCTTGTTGTGTGACAAGGTCTGTGTTCTGAGCTAATGTCAATTGGCACAGCTCCAGGGATTGGGCCCATAGCATTTGGGAAGGTGAAGGCTGATGCCAGAAATACTCTCAATGTCTATTGGCATCTTTCTATTACAGACAAACCTTGTAGCATCAGGTGCTAATGAGTCTGAAATCTATATCTGGGACTTGAACAACTTTGCCACACCGATGACACCAGGAGCTAAGACCCAGGTACTGGAGTTATGTTTGTCAAATGATTTGAAGAACTCTGAAAAATATGCAGATTATTTAATTTACTTGACATCTCATACAGACATACAGTATTGGAGTAGTTCTAAGCACCAATCTCTGTTTTCAAAAACTTAATTTAAATATTGCAAATATTACCTTGAATGTAGTTAAGCCCTCGAAAAACATCTGTTGTTGTGAGATACATTCCTTAAAATAATTATGTACAAGTATGTTCTTACATTACATATATTGTATATATTTTGCTCCCAAACAATAAAATTAATCCCCAGTGGATGTTTGTTTTTCTGATTGTAAATTTATTGACCGTTAAGGCTAAAAGTGGACATTTCTCTGTTTTTGTTTTGAATGTGATCCATTAATAGCTTCAACCTTTATAAAACAATACAGACAGGTTGTAGTGAACACCACCTTTGTGAAAATTGACTCTGAATTTACTGGAGACTTAAATTGCATTCCAAGTAACCAACAATGACTCTATTTATAATGATGTTAATTGTGGCTGTAGTGCAGTTTGTGTCTAGTTCTGAATTCTTTTGCACACCCAAACCTCCCAGTAAGGTTATCAAATTTATTAAAATGATTTCCAATGAATTGACATGATAAAGTTCCACATCCATGCCCCAGAGTTTTGAGTTGAGAAGATAGATGATGTGTAATGAGACACCCACAAGATTTCTAAGAAATCAGGAAAGAAGACAGGAATATCAGAATATCAGGGTTGGAAGGGACCTCAGGAGGTCATCTAGGCCAACCACCCAGGACCAATCCCACACCATCCCCAGAACAGATTTTGCCCAGATCCCCCATGATTCAAGTTGAACTCACAACCCTGGATTTAGCACCAAAGGCAATCAACCACAGCAACCTCCACTCCCCCAATAAAAAAAAAAAAAAAAAAAAAAAAAAAAAAAAAAAAAAAAATAAAACAAAAAAAAAAAAAAAAAAAAAAAAACAAAAACATTTTTTTTCATTTTTCATACAACACAAAGGCACAAGTCCAATTTTTAAATACTTTTTTGCGGGTCATTATTAAGCTCTTGGAGACAACAAACTTGCTCCGTCTTCCTCCATAGCTGGCAAATTTATCACAGGCAGAAAGGAAGGAGGGCTGCAGATAGCCAGCCCATAGACAAAGCTACTGTATATTTAAATGCATGGGTTTTAAAATTTCCTAGTGTCAATTTTATTTATTCAGGAAGGTAAAATGAACACGTGGGCTATGAGGATTAGCTTTGAAAACTTGTTCTTTTAGCCAGCTTATCTAATCACAAAAATTGAGCGCTCTGTTGAAAAAAAGAGAATGTTGGGACGTGTTTTGTTTGCAATAGCCTCCAGAAGACATCAGCTGCATTGCATGGAACAGGCAAGTCCAGCACATCTTGGCGTCTGCCAGTCCTAGTGGTCGTGCTACCGTGTGGGATCTGAGGAAGAATGAGCCTATCATCAAAGTCAGCGACCATAGCAACCGGGTAATTTATGATGTTAAACTATCAAGAGCCTGTATTAATAATCATGAATGGTTAACTATTAGACTTATTCTTGCCATAGTAAGACAAGTGACTGCATGGATTCTCATTAGACTCTTAAGTGACACAGGAACATGTCCCCATTTTATACTACCTGCTGTAGGATCTGTTAATTTTTTAAAGGGCTATAATTATATGCCAAAGATGGATTATTATTTTAAATAATTATTTTTTGCAAATGATTCAATTAATATTTGGCAGGGAAGCAATTTGGTAGGGAGTTTAGGGTTCAGGCAAGAGAAGGGGATATTATGTATTACTCAGCAGTGAGAAGTCAGACTGGTTAAATGATGCGGACTATGCTGATAAATTCAGTATTGACCCATTCATGGCTGCAGTGGGAAGATTTTATTAAAATAGGCTGAAGTGCTGTCATCTGGAACAGTGTGTGTCTGAGAGAGAATAAAGCAGCTGGTGCATTTACGAATAGGTTTAAATAGTTTTACTTCCACAGTGAAGCTACTCCTTGAGGTTGACCTTGTGCCTTACAGCTCAGATGGAGGGTGCGAAGAACTCCAGCTCCGTTACTCTTCTGTACAGCAGCCAGGCACAGGTGCTGGGACTGCTCCCTGGCAAGACACTCCAGAGGCAATGGTCCACATCCCCGGTGCACTGGACAGGAGACCAGGCTGCCTTGCTGTGGAAGGCACATGATATTGGGGTTGTAGAAATGGGAACATCCTCTTTGTCCCCTGGAGAGCTCCCCGAAGCAGAATTCCTTCCAGGCTCACTCTGATGCTTGGGCTGTGTCTCAGTAGCACAAGTGAATATTCCACATAAGGCTGACTACACCCTGGTTGTTTGCAGCGTTTTTGTAGCCATGTTGGTTCCAGGGTATGAGAAAAACAAGGGGCGAGGGATGAGGTAATATCTTTCATTGGACCAATTCTTGTTGGTGAGAGAGACAACCTTTCTAGCTCCACAGGGCTCTTCTTCAGTCATACGGGTCACAGTTGTGGTCTCTGGTTAAATAATTATTCATGTTTATAGTTAAGCATCTTACATTTATGAACAAATTTATTAAAGGAAATTATTAATCAGTGATTGCAAATATTTATATTGGTAAATGATTTAAAGCCTCTAAAACTTTTAAGAGGAACTAGCAGTTTAAAAATATACTTAGCAAACAAGTTATTGCTTATCTGAGTTACTAATAACATCTTAGACCTCCAGTCTTCATCTAATTTACTTTTCACAATCTGTGTTTTGCCAGTTTCTCAGCATAGCTTGTTTCACCTTTGGACTCCAGCACAATGCTGTAGTGTTTGCAAGGGACTAGTTGCATGCTAACAAGTGGTTTTCATTAAAATCTGTATATTTTTAATTTCATTAAAATAGTTATGTAAGGGTTTTGCTGTATTTGTTGTATTAAAACCATGTTTTGGACACAAACCACATGAGTGTCCTTTTGAACTAGCCTTTGAAACCCTAAACTCAAGTAGCATTCCCTATGTTATTAAATAAACATTCTGGGAGCTGGGTTGGGGGCTTATTCCATTTGTCAGTTCTTTGCTTTGAAAAAGAGGAGAGCATTTTGATCTAATCATGGTGTAACCTGGCCGATACTCCTGGCTAAGAACTACTAAACTAGACTGTGTGCCTGTGAGGGTACGCAGAGGTACATCAACTCATCTAGATATTTGCCTAGTTTTACAGCAGGCTACATAAAAACCACTAGCAAAGTCAGTACAAACTACAATTTCATATAGACAATGACATGTTTATACTGCTCTATATACTATACACTGACATGTAAGCACAATATTTATATTCCAATTGATTTATTTTATAATTATATGGTAAAATGAGAAAGTAATTTTTCAGTAATAACGTGCTGAAACACTTTTGTATTTTTGTGTCTGATTTTGTAAGCAAGTAGTTTTTAAGTGAGGTGAAGCTTGGGGGTACGCAAGACAAATCAGACTCTTGAAGGGGGTACAGTACTCTGCAAAGGTTGGGAGCCACTGGTCTAGTTACAGAAGAATACAGTCACAAAATGAGAATAAACAGGGCCACGCTCCAGCCAGCATTCTCCATGCTTCTGTTTTAGAGGGTTCCTTTTTTTTATAGCTCTGCTTAATTATCTTGTGGTCTAACACTCCTTTATCTATCAGATGCACTGTTCAGACTTGGCTTGGCACCCTGATGTGGCTACACAGATGGTCCTGGCTTCTGAAGATGACAGGTTGCCTGTAATTCAGATGTGGGATCTTAGGTTTGCTTCTTCTCCTCTTCGTGTTTTGGAAAACCATGCAAGGTATTTATGTCGGCTAGTCTGTAAATCTTGATTTTTGTTTGTTGTTTAGCCATTTTCCCCATTCTAAACTTGGTTTGTACACAACTCTCTATCAGTTAGTATTAATGCCATCCCAATTTTAAGCTCCAAGGCAGATGCTTTAGCAGCTACTGTAATCCTTAATCTAGACTTTTAGTGATATAGCTAGCCTTTGGGCCCAGCAAACCTGTGCCAATGGGCCACACTGGTTTTAAGGAGCTAGAACTGTGAAGAAGGATCCCAGCTTTAATTTTAAAAAGTACATTTCTAGCTGTTTCCTTTAAGAAGAAAGTCTCAAAAACGTAAATGTATGTAAACCGATTGCAAGGGTGCAAAAGAAGAAGCAGCTGGGCTCCACTTCTGCACGAGGGGTTGGGGAATCTAAAGATCCCACACCCATAAAAACACTCATAAGAACGTAAGAACGGCCGTACCAGGTCAGACCAAAGGTCCATCTAGCCCAGTATCTGTCTACCGACAGTGGCCAATGCCAGGTGCCCCAGAGGGAGTGAACCTAACAGGCAATGATCAAGTGATCTCTCTCCTGCCATCCATCTCCATCCTCTGACAAACAGAGGCTAGGGACACCATTCCTTACCCATCCTGGCTAATAGCCATTTATGGACTTAACCACTATGAATTTATACAGTTCTCTTTTAAACGCTGTTATAGTCCTAGCCTTCACAACCTCCTCAGGTAAGGAGTTCCACAAGTTGACTGTGCGCTGCGTGAAGAAGAACTTCCTTTTATTTGTTTTAAACCTGCTGCCTATTAATTTCATTTGGTGACCCCTAGTTCTTGTATTATGGGAATAAGTAAATAACTGTTCCTTATCCACTTTCTCCACATCACTCATGATTTTATATACCTCTATCATATCCCCCCTTAGTCTCCTCTTTTCCAAGCTGAAGAGTCCTAGCCTCTTTAATCTTTCCTCGTATGGGACCCTCTCCAAACCCCAAATCATTTTAGTTGCCCTTTTCTGAACCTTTTCTAGTGCCAATATATCTTTTTTGAGGTGAGGAGACCACATTTGTACACAGTATTCAAGATGTGGGCGTACCATGGATTTATATAAGGGCAATAATATATTCTCAGTCTTATTCTCTATCCCCTTTTTAATGATTCCTAACATCCTGTTTGCTTTTTTGACCGCCTCTGCACACTGCGTGGACATCTTCAGAGAACTATCCACAATGACTCCAAGATCTTTTTCCTGATTAGTTGCAGCTAAATTAGCCCCCATCCTACGCGCTTTCTAATCCAAAATGAGTTGCTGAAATTTGGGGTGTATTCTAATGAATCCTTTCACTAACTCTCCCCTAAACCTTTGGCTGACCTGGTGTACAGTGGTGTGAAAATGGTGGACAGGAGTTTACTGCATTCAAGGACGGAGGGCAGCAAAAAACTGTGTTGCAAGCACTCCCTGAAAATGCTGATGTTGACTGTGCTAATGTTAACCCTTTGATAATAAAAAGAAGATTGCCACAAGTATTAGTCACAGTTCTTATCCTGCAATTTTCCGAGTCAGGTATTACTGTGACTTTTTATTACACAATCTACCTTTGATAGCCATGTTTTTATCAGTGGATATAGTCTTTGGCTTTCAGGTACCTTTCTGGATTGTGCCCTTAGCCTGTGGCTACGCTGTCATGACTCCTTGTGCAGAAAGTGGAAAAAATCTATTCCAATAAAACAAATGTTGGCAGCACCTTCTCTGCTCTCTCAACATAATGGGGGTGGTGGGGAACGTGGCATTTAAAGATGAGTGGCCAGGTAATCTAGATGTGTGCTAATGAGGGTGCCTCATTAATCATCATGCATTTATATTAATATTTTCTTACTATGGCTTTTCACACAGGGGTATTTTGACCATTGCTTGGAGTATGGCAGATTCTGAGCTGTTACTCAGCTGTGGAAAGGATGCTAAGATTCTCTGCTCTAACCCTAATACAGGGGAGGTATTGTATGCAAACCACTTTTAAAGGTCATAAATAGAGAAAGATTCTTTGCATTACATTTGTTGTGGAGAGTAGTGGAGAACATACTGACTTTGTACTTAGATGACACAGTGTTGTGAGCAAAATATTTTTTTTAAAGTAGTTCATATTTGTTTTACACTGTGCCGTTCATACCAAAACTGTGTTCTTTGACCCCAAACATTTTGTGTACACAACCCACTGAGAAAAAATGGGTCAGTCTTATACAAAGGTGACCTCTTTAAAACCTGGAAGTATTAGCTGCTACTGTCAGCCATATATATTATAAACCAGAACGGGACAAGACTTGTACCCTGCTCACTCTTATGGTTCACTGAAGGGACACTGTCAGTTCAGTTTTATCCATTTAATCTGCCTCTGCTAAAAGTAGCTTTGTGAAGTGCACCTGTCTATGAGCTCTTGTTTTTTTTGTCCGTGGTTTCCTTGAGGTGTGGTTTTTGACACACCTGCTGTTCTTTGCAATCCAGAGAAACCATGAGCTAAAAATCTGGGGTCTGGTGATCTATATGGGCGGGGTGAAAGTAAGATAAAAATACTGGTACAGGGGCCCGGCTCCAGGCCCCCAGAAGGGGCAGGGCCTCGGGGGAACAGGGCGGGGCTGAGGGTCAGCCTCTCCAGCCAGCCCTTCCATGCTGCCCAGCGCCACCTGGGGCTCCGGTGGCAATTTAAAAGGCCCGGGGATCTGGCCAGTGCTGCAATAGCAGCAGCAGTGGCCAGGAGCCCTGGGCCCTTTTAAATTGCCGGGCCACAGGGCAGCTGCCCCTTTTGCCCCCTACAGTCGGCGGCCCTTGGGGGGCACAAAAGGGGCAGCGACGGTAATGTCAGCCTTGTATGAGCCAGTACCGGTGGCTGCTTCTTACCGGTATGCCATACCAGCCTACTTTCAGCCCTGCATATGAGAACCCTGAACCCTTTTGCTTGCACATATGAAAGCCTTGTAGGCCAAACACCTGCTCACTACCTCCTTTGGTCCCCATGGAGTGGAGTATTTGAAAGGACCTGCTTTCTTTGCTCCTACTCCGAGGAAGGAGGTTTTGAAGATGTTGGGGCTTCCTGGCCATGGGTTTTTGACTTGATTGCATCCCTTCAAAGCTACGCATGAGAACTCTGATTTGGGGGAGAAATCAAATTAATATCGATTGTGTCATTTCTTACTCCACCATTTAATAGCAGTACCCTACTCTAATATAGATGTTTTTGTACCTACATCTTTATGGCTCTGATTTGGCAAAGCACTTAAGCACACGCTTAATGTTAAGCAGGTGCGTAGTCCCACTGAAGTTAAGCATGTTTCAGCTTTGTTGGATGAGAATTTATATGTCCCTCCCCCCACCTTTTTTTTTAAAGCTACAAGGCATTTTCAACCAGACACTATTTTGTATTTGCTGTAGAAGTGATAAGAATTAATGTCTGATTGTATTGATGGAAAATTAATAGAAGCTTTAATAATTACATTCCTTGCAGGTTTTTAACTGAACAAATGTTTAAAACGGTGCGGATTCTTTATTCAGTAGACTTGAATCTTTGATTAAAATCTATAGGAAGTAAGCAGGTAGTTTTTCGCCCAACAGAGGGTTCCCATAGTTACTATATAATACAAGGAAACTCATTGAGTCATGGAAACATAGTTTTAAAATATGACTACATTTTCTTTGGCTATTTGAAATGTGCCCTAACACCTTCCTATGGATGTTGCCATAATGCAAAAAGACCCAAAACTGTGCACAGAACATTGGTGAAAGTTAGCATAAGTAAACAGGCTTCTCCCTTCTCTCATTCTTCCAAACATGCCCTCGTTCCAAAGCAATCAGCCTTATGCTGTGCCCTGATCAGCAGCAGAGCATTGCTCTGTTGAATCAAAGTGGGAAGCCAACGGTTCTGAGCTGAGAAACATAGCATCATTTTCAATGGGATTTAGGCTCCTAAATCCCTTAGGTTTTGAAAAAATTACCCTAAGTGACTAGCCCAGGGTCATGCAGGATGTCTGTGGCAGAGGTGGGCACAGAGACCAGATCTCCTGAGTAGCATTCCAGCACCTTAACCACAAAGCCATCATTCTTCTCTTTAAAGCCTTTAGCCACAGTTTTTAGCTCCTCCTTTCTCTTGTCCCATGGAGATGATTTTAAAGCAGGAGACCATAATCCTGTTTCAGAGTGTGGTTGCTCATCCTACTGACACAGGGTCTTTAGTGACACATTAGGGTCTACAATGTCGTTTGTTATGTTAATACTGTTTCATCAAACTCTGTTTTGGCACAGGTGTTGTATGAACTTCCCACAAATACCCAATGGTGCTTTGATGTTCAGTGGTGTCCCAGGAACCCCGCTATCCTTTCAGCTGCTTCTTTTGATGGACGGATCAGCATTTACTCCATCATGGGAGGGAGCACAGATGGTTTGAGGCAGAAACAGGTAGACAAGGTATTGAAAAACATAATGTGAAGTTGGAGAAGAAAATAGTTTGTTCCGTGTGACAGTATTTGAAAATGGCGGAAGCATTGACTGCCAAAGTAGTGCACTAGACGGTTGAATAATTATCATGTACAAATATGTATCTTACGTTGAATACTGCAGGAAATGTGCAATCAGTTTCTTTCTCTTTAAAGCTTTCATCCTCCTTTGGGAATCTTGATCCATTTGGCACGGGGCAGCCCCTCCCTCCGTTGCAGCTTCCACAGCAGACAACTCCTCAGAGCACTGTTCTACCATTAAAGAAGCCACCCAAATGGGTCCGACGGCCTGTGGGTGCATCGTTTTCAGTAAGTGAGAGCCCCTTTGTAGGCTACTGAGTGGGCAAAATTGACTTGGCGATAACATTTCTGATATATTCTCTGCAAGCAGTGTAGAAGGGGTGCCATATTGCATTACAACACAGCTTCACTCATTTGCAATAATGACTGGAAGGTCCACTGTGGAGTACCACGTTTTGCATTTGGCAGCCAAGTGAATAAATACATTACAAAATAATTTTTATGGGTGCTGCATCACTATACACTTTAATTTATTTTGCTATGTGTACTTTAGATTTCAGTTATGAACTACACTGCATAGTAAATACACTCTGTGTTTAGTAACAGCTTTGAAGTGTGTGAGACCTCTCTGCTGTTAAGTCTTTGCTGAGAAGAAGGGTGAGAATGCCAAGTTTTGTTGTTTTTGTATATATATTAGAATTATCAAAGTCACAGATTAGCCAAGTGAGTTTTAGCAAGGTTCCACTGAGAGCAGAGCCATCTGTTCTATAACTTTATTGTTCACTTACTTCTAAGTTACAGGTTTTTTAACTGATAACTAGAATATACTAGGTGTTTGTTCTCTCAGTGTTGAACCCTGACTCAGAATAGATATCTGCCAAAATACTGATCTAGTCTCAGCATAGTGCTCTCTGATTCATAGGTTAAAGTGAAATTTGACATCTCCATTAGGGTATAATTCATGTTGTTTTGGAAACAATTAATATATCCTTCTAACTGTACTTTGGGATGTTGATTCCCATTAGCTCATCTTAGTTCTCTGTGAGCTAACTGAGAAATTTGGATGTGTGTGGTTTTTTTGCTTTATATTATACTGGCTTCATTTAAAGCCAAATCAGTTACCTTTTTTTTTTTTCCTTCTTCTTCTTCTTTCCCTGTTATCCAAATCTTGGTTCTTTCTCTGCCACTTTTATTTCTGTCTTTCTAATCTGCCAGTTGTGTGCTGTCTAAGGTAGCATTGCACATTTTTATGATTGTTTTCAGGTAGCACTTATCATGCCATATGTGTATGCATAATTTTATTATTTAACAATTAATTGTAGCAGCACCAGAAGCCCCAGTCAAGATTAGAGCCCCATTGTGTTAGATGTGCAAATACACTGACCCTGTTCCTAAGAGCTTTCGGTCTGAGGCTGTGATCCTACAAACATTTATGCAAATGAGCAATTTTACTACTCTTAGTAGTCACAATGAGTTCAATGGGACTACTCACATGTGTAAGTGCAGGATTGGGGCAACGAATCGAGAGAAAATGTGTGTGTAAGTAATATATAACGTGTGTGTGTGTATAAATGTGTGTGCATTGTATAAATACGTTGTAATATTTGGTACATGATTTATTAAATTACAGTTTGGAGGGAAGCTAGTTACATTTGAGAATATAAAGTCTCATCAACAAGGATCTGAGCAGCAGCAGCTGCAGCACCACGTGTATGTGAGTCAAGTTGTCACAGAGAAAGAGTTTCTGAACCGCTCAGATCAGCTGCAAGAAGCTGTGCAGTCCGAAGGCTTCATCAACTACTGTCAGAAAAAAATAGAAGCTGCCCAGACTGATTTTGAGAAAAATGTGTGGTCTTTCTTAAAGGTAATGTTTTTCAGATGTTTCTGAATTATTAAAGGATTCCCCAGCCTCTTAAAACCAATATTAAAAGTGGTTCTCAGTGCATGGTAAAACATTTTAAACAGAAAACACCGTGTAAAGATAATGAGGCAATTTCTAGTTTGTACAGTAGAATGAGATTAGATTCTGAAAATGGCATCAAATAATCCATATACTTGATCAAAAGAGATGACTGGTGGCAGGACAAGAAATCTTTGAAATAGGTATGCGTTAGTGTCTGCTCTTAAAAGATGTTCTAGCAGAAGCAAAGAGCTACAGATTCTGGGGAAGGTTTGACATAATTTAACCATTAGCCTAGTATTGGTACATCTTTATACTAGGTCAGGTAATGAGAGATTTCAGGTTTAGTATTTGGTAAGGTAAAATACGCTCCCTGTTATTAGTTATGACATTTTGTGTTTTCAGAATAAGAACTGAATGGAAATTGAAGAGGTCCAGTTACTAGACATAGCT
Organism: Mauremys reevesii; assembly: GCF_016161935.1. Lineage (NCBI taxonomy): Eukaryota > Metazoa > Chordata > Testudines > Geoemydidae > Mauremys > Mauremys reevesii. The sequence continues at coordinate 18,255,853 of NC_052627.1, read as the reverse complement.
ATACTCAGAGGCCCTGATCCTCAGAGTCCACAATTAAGTTCTTCCTTTTTAACACATTTTGCTTAATCATTGATATCCAATACATGGTTACACGTCAGTTGAAATTACAATGGGGAAAATGAAAACATGCTTCTTTTGACTAATAGTTTTTTGTTTTTTTTAAAGGTGAATTTTGAAGAAGATTCTCGTGGCAAATACCTTGAACTTTTGGGGTACAGGAAGGATGACTTAGGGCAAAAGGTAAATCTGCTTGAAAGTTGTGTATGTATTAAGTATTTATACTGAGGAATATATTGAAATATAAAATGTTAGAGACGGTCAGAAGTTGAGGTGCTGATATTATTTGGCATATGGATGGAAAGTTGGAATGGCAGTAACAAAACAGAGCACGTGAGAGGACATAACATTTTTCTGTGTAGTAGTATCTTGAGGGTGCTTCCTGATAACTCAGTTAAAGCTGTATTATCCCAGGATGCAGTTATGACCCTGTGATAACTACTATATTACAATTACTATCCTATAAACTAGTGGTCTTCAATCTTTTTACGCCCAAGATCACTTTTTTTAATCTAAGGGCAATCCAGGATCTACCCCGCCCCTTCCCCAAGGCTCCGCCTCCTCCCTCTACACTGCCCCCCGCCCGTCACTCACTGTCACTGGGCTGGGGTAGGGGGTTGGGGTTCGGGAGGGGGTGCGTGCTCTGAGCTGGGGCCGAGGGGTTCGCAGTGTGGGAGGGGGCTGTGGGCTGAGCCTGGGGCAGGGGGTTGGGGTGCAAGCTCCAGGAGGGAGTTTGGATGCAGGAGGGGGCTCCAGGCTGAGGCAGGAGGGGGTACAGGGTGCTGGCTCCGAGATGGGGTTGGGGTGTGGCGTCCTGCTGGGCAGCACTTACCTCCGGTGGCTCCCAGTTGGCGGCCGGTGCAGCGAGGCTAAGGCAGGCTCCCTGCCTACCCTGGCCCCACACCACTCCCGGAAGAGGCCAACGCGCCCCAGGGAGAGGGGGGGCACGTGGCTCCGCGCTCTGCCCCTCTCTGTAAGCACCGCCCCTGCAGCTCTTCTGGTCAATGGGAGCTGCAGGAGCAGTGCTTGCAGGCAGGAGCAGCGCGCAGAGAGAGACCCCTACATGTAGGAGCCGAAGGGGGGACATGCCGGCTGCTTCCTGGGAACCACACGGCATGGAGGCTAGGAGGGAGCCTGCCAGTCCTGGCACCACCAACCAGACAGTCAACAGCTCAGGCAGCGGTCCTGACCGGAACCACCAGGTTCACTTTTCAATCGGGTTTCCAGTTGAGAACCAGATACCTGGTCACCCTATCTGGCATGCTTTTCTGAGCTTGCTTTTCAAGCCATCACCTTTATTTCTCAATGCTTCATGCTTTTTCAATAGAACAGTGTTGCCTCCTTGAAATCTCCAGTTTGTCTTCCTTTAGTTTTAACTAAGTTGGTACAAACACTTTACTCATTTTTGTAATCTGTAGCACCTCCAAACTTAAGTGTGTCTGAAAAATAGGCAGTTTTCAGCAAAGAATTGCACTGTAAACTGAATTCATGTTGTCTAGTGAGTTGAAACAATACAGAGTGACTGACTAGTCTTAGAGTTAGTGACATCTTGACAACAAAAAACAATTTATTCTTTAACATTTTTAGGTTCCTTACTTTATCACTAATATAAAAAGAGCAATTGGTGTCAGTTTGCCAGAATGAGCTTCTAGTAGCATGTGGCTTTATTTTATTATTTGTTTGGTCTGGCACTCTGGCCAAACCAAGGGAACTTCTGGAATATCACTTTTCATTGCTGTATTTACAGTAATGTAAATAAAAATGAGAGTCTAGAAAAAAACCTGTGCATTAAGCTAAATTTACGGACTAGAACAGCCTCTATGGAGACTATTCAACCTGTAGAACTAGAAATAATCAGATGAGATTAGTGGTATTAGAAAAGCCATCCTGTCCAGCTGCTAGACTAATGCTTTTCCAGTCTGTATTTTAACTCTTTATCTATACATTAGGTTGGGATTTTCAAAGGGATCTAAAGGAGTCAGACACTCACTTCACATTGAAAGTCAATGAGAGGTAGGTGTCTGAACTCTTCCGCCTGTTTGAAAATCCTACCCTGACACATTGTTGTGCTGTGGTTCAAGTAATCCTAACAAAATCCAGTTTCCCTAATCACTATAGATAGGGATCTTTTCCCCCCTGAGAGCTGTGTTATAACATTATTTTTATTATTTTATTACTACAGTAGAACTCAGAAGTCCCAATCAGGTTTGGGGCCCTATTGTGCAACACAAGGAAAGACACAGTCTCTGCCCCCCAGAAAGCTAAAATCCAAGAAGATTTTAACCTTTAGAAGTGGTCAGTTCCATCACGGTTTGGTTAGCATGGGTCTCAAAGTAAATTCCTCTGCGCAATGATCAGGGAAACGTTCTAGCATGCAATCAGGGCCTTATCTCATCTCCAACTTATGGTGACCTGTGAAATGTTAACACTTGCTACATACCCTAAAGTAAGAGAGAAAACCACTTCTCTAATAAACCTTATTTGTTTTGTAGATTACTTCAGCTCTGAATAAAGAGAATCTTGTAGATGGCAAACTAGAGGAGGTAAGCAAACAAAAACAACAAAAATCTTTTTTGTCACATTAATATAACAAAAATGTGCCAGGTAAGAATCATTTCTCTTTTAACTCAATAGTTATACCAGATCATATGAATGACTCAGATTATGAGCATGTTGTAAATTTACAATTTCCACATAAAATATGAAAGTTCATATTTTAAAAAGTCCCTGACATTTCTGGCACTAGAACTGTGTGAATATCATTAGTTAATTTCTTATCACCCAGTTAACAGTTACTGGTGTGTTTTGTTTTAGGATCTCTGTCTGCAGGGAGAGAAATTAATCTTGACATGAGTTTTGTGGGATTTCTTTGCTCCTCCATATTGGTTGCTTTTTTAATGCTTTTGTAGTGTCCATTACAATGTTTATGTTGTCTGTGGGTGTAGAAAGGTGTCATATCCTTCCTGTTGTCAGGCAATCTCTGCAGCCTCCGGATCATTAACAAAAAGAATTGCAACGTGTTGGGGGAAGAACCACCCTGGAAAGCACAGAGTAAATAACAACCTTCGTAGCTAGCTCAGGTCTTGGCTACACTTGCAAATTTGCAGCGCTGCAGCAGGGTGTGAAAACACACCCTCTCCAGCACTGCAAATTGCGGCGCTGCAAAGCACCAGTGTGGTCAAAGCCCCGTTATTCCCCACAGGGAGGTGGAGTACGGACAGCGCTGGGAGAGCTCTCTCCCAGCGCTGGCGCTTTGACTACACTTAGCGCTTCAAAGCGCTGCCGCGGCAGGGCTTTGAAGTGCAAGTGTAGCCAAAGCCTCAGAAATAAACAGCTCCTCTTCTCTCTTTCTCTCTGCAGACCCACATTCTCAGCAAGTCATGGTTGTTGTAGGCAATCACTACTTATATTGCAATTTCTACCTTCCCTTAAACATCTGCTAAAACAAAATGTTGTGAACTCTATCAGGAGTTGCAGAGGGAAATATAATCTGTGGCATCTAAGTGCTCATCACTCTGGAGACAGACAGGGGGAATCCTGCCCTTATCATATGGAATGAGGGAGCTGGGGAAGGGAGCTCTCGCCACAACAATGATCTAGGGACCGTCCAGGTCCAGGATTATAGGGGTGGGAGAAGGCAGGGAATGCACTGCCAGGCAGTGTGCTTTGCTCCTGTCAAGAGGAGCAGTTTGTGGCCCTGGCTAGTCTGTGCTGTACATTGCAGGATTCCGATAGAGGGGGCTGCCTTCAGGGCCGGTGCATGGAAGTTTCACCTAGGGCGCGAAACATCCTCCTTGCGCCCCCGTCCTGAGGTGCCCCCCCCCACGGCAGCTCCCCCTCTGCCCTGAGGCACCCCCCCTGTGGCAGCTCCCCACCCTCCTCCCTGAGGCACCCCCTCCCACCCCAGCTCACCCCTGCTCTGCGCACGAGCACCCCGAGCACGCCGTCGCTGCTTCACTTCTCCTGCCTCCCAGGCTTGCGGCGCCTAAGCCAATCAGCTTAGGCGCTGCAATCCTGGGAGGCAGGAGAAGTGAAGCGGCCATGGCATGCTCGGGGAGGAGGCGGGGCAGCGGTGAGCTGGGGTGAGGAGTTCCCCTGCGTGCCACACCTCCCTTCCTCCCCTTACTTGCTGCAGGCAGCCCTCCCCGCGCCCCCCCTGCCCCATCTCCCTCCGCCTAAATGCCGGCGGCAACTGGGGCAGCCAAAGATCCGGCTGCCGAGGTCACTGCCGAAGAAAATGGCACCCCCCAAATGCCAGCAACCTAGGTCGCCTAAATGGTTGCACCAGCCCTGGCTGCCTACTCTTCCCAGAGTGAATATGATGCATCAGCAGGCCTGAAGCTAGGCCCTTCTTGTAACGGGGTGCTCACCACGCCCCGCTGGGTTCAGCCTCCTGGCCCCGCTTCCTAATAAATCAGGACCATTTCAAGCTGGTGCAACACCCATGCTCTTTATTCCTGTGTCCATTCTCTCCCCCACAACCAGCTCCAACTATCTGTAAATAGATTATTTAAAGGGTTGGCCTAACACAGGCCTCAGTGGCAACAGGCTCCTTCTGAGCGTACTCCTCCCCCCCAAGCTTTTAGCCCCTGTTAATGAGGTGGACAGGTGTGGCCATTTTCCAGGACAGGCCTAGCTAGTGACCCAGCCCCAACCCATTTCCTCTGATTGGGGCTGGGGTGGCAGGAATTAATTAGGGTTTCCCCTGCAGCACCTGGCCACACTTCTCCCCTAGCATACCTGTCTGCATTACAGAGAAGGATTTGGTCTAATGGTTTAATTTTCAGCATGTGGGACTGAATCTGAGATTCCCACAGCTTTCTTGTAAGAATGGCTTGTATTGAATATGCATCTTTTTTTTCTTAGTGGTCTAAAGTGGTAATGGAATATACCCTCGCCATACGTTCTCTGCTTCACACTCTCTTCTTTGTCAGAGGGCTTGGCACACTTTTGTATGTTTGCAGCTGCTGCAGGGTGTGAACCAAACACACGCTGCAGGCGCTGGCGCTCGCCCGCGCGCAGTGCAGTCCCAGCCCCAGGCTGGCCCAGCGCTCGCGCTGGCTGCCAGCCACCCACATGGATGTGTGATGTGGATGAGGGCTGGGAGGTTTTGAGAGCTTTCTCCCAGCTGGGGCTTTGACTAACTTGCGCCTCAAGCGCTGCGCGCGAGCGCTGCGCAGCGCGTGAATTTGAAAGCAGCAGAGTCTGTTACAAACACCCTTCGTATCATTATCGTGCACATGCTCTTTTGGCTACAATCAATAAGTGTCAAATTTTTAAAAAGTGGCTACATGTGTTCAGATGGCTAATTGGAAAACTGGCCTGGTCTACACCTAAAAATTATATTGACCTAGCTACATTGCTCAGGGCTGTGAAAAACTCCATGCCCTGTGCAGAGTAGTTAGGTTGACAGAATTCTTCCATCAACATAGCTACTATCTCTCAGAGAGGTGGATTGTCTACATCGGTGGAAAAACCCTTTCTGTAGACGTAGGAAGCATCTACGCTACAGCGGCTACAATGGAGAACCTGCAGCACTGTAGCTGCGCTGTTGTAGCATAGATGTGGCCTAAGTATGGTTCTAGTTAGTGGGGAAAACGGACGAAGTGAAGACATTTACATTTTTGCAAATGGAGTTCTGCTCTTGGCAGACTCGCTCTGTATATTGTTGGCTCATGTTCCTTTTAATCTGTGTTCTTCAGTGCTGAGTGTCTTTCTCTCTCTCTCTCTCCCCTGCAAACTTTTTCCAAATGCCATCTTCCATTCTCTGCAAAAGGCTCTTAAAGAATCTGACCAATCAGTACAAAGTGATGGTGAAGATAGCCAATCTACTGAAGAGCTGTTCTTGGGAGAGGTAAGTGTTGGCTTCTGTATTAACTATGTTGGGTTATCACGTGCTTACCCACCGCCTTAACAGCTCATTTCCTTTCTAGTGCGTCTTTCTAATGTTCTCTCTGTGTATTGTGCCCGCGCATATTTGCACAATGGCAAATGAGAGGGGATGTGGTCAATCAACAGTTTCTCTGTTCAGGGTTTGTTCCACACTATGAAAAGGTTGAGAACTAATGTGTGAAGGAGACTTCCACTGGGTAGTATGCATTTCTATATGAATTTCATTTTAAATTCCAAAATTAACATGTTGTGCATAGATTTTCACATTGGATTTAAGATTGTTGTTTTTTGGGTTGTTTTTTTTTTAACTGAAAGATCATACACGGTTCTATTGTAGAGGCTGCTGAATGCTCTGGCCCTTATCCAGTAAAGCATTTTTAAGCATGTGCTTAATTTTCAGCATGTGAGTGGTCTCATTTCAATGTCCAAAGCTAAGCATGTGCTTAAATGCTTTGCTGGATTGAGCCAGGGTGCCCAGGACCTTGCAGGATCAAGCACCAGATCTCTGTGCAGTAAAGTTAAGTGTTAGGTAGGTAGCATTAACATACAGATCAGCCTTTTTGCGGGGAAAAATATATGCTTATTTAAAAAGCTGTACCTGCCAATCTGATGCATCATGCTAGAGCAATTAGACGCTTGGACATTGACTCACCCTGACACCTTGAGCAGGTGACTTAACTTTTTGGTTCCCCTCTCTGTAAAATGAGGATGTTATCCACTGTGAGGATTAATTAGCTAAAGCTTCTGGAGGGGTTTTTTATTACTATTATTCTGTGCATTCATGCATGGAAATCCCAAGGCTGCACCTTGTTGTCCAAGTAATTGCTCACAATGTCTAAATACTCACCCATGTACTTAAATGAACCTCTTCCCAGTGAAGTGAACCCTGACGTTTTTGAAGTTTTTCCCTAATTGCATCTAATTTTAATAATGCTCACCAGTGATCTGTCAGCAGTGTGCTCTTATGTTTGTACATGTACATAGCGAGGTAGATTCCTGGGTATGTTCAGGGCTTTTCCACAGTGCTCAGAGATTTGCTTTGTACGGGTGCCAGGGGAAGTTAATGACATTGAGTAGAAACACTGAGCATAACAATGCTCTTTCATTCTAAGTTAGTGGCTCCTTGGGGAACGGCTTTAAGAAAGCATACCATGCCCTCCAATGTACGGTGTATGTCGTCAAACATGGATTTATTTAGCCAAATTCTTTGCATAGACTGAAAAACTGCAGTTTTCCTCTCTATTAGAGAACAAAAGAGGAGATTGAAGATCTGACATCTGGAAAAGAAACGTTTAACATCTCTGTCAGTGGAGGTAAAAACCTGTTTATATTGATTTCATGGTACTTGCAAATATTTTTAATTATCGAGATACAACTGTAGTATTACCTAAATTCTCTTTATATGGAGCCTTCTGCCTAGGGAATGTCAGAGAGTCTGTTATTTACCCGCATTTCAATTATTTTCACTTCTATATTAGCTTTCACCCAACAATCTCAAAGTACTACAACACCTGTGTTAGGAAAAGTAAGGAATTACACAGGGATTGCATCCCCCATCACTGAAATGCATCCACCTCTGGGTAGTTTGACACCTTTTTAACTGCATATAGGCAACTCTACTTTTAGACAGATTGTTAGGAAGGATCCTGTACCAGTTGACACTGAAACTAGAAGAAGGGTTTAGTAGACAGACTGTTGTTAGCAGAGTTCAGATTTGGTCAGGAGATGGGTGTAAAACCTCATTCTTACCAACACTCCCAGGGGATCTTTAGTGACCACCGAAGTTCAAGGCCTTTCTTGTACATCTCATCCACAAGATAGCACTTCAAGAAGCCCTGACGAAAGACACTGGGTCATAGTTTCAATACTGACTCAGAAGAAAGAGGGCTGCTTAGTGAAATACTAGCAGTACTTCCTATGACACTGAAGTACGTGATTCTTGGAGATCTCTTATCCTAGTACTGGTATGGCCTGACCAAGTGCGTTTGAGATCTCTTGGGATCATAGCACAAAGTGATAAGGCTGCAGGCTCTTTGGCTTTGATTCAGGAAATCCACCCTATTGAGGACAGCACTTAAGCATATACGAAAGTGTTGTCTTGAATAGCAATGAGCTTAAACATGTGCTTAACTTTTTTCCTGAATCAAGGTCTTTAAGAAGAAAACAGCCCAGCATCACAGAGTGAGAGAGAAGCTGCTACTTGACTCACCTATATAACTGTATGTTTAACACTTATTTTATTTTGAAGCAGTGAAATTTTTAAAACTAAATTATCCCTCCTGTTGCAGATGTTGATGGTTTGATTACCCAGGCTTTGCTGACTGGTAACTTCGAAAGTGCGGTTGATCTCTGCCTACATGATAATCGCATGGCTGATGCCATCATATTGGCCATAGCAGGTGGACAGGAGCTGCTGTCGAGGACACAGAAAAAGTACTTTGCAAAGATGCAAAGCAAAATTACCAGGGTATGTAGCTTTACAACTGAAAACTAAAACAAAATCTGTGCGTATAGGCTTTCAGCAGAGTCCTGAAACTGTTAATGTTCTGGTGACATACGGCTTTCCTTGCTATCTATATACATTTGTTTCTAGGAGAATTGAATGTAGGGTAAATTCATTCATTGGATCTGTGAGTGAAAGGGTGTTTTTCTGTTTTGTGTGTTGTTAAGCAGAGAACAAGCTTATTAGCTAAGATGAAGAGCAGCTTTTACTCTTATTTCTACTCTCTCTCCTCGTCCTTTTAAAATTTGTTGATCATATTGAGTAAAAAGAATCCTCGCTGATGAACAAGGATAAATATTTAGTTTAAACAGTGTTTAGTGTATGTGCAGTCTCTTATCTGGCCATCTTTAGCAAGTACTGTACTTACTCCAGCTGCAGCATTTACTATGTTAATTTCTGTCCAGTCAGTTGGAGGAGAGATTTTTGCTGATGTTTTGCTTTACTGTGTACAAAAGTTATCTAAGAATAGCAGATCTAATCTAATCACATAACATCTATGAGACAGTGTGATATGGACATCTGGTTATTTGTGCTCTGCAGCTTCTGCCTTGCTGGCAATGCTCCTTCAGTTCTTTGCCTCTTGCTGCTCACTTGTGTCACAGTGTCAGCAGAAGGTGAGAGGAGCAGCCATCAAGACATACTGTTACCAAAGTTGGCATTGTGAAACTGACAGCGTATTTCAGTTCTTGCTTCTCACTGTTCCTTGGACAGGGAAAGGCATTTAACAGTGTAGTAGGAGGAGGCAAAATTGAAAAGAGCAGGTTTTTATCCTCATGCTAAGGTCCTGAATTAGCAAAGCACTTAATCACATGCTTAACAGGGAGCAGTGGCTTCAAATGCTCCTGTGCTTAAAGTTGAGCAGGTTGCTCAAGTGATTTTCTGGCTTAGGGCGCAAGGCTGCAAAGCATGACCAGGACTAACATACCATCTGCAGTCTCTAAGTGGGCCTTTACTGGCCATTCCCTATGATCCGATTGGGGCAAGGGCAGTTCCAATTTCTTTTGTCTGGGGAAAGAGTAAAGAGGGAAAATCTGTCCATCTCTCTGAGACCTTTTCTAGATATCTTTAGTAGGCTTAAAGAACAGATGTACTGGTATTTCTAATACTCCTTTTGGCAATCCATCCTTTGGGGAAAGACAATTTGGTGGAACACCAATCCCTTACCTATGCGTTGTGTTAGCAAATAAGTGATACATTTGTCATTGCACATTTTTTTTTTATTAGTTACTTGCCTTTGTTTTTCTTCTAAAGTCATACAAACTGTTTGTTATGCTCAGTTGTGTTACTTACAAGGCCCTTGTTCACTAAATATCAACACAGCTGCAGAGTAAATCAGTATTCCATCTGAAGTGGATGAGTAACTGGAGGGCAGAGCCGGAGGCAGGGAAGAAAAAACTGAATACTATCAAGATCCTGGCAGTTTGGCTCACAGGACAAAGGGCGGGGTTGTTCAGTTAGTGGCCGGAGTATTGTTGATGCAAGTCTGGGTTGCCGCTGCTTAGGGCAATCTCTTTTAACTGCAGTGAAGTAGGCTGCCAGGGGCGTAGAGTTTAATAAAATGGAATTAAAAGGTTTGATTGGCATGCAGTTTAGTAACAAAATCAGTGATGCCCCTCACTTTACCCTGTGTTGTGCATACGTTTTATAACTAAATTCTTAACCAAACAAAGCTAACCTTGTACTGTAAAATAATTTTTTTAAGCACCTGCAGTGTCCCTAAATTGCTGATTACTGTACCCGTGTGACGTTGCACTCAGGACTCCCAGAGCTGTGAGCCACCATGTTCCCACTCTGCCTTAGCAAGAGTGAGAGTGTTGCTGCTGATAAGGTATGTGTCAGCTTTCTGACACATCAGCCTGTCTGCCTTGCCAGCAAACTCTTCAGGACTCCGCCAGCCTAAACCTTGCCTTGTAGGTGACAATCAGTGAACCCCAGTTCTGGAGTTCCCCAGAGATGTCTCCCTGCAGTGTCCAGGCCCTCTCACTGGGCACTCACAGAAATTAAGTTCCCTGCCTCCAGAGAGACAATACACACACCAGCATGTTAGGTTAGCTAAGATTCGCACTTCCATACAACAGCACTGAGATGGCTTTGTAATAAAACAAGAATAAGTTTATGAACAAAGAACAGACATTGAAGTGATACTAACCAAGAGAAAGAGACAGGTATGGTTACAAATAAAACAAAAGAAAACATACTATAAAATAAAAGTGACTAAAACTTAATCTTTCTTTGCCTAAGCAGTTTTTGTATGTACATCAAATTACCAGCATTCATAGCGTTTCAGACTAGGGGATCCAACTTTTACAGGCTCAAAGCGTGCTGTACCTATGTCCTCTCAGTGATGGGCACCTAAGGAGATCTCTCCCTTTCTTGTTATAGACAATAACCCCTGAAACGTATTATTTGAAAAGTAAGCACAGAAGAAGTTCCTCTCCCCTGCTGCTTGTTCTTCAGGCTGAAGGCACCAAGCCCCTTTTTTCACCCTCTGGGCAATTTGCTTTTTTAATTAGTTTGATCACTTTATTTACCTTCGATGCAAATGTACTTCTGTTGTACTTTGCTTGCAAAGCTTGACCCTGGCAGACTGGTGAATCCACATTCCTTTGTCTAGGACAAACCTGTTTATCTGCTCTACTCAGATTGCTTTGTCTGAACACATTTTAGGAACATATTTCCAGCACACACATGTAACACTTTTCACGCTACCCATGCGTACCTCACGCAGTAACGCAAATCACCACTGTATTACCAACTTTCAGAAAACATCTTATTCAATACACGTTTATAGTATAATAATATTGTATTCAATAAGTTGATTCAATTCTTTATTCTTTGTGGTTCAGACCCTCTTTTTTTCCCCCTGGGACATCTGCACCCTGATCCAGGGCCACCCAGAGGATTCAGGGGGTCTGGGGCAAAGCAATTTCAGGGGTCCCTTCCATTTAAAAAAAAGTTGCAATACTACAGAATACTATATTCTCGTGGGGGCCCCTGCGGGGCTGCCCCTCCCCGCCCCCAGGCAGCCTTCCCCTGATCGTCACATTATGTGGTGTGAATTTTATCATAAGGATACTTGCTGTCCTCTGTTGCCTTTGCCCTGGTGTCTAAGTTTCACTGGATCCATCTAAACATGAATTTACATAATCTTTCAGATTAGTTGAGTCATGGTGAAGTGTCTGTCCCAAATACCCTGGGGTTGGGCACACAGCATAGATATAAATGATATGGTGTCAGGAATGGGGATTCTACAAAGACATCATTCGGTCTTTCTCTTTGCTTCCCAGCTCATCACTGCCGTTGTGACAAAGAACTGGAAGGAGATAGTTCAGTCATGTGATTTGCAAAACTGGAGAGAGGCGCTGGCTGCTGTGTTGACTTATGCTAGGCCAGATGAATTTGCAGCTCTCTGTGGTAAGAAAACTTAAGAATGAATGTAATTTATTTTACTCAACTTTAGTGAAACTATGCTTCTAAATACTCCAAAGTTATTTTCCTTCAAATGAATTAATTTATTCATAATTCGTTCGTTCATTGGATAATTCCTTTATTTTGGATTATGGGAATTTATTGGAATTTTAAAGGAATACAATCAACTTGAAATCAATACTCTATTATCTTTCATCTCCTACCCAACCAAATCTGTCTCTGTTCCTGGTTCAACATGCAGCTCCCCCTACTGTATTTGTTCCGTGAACAGACAGCTCTTCAGTCTCCAGGGATGTCAGTACAACTCTTTTTTTTCATAAGGCATTAAATTCATTGTTTTAATTTTTTGTAATAAAAGAAACATACCCCTCAAGGTGATCCATTCCTAAATCATTGTACAATTCAAAGGTGTTTGTACGTGGAAAGAACAGGTATGCCTCTTCATGGCCAAAGCAAAGCACAACCACTGTTATCTTTTCCTATAAGCCAGCAGTGATGACCATTAATATGAGAGCTGCCTCTGCTAAGAAAACAGTATATAATATTCTTTTCTTATGGGATGCCAATTCAAATGTTTCAGAAACATGACTAGATGAGGCAGAATTATCAGACAGATAGATTAACAGGATTTGTTGGGAAAGAGTCAACATGGCTTTTGTAAAGGGAAATCATGCTATTAGAATTCTTTGAGGACATCAACAAACATGTAGACAAGGGTGATCCAGTGTACATAGTGTAGTTGGGCTTTCAGAAAGTCTTTCAGTAAGCAGTCATGGGACAAGAGGGAAGGTTCTTTTATGGATCAGTAACTGGTTAAAAGCGGAAACAAAGAGTAGGAATAAATGGTCAGTTTTCACAGTGGAGAGGTAAATAAAAGGGTCCCCCAAGGATCTGTTTTGGGACCAGTGCAGTTCAACATATTAATAAATGATCTGGAAAAAGGGATAAAAAGTGAGGTGGCAAAGCTTGCAGATGATCCAACATTACTCAAGATAGTTAAGTCCAAAGCTGCCTTTGAAGAATTACAAAGGGATCTCAGAAGTGAGATGGCAGATGAATTTCAATGTTGAAAAATGCAAAGTAATGCACTGTGGAAAATGTAATCCCAACTGTACATACAGAATGTTAAGGTCTATACTAGCTGTTACTACTTAAGAAAGTTTTCTTGGAGTCATCATGAAAACAGTTCTCTGAAAACATCTGCTTAATGTGCAGCAGCAGTCAAAACATCTAACACTGTTTGGAACCATTAGGAAAGGGTTAGATAATAAGACAGAAACTAATATAATGTCTCTATATAAATCCATGGAACGCCCCCACATCTTGAATACTGCATGCAGTTCAGGTTGCCCCGTCTCAAAAAAGATGCATTAGAATTGGAAAAGGTACAGGGAAGGGCAACACATATGATTAGGGGTGTGGAACAGCTTCCATTTGAGGAGAGATTAAAAAGTATGGGACTGTTCATCTTGGAAAAGAGATGACTAAAGGGGGTTATGGAAGTGTTATTTACCCCTTCACATAACAGAAGAACCAGGGTCATCCAATGAAATTAATAGGCAACCGGTTTAAAACAAACAAAAGGAAGTACTTCTTCACACAACGCACAGTCAGCCTGTGGAACTCGGTGCCAGAGGATGTTGTGAAGGCCAAAACTATGGCTTTGGCTACACTTGCATTTCAAAGCGCTGCCAGCGCGCGCTTGAAGCAAGTGTAGTAGTCGCCAGCGCTGGAGAAAAAAAAACAGCCCAGCGCTGCCCCCCCCACCACATCCCTGTGGGGAGCACAGCGGGCGGCGCGGAGCGCCAGGCTGCCTGCTGACTTGACTGGGCGCTTTGCAATTTGCAGCTTGCAGCGCTGCAGTTTTTGTGTTTTTCACACCTGCTGCTGCAGCAAATAAAGTAGTGTAGCCAAGCCCTATAACAGGGTTCAAAAAAGAATCTGGCCTTGGCTACACTGGTGCTTTACAGCGCTGCAACTTTCTTGCTAAGTGGTGTGAAAAAACACCCCCCTGAGCGCAGCAAGTTACAGCACTGTAAAGCGCCAGTGTAAACAGTGCCCCAGCACTGGGAGCGCGGCTCCCAGCACTGTAAGCTAATCCCCACGGGGAGGTGGAGTACCTGCAGTGCTGGGAGAGCTCTCTCCCAGTGCTGGTGCCGTGACCACACTTGCACTTCAAAGCGCTGCCGCGGGAGCGCTCCCGCAGCAGCGCTGTACAGCTGCAAGTGTAGCCATACCCTCAGATAAATTCCTGGAGGACAGGTCCATCAGTGGCTGTTTGCCAAGATGGTCAGGGATGCAACCCCATGCTGTGGGTGTCCCTAAACCTCTGACTGCCAGAGGCTGGGCCTGGATGACAGGATTGATCACTTGATAATTGCCCCATTCTGTTCATTCCCTTTGAAACATGTGGCATTGGTCAGTGTCAGAAGACAGGATACTGGCTTGATGGAATATTGATCTGACTGAGTGTAGCTGTTTTTGTGTACAACCGTGTTAGCACTTTAAGTTGTTAAAGCACCTTGGAAAAATTAATTCTCCCACCACGGCTAGGAGGAGGGAAGTGCTGTCTCCTTTCCACAGAGGCCCACACCGAGGCAGAGTGGAGTTAAAGGCTTGCTCTTGCTTCTGTTGAAGTCTGTGAATGAAGGAACAGATCCTTGAGACTCACCAAAGACCACACAGCAAGTCAGTAGGAAATCCAGGATGAATGTGGAGAAAATCCAGTCACCCACACCATGTGTTCACTCCTGCATACCACGCTGTCTCACCTCGTCTTATTAGCATAATAAACCAATGGCTAGCCACGGTTACACCAGCCTTACGTTCTAAACCTTATTAACATTACTCGCGTGATGGATACTGTCACAGCTACAAGACAAAATATATTGTGCTAGCAAATCAGATTGCCAGGTACATGCAAATAACAGCAAAATGTGAGACAAGCTCAGACTAGCCCCCATCATTTGTCCCCTTTGGACACATGAACATGTTGCACAATTAGTCTGTTTTCAGCGTGAGTGTCAGGGAAGAGGGTTCCCACACTTTGGGTTCCTATGACTTTGCAGATAAACACTGAGCCACGTTGGCCAAGCAGTATCAGGAATGTGTCACAATGTCTGCATTCCCTCTGTGCAAGGGTGGGTAACATTTTCCACAGCACCCTAAATGACCGAGTGGGTACGCACAAAACAATGACAATTTTAATGTTTCTTTTCTACGTTTTGCTAAATTTAGAGTTTGGGCATATATTTGAGTATCACCGGGCTTTTCATTGTCTTACCCAGAGCTAGTCCAAGCATCCTGAATGGTACTTTGTTTTAATTATCAAGTATTTTATGAGATGACTCAAAAGCTTTTTGTTCATAATTCTTAGATCTGTTGGGTACTAGACTTGAAAACGAAGGGGACAATCTCCTGCAGACACAGGCTTGTCTGTGTTATATTTGTGCTGGGAATGTAGAGAAACTAGTTGCGTGTTGGACTAAAGCTCAAGATGGAAACAGCCCCTTGTCCCTTCAGGTTAGTGTCTTTGTGAAGAAAGGTGTTGAGTGACATGCTGTAATAATTTGGTGTAGTACTTTTGGTAAGTATATGAGTTTGGCTTTTAAATAAGTTTATTTTTATACAGGATTTTGACAGACCCTCTGATACTTGCATATCCTTCAGCATGAAAGTAATGTGTTACTTTAAGAGTAAAATAAAATTATTTATAAATGGCCTGTGCTGACACTATATTGCAAAACATGTTTAGTTTTTATCTCAGCTTGTAAAAATAAGGCTGTTGCATTTTTAATTTATATACTTTCTTTGCAAGGGTTGATACATCATTTAAGTTCATTAGAGACCTTGATTTGTTTTGTAATTCTTGCTTTTGGAATAGATGGTTTAGAAACTTTGGGGATGAAGTACCTAGAAGTAAAACCCAGAATAGTTAGTCACAGGTGTTTTTGAAAGGTGGACATGGATATATTTATTTTTTGGACTTGTATATGTGTGTTGTGTTCCTTTTAAGGCAAAGTCAATATCTATTTCCCCACTATAAGGGAATTCTTGCATTTTTTTCTTTTTATGATGCTGTCCTATGAAATTGCTTTGGATTTCAAAGCGAATTGTGATATGGGAGAGCTGGAAATCCTAGAAACTATTATTTTAATCCTGGGGGGGATAAAAGCTTACTTATTTATTAAGATATTCACTTACTGAGGAAAAACATGACTGAACTAGAGAACAGTCAATAAACACACAATACTAGTGGTTTACTATTGCGATTCATGTGTGGGTCTGGATTTTTTAAACACTGTACCTTCATTAATGGTCTAGAAGAGGGAGTAAACTGTACATGAATGAAATTAACAAATTATAGTAAACTGGGAGCTATTGCAAACACCAGTGAAGGTGGAGGAATAAGAGAAAGATAAGAAATGTGAACAGAAAATAACACGATGAGATTAGAATGACCAGATAGCAAGTATGAAAAATTGGGACAGGGGCTGGGTAGTGGGGGATAATAGGCACCTATACTGTAGAAGCCAAAGCCCCTGTAGAAGACAAAGACAAATATTGGGACTGTCCCTATACAATCGAGACATCTGGTCATCCTAGGTGAGCTGCAACTGTGAAAAAAAGTACGAGTGACATCTAGGAGAAAAATAATCCAAAACACAGCAGTTCAATGGGAAGGAAGAAACTGGGGAATAGGTTTCAGAAAGAGAGCAAGGGTCGAGAGTAGACATTTCATTGAACATGGAGTTTGCAGTGCTGTTTGGTAGTTTTGGGCTACATATACAGAGGCACAGTTGTTAAAGGGTGGTGCAAGCGACGAGGAGAATTATTTTGAATGGTACATGGGTTTAACTAGGAGTCATGGAATGGAATCAAGAAATGGAAAATGTATGATGAATATCAAGAACAATTTCTTGTCAGTAAGAACTATTAGACTGTGGAATAGTCTCCCAGAGGGAGTGGTTGAATCCTCTTGGCTTAAGACGATTAAAACTAGAGTTGCCAAAAAACTATTAATAGTACGTTAGGGAACAATCCTGCATTTGCGAGAAGATGGATTAGATGACCTAACTGGTCTTTCCCATCTCTGCTTTATGTTTCTAGAAAAATTTTGTAACCACAGTAAATAACATTCTTTTGTTGACTAATACTAGAAAAAATGGCTGCTGATAATCTACAGGTACCTTAGATGTCATAAAATAAGAATTTTAAAAAGCTTTTCTTTATGGAGTAACCAGATTACTACTGGTTTATTTAATGTCAGTACATTTTAAAATGCACTGAAATTGATGATCACTGATTACTGTTCTATTATCTTGCTCTCTCTGAATGTTACACAGAACACGAGCTAATAATGGTTGGGAAAACCTTTATTTTCACTCTGTTTAAAACAATGTAATGAGAACTGTGTAGTATGCAAGGTTGATCTCGAGTCTATTACTGACATGCTGTAGTTAGTGGCCGTTTTCTCTCACTTGATCCCATGAACTTGCTGTTTTTCCCTCTGTCATAATCCTCCAGGACCTCATTGAGAAAGTAGTGATCCTGCGTAAGGCTGTGCAGTTTACACGATCTATGGACGCTGATGCTGTTGGGGCTCTTCTGGCTGAGAAGATGAGTCAGTATGCCAATCTGTTGGCTGCACAGGGGAGCATTGCTACTGCATTGGCTTTCCTTCCTGCAGACACCAACCAGGTAAGTGGCCTTAACTTTCCTTCTGCCCCCTTCTAGATGAACAAGCTTTAATTGAAGACCTTTGCATGGCACATACAGTGTATAAAACTGTCACTTGAAGACATGTTCCAATGTGGTTTGGGGTTCTTCTTCCTGCTCAGAACGGCATTGACAGGGATTAGTATTGTGCGTAGGTGGGAACAGTCACTGGAATGGAACCTGGTCTCAGTATAATCGTCTCCTGGTGCCTCAGAAGTTAGAGGGGAGGGGGCTGGAAAATAAATCCAGGTGAAGCCAAGACTTTGCTTTGTGGTCCCCAAGTGACAATGCTCTCTTACAGTGAATGGTTTAATTTCTCTCCTGCTAACCACTTCCTGTGAATTCCATAGGTTTTGCAGGGTGGCTCTTGGACTATCAGTTAATTCCTGTATATATACTGAAGTTCTTCTTCTTGTCACTCTGAGCTGTGAGAATTGCATTTCATTCTTCTCCCTTCTTGGCTCATGGCGTGCCATTCTCCTGGCCAGTGTGGATTTGAGAAGAGCTCTCTAGAGCCAGTCACCAGTGGTTGTAGCTGCAATCACCCCCCATGCCCCATTTTTCCCCTCTCTCCACATTTCTTTGGCATTCCCACCACTGCCGGCCTGGGAATGAGAATACCAAACTTGGGATTCAACCCACACTTCCAGTAGAGTCACCTGCACCGTGATCCAGCTGGAATGCCTGTTTTCTGGCTGACGAACAGATTTGCTTCAGCCAACCAGAACACTGTTCAGTGGAGTATCCTGTCCTCTTCTGAACAGTCATTTGAAGTTTAACTGGTCAGTAAGTGGCCATCCATCTGCTGATTTGAGGCCACAGATTCCACTTGGTGTAATTATGTGTTTGCTTTGGTTTACTATTTGTAGCCAAAGATCGTGATGTTGCGGGACAGACTTTGCAGAGCTCAGGGAGAACTTCCAGTGGGACAGGAGACACCAAAGTCCCCGTATGAGAGAGAACCCGTGCCCAAGGGAAGTTCTGGACCTGTGGCTGGACAAATGCAGATGCCCCAAGGCCCGGCCCAGCAGTATTATCAGCAGGTAAATGATTTACAGCTGTCAAGCTGAAGCAGTGCTTGCACTGCGTGGCGTTTGAAGATGATGGCTTGTGCACTTTTTCTTTCATGAATCCGAAGTGTGTGTGATGTGCCTACAAACCCTCTGGACAGCAATTCCATTGTGCTTTCTTGCCATCTCTGTAGATGCCTCCTTTATTCGGCTTTTGGAAACACCTCTCACATACCTTATCAAGCAGCCTGGGGTTGGAGATATTTTTTTCCTTAATTTCAAATGTATTTCAGTGCAAAGCACTATAGCTTCAGGGATTTTTTATTTTTATTTTTATTTTCCCCTTCTACATGCAGCCTTTGAGATGCAGTCATGTCATGCAGTTACCATCTCTTCAGCTAAGGTCGGGCTGGCTATTCGCTCTGCAGCCCGTTGCTCTGCAGCCATCCAGAGAAATTGCTGCACAGCTGCAATAGCAAACTCATGGCAGGTGATGCCGATTCTGCTGGCCCGTGCTGTGAGTCCAGTGATGGAGAGATTGGGTGGCCAGTACAGCCTCATGCTTAAAATCTCTTCCCCAGGGTGTGGGGAAGAGGCAGGTGGAGTAGGAGCTGTGTATGGAGAACATCTGCACCCTGGACAGGGTTGAGGTGCTGGTGCGGGAGGCCTGGAAGACCAGAGCGTGAGATGTGCTGGAAGAATGAGTGAGTGAGTGAGTCTGGGGTAGAGGTGGAAGTTGTTTTGGGGGGCGTTGAGTGGGAAGGCAAATGAGATATAAAGGAAGTGGGGACCTTTGTGCTAGATTGGACTCAAGGCTGTACCAAATCAGACTACATGGTAGAATGGGGGGAAACAGGCTTGCCATTACTGCCATGGGATGGTGTGAGACATGCCATCTCAGCTGTTCTCCTAGTTTAAGTGTGATCGCCAGTCCCTTAGCAAGCCATTGTTGATTGGCTGGCCCTTTTGCCACTAGCTGCTTTCAGCTAATTCCTTGAGACCGGAAGGCGTGTATTAGTGGTATAGGAACTGTTTTTAAATGGAGAAAATGGAAACGAGAAACTAGGTCTGCGCTTTGGGTTTCCCTTCACATGCTGGGTGCTGATAATGTGGATTTACTGGAATGCTCACACTTTCTGGTCTTGAGGCATCTGATGCTTCAAGTAAATCAAGTAGTTGCATCTTCCCAGCTTTTTTGGATTCTGGAGGGGGTTATGCTGCATCGCATCGCATCAGGGAAACAAAATTATTTGCCTTTTTGAGGGCAGAATGAAGAGGAAAGGCTGAAGCGTCAGGGTGTTTGGCATTGTTGTCTTCCTTTGTATATCGGTGGCTTTGAATGCCTTACTGCATAGTTACCCCCAGATGATATCCTGGATGTAGAACTTACAAAAAGTAACTTTCAGAGCGGGCAAAAGACTTCATTAGATTTGTGCAAACATCACTGTGCTTGTTTTCAGATACATTATTACAAATAATTAAACCAGCTTTTCCTTTCTGTTTCTCTCTCACCTTCCTTCCTGTAACCAATGAATTGTATTTAAAGGTGATTCTGCAGTCGCAATAACCTTCATGTTCTGTTATGGAAAATGTTAGCTTTCCTAGATACCAGATGGTCTTGGTAATGCTACAAACTGAAGTTTGGCCTGCCAAACCCAGGGTTGTGAGTTCAATCCTTAAGGAGGCCACTTAGGGATCTGGGGAAAAAATTGGTCCTGCTAGTGAAGGCAGGGGGCTGGACTCGATGACCTTTCAAGGTCCCTTCCAGTTCTAGGAGATTGGTATATCTCCAATTATTACCTTTTTTTATTACCCTAGAGTTAAATGCTAGGAAGGGGATGGGAGAACTGCCTCTGCTTATTTAATAAAAAACAACAAAACTTACATACAGGTAAAATTATGGTTTAAACCAGGGGTAGGCAACCTATGGCACGGGTGCCGAAGGCGGCAAGCGAGCTAATTTTCAGTGGCACTCACACTGCCTGGGGCCTGGCCATCGGTCCGGGGGGCTCTGCATTTTAATTTAATTTTAAATTAAGCTTCTTAAACATTTTAAAAACCTTATTTACTTTACATACAACAATAGTTTAGTTATACATTATAGACTTAGAGAAACAGACCTTTTAAAAACATTAAAATGTATGACTGGCACGCGAAACCTTAAATCAGAGTGAATAAATGAAGACTCGGCACAGCACTTCTGAAAGGTTGCCAATCCCTGGTTTAAACACAAACCAACAAGTACGTTCCAAGTGAACTGTGCAAAGAAATTTTTGACTTGCAGGTTCCTTGTGTTAAAAACACAATTCCACATTTAGGCACTGCAGGGATTTGATATTAACGGGGTGTTACAAACGGACATGCACCAGTATGTAGATTGGACAGAGCAAAGTAAAACGTAGTATTTGAGCCTTCACTTTTCGTTTACTTGCCATTCACCCCAACTTAGGAGAGCACTTAAACACGTGTGTAAGTCCATCATTCCTGTTCAGGCCAACACTTAAGCATGTGATTAACTTTAAGCATGTGCTTAATTATGGGCCTCCGTCTGTGTTTCATTATAATACTCTTTTTTTCAGAAGGCGAAAAGCATCTAATTAACTTTTTAAAATTGCAAACTGATTTTTGATCAAATCATGCACATACATATTTGGGAAGTTATTAAAATGTTCATATTTGTTGTTGTAATGGCTCATTATATCAAAAAATACATAGAATCATACAACTGGAAGGGACCTCGAGAGGTCATCTAGTGCAGTCCCCTGCACTCGTGGCAGGACTAAGTATTATCCAGACCACCCCTGACAGGTGTTTGTCTAACCTGCTCTTAAAAATCCCCAATGATGGAGATTCCACAACCTCCCTAGGCAATTTATTCCAGTGCTTAGCCACCCTGACAGTTAGGACATTTTTCCTAATGTCCAACCTAAACCGCCCTTGCTGCACTGTAAGCCCATTGCTTCTTGTCCTGTCCTCAGAGGTTAAGAACAACAATTTTTCTCCCTCCTCCTTGTAACAACCTTTTATGTACTTGAAAACTGTTATCATTTCCCCTCTCAGTCTTCTCTTCTCCAGACTAAACAAACCACTGCTGTTATTAGAAGTAGGTGTATTAAAGTCATTCCTGAGCGGGATGGTAACTTAATGTTGCTTTTACTCTAACTATGCAAAGACCTGGATTTAAGGCTCACCTCCTGTCTCCTTCCTCTGACATGCAACGTAGGCACTATGAATTCAGTGTACGGCAGTATCTCCCATTCCTCAACAGCGCCATTTCTTGCCAGTTAAAGATGTGATATAGATGAGCCAACAGAGTCCTGCTCGTTCATCCTTGGTCAGGAAGATAGTGATTACAATGTAGGGCTAAGGCCTTGGGAAAGTACGGAAAACATGGGCATAGGAGATATCTGGTATCCCGGGGGCACTCTGAGGACCCAGTTGTGGGGAGAGACTAACACTGAGGAAGAAGCTTATTGTGCATGTGCTACAGCTGGATTTCAAATTTGTCTTTTTAAAATAAGACACCTGAGAGAGTCATCTGACCCCAAGTTAAACAAACTCCACTTACATGGAGGCAGTCACCTTCCATTTCATTGAAGCCTTGTGACTGACAGGCTATTGTGTAAGTGCTGCTTGGTGTGAGCCCTCAGCATGGGGTGAATTTTTGTAGCAGTGACAAAAATGTGACAAAAGGGAGCTTTGTAATAATGACACTCTGACAGAGCTGGCTTTAGGGCCATGTATAATGCCATTCAAACACCAGTCCGCTTTCTAACTGTTAGTACCTTCTCTATGCTCCATCTTCCTGCTATGGTTCCCTTTAGATACCAAAACTCTTGTCTTCTCTGTTTGCTTTTGAATGTGCAATGATTTAGGCTCTGTCTTTATTTTTATTTTATTATCTTGATTTCATGGCTGCTTTGAAGCACTGGGATGCCTGATTTTGTGTGTTCACAGAGTTCCTATAACCTGCATTGCATCTGGTAATGTGATACCTTTTAGGGTGGTTTTGTTTTTTGTTCTTTTTAATTTTATTTTCCGTGATTGGTATTTCTTTGTTCAATTCAGGTTAGAATTGCCCCTACTGTCACTACCTGGAGTAACAAAACTCCTACTGCCCTTCCCAGCCATCCTCCTGCAGCCTCTCCCTCTGACACACAGGTATAACATTCATTATTCCTCTTTGAGCAGATCCTGCTCCCTTTAAACAAATACCCTCGTATACAGTTTGTATGCTTGATGCATTCCAGTGCATTTGGGAGACAGCAACAGGTGTTCAGGTCAATCTGATTTTTTTGTTTCCATTCAGCTCTTGTTACATTTCCAGATATTACCGGGACGGCTAGCCTTGAAAAAGCATTAGCTGGTGTTTTAATCAAAATTTAAGTTCAAGTGAGAACTTGCACAGCTTCCTTTTGGCTGTGGAATCATGCAAGTGTTGCAAGAGTAGTCTTTTTTTCCTCTCTCTCTCTCTTTCCCCCTAATGTTGGAAATATCAGGTTTAACCTTTAAAAAGTGTCTTAAAATATCTAGATGGCAATTTTTTGTGACTTGCTACACATCATCTCTTCATTATATCGAAGGGTTTGTGTTCTAAGGATGTCTGCTTCTTCATTTCCTGTGTAAATGTGGCTGTGGTTCACCTTTATATTGTTCAAAAAGCCTGGCTCACGGAGGTGGTGAAATGATCAGCACAGTTATGTCAGCGGCGATGGCTATTTTCTGTTCATGTCAGTTCAAGGCCTTTAAATATGAAATTGTGAAATCCCATTCAACTCCTCCTCTGTCGACTTGTTAGCAGCACCGACTACATCTAATCTCTTTTCTCTTTACTGCATTCTTGTTTCCCAGGGAGATAATCCTCCACCCCCAGGTTTTATTATGCCACCAGGGGCTGCTCATCCAAATGTGTCGCCACATCAGGCCGCCTCTCCCGGCTACAACATGTACTCGCCGGCGGGGGCACGACAGCCGTACCCACAGAGTAAGTAGCAATGGCTTATTTACACAGCATTTGCATGAGTGAGTTTGTTTGGGAGGTTCAGACCAATGGGAAAACCAATGCCACTCTTTGGGTGGAACAATCCACAGAAAGCTCCTGCTACTGTTCCCATTCACTCACCATACCGAGGGGTATTTTGTCAGGGATGATGTGGCACTGCCTATTGAACAGCTAAATTATAATTAAGCGGGTGGCTACCAACAAATCTTAGATTGAGGCCTAGACTGGCCCTTCCTAAAAGCTCAGAGAGCCAAAGATCCCTACGAGTACTCCAGAGCCAGGTATTTCTCAAGCAGCATGCCTACTTGTTGAGAAGGAATTTAACCTAATTCAGCTATTGCAGAGTCGGCTCAAAGTGAGAGAGAGACAGAAAAAGGGGACAGGGAAGAGACCATAGATAAGGGCAAAGATGGAGATTAACGAGGAAGGGGAAGCTGCAGTAACCCGTTTAAAACAAATAACAACAAAAGAAACACGGGATGTGGAAGAGTAACCGGGGGGGCCGAGGGGAGGGAGAGAGAATATGGAGAAAGGATCCTATGGGAGCAGAGGAAAAATGACAAACACCAAAATTAGACCAGGCACAGTGTTTGAGTTCTGTCATCTGGTGATGAGATCGGGGCCTTGCAGTGAAGAGACCTGAGTCCTGGCCTTGGTTCTGCTACTAACTGTGACTGTGTGCATGTCATTTATCTCCTCTGTATGGGTTTCCCCGTCTGTCAAGTGGGGACCCTACTTTCCTACGTGACCGGGCTATCGTGTGGATTATGTTGCTCCTAACTTTCCAAATCTAGAAGGCTCCCACAGAAGTAGCCACCAGTCTTTCTAAAACCTGTTAATTTTCCTCACCTGTTAATTTTGAGTGTATGGGTTGTATAATGCCTGACACTTATGAGTTTTGGGAGAGAAGCAGAGAGCTGCCGATAATCAAGGTATTTGTGAAAAAGGACATAATTACCATTGCTTCCCTACCAGGCTGCAGCAACAGGGTGAGGTGACATGGCCTTCTGAGTCCAGGCATCGCATTGTGGGAGTGGGAACTGGGTAGCCAGGAAGCCATTTCAAGTGGGTTGGGAAGGGAGGAGGTGGGCACTGCCACTAAGGGAACCTGATATGAAATCTGACCCTCCACTACAGAGAGGGACAAGCTGGCACCTTTAACCTGCGCTAGCAGGGTATTAGCTCATTACCTACCAGTAGCAAGACTCTCCCCCATAGCTGGCTTTTGGAGAAAGGCCCACAACATCTGAGGCCTGAGCTTGCTATTCAAGTTAGGTGTCCTACATGACGGCACATTTTTCTACTTATTAAACCATTGAACTAGTCTAAAATGTTCTGCTCAACTGAAATCAGGAGGAAAGTTGTGATCCTTGGTAGCTAGGAAGAGGGAATGGGGCATCAAAACTGGAGAGGATAGTAGCTTTCTCCTAGTCTAATAATGTTACTAACAAAACCTCTCCCTTTTCTCCCCCTATGTAGCTTATCAGCCAACACAGCAGTATTCTTTTGGAACGGGGGGACCAGCACTCTATCAGCCACAACAACCTATTGCTCCTCCTACTTCAACCTCCTACGCTAACCCCCCCTATATGCCTTCTGCTTCTCCCCATTCTGCGCCCTCTCAGTTATACCCAGGACAACCTCAACCCTCTCCAACAAGCTTGAATCCTGGCTCTTCTTTCCCCACCCCTCCTTCTGGTGCATCCTTCCAGCATGGCAGACCAGGAGCTCCAGCAACTTCTGTGGCTTATGCACTGTCTACTGGACCAACAGGTACTCTGCCTGCAACCAATGAGCTTCCTGCATCCCAAAGAACAGGTCTGTGCTTGAAAGGAGTTGTTTTGCTTATGTGGATTTTTGTTGTTGTAGTTTGTGTGCTCTGGTGAATTATTAATATAAAATTTGGCTGCATTTTAGGGTTAATGCACAGTGTTTCTAAAAATGGCATTATCCTCTCTGTGCGTAGTATAGCTGTAACACCTTGTCTACCACAGCTGAAACCATGCTAGCATAATAGCTCTGATTCCCTGATCAATATGTACTGAGATCTTCTGAGAGTCACGCTGTGCTATAGAAAAAGAATCTCTGTCTGCCCTGGTCAGAGGAACCATGCTAGAACAGCGTTCATATGCAATTGATGCTGGCACAATTTTAAGCATCGTGTGAACGGAGCCAAAATGTGGTTGGTGAACCAGTACCTAAAAATGAGCAAATATCAAACCATTGTGGATGCAGTGAGCCTGGTTCTCTTCTTACTCGCACCATTTTTACTAGCATAATTTCTCAGTAGTGTCATCCCCAAGTCACACACATCTATAAATGAAAGAAGGGTCAAGCCCAGTGTTAGATCAAATTTAATTTAAGAAGCCCTTTCTACTGAATAGCCTCACGGAGATGCAGTCATTAGCTCTGTTTTCCTAATCATCAGCTGTGATGGGATTACTGTGCTTATGAATGCCCTGAAAGAGGGTCACAAATTATTTAGAAACACTCCAATGGCATGTTTTTTCTATAAGATAAACAAATAAAACAAAAATAGCATGTGTCTGTTGCTAGAACACAAGAGCATGTTTGAGTGTGATAACAGAGTGACCCAAGCATCCTTTACTGTTGTTTTCGGTTTGAGCTGCTTTAGTGACCTTTGCATGATGACCGACCTATCTCTTTATTAATGTCGCTTATTTCTCAGCTAACTTTTAAACAGCATTTCCAGTCCTGATGTATACATGAGCGTGAGCAATTCTGATTTAAACATCGTTTTAGATCCGCTCTGTTAACTCAAAGGGGATAAGAGAGTAATGCAGCAGACTGAAAACAGGGCTGTGTTTGGGCAAGGATTCCATTGTTTAAAGGGACAGCGTCCTGCTAATGGGCTCTGAGATCAAACCATTGAACTTTCTTTTAAATGTCCTTTCTGGTGGGGAAATGGTTTGCTCAAGGCGTTGCTAATGGGATATAGAGCTTCTAGGTTGCCAGCTGGAATCCCGCCCAAGTTGGTAGTGACTGAAAGGCTGATGTTGTTTGTTGGTCGATGTGAAATGTATTTGGTCTCGGTCCATTCCCAATGAACAAGCATCCCCAACACAAAAAGCCCAGACCCACTTGGTACTAACTGGCAACATTATTGTCCATCTCATCAGAGATATCATGGCTTGAATGGGAGTGGAAGCTGATCTGTTCTCTGACCAACCTGAGCAATCAATCTGGGTCAGGAATGAGGCACCCTTGACCAGGAGGAGCTCCAAAGGGTGGCTCGGGGCACACGGATGTTACTTGCATTTAGCTGAAGCTGGTTCTGCCCCTACCCTGACTGTGCCTGTTCTCTGGATAAACAGGACTGCTGTCTCCTAGGCTTTGGCTCCAGTTCCTTTCATGGGTATTACATTTACACACACACGTGAGGAGGAAAATGTCCACTCTGTCCAGGGAAGAGTGGGCTCCATTTTGGAGGCCTGTCAGCCTGGGCAGCGTTGTTTAACATTGTAGGGATGTATCTTCCCAAAGGGTGCATCTTGCTGAGACTGTTAATATCCTATCTGTTCTACAAACGGACAGAATACCTTCTCCTTTCCTCTTCATGATGAGGCAGTTGGATACCCTTCCCCATCTTTGTGTGAGGATGGTGTACACCACGAGGAGGAGGTATTAGTAAAACGGGTGGAGTGGGAGTTGCTTCCAAGTTTCCTAGCCTTGCAGAAGCAAAGCTGCGCACTGTAATGCAGACAACATTGCTCCTGTACCTTCCAAAAAATGCCGGTAGCAGGAAACCGCTTTAACAGTTTTCTCTCTAATCCATTTAGATATAGGTCACTAGAATGCAGTTGAGAGATCTGTCACCTGTTAAGTTTCTTGTGTTAAAAGTGTAAGCAATATAGTCCATATGCCCCTTTCAAAGTAGGGTACAGCTCTCACTGTAGAAGCTTCCAACCATAGTAACAAGCACTGTAATGTAGGTCACTTTCAGTTTCCACTTTTTGCTCAAAGGTGACCTACGCTTCTTTTTATCAAGTTCTGTCAACATTAGCAATATGGGCTGAATGTGTCCTGGGGGGAGATCTGGTGTAAAGTTTAAATCTTTTAAACTTGGGTACTGAAAATTCTTTTAATTGATTATTAGCAGATTTCAGCACTGAGACCGCAGTGCCGCAAAGCCTTTAAGTATGTATGTAAGTCCATCCCTATTCACCTGAGCATTTGAGCACATACTTAACTTTAGTCACGTGCTTAGTCCCATTGCATCTTAAGGGCTGAATTGCTCTATTGCACAGGGTTGGGCCGCTGAGTTGGAACCATCTGGCTGCAGCTGAGGGAACTTTCTAAAAAAGATGTTTCAGGGAACCTTCAACAGACTGTTCTGTTCAAGTTGTTAGATCATTTCTCTCAGAAAACCGTACCAACCAGAGAGGGGAAACTTGCTTTTTAAAATGTTTTTAGTGCTGAAAGTACAATATATATTCTGTTCAAACTCCATCCCCTCAGAGTCCTCTTGATAAATAGACTGCTTACCGTGCCTTAGCACCAACGTCATTCACAGAAGCTGTGCCGCATAGTGAAAAAGGCCACTCAGTAAGGGACCATTATATTAAATACATGAAAACATAAAGCCAACGTTAAGCTCATAGCTGTACCTCCAAATGTCTAGGTGCAAACAGAGAGATGAGGTGCATGGGGTAATATCTTTTACGGGGCCAAATTCTGTTGGTGAGAGAGACAAGTTTACACAGAGCTCTGCTTCAGTACTGAGCGACGTAGTTACACCGACCTAACCCCCCTCCCCACTCCCTGTATACAGCGCTGTGTGAAAAGCTCTCCCATTGGCCTAGTAAAGAGCATCTTTACTTTAGCAGCGCAGCTGCACCGATGCAGCATTTTATGTGTATGGAGACCTGCTATTTATCAGTGTCACAGCTAAATACAAGGTGGAACAGATCGTTTAGCATAAGTAATTAACACACATTTCAAGGGACCATTCAAGGTGAAGTGGCCTGTTAACACCCCTCCAGTCATAGGGAGGAAAGGAGGAGGGAGGCAGGGTGGAGGGTTGTTAGTGGATTATAGATTATTGTAATAAACCATTAATCCAGTGTCTGTATTCAAGCTATGCTGTTTAGTGTCTATCAGCGTTTATGAATTTAAGCAAACAGGGTGGTTATGCCTAGTAATGGAGGTCTGATCCTTGACTTTGAATTTCTGTGCGTTCATATGTTGTAATCCAGGATCTTAATACAATTTTGATGTGGCTGGTTTTTCTTTTTAAACTTTATTCATTCAAAAATAAAAATCTAATGCTTTAAGATTAAAGGATATATGCAGTAAACCAGCATCCTTCAAAGATGCAGGTATAAAAGCTAGAACTCTGGGGGCAGTTTTTTCCATTTTTTTTTTTTAATACAGAAAAATATAAAAATTAGTAGGCTAAGCAATATGAATAAGATAATATTAGAAACTAAGTGCTTTCAAATTTCATTTTAAACCGTCTGGACTTCTATAACAGCAGATGTTTAAGGAACCTATCTGTGGCATCCATCTTAAGCATGAAGTAATATTTTTTTTGTTGCACAGTATTCCTTCTTTTTTGGGGTTATGACAGTGCACGTCTCAGTCCAGTGAGAAGTTTGTGCAATGATTATAAATCTCTAAAAACCAGGTTTAATGACAGATGTGCCTAACAAATAGAATAGCTGTCTAGTGCTCCCCTTTTCCCTTCTAGATGATGCAAAGTATCTTGCTGTGTCATATTATTTGGATTGTCTGCTCAGTTAGGGCAGGGAACTTGTTTTATATTTCTGTGCAAACCTCGTATCATAACAAACATGATATTGACACGCAGTATTGTTGCAAATAACGAAGCCAAGTCAGTCAATCTGTTCCAGTGGAGCGCCCCGAACGGGGGTTTTCCACGTCCTTTTATTATAATTGATTACATAAATCATCCTATCATGCACATGTACTAACTCAGTCCAACTTCTCGCCCCTTCTCCTGATTGGTGCTTTATGCACTGTGTGTTCCAGTGGTAAACACCTGGTCGGCGCTTAATCAGTGTGTCTCCTGACCGAGTGTGTGTGGGGGGGAAACCACTTCAGCTGCTCTAAATTCGGGGGCGGTCTTCCTACCCCGTTAGTGCTTAAGAAGTGTAAAGTTCCTACACAGTATAAATACAAAATAATCATATAGGTCTTGATTCACGAAAGCACTTAAGCATGTGCTTAAGTCCTACTGAAGTCTAGCACTTTGAGCACATACTTAAATGCTTTACTGAGTGGAAGCCATTGTGATGAGGGAATTTTGTCTCTGATGAGTAGTCTCTTGGTTCAGTTGGCCTGATAACAAAGCGAATCAGGATTCTGCAACAATTATTAGGAGCCACTTGAAATGATGACATGCTAAATGGGAAAGGAGTCAGACTCATGGTTTGGGAGGGCAGAGGAAAGTCATTCTGCAGGGTTGACGAGGCAGCATATAGCACTAATTCATGTTATCATTAAACTGCCTATTTAATTAGATGAGATATTTTTGTCAGGTGATTAAAAATTCAAGCTTTGCACACTTGCTGAAATGAAATAGCTAATGAGAAAAATAATTACAGGTTAGGCTATGTTTACTTTTTTTTAAACGCCTTAGTTATTTTTGCATTTTATCTACAGAAAATCAGTCTTCTCAAGACCAGGCCTCTACCCTGCAAGGTGAACTAGCTACAGTATAACATGGAAATCATTAAGCAACAATGCGAAATTAATGGAATGAATGTGACCCTCATAGTACACTAAATTCAATGCTCTTTGTCAATACATTTTTAATTGAATCAAATTTTATAATACCCCAATGAACATAAATAATACCAGAACTGGAATTTTTAACCACAGAAATGAGTTGATGCATTTTAACTGAATTCTATACAATTATTAGCAGTATTAGTAATGCTAAAAAAAATTTGATGTCATAGTCTGTGCTACAAAAGCCAGGCTCTCCATATCTGAAATCTTATGACAACTGATGTGTCAGATAGGTAGAGGAAATAATACCTGATGATCTTGTTGGTCAGGGGATGTGACTTGAGTTTTGGTTAACAAGAAGTCAGATAAAAGGTTTTTAATTAATTGTTTAATAGGCCTCTTTAAGGTCTTATGGCCATGATGGCTATGGAACTTGTTTAACAAAACTCTCAAGTGCTTGTTAAATTCAGAGTCCAGTTAAGTCTGTACTGAAGTAACACAGAGCACTGTGTGAACATGAATTCATAGTTTACTAAAAGAAAAATACTGTGGTGAAAAAGTCCATTGAATTTTTTTCTTTTGGCTTTTTGTGGCTTTGTACAATAAATCCTCATTACCCCAGTTTAAGCAGCATAAATGTTGAGCTTTAATACAGTGGTCCCTATTAAACGTGCATAATGAAATACTGGAACAATTTTTAATTCACTAATCTAAGCTTTGTACTGCAAATTTTGCAAGTACACAAAAAACGCTTTCTTTTAATGACCTGATTTCTCATGAAAACCACTGAAAAAATGATTTAGAAACAGTTAGCCTATATTCTGTATTTCTCTGTCCTCATTACTACTGACATTGGCCTGAATGCAAGGGTCAGAATCACCAGTCTGCTCAGAAAGCCCTACTCTGCTTTTGTGACAGCCATAAACCTGATTTAACTGGCTGGGTAAACCTGGTTTATAACCGCCTTCGCTCTCTAGAGTGCACAGGTGAATGCGACCTAGGATTTTAGGAGCCCTTCTGATGTTTATTCTTCACTTGGAGTATCCTCTCTGTTTTCCTTTTGTTGTTGTTGGAGAACACATCTTGTTGCTATGTAAACATCCTTCACAAAAAACACAGAGCAGCAACATTCAGAAAATGTCTTAAGCAGAATTCGGTGCCCATTAACTGCTTTTTTCGAAACTTCTTTGAGGTACCGACTATTGATTAACTTTTATCATAACGTTAACGTGGTTGTGCAAACGAAATTGCCCAGCAAATGGTCTGATTTGTTTTGTTACAAACAGATATAGCAAAACTGATAACTGAGAGACTATGTTAACATATTTTGGCTGTGCGGTCCTAACAGTGTTTCTGCCAGCAACATTGCCAAAATTCAGAGGGTTTGGCAGTGCAACATTGCTCTCTTGGGAGATCGGAGGTTGGTAGTTTGCTTTTTTATGTTGACTACTAGGAGTTTAATTTAGTGCATTCAGGGGATTTATATGATGTACAGGAGAGGAAGCTCAAGATGAGTAGGTCAAACTCCAGCTTAGCTATAAAGAAAGTAACCTCTCTAAGGCAGATAGAGCATAAGGGCTTTCGGTGTGATGAACTGCAGGGCTTGCTGCTTAGCACAATTAGTAGTGCAGTAGCAGATTTGAGAACCCAGACTTTGGTTAGCAGGTCACGTAACCACCAGTTTTACAACTTTGGCAAAGCCAGCCTTGCTTAAGAGTTTTAGATGTTAGTAGAGCAGTAATTTGGAGGTGTAGTGAGGCAAATAGGTCTATTCCCCATCTTCTAGGATTCTAACACATGATTAACGTTGCCTTTTTTTGGTATAGGACCTCAAAATGGTTGGAACGATCCTCCGGCATTGAGCAGAATGACAAAGAAGAAGAAGGTACTGTATGATGCATTTTCAAAAGCAGTCTCTTAAATAAATGGTATGAAAACCATTGCTGGAAGAAGAAAAACGAAGTGTTATCATCAAACAGCAATTTAATAGCATCACGAATAAAAGTTGCATTTAAAGGGAAGGAAGAAATGTAAATTTTCAGCATATATTATCTCCTGAAATACATTTGTAAACACCCTGAAATATGCATTCAAAGGAGACTGAGTTCTTGGGGAAATTGTTGTTGTTAATCAGTATGGTCACATTTTGGGGCAAAAATACTATGGGCCATTGTTATTTGCAGAAAAGCAGGTGAATCGTGAATGTGTTTGCCTAGGGCCAGACCCTGAGTTGGTGTATGTTGTCATAGCTCCATTGACTTCTCTCAGCTACAACAATGTCCACAAGTTGAGGATCCGGCCCCTGGTATTTACTAATGGTATGAGAGGTGTCACGCTGAGAGACCATGATATAAAACTTTACCTTTATCAAAGAGTCTGGGTGGGAAAATGCAGCATGGCCAGCGTAGATAGCGGGAGGGAGGAGCACATGACCCTTTTATTAGGGTAGAACGAGCCTTTCAGTTCTAGCATCTGGGTTCATTGTGGAACATTTTGCAGTGATCAAAATTCTTGCATCTGCCAGCTGTCATACTGGTCCATGTGAAATGAGAGAGTGGTGATCTGTCCATTTCTTCATGGCAGTCTGAGCACACAGAACAAGGTTGTGAATGTGCACAGAGACAAAACTACAGTAACTAGTAATCCCTGGAGTTTGTCTGTCCAGGTCAGGATTACCAAACTTCACTGGCAGGATGGAGTTGGGGAAGCTTGCACTGTTCCTGTACATGACAAATTCAGGGCTTTGGTCTCCAAAGCTGTCAATCTGGGGTACCTTTTAGAGAGGGTTAATACTGTCAAAGAGGAGGAGGAAGCATACCAGTATGGATAACGCCTTGATGATAAATTAATAAAAAGTTGGTTAGAAAATACTTTTTAATTGGATGAGTTGTCGTGGAATGTTTTGGATAGAGCCATGGCTTCTGTAACACAACCTGCTCTTTGGGTTTGGGGAGTTATTTCAATAAAATGTCATGATCTTTGTCACCCTGCCCTAATTGGTACCAGCCCAGCTTCCATCATGAATATTTACGCACTGATTTATTTACTGTGTATTTTCACTATAAGAGAGTATGGGTTTCATAATGGTTTTTAAACTATTAAATATTATTAAATGGTTTTAAAACGTTTTTTATTGTAAAATAAAGGATATTTTGCATTTCTCTCCCCTCCCTCCCCAACAAGGCTTTTTTTAAAATAATTTCCCATGACTAATGACTTAATATTTATTAATGAAAATATTGAAGGCCATGATTTTTCTTTTTTATAGCTAAAACTGAGTTTTGCTTTTTTTGCTGTGACCAAAACATGCCATGACAAGCAACCAGCCATAATTACAGCTTCATTCAACCAGAACTACACTTAGCATCTTGGACTTCCTTGTTGTTTCCTTTAATACCCTTAAAAAGTGTGGAAAGTCTAATTGGGGTTTGTTTTTCATATTATTGTAGTTGTAACAGAAGCCAGCATCCCATTTAGTCATTGATTCTTTCCTCTCCCAAACACACACACTCACGTTTGTGGCCTTTTGTGAGTATGTACATATAAACATTTAGTAGGCACTAGTTCTGAAATGCACTAATCATTGGGCTTAATAGAAATCTGTTTGCCAGAGGCTTGATTCTCATTTGAAAGATGTATTGTTTGTATAGTGTCAGCTGTGGGCTAGGCACTTTACAGACGAGAATAAAAAACTGTTCTTGCAAAGAAGATCTTAAAATATCAATACAGATTAAAAAACAATAAGAAATGAACTATTTATAGACTATTTCCCATCTGAGTAATGCTATCATTAAGTAATCTGGATATTTGGGAGTTAATTTTCTGTTATTAACTGAGATTCATTCTCACTTACACTTTCGTTTTTTTGAAAGAAAAATGCCATGTTCTAATGACTGTATGCCACTCTGTGAGTTCTGTAGTGTATTCTACTACGTTGTACCCGTTACTGCCTGTAGATCCCAATCCTGTAAATGCTTAATCACATGCTTTTTAAGTTAGTGACTAGCCTTTCGGCTTGAAGTGAAGCATGTGTGTAAGTGTTTGCTGGATCGGGGTTTTAGATTGTAAGATCTTTGGAACAGAGACCTTTTATGTACTTGTTATCTATCACTTGTACAACAGTGCCAATTTATATGTCATAAGTAAAAATGTACAAGGAGCTGGCAGAGAGGGATTGTTTTCTACATTTCTGTATTACAGGTACATCGTGTTTGAAAGACAGGGTTAGTACAGTACAGCCCTTTTTGTGGAAATAATGAACAGAGAAGGCATGGTAAACTTTTTGTTTGATTTTCTTTAGATACCTGATAACTTCATGCCTCCTGTTCCCATCACATCCCCAATAATGAATCCTCTCCTGGATCCACAATCCCAGATGCAGCAGCCGCCAACTTCACTGCCACCTGCAGCCCAGGCTACGTTTCAGCCCTCGCATCTTCCATCAGGGCAGCCCATTTTACAAAACCCTTTCCAGCCTATTCAGCAGCCTCTGGGGCAGTCAGTCATGCCTCCAGCTATCTCAAAAACTAGTACAGAGGGGGCACCAGGAGCTCCAATTGGCAATACCATACAGGTAACGGTAATTAAGAAGATGTTGTTTTGTATTCCGGTAGTACCTAACCGCCCCATCCAGGATTGGGGACTCATTGTGCTAGGCACAGAACAGACACAGAATGAGAACGTTCTCTGTTCATCTTAGGCCTCAACTACACGAGAAAGTGGCACCGGTTTAACTAAACTGATTCAAAAGTCTGTGTGCACACTTATTTTGGTTTAGCAAAAGTCGATTGGGAATTGGTTTCCGTTAAACTGAAATAAGCCACTCTTAAGCTGAAGTAAGAATGTCCACATGAGGGTTTGCACAGATTAAATGGGTATAAAAACCAGTTCAAGTTGAACCAGTACAACTTTCTCATGTAGACAAATCCAGAGAGAGGCTGAGAGAGAAGGCAAAATCGAGTAAACCGTCTCATGGTTCAAAGCTATCTGCATCTCTGCCCCCTTCAGTGATCTCTATGAATGCACCCCCTTCAGGCCTCAAGGCTTTACGTCTCCAGGGTGGAATCTCATGATTCTCCCACTCTCAGCCAAGAGGGTAGGCTGCAGCCTCCTGTGCACCAACCGTGATGGCTGAGCAGCCTGACTAAATTTGGCTGCCAGCAGCCTTTCTTTCACAGCTGTGACCAGTGTGAATGTAGAGACCCAGTACAGCTTTGACAAACCAAAGTATTGTGTGACTTTAACAGTATGGCCAAGCATAACAAGGAAATGGGAGGGTTAACACAACAATCTACAGGCATATCTGTTTGACCTAGATTCTCCCGGGCACCCCCACTTCTGGGGGCTGGAGTTCAGTTTGCTTTCCATGGTCCCTGTGTCCCCATCCCCCCTCACACCCACTTTAGACTCTCTCTGTTTGTCAGTCCCAAGGTTCTGTGTTTCCAGCTTCCTGCCTGACAGACCCTCCATGGGCTTACAGATTAGTACCTCCCATACTGGGTCCCCTCCTGATGGTTGATCTCAGCCTGGTCATAGGTAGCGATGCCTGTCCCATTAGGTATCTGTGAATGGGCAACCTGAAACCATCGTCCCCTTTCCTGCAGAGATGCTAGGAACTCCTGCTGGAATTAACCCCTGGTAATCATAACAAACAATGCAATGGCAAACAGTTGGACATAGATTATATATCAGTTATTACAGGCATCTCCTGTGTCCTTCTCCCACCCATCCTTTGTTTATATCGACCAACCCCAACCTCAGAGCATTCGTCCCCTTTCCCCAAACCAGAACAAGACTAATGCCAGGAGGTGTCCATCTCACTATGAGTAGCAGGATCTTACATAGCTGAAAGAGCATCAGTGGAGTTTGTATCCACCGTGTTCATTCAGGGTTGTCACTTTATAACCATAACCACCTAGTCGCTGCTGCTTTGCACTTGCTACTACCCCGAGCCAGGCAGTCAGGCTAATCGAGTAGCTTCTCCCTGCGACTACCCTGCTTTGCACAGCTGCTGCTGAAGAAGAGACATCGAATGCACTCCCCAGCTGAGACACTGCTAATGTTACCTCTTCAGTGATCTCAGCTCCCCAGGCATGGAGGGGAGGAGCGAGTGAGCGTGCTCAGATTGTTAGTACTTGGGACGAGTTTAAGAAATGATGATAGAGTACGTACAATTCCCGAGGAGTTTCCAAAGTGACTTTAATACCCCATCTTCTCTTCTTTAGCATGTGCAGTCATTGCCAGCGGAGAAGATTACAAAGAAGCCTATTCCTGATGAGCACCTTATTCTGAAGACAACATTTGAAGCTCTCATCCAGAGATGCCTGTCATCTGCCACAGATCCAGTAGGTCTTTGCATTGGGTGATCCATTAGTGGAGTGGCACTCTATAATGCAGAAGTATTTTAATTAGACATACACGGTGGTGACTGCATTAACTAGTGATAACTCTCTCATTCGTTTTAACTCTTTCTGGCCCAAAGGATCCCTAGGCACTTTACAAACATAAATCAGACACAGATTGTAGATAGAAACCCACTCACCACTGAGAGGCAGCCACATTGGGGACGGAACATGGCAGCCGTTCAGCAGCAGCACAGCAAAGCACCACAGGCGTTCCAAATGGGAAACAAAGAATCAAGGGTGGTGAAATCCTGGCCGCATAGATGTTAATGGCAAAACTCCCATTGACTTCAGTGGGAGCAGGATTCCACCTCAAATCTTTACTAGTGCTGTGGCCTACTGCTAATGATCTGCCCCACCACACGGGAGACATGGCTCCAGGTCTGGGTCACTTTGTCTCTGGATAAGTAGGCCTAGGTAGAGCACTGCTACTGGGAGAAAGGCAGGAGGAATTCCTTCTGTCCACAAGGGCAAACTCCTTCCATTGTATTAGTGGCATCGTTGGGCTCTCTTCCGGCTAGAAGAACTGGAGCTCTGGTCTGGGTTGGAGGGTGGAGAGCAATGGGGTCTCTGCTCTATTTCTGTTTAGGGGGAAAGGGATTCCTCTGCCTCTCTTCACACCAAACCTGCCCCCTTAAGGTTGGAGCAACGCTAAGCTGTTTTGGCATGTCATTGTTTGTCTGTTTAGCCCATTCCTTTAACTGGAGCAAGAAATCTCATATGCCAGGTTGGGTATTAGCTGAGGCTATTGTGCATCCGAGCTGAGAGAGGGGGCAGAAGGATCATTGTAAGCCTCCATTTTTGATAGGTGTGTGACACTCCCCAGCGGAATTCAGGGTGTGAGGTGCCTCATCACCACCTGCTCACAGCATGAAGCAGCTTTGCCTGATGCCTGCTGTAGCTCAGCTCCCTGAAAGCAACAGCCTGTGGCCCCAGACAAGCCCTGACTTCCAGAAGTCCACAACCCCACCCTCTCTCTGCGGGCTAGTGACAGTCACACTCCAGCCCCCGAGCCCCATCTGCCAGCGTCCTCTGGAATATCCAGCCCTTGTCACTGGGCACTCACAGGCATTACCAGCTAAGCTGTCCCTGAAGGGGACAGCTTGACTAGAACAACTCGGGATCAGATCCTTTATAGCAAGGCAGCACTGCAATCTCTTTATAGCGAAAACAAATACAAACTTAGAAACGAAGGTTAAGATTTTAAGAGCTAGTGAGCAAGGATAATTAGAAGAGTAGATTTCAAATAAAACAAAACATAAAATGCCATCCCAGGTCTACACTTATGGATGGTCACCTTTTCCTGTTTGAAAGAATGTTCTCCCCTAAGGATTCAGGCTTTAACAGAGCTGTTTTAGTCATAGCTAGGATACTGGTTTTCATGAATACCCCTGTCCTTTTAAGCAGTTTCCTCAGTCAATAGATGACAGAGTCTTTTTGTTGTTCCTTGTATTTCCAAAAACTCATGATTTTTGTCCCCAAAGATGGGGAGACCCCTGTGATTCTCTTCCTGGGGAGCTGGCTCCAAGGTGTCTTCCCATACGTCTGTTTATTTCACATCCATATATTGACTTGAAAGGCAGGCGTAGCTCCCATTGTGTTTGGCTTACCATGCTTAATCTATAGATGAACCTAAGCAGTCATGCAAATATACATCCCTTTGTCTGGCTAAACCAGTTTTTCACCTTTGCTGGGGAGTAACATCTGGACACAAACTTGTAAGGACACATTTTCAGTATATTGACATAACTTGTTAAATATAATGAGTACACACATTTCACAATGATATTTTTGGCCAGCATGATCCGGGCTTTCATTTAAGATCGCATGTGGTATTCTATATAGCAGCAACGTGTTGGGTGTAGTGAGTTTGTCAGGCCTGTTAGGAGTTCCTGACCCAGTGTAGAGAACCCTTTACCTATTGGCACCAATGGGCTCTGTGTCACAAGGTGACATGTGCTTCATGATAGCAAACAGGCTTCACAAGACGGGGAGAGGGGGAAAAGTATTAAGTGGTTAGGTAACCAGTTTTTAATAATTGGGTTTATTCAGTGTCTCTTGTCTCTGTAGTGGTGCCTATGTCCTCCCACACCATGTGACCACTGCCGTCTAAAGCAGCGTTTCTCAAACTGGGGATCCTGACCCAAAAGGGGGCTGCAAGCCTATTGAAGGGGGGTGGGGAGGTCGAGATATTGCCACCTTTACTTCTGCACTACCATCAGAACTGGCCGGCTGGAGAGCGGCAGCTGCTGTCTGGATGCCCAGCTCTGACGGCAGTGCCACTGCCAGCAGCAGCACAGAAGTAAGGGTGGCATGGTATGGGGGTGGTCATCA
The DNA here is from genome assembly GCF_016161935.1 of Mauremys reevesii. Lineage (NCBI taxonomy): Eukaryota > Metazoa > Chordata > Testudines > Geoemydidae > Mauremys > Mauremys reevesii. The sequence goes on along the minus strand of NC_052627.1, from coordinate 18,216,793 downwards.
CAGCCTGAAATATTTTCAAAGGGAGGCCCAGCAAAAATAGTTTGAGAACCCCTGTTCTAAAGGATGGGATTTCAGATCTGCTCATGCGTTTAATCATGCTGCCCTTTAGTGGCAACATACAGAGACTAGACTAGAGGCTTACTACTATTGCAGAAGCATTTTATTGTGGGTTATCACTGGTAAAGTACAACAGCTGTGCCTGGCTCATTTCCTGTAAGTGCCAGTCCATTATCTTTTTAACTGCTTCAGTGCATTTCCTGAGTTGTCACTCCAAGTCCAGAGAAAACAAACATTTCTAAGTAAACAATGGAAATATCGGAGGGACTCCGAGAGAGAGATTTGCATTGAGTCAATAACACTGCAGCTGTAAAGAATAATTTTTACTCTTCAGCTTGTGCCAACAGTAAGTAGGTTATGAAAGGGAGATTGACTGGCTATTGGGCTCCTGTATGCTGAATATGTTTAACCAATGACAGAGACACAGGTTTCCATTATTAATGTCAGCTGACATGTTGACGCTGGAATACAATAATGGCTTTGTCTAACATTTAAACTAGAGATGTAGTTTTGGTTTGATACCTGCTTGTATCATAGGCTGTTTCCTCTTCCCCTTGTTTCTCATCCCAACAATTTCTTGTACACGTTGTCTTCGTGGGAGGTGGGAAAGAATCCCTTCCTTTTCCTTTTGATAGTCTCCAGAATACTCTGTGTGACTAGTCAGTAGCAGTTGATTGGCCAGTGCTTTTCTCTGTAGTGGGATGGGAGCAAAAGTCAAATACAATAAAGAAGTCTGGCCCTTTGCTCCCATAATTATACCTTCTCCCTTCTGGGCCGCAAATGTAAGACTGGCCTGAAGAAAATTCAGTTCACGTTCTAACACTGCTTTACTTTTTCTTGTTTTCTCCGTATGAAAAGGTCACTTTTTCTGGGGCATCAGCCCAATCATTTAATTCTTTTAAAAAAAATCTCTCAGATTTTCTTGGGCAGAGCAAACATTCCTTGGATACAGTAGTTGGAAAAGCTTTCATGATTCCTTCCGTATATTTGAGGAATATTTATCATTAGCACATGGGCAGTCTCTACCAGGCTGTGTACAAATACAGGACTCGGTATGAAAGAAAGTGTTGTCTAGTGGTTAAAACAGGGAACTGGGAGTCAGTAGAACTACTTGCAGCTCTGCTGCTGACTTGTGTTGTCACTTTGTGCCATTTGCTGAACACAGATGTTGTTGTTATCACTTAATCCTTCTATGCGTCAATTCCTCCATCTGTAAAAAGAGGATAGTACCCAGGCTGTCAAGTGATTTGAGACAAATGGTACAAAATCTTATATGTGGGAGGTCACACTAAGATGCTCTTTTCTCACCCTGTCATTTTGGGAAATAATTTTCTTCTTTAAATCCCTGGATACCATGCAGGGTTATGCCAAGCTAACTCTAGAATGTGATTGTGGAATGACATTCTCCTTGAAGCTTTTGCCATCTGTAATAACCTTCCTTTATTTCTCCCATATCAACCATCCATCACGCTTCAAATCTCTACTGAAATACAGCCATATAACTTTTCATTCTCTCTCTCTCTCTCTCTCTCTCTCTGTGTGTTAGTGATTTACTGAGTACAATAACTCAGTGAAATGCTCTCTGGTAAATGAAGTTATTGATTCTAGAAGGTCCTAAGACTGCGTTGGGAGAAGGAATCCCAAGATCTTCACCAAACTAGGGTGTCTCCAATGTTGCTGGCCTCTCCTCATTCACAAAACAGTAACAGGAAACTTGGAAATAGCAGAGATGCTTAATGACTTCTTTGTTTTGGTCTTCACTGAGAAGTCTGAAGGAATGACTAACATAGTGAATGCTAATGGGAATTTAGAAGATAAAATAAAAAAAGAACAAGTTAAAAATCACTTAGAAAATGTAGATGCCTGCAAGTGACCAGGGCCTGATGAAATGCATCCTAGAATATTCAAGGAGCTAATAGAGGAGGTATCTGAGCCTCTAGCTATTATATTTGGAAAATCATGGGAGACAGGAGAGATTCCAGAAGATTGGAAAAGGGCAAATATAGTGCCCATCTATGAAAAGGGAAATAAAAACAACCCAGGAAACTACAGACCAGTTAGTTTAACTTCTGTGCCAGGGAAGATAATGGAGCAAGTATTTAAGGAAAGCATCTGTAAACACTTGGAAGCTGGTAAGGTGATAGGGAATAGCCAGCATGGATTTGTAAAGAACAAATCATGTCAAACCAATCTGGTAGCTTTCTTTGATACAATAACGAGTCTTGTGGATAAGGGAGAAGCTGTGGATGTGGTATACCTAGACTTTAGTAAGGCATTTGATATGGTCTCGCATGATATTCTCATAAACAAACTAGGCAAATACAACTTAGATGGGGCTACTATAAGGTGGGTGCATAACTGGCTGGATAACAGTACTCAGAGAGTAGTTATTAATGGTTCCCAATCCTGCTGGAAAAGGTATAATAAGTGGGGTTCCGCAGGGGTCTGTTTTGGGACCAGCTCTGTTCAATATCTTCATCAGTGACTTAGATATTGGCATAGAAAGTATGCTTATTAAGTTTGCAGATGATACCAAACAGGGGGGGATTGCAACTGCTTTGGAAAATAGGGTCATAATTCAAAATGATCTGGAGAAATGGTCTGAGGTAAACAGGATGAAGTTTAATAAAGACAAATGCAAAGTGCTCCACTTAGGAAGGAACAGTCAGTTTCACACATACAGAATGGGAAGAGACGGTCTAGGAAGGAGTACGGCAGAAAGGGATCTAGGGGTTATAGTGGACCACAAGCTAAATATGAGTCAACAGTGTGATGCTGTTACAAAAAAAGCAAACGTGATTCTGGGATGCATTAACAGGTGTGTTGTGAGCAAGACACGAGAAGTCATTCTTCCGCTCTACTCTGCACTGGTTAGGCCTCAACTGGAGTATTGTGTCCAGTTCTGGGCACCGCATTTCAAGAAAGATGTGAAGAAATTGGAGAAGATCCAGAGAAGAGCAGCAAGAATGATAAAAGGTCTTGAGAACATGACCTATGAAGGAAGGCTGAAAGAATTGGGTTTGTTTAGTTTGAAAAGAGAAGACTGAGAGGGGACATAATAGCAGTTTCCAGGTATCTAAAAGGGTGTCATCAGGAGGAGGGAGAAAACTTGTTTATCTTAGCCTCTAAGGATAGAACAAGAAGCAATGGGCTTAAACTGCAGCAAGGGAGGTTTAGGTTGGACATTAGGAAAAAGTTCCTAACTGTCAGGGTGGTTAAGCACTGGAATAAATTGCCTAGGGAGGTTGTGGAATCTCCATCTCTGGAGATATTTAAGAGTAGGTTAGATAAATGTCTATCCGGGATGGTCTAGACAGTAGTTGGTCCTGCCATGAGGGCAGGGGACTGGACTTGATGACCTCTGGAGGTCCCTTCCAGTCCTAGAATCTGACTCTATGTTTCACTGTCCCATTTACAGCTGGAGGACTCTGTTTTTACTTTGATTTTTGCACATGACTAATCAATGTTCACAACGGTTCACAAACATGACATGGGATGAAAATTCACCATCTCACTAATGAATGTGGCACTTTTGGTGGAACATGGTGAAATTCCACCCCACACCCTGGGCAGGAATCATGAATCTATCACTTGCTATTCTAAGAGAAATATCGTCATTTTTGTGGCAGAAAAGATCACACTGCACCCATAAAATTCTGTATCTGCAAAATCAGAACCCTCAATGGGCACAAAAGCTGTTTTGTAGCCTGGGTTTGTTTGTTTTTTCCTGCTTGCAGTAAGAATTTATTTACATGTTCCTGTTTTTACTCTTAATAGCCTTGCCATTAAAACAGAATCAGAATAGGTTTTAAACTAGTGAATTTCATTTCTTGTTTTTGTCTTTTATTACTGTCAGTCCTTGAACTCTCAGGACAAAATTATTCCTTCAGCAGCTGGCTATTTTGATCTTTGCGTTATTTTTATTCAACAGAACTCATGTTTTTCCAGTTAGCTGCAAAACAAAATGTATACTATATATTTGTCACACATTTTTAAATCCCAAAAACATCACAGGATGTTTCACAAACTACACGTGTGCTGTACTACTGCAGTGCAGTAGGTAGGCAGAACCTTAGGTGTGGGGGTTGGCTACTCTCTACTATCATCTAGTCTTCATCTTTCGTAGTAAAATCAGTAGTAAAAGGTACTCAGCAAACAGCTTAAAGTCCTAATGAAAACAGTGCTAATCAGGGAACCTCAGTTGCTGCTGTTCATTTGTTATATGGTTCCCTTTGTGACTAAATCATAGTCTCACTATCAAATCAGAACTGTGTTCTTAGTACCACTCCACTTCCTTTTTTCCTCTGCAGCAAACGAAGAGGAAATTAGATGATGCCAACAAACGCCTGGAGTTTCTGTATGACAAACTTAGGGAACAGACAGTAAGTAGTTTTATTCTTTTATTACTTTGTCTTTAAATATTTTTTCCATATGATGTTGCATTTATATATATTATATCATTGGTTAGACGCATGACATTTCAGTAGAATATTATTGCACAGGTCTGTTCCTATGCTGTAGGCATTTCTGAGACTTTCTTGAAAAGATGGCATTGATCCAGGTTTAATGCTCACATATTAATCATTACCTAAAATGATTGGCACTGTGAGCGTGTGCAGACTTCTCATGCATGTGGTGGAGTTATGGCATTTGTATTGTGGTAGTGCCTCGAGGCCCTGACTGACATCAGGGTCCCATTGTGCTAAAAGCAAACAATAGGAGTCCCTGGTCCAAAGAGCTTACCATCTAAATAGACAAATCAGACAGAGGAAGTATCATCCCCATTTTACAGATGGGGAACTAAGTGAGTGGTCGAAGGTCACACAGGAAGTTTTGTGGCATAGCCAACTACTGAACTCAGCTCTGCTGAGAACCAGCCAGCGGCGGCACCAGCGCTCCAAGCAGTCCCTGCGAGGGTGGCAGTCAGGCAGCCTTCAGCAGCTTGCCTGCGGGAGGTTCCCGGTCCCGCGGATTCGGCAGCAATTCGGTGGTGGGTACGCCGAATCCGCGGGACCGGGAACCTCCCGCAGGGAAGCCGCCGAATCCGCGGGACCAGGGACCTCCTGCAGACGGACCGCCAAAGGCAGCCTGCCTGCCATGCTTGGGGTGGCAAAAAAGCTAGAGCCGCCCCTGGTACCATCCCCAGTGGCATAACCACAAGACCCTCTTTCCTTAGTGATAAATCTTTTTGTTGTTGGCACTTGCTCGTGGGATGCTTCTAGAAGAGGAGATAGACCTTAAAGTCAGTAAATAAATAACAATAAAACCATTAATGTGTCTTTTCATAGTCATCACTAACACAGGTGCTCTGAACTCAGGGAGATGCTGGTGTAACATCGGTGTAAAGCCATGTGTGGAATTGGCTGTATGTCCCAGAATACAAGCTTGCCTTGAGCCCCTGCCCCATCCCAGAAGAGCTCTGCAGGAATTTTTTCTTCTTCTCGTATTTTGATGATTCAGTTAATATTCTTCCCCTCTGAACAGCCTGTAAACACTGGTGTAAAAGGGCCTGACCAAAGTCAGTTGAGGTCAATGAGAAGACTGCCAGTGAGTTCATTAGGCTTCATTTTAGGTCCAAAATGCTTTAGCTCTTTCCAAGGGATGACCCAGGTGCCACAGCAGCACTGTGGTTTGATGCTTGACCCGGGCTATTCAGTCTTCTGGCTTTGGCATACTGGATGTATTTCCTTCTGCTGAACTTCCTTCTGTGTCCTCGGCTTCATTTCAGCTCTCCCCAGCAATCATCAACGGCTTGCACAGCATTGCGAAGAGCATCGAAACGCGCAACTACACAGAGGGACTGAACATCCACACCCACATAGTCAGCACCAGCAACTTCAGCGAGACGTCTGCCTTCATGCCAGTGCTGAAAGTCGTCCTCACCCAAGCCAATAAGCTGGGGGTCTGATGTTACCCCTCTCCCTCGCCCATGCAGAGCTTGCGATGTCACTTTTCCAAAGTAGTACATTCTGCAAAACATGTGCAAGAAGGGGACCAAATACCAGACCTTATAGCATGTTGCAGTAGATCTCTGATCAATGGCATGACACTATCCCTACAGATATACATCATCTTAGAATGGCCTTTGAGCCCTGGTGCTTTTTTATTTTAATCTTTTATCATCCCTAATGATTCCTGTCTACAGACAGTATATTTAATGGATTACACCTTGTGTTGTCAATTTTAAGTGCATGTTGTACACCAAACAGTGGTTTTTAATACAGAAGTGTGTGGGAAAAGCTGATGGTAGATTGTGTATCAGACAGACCTTATAACATTCTTTCCACTTCCCCTCCCATTCCTCCATATCCACCAGATTAAAGTGTCTGATCCTCTTTTTAAGTGTATTTTGTCATTCATTTTTAAAGCTACCTGCAATTCAGCTTATTCCAATTAGATATTAAATGGTTTAATTTTGCACTGGGCCAAAAAAGAAAAATAAAGGCTGAGGTGATCTTTTCCATAAAGGTTAATTTATTAAAATGTGTCTGTATGACATGAAGCTTTGAAGATTTGAACTGGAGCCAGGGAAAGAGCTATCCATCACTCTGGGGAGACGTGGACGTGTTTTCTCAGTGCTGAGCGCACTGCGGAGGTCCTGGTACATAGGGATTAAGGCAATTCTATTCCAAGTTTACATCAGGGTGTTCACATGTCAAGGAAGGGCTTAGCAGAGCATTGAAAGATCTGAAATCATTACAAGTTGCTACGGCAACAAGTAGAGAGAGGTGGGCATTCAGCACATAAACAAAGGCAAACCTTTTCTTGCATTCCCCTGAAGTTAGAAGTTATAGGTGGCCATTTTCATATTTGCAGTGCTCCGATGTGCACTATGCTATGACATAACCACTACCATGCCACTGGCCCCATACCGAGTCAGGTACGTTTCTTGTGTGTTTGTTATTTACTGATGCCATTTTCTGCTTTGTTTAAAGTTGTGCTTGAGTTTTTAAAATTTGAAAAACATGTCACGAGTGGCAAATAAGTGTGGTAAGGACAATTCCATAATTACTGGAATCTCTCATTAAAAGATATTGCCTGCAACAGCCTGTGTTTGTGAGAATATAGACCCATAGGAGCTATCAAAACTGTTCTTGAGGCGCTGTAGTAGAGAACAGTTTCACTCCACCGGATGCTGAGACTTTTAAATATAGACAACAAAAGTTAGGTTCCTAAATCCATAACTAGGCACCTAAATAATCCTCCTATTCTTCTGTAGTGGGCTATTGTGTTGGCTGAGTAGTGGCAGAAAGGTGAAATACGGCAGCACTGCCAGAACTGAGTAATGAGGTTGAGGAATCCTTTTTCTTGTCTCAGTGAGAAAAATAAGCTTGTCAGTAGTGCACCCATGGATTCTTGGACCATATGGTCTAGTATTTCCCATCGGCTCTGGAAATGGACTGATTAGATGTGTCCCAGGTCAGCATCATGTGGCATTTCCTCTTGTGAGGAACAGTCTCACAGATCCGGTCTGGCTAGCCCATTTTACAGGCTCTGTTTCTTAGGCTGTAGTTGTGGTTGTGGGTGTTGTGAAATCACACTGCTAGCCTGTCGTCATAGCAGCAGCACAGCTATCCTGGCTTTGTCAGTAGCCTGCCACTACTTAGGCTGTCCTCAAGATCTCAAAGCTGAGACCCAAGCTTTCTAAAAATAGAACAGAAATGTACTTAATGAGAAAATGTGCTACTTTATCAATGAGAACAGTTGGGAACAAAATGGTGATAGATCAGTTACCTTCTGGTAGCATCTTCAAAGAATGTCAAGCAAGTAAACCACTCTCTGACATTATAAACACAAAGGACCATTTTCGTGTAAGGAAGTCAATAATGCACTGCCTGTTTCTTACTGAAACCAGATTTCAGTGGAACCTCATTGATATCACTGGAGTTACTTCTGATTTACACCAGCCTGGTCAGATCAGAGTAAGTCCCAGAGGCTGTGGGGAAAAAAATAATAAAACATTTAAACTTTGGCAAGAGGAGTCTTGTCCTATGATAGCTGGATGTGTCTTGTAAGAAGAGGAGCCCGTCCTGGAGAAAAGCGAGTTCTCTAGCCAGTGGAAAATCTTTATATACATATGGAGAGAAACATTCACTGGCACGTGCAGTTTTAATAGAATTTTCTAGTACCACCTTGCAGCAGACGGGGATGCAAGGTGGAGGTTACTTCAGAGTCTTTTTCAGTTCTATAGAAATAATGGATACTTCAGCAAAAAACCTTTATTGCTTGTAAATCCTTGTCATGAGTTTACCATGTTTTACCTGGGGAATTTCTAAGACTAGCCTACAAAGGAATGTTTCGGGTCATCTTTTAATCATGATGGCTTTTCCGTCCTGTGCACTATTTATATAAGATATTAAATTCAGTGCTTTTGGGATAACAGAGCTCCCTGACGTACATACTGGGAATGTGGGTTTTGTCACATGCTGCTTAGTAACAATGGTCCTGCTGTCAGAAGAACAGATTCTAAACTGGACCCCTGGAAGAAAAAAGGGGAGAGGAACCATTTAATCCTGGTGGTGGCGTACTCCTGATCCTGTTCTAGAACGTGGAGCAGTCAGGTTCTTGCCTCCTCAGCTCAGGGGCTCCTGGTAGTTGGATGATTGCTAAAGTCCTTGGATGTGTCTAAAAAATGTGTCTAGCAAGCCTCAACTCCCTTGAGGGGCTTTGATCCTCACTTCAGATGACCCAAGCGGTAAGGTGATTCCATTTGATTAGTCTGGCTGACGTGCTAGAATTTAGCAGGAAAACAGTTCCTCTTCCATCAGTTATTTTCCCCCTCCCTGCTCCTCAACCATATGTTGGTCCTGAATGACTCTGCATAAAAGAAATTTAATGTGGATTAGCAATTCAAAACCACATTAAGCATCGATTAGAGAGAGAGGTTAGGCAAGGGCAGACCGTATTCAAGCCTAAATGCTAAAATAGGATGATTACTGCATCTCTCTTGCTTTCCCTCCGTAGCAGTGAGATTCTGCTTCCACTGAAGTCAGTGACAAAAGTTTACTGGTGCAGGACTGTGCAGTGTTGTAGCTGTGTCAGTCCCCGGATATTAGAGAGACAAGATTGGTGAGGTAATACTGTTTATTGGACCGTTTGTGTTAGTGAAAGAGACAAGCTTTCAGGCTGGCCTAGGCTTTTGGGGCAGGCCTAAGCCCTAGAATTGGACTAAAGTGAAGTTGCTTTTCATTATATGTTGTAGTATTTTCACAAATAATATATTGATACAAAGAACAGTTTTAACATGTAACATTCTATATGTGAGCACACAACATTAAGGTTCAGCTTCCAACCTTAACCCATCGTCCACTCTCTTTTTTAGGTAGTTCTAAGGCTCTATGCTCTTTTAGTTTTTTTCTAATTTCTCTTTCAATTACCCTCTGGAATCATTGCCACAATATATCATTAAGGCCAAACGCTTATCCGATTTTTGATGGTTTTTTAAAAAAAATTGGACATTTATATAGATAACAAGACTATCCAGTTTTGGAATAGTAAACATCTTAAAAGAGAGAGTTTGATAGGGGGAGAAACCCTGAATCTTCAGGGCATAAGCCGTTCTCTGACCATTTGAGTTAGGAACAAACTGAGGACTGGTTATCCCGTAGTTAATATTGTTAATTAATTAATGTTAATTAATATGATTCTTGCACCTTTCTCTGAAGCATTGGTTCTGGCCACTGTTAAAAAGAGGATACTGGCCAGATCGACCACTGACCTGATCCAATAAAAATTGCCATTAGAGCTTGTGATATCTCTGAACATTAGATATTTGACAGGGTGTCTTTTTAACTCTGCCATTCTCATCTTTGAGATACTCCAAGACCAGGTTATTAAGAAAAGCAGAGAGCATAATTCCAATGTTCATGCACAAAATTTCCCACTTACTAATTTTGTTAGATCTTAGTGAAAGCTACAAAGCAAGCTGTTTGTTTTTCTATTCAGCCAATTCTGTTATCTCTTCACAGAATTACTGATCAGAACAGATACTTTTTTTCCATGCAACCATAATTCAAAAATCTCTAAATCAATTCCTCTCAGACTTTTTACACAAAAAAACACAACACTTTTCTGAGCAAATTTCAATTCCAAACTTATTTGCTTGAGAATGTTATGAGCAACAGAAACAGAGGAGTCAGAATGGAAGTTGTACTCAACCTCCCAACAAAGGAAAATATTCATTTTAAACATTTTATTGTAAAGTCGTCTTATACATCATATGCAATGCATCAAAGGGGAATTTAGGCCCCAATCCAGCAGAACACTTGAGTGTGTGCTTAACGTGAAAGCACACAAACGGTTCCATTGACACATTTGAAGTAAAGGGGACTATTCACGTGCTTAAAGTTAATCACATGCTTAAGTGCTTTGCTAGATCAGGGTCTTTGCTTGTCTCCATTCCCTTCTCTGTCACTCGATGAGCTCCTAGGTCTTTGAACAATATTTTAAGATCACTTGCTGGGATCACAACTGCTACATTTAAAAAAAAAAAAAGAAAGAAAAATCAATCTAATTCACTTTTGAAACTTTTTTTTACAGCTCTGTGCTGAGATTTCATGATGGCTGGGTACTGCAGCCTTCCTGCATTCTCTTTAACAGGTACTTGCTTCTCCTCTGCATTTTTCCAGAGAGAGAATTCTAGAAGAACATTTAAAATACATCTATAAAAGTCTTGGGCTTAATTATATAATCTCTGCTGATTCAGTTGCCTCCAGAGCTCTAGCTGGTAATTAATTAGCACACTAGGCTATTGTGCTTTGCCCCAGTACAACTCATAAAATTGCTCTTTTCAAGCACTGTTGAGCTAACATTTGAACATTAAAAACAGAGTGTTTACCCACCTCACACTGAGTTGTTTTGCCCAATTCATTCAGTTGGGAAGAGACTTTGCATCTTCCAGAGCAATATCGCTTGTGCTGCACAAGAACAGTGCTATTCATTGTGGGGTATACAATGACTGCATCACTATTCCAAAGGGGCATTGTATTGTACAGGGCAGGTAGGAATGGGCAATCAAGGGCATTTTAATTAGATCATGCCCTACTGCTCTGCTCAGAGAGAGAAACCAACTTACATTTGCTTTTGATTGAGCCTATAGTTACAAACCGAGGGCCCGATTCTGGCAAAGCGCCCCCTGACTTGAATGGAAGCAGACCTGGAAAACCCAGTGCCTTTTGGTCTCATTTTCTCTCTCTTGTGGCTTTGTTCATAGTGCATCTAGTCAGGCTGATCATAAGCGAGTGACAACATGGGTCCTCGTTCGCACACTCGTGATCCATGTTGTCACATCCCTTTCAGCAAGTGCTCATGTTGCACACGGCCTCTCATGTTCCCATTTGCTTGGATGGAGAACACGTAAATAATCTAGTGACATGTCTGATGACTGGCCAGACTCAGTGAATATTGTTTCTTCTATCAGTGCAGTTAGTTCACAAGTACATTTTTGTTGGTCAGCTGGTAAAGTGGGCTGTGTTCTCCTATAGGCCCTGATTAAACAAAACGTGCTTAACTGCCTACACGTGCTTAAGTCCATTCCTATTCAGCAAGGCACTTTGGCACTTTATCCATGGAACTTATGACTGTGCTTAAGTGCCTTGCTGAGTAGGAAAGAACTTAAGCACATGCTTACAGCTAAGCATTGATGTCAGTGGGACTCGAGCCCATGCATAAGTGCTGTGGACATAAACACGAGGAAAAGCCCCCTGAGTTTTACTTTAAATTCAGTTGCTTACTGGGTTTTAACTTTCTGCCTTCAAAAACAATAGCATAGTGCAAAAACAATATCAATGGCAACTTACAGGTCACCCTCACCACATATATATGTTCTGTAACTGTTCAACCTGCATGTAAAAGACCTACTGAAGCACAATGGGCCACACTCTGCCATCAGATATATACACAATCCTCAAGGAAGTCCAGTGGGAGTTGATCGTGAACAGCTGATGGCAGAATTTGGCCCAAAGTGAATGCTCCGTGTCCTGCATCAAAATCCATCTCCTGTCTGGGTTCTTAACAAGTCAAAGCATCCTAATATAAACCCCAGTTCAGCAAGGCACATAAGCACATACCTAACTTTAAGCATGTGAGTGGTTCCATCGAAGCTGATGGAACTACTTATGTGCTTACTGTTCATCAAATGCTTAAATGCTTTGCTGGATCAAGGCTTTTTGTTTGCATGCTAAATGTTAGACACATGCTTAAATTCCTTGCTGAATCAGGGCATAAAAGGTGGATCTATACATTAATAAAATATATTAACTAACAAGAAAATAATGTTGACCACAGCATAGCAGAAGTGATTTATACTCCATACATGTTTGTAGTCTTGCGTGAACATGTTGAATTATATTGAAAAAGTAAACAAACTAGAAACCATACTCTGTAACAGAGTATCGCCACAACAGTGAAGTGAGGCAGGCTAACAGAAGCTGAGTTAGCCCTTACTCATTTTTTAAATAGCACCAATCTTCTGACTCTGTTTCTGAAGCCGGATCAGGGATCACAAAGGGATTATTTTTATTGATCTTGTCTCCCCCTCCCACCAGTTGGTTATGGTTTGTTTCCCATTTCTATTGCAATGTCTTTGTCCTCTGAACCAAAAGGTAATTTTTAAAGGTTTGAATGTTTTTGGTTTTGTTTAGAACTAAAATTTTAAAACGGTCTAGGCTAGAGATAGCAGAGGTGTCATGAGACCATACCTGAGACGATGGGCTCATACTCTGGTTCTATCTGACCATGTAACTGTCTGAGAAAACCTTTGCACTTCAAATCTCCTCTGGGTTTTCTTTCAGGATTCTCCATGTCTCTAAAGACTAGAAAGTGCTGCAACTATTTCCCCCCGCACTGGCATTGTGACGGGTTGGATCACAGAAACCCCCTTGGGAGCTGCCACCCGATGTGCCAAGACTACTACTACCCCTGCCTTCCCTGCCAGCTCGGGACCCCAGCACCCTGTCTTGCTGAGCCAGACACTCCTGTCTGCTCCAGCACAGACCCAGGGTCTGAATTACTTGCCCCAAAGCTGCAGGTTTACCTGAAAGCAGCTCACAAAGTGTTCCTGTCTTTAACACTCAGATGCCCAACTCCCAATGGGGTCTAAACCCCAAATAAATCCGTTTTACCCTGTATAAGGTTTATGCAGGGTAAACTCATAAATTGTTCGCCCTCTGTAACACTGATAGAGAGAGATGCACAGTTGTTTGCTCCCCCAGGTATTAATACACACTCTGAGTTAATTAATAAGTAACAGTGATTTTATTAAATACAGAAAGTAGAATTTAAGCGGTTCCAAGTAGTAACAGACAGAACAAAGTAAGTCACCAAGCAAAAGAAAATAAAACGCGCAAATCTATGTCTAATCCAACTGAATACAGATAATCTCACCCTCAGAGATGCTTCAGTAAGTTTTTTCCCTCAGACTGGCCACCTTCCAGGCCTGGGCACAATTCTTTCCCCTAGTACAGCTCTTGTTCCAGCTCAGGTGGTAGCTGGGGGATTCTTCATGATGGCTCCTTCCCTCCCTTTGTTCTGTTCCACCCCTTTATATATCTTTTGTATAAGGCGGGAATCCTTTGTCCCTCTCTGGGTTCCCACCCCTTCCTTCTCAATGGAAAGATACCAAGTTAAAGATGGATTCCAGATCAGGTGACATGATCTCATGTCACTGCAAAACTTCATTACCCACTTGCCAGCACACACAGTATACAGGAAGACTTACAGGTAAAACACAACCATCTGCAGACAATGGTCTTGGTTAATGGGAGTCATCAAGATTCCAAACCACCATTAATGGCCCACACTTTACATAATTACACTAGGCCCTCAGAGTTATATTTCATATTTCTAGTTGCAGATACAAGTGATACATTTATACAAATAGGATGATCACACTCAGATGATAAGATTTGTAATGATACCTTACAAGAGACCTTTTGCATGAAGCATATTCCAGTTACATTATATTGACTCATTAGCATATTTTTTAAAAACAATATAGACTGCAATGTCACAGGCATCCCTCCTTATCTTCATTTGCAGGAAGAATGCTATAGCTTTCCTCTGCAAAAATTGAATCCTCCTATGTCCCAATTCCATGCAGTCACTAAAAGTGTCACCCTTAAATCGATCAGATTTGGCATCTCTTTTCCAGCTGCCACACCAGGTAGATCATCATGTCCCCGGTTTCTAATTGCCATGCCCATCGTGATGTCAGACTTCAATGGGTTGCTATTTCATTGTTGTTTTTTGCATTTGTTTCATTCTCTTCACTTCTAAAAATATTTCTGGGGTGTTTGTTAAGGTAGGTCTCTGTATGTTTGCATGATCAGGTCTTTGAATTTCCCCTCCAGGCTAGTCATGATCCTTTGCATGCTATTGGCCACAGAGAGGAGTTCTTCAAACACTGCGTTGGTGTCAGAGGCAGAGTCCTGAATTCCCCTTCCTCTGCATGTGATAGGGTGACCAGATGCCCCGATTTTATAGGGACAGTCCCAATTTTGGGGTCTTTTTCTTATACAGGCTCCTATTCCCCCCCACCCACCCCCGTCCCGATTTTTCACGTTTGCTGTCTGGTCACCCTAGCATGTGATGCAACAAACGAGGCACCTATAGTCCAGTGGCCCAGAGCCAGCTGTGCCCCTGGTGTAAATCCAGTTATGACTTAGGGTGGTTATTTGGGTTTTTTTGTTTGTTTTTTAAAGAGATTAAATCTTTCCCTTGTATTTTCCCCCAAAATGTATTGCTGTAGATAACAGCTATGGAAAAGATTCTGACACCTTTACTGGTGTTGAGGAGCTCCTAACGCCATGATTTCAATCACTTAAGGAGCCTAGGTACTCTTCAACAAAACCAGAGTATCGGAATCTGGCCCTCAACAAATCAGACCCAATGCTGGGATTGGAATCCTGGGCCCCTTGACTTCACTGAAGCCAGTATGTCACTCCTGGTCTTTGCGCTCCTAAGACACAAGTCCTCCCCCACTTGGGCTAACACAGAACTCCACAGCTGAAAGCAGGCTGTCTGTGGGCCACTAAGCCATGACATCACTCTTTCAATTTCACTCCTGCACTAACCAGTTTAGGAGGTTTTACTGGGAAAAAAGCAAACTCAGAGTTTGTGGTCGTCATCCTCAGAAAGTCGTCCCCCCGTGCCTCTCCCCCTTCAGCCCAGTGAGTTTTAAAGCAGCTAAAGGTTAAAGAATGCGTCAAATCACAATACAGCATTTGTTACAAGCAGAATCCTCCTGTATGTGTAGTTGACGTATGTGGTGCTTATATAGTGGCTAAAATGTAACAAACTAGTAAAAATTCTTGCTCCAAAGAGCTTGCGGTATAAGGGGGAACATATCAAAGGACAGAATACGGAACAAACAAACAAGGAGGTGAGGACCGTGTGGCTGGATTGCAGTTTGTAATGAATAAATTACTGGGTGATCTTTCAAAATTTTCCCTTTGCATGTATTATGTGATTTTCTTCCAGAAGGCATTTAAAGAGTTAGTGTTGTAGGTCAAGCTACAGAAATATACTTTAATCTGCTTAAGCAGATGGACGTCAATAGGACTACTTAACGTCCATCTGAAGTCATGTGCTTAAAGTTAGGCATGTGCTTAAGTACCTTGCTAAACTGAGGTCTGGATGAATGGTTTTGCTGTAGATTTTGTTCATTAAGATATACGCCTGGCCTCCGTATGCTTCTGATTGCTGAAAAGCTTACCTAGTTGATTTTTAGAAGATCCTGTCTGCATTAAGGACATTGGTAGTCGTGTAACTGCATCAGTGCAGTCACCGGGGCACAAACCCCTGATGCAGAGACCCTGCATCAGCACAAAATTACCTTCCACTAGTACAGTTCACTCTGCGATTTACCAGCTGAAGTTAATGTGACCAGAGAGCAAGTGTCGTCAGACGCTGCTGGTGTGGTGCTCTGCTCTGTTCAATGTTGATATCAATCAGCTGCGTGCGTGTTCCCTCTGTGTGCTGCCCCGGCTCTGCAGATCGCTGGCACACCAGACCCGAGAGAACCCCCAATGACCACAGACTCTAGTAAGGTACGAAGGCACGTCGAGCCAGGTTTATTGTTGAAGAATAACACAGTCTCCAGCTCCCTGGCATAGAAGTCCAAGGTGCTGCTAAGGTGCTGCTAGCTAGTACATATGTGCTCCCTGACAATGGACTCAGCTCAGTCAGTGGTGGGACTTTCCACTGCCCCCTAGGCTGGACAAAGACATCCACTCAGAGGTGCATTCTTATACAGAGGTACAAACAAGTTACATATCACTCCTGAAATATTGAGGTGCAGACCCTCTACGTAGCAAGGTACAACCCTTCTACGCAGTAAGATGCCACCTCTCACCTTGTACATGTTGGTTCGAACAAAACAATTCTATCCATTATATTACCCTTTTGGTCCTGTTATTGGGATGGGTCGGCTTGTTCCTTGTTATCTGTGGAGTGTACAAGTATGCAAATGTTCTGATATCTGGTGTCCAGCACCTTTTAGGTATGTCTCTTTTTGCAGCATCAGCCCTTTCCTTGCCAGCTTCTGTGAGTAGGTTAAGCTCACAGCTTAACTTTGCTTTATGTTAGCAAAGTCTTGACCATTACTTTCGTTCAGGCCTTAGGCCTCATACCAGGCCTCTGATACCAAGTTATATATCTCAGGGCCTCCTCTTACTACAGCAAGCATGAAAAATCAGGACAGTGGGTGGGGGGTAATAAGAGCCTATATAAGAAAAAGACCCCAAAACTGGGACTGTCCCTATAAAATCGGGACATCTGGTCACCCTAGCTGAAGTTATATTTCTGTAAACTCCACTGTGTGTGGAGTGTATCTACATTAGAGGGTTGTGGCCATGCAGCAATTACTGTGTAAGTGCACCAATGTGGAGCCTCAGATCAAAGGACTTAGAGGTGGAGTCTGTCCTCCTCTGAGGATGCAGTACAACCCAACCAGAAAGCATGTATCTGCTATTAAACTGACACTGAGTACACTTGAACTTAGCCTAAAGGCTGACCTTGAACATCCTAAATATTTGAGCCCCTGAAGGAATAAAATATAATAACCCATCAATCCAAGTTAAATTACTAATCCCAGTGACCCCAAAACAATTAACTGAAGACGTGTGTTGCAAACAAACAGAGCCCATTTTTCATTTGTAGTGAGGGAACCATTCAAGAATTTAAGGAATGAGTTGCAGGCAAATATTTTACTTGATCTTGACATCTGATTTTTAAATAACTTCAGAATACCATAAATTGTTCAGGACTTTCTTCCCTTGCGCTGTATCAGCAGCATCTGAAGCTATGCACTAGTTAACAGTCAACTACACGCCCCCACCCCGACCTCCCCCCGGTTCTCTATGAATCTGGGTCATCATCCTCTGGACATTGGTGAACTCTTTATTAACAAATCCCACTCTGGGATCTAGAACACCACAGGATTCTGCCTTTCAAACAGCAGCCTGCACTAAGTGACACGGCACACAAAAATGAGGCTGCAGATACAGCAAGAAACAAAGGCCAAGGCCGAGTTTGAAAAAAAATGGCTGGAAGATTAGATGCATGCACATGTGAAAACTAAAATAATAATGTTTTGGGGGAGGGGACAAACTGGAGAATACTGATGTACCCTTTATTGCTCTTTTTACTTCAATAGCTTCTTTGTTATTTTCAGGAGAGTAAATTTTATTAGCTGATTCCGTCCGGAATGTCTGCTGCTGCCTACGCTCAAGAGGCACTTTTTGGGTGGCGGAAGTTGGCTTACAGAACAAAGATCTCTGAAAGTCAGCAGCCTTAATAAAGTGCTTACGTCACTTAGTGAAAGAATAGCTCAGACACTAAGAACTGAGAAGTTAATATTTGGCATTTTTCTAGCACCATTAAGGGTTGTTGCTTACAAAAGTAGTTGCTAGCCCCCCCCACACACACACACCTTGTGAGGGGAAAAGGATGCAGCTTTTATAGCTATAATCCACATTAAGATTTGATTTCTGTCCATATCTAGAGGAAATTCTCTCTTAGATAGTTGACTGATCTGAAGTCAATTGGACTAATCACATACTTAAAGCTAGGCAGGTACTTAGGTACCTTGTTGAATCAAGGCCCTAGGCAGAACTAAACTTTAAGAAGAGGAATGAAACAGGAGCACATTCTAATAGGGGTGTTGCTTATCCTCAAATCAGCCAATCACTCAAGAGGATTTTCTCTAGACACAGAGAAAAAAATCAACTCTCATTCAAGTCTTAATTTGGGCTGAATGTATCTATCAGTGGGATGTGCTTAAAGAGAGGCATTCACACAGCTAAACGGGGACCTATAAACAGAAATCCCTACTGCACAATGTGAAATCTGGTAGCACACCACACTCCCTCTACACAGCTATTTAAAAGCTTACATCTCAGAATTAGCTGCCCCCCTTTTCAATGCATGGCCCCCCAAAGCATCGTGAAGAACCATAATTACCTGGGCAACCAAGGACAAGAAGTTTAAGGGCTGAGGCAGGAGGAGCCAGGCTCCTAGCGGCTTCTGGAGATGGAAAAGCCTAGTAGAGCCAGTCTATCTTCCCACTCTTGACTCCTTGTGGGGCTGAGTAGGGCCTTAGGGTTGTGACTAGGGGAGGGGCATGGAAGAGATCTCTCTTCGTGGCACCCTCCCCTACTCAACTGCCTGATTTATTTGGTGAAAGCCAGACGGGTGGAGTTACGCCACCTTAGAGTTGGGGGACCCAGCCAGTGGGACCACAAGGCGGGTCAGCTGTGCCTGCAGGATGGTTCTAATCTATTGCTGCAGCAGAATTGTGTGATCTAGGAGGTTTGGAGACACCCCCCACCCTCCCCAAGCCTTTCAAGGGGAAGATTTACAGGATTGCCCATGGATCCACCTCGCTGATGTTCCCTACCCCTCTGCTCTGCTCCTGCTGGCTTATCCAGGCATCATGGTCCTGACCAAGGACTGCGGGATTTGGGCCCTTAGGGTGGAATTCACCCCTGTGCAGAGAGCTGGGTTTTGTTCTGCCTCTCTGTGGAGCAGTGAATAGTTACGAAGCGTAGAGCCCAATCCTTGCAGAAAAGGGGATTTGGGGGAAGGAGTAAGACAGCACCTTAAATCTGCTGTGGGTCACTGCGCTTTGGAGCAGGACCCACCCAGACACGATGGCCGTGGTGTGACTGGTGCAGCCCCAATGCAGCGACACTTACTTCCACCAATTGCGGCTCACTCCCTCTAGCTGCAGTCAGCCCCACCCACGGAGGTCTCTCTCAGCCCCAGCACTTAATGGCACATGCTGGGATTTCCCAATAAGGGATTCGACTTGCCACCCACTGACAATAAAACCGAAGTGGAGACATTTTTTTACAGACACCTTCCCACCTCCACTTAAAAAAAAAAAGGGGGGAAATGGTCATCACTGGCTGCTGTTATATTACTTTTGATGGAATATATGGGCCCAAAACGTCAAAGGTGTTAGCATGACCCTGCGACATTAAACAAGGTTCAGGGTTGGCTAGACAGAGACCTCAGCCTGCTTGGTACCATCACCAAGACACCACTAAAAATCCCTTTCACCTTTTATTAAAGATACCCGAAGAAAACAGAAGCCAGTTTGAATGCGTTTGAAATGCGCACTATTAAATAAGGCTTTTCTTTTTGAACAATGTTCTTTGTTCCCTTTCCCTGTAGCTGGAGCGAGTTTTTAGAAGGAAACCCCCCTGAGAGGGTATTAGAGCTGGTACGAACTGTCCTTTTGGGGAAAAGAGAAGACGTTAGCGGAGATAGGCTGGAGGACAAACACACCAAAGGAGAAAAAAAGCAAAGACAGAAAATGCAGCTTTTGTCTCCAGTATTCACTCTTATTGCTGAAAAAACACAGGCCCAGCACACGGTCTGATCAGCACCTCTGAGACCTGGCAAACTCATACCAGCAGTGGGCTGTTTAGGGCATTGCATTTAGCTGCCTCTCTGGTCACCACTCACAACAGCATTGCTAAATATACAGGCTTGGCTGGCCAAGCCAGGCTCTTAATAGACACGAGTTAAAAAGAGAAGGCTAAGAAAGAAATGTAATAAGGTGGGAAGGAAAAGGGCACGTGGGGTGGGAGGGAACCATAACACAGTCTCCCTTAGTTGGAGCCAGTGGAGATGGTGATGTCATCTGGCCCAGCCGGCTCAGAACATCTCTCAAGATTAGGATGAAGGGGGGCTGGGGACGCAGGAGACAGTGGGGGTGGCAGCCGTGACAATGAAGCTCACTTCTTCCTCTTCTGTCACCTTTCAGTCAGCCAGCACTGGGGTAGCCAGCTTTCCCTCCAGCTGTGGATTCCCTCATTATTTGGTTCACCAATTAGACCTAATTTTCACCACCAATTTTGGTTCACTGATTTCTGGTCCCGCACGTCTCTTGTTTACCAGGCATGATCTTACCAGCAGCCGTGGCTCCGTTCCCCGTCAGCGTGCATTGTTATAGCTTATCGTGACACCTTACGCACCTGTCGCCACTTTCCCACCGTTTTTACAGTGAGGTCACGACGAGGGTAAAGGTGAAGGCCCATTTATCATCAGATTGCCCATAACATTGTTAACAGTCTGGTTATTGCACATTCATAGCAGGCAACAAGGCTGCAAATAGATCACTCAACAGTTCAATCCATTGAAAAACTGCCCTCTCCCTGTGGTACCACGTGCAGTAATTATCATTAAGGGGCCCAGGGCCGGCTTTAGGACGTGCGAGGCCCAATTCGAAAGAGCTGCCGCTGAAATGCCACCGAAGACAGCAGCAGTGATTGAGCTGCAGTCGAAGATAGCAGCGGTAATTTGACGGCAGCTCAATTGGTTGCCGCTGTTTCCGTCAGCACTTCGGCAGAGAGTGCGGGGCCCTCTTGGGGGCGGGGCCCAATTCCCAGGAATCGGAATCGCCCTAAAGCCGGCCCTGAAGGGGCCTGATTTTCCAGCGGGGGCCGGATTGGGCCCTCAATCCTGTTCAGAGCAGGGATTTTCAATTGACGTTAAATGATATGTCCTTTGCCAGCAATTGCTATTAAGCAGGCACAGTTGTACTGAAGGAGCGCAGGCTGATTTGGTGCAAGGAGGGGTTTTCCTCATCAAGCGAGGGTCAGACTCAGCAACCTCACAAAAGCTTGGAGAGGACTAGTTGCATCTGGCCATGGCTTGTGCTTCAATCCCTCCCTCTCAGTGTTTGCATTCATGTGTGTGTGTGTGTGGGAATATTCAGTCTAGCTAATATGTGGCAACAGCGGCCAGAGCAGCTCTCACTCACTCTCTCGAAGAGCCCCACATGTAATTCTGATTGGCTGTAGCTATGCAGGTCTGTCTTTCACTCTCTTTTTCTCTTTCCCTCCCCCCCCGCCTTTTTTTTTTTCTTCCCTCTGTTGCTGTGCGGAGTTCAGCCCTGGCAAAGCAGGAGCATCATGGATGAGATGCTAGCAACAGATGCTGCGCACCAGGACTTGCATTCGTAGGGTTTATTTAAAACTGGTCTGGAGGGGAAAGAAGGGGGGAAAAAATCCCCAAACCTGAAAAGAAGAACAATCGTCATCCGTTACAATAAATCATCAACCCTCCAAGCAAGCAACTACTCCCCTTCGCTGGCTGACTGGTAGCTGCTCTCAGACCCTGCTCCGTGGGGTACCGCACAAGCTCGGGCACATACGCACACGCAGACCTCGCTCAGCCATGTCCGGCCCGGGAGCCAGCTGTGCAGTGGATGGAGAGGAAAGGAGCCCCTTCGCTGATGGGAGAGAAGAAAGCCCGTTAGGATCAAAAGCCGAGAGCAGCGAGGGGAGTGCCAGATATCGCCAGCAGATTGTCTGGAGGAATGTTGTCCTAATGACACTGCTTCACATTGGCGCTGTCTACTCCCTCTGCCTCATCCCCAAGGCCCAGCTGCTTACTTTGATCTGGGGTGAGTTCCCCGACAGTCGGGGTCTGCTTTGTTATCCCCTTGTAGGAGACATCTCCTTTCTGTGGGGGGTGCAGGCGGGCGTGTTTCTGTTTTCTGAAGGCTGGATTAGTCCTGTGTTCACAACTGTGCTTTAAAACTGGAAGTGGGGGAGGTCGCACACCGGAGCCTAATATTTCAAAGTCCTCTTTCAGCTTGAATCATTCCATTCAGCTCCTCTGCTGCATGGTTTTCACCCTAGGGCAAAAGGATGATAAACCACCCGGTACTTTTCCCACGAGCGACAGGATCAGAATTGTTCCCGTGCTGGAGGGGGGTGGGAAAACAGAAACAGTCAGATTAGAAACTTCATCCCTCTCCATCGATGAGGACATCAATTGGCTGTTTTAAAGCACCTTCCCATAGGAGATGGTCTTGTCTAGTCCCTGCCCCTGTCTCCCAGATCCTGGTACTTTTGACTCCTTTCTGAACCAATAGCTCACAGCACTCTTAATAAAACGACTGAGGATGGGAGGGAGAGGGGGAGATGAAATCTCACCGAAGGGCCTGATCTTGTGAGGGGCTGAGCACCTCCCCACGGGCACTGAAGTCAATGGGAGCTGAGGGCACTCAGTACCTAGCAGGATCAGACACCAGCAGCCTAAAATGCTTCCCACTCTAATTCCTTGCTTCATATACAGTCCAGGCTGTCATGTGTGCCCCTGGCATAAAGCAAACCTGCTGGAGATACGCTGAATAGGGCTCCCCGCTCCTTTTCCCCAGGTCTGGCTGGGGCATTGTGGCATGCACCAGGGGCTTTGGGGGGCAGCCATGATTTAGGGCTGCAGCTCAGGAAACCCTGAGGCTCGCGCAACTCGTCCCAAATCATCTTTGTTCATGGGTGTCAGGATTTACAGCCGGCCTAACTGCATGCGCTCCAATGGGTACGGCAGCATAGCAACTTCTGTTGGCCCCTTTCCACCGGGTTTAGCGGAGACAAAGGACGCAGCCCCTGCTATGTGAGTGGGTGCAGGTCGACCCTTCTGTGGGTGGGATGTCACTGGGTTTTTTTAGAAAGCCCACTGGGGCCAAAGCACAATCCCAAAATGCCTTGTGCTGCGGCCAAGTGTCCAGCCTCCTGCAACACACACAAGACTTGCTTCTGATGCTTCCCACAAGTGCCACTGAATCTGATGGGAGTTGAAGGGGTTTGATGCCACCCAGGACAGGGCCCATAAGTAAAGACGTATGGAGTTAGTGCATGCTGGGAATGTGGAGAGTTATTCAAGAGCCCTTCCACTCCCTGTTTGGTTTGGGGGAGCTGTGTGTTGACACACGGGTTTGCATAACACATGGTATGCAGGGAATGGTGCTTAATTCCAAGGCCCCCAGGTTGCCAACCTCCTCCCTTCCCCCTCTCCAACCTCCCCCCGATATATTCACTACTATACTGGTACTCGCTGTGTTCCTTAATGACAATTATAAGAGCTCTTTGCACTTCCATCCGACCGCTCATCAGAGCATCTCTAAGCACATTGTTAGCCCAGAGCTACAGAAGGGGAAACTGAGGCACGGGGAGGTTGTCACACTGTGAGTGAGTGGTAGAGTAGGGAGTGGAACACAGGTCTCCTGCTCCCACTTGCCAGCTCTAGCCTTTTACTCTTCGGCCTTAAAAGAAATGATTGTGCTACTTGAAAGCCACAAGTATGAGAGCAGGAGTGGCATAGAATGGTACAGGCAGGAGGGAGACAGAGGGGGCGATAAAGGTTCTAGATCCAGACCATGTTCATCAGAAGTTGCTCTGTCTCCTTCCTGAATTCCAGGTTTGCTTTTAAGAGCAGTTGTAGAGAGATCTCAGCCAGGTGAGAGCATTCAGGCCGGCAGGACAATAAAAGGGCATGAAAGCTCAAGTCAATGGGTGGCATACCCGAGGTCACTTATTCACTGACTCTAAAAATCTTGCATCCCAATCTGGGTCTATGCTGGTTATGTACTAGGTGTGAACCTTGTAACCGATACCTGTAATCTCTCATAACTCAAGCCTGACCCCTTTCCCTCTTAACCTGTGTAAATTTGATTTTAAACATTAGCTTTAATAAAAATGTTAAATGTGTTCCATGTCTGGCACCTCCTTCTGGGTGCTTGCACTCCCCTCATATTCAGGTAGGGGAGGGGTGAGTATTTGATGCTCTGATAGCCCTTTTCTGTCTCTAGCCACTCGGATCCCAGCGACGGTCACATCCGGCAGGCAGCAAGATGAGCAAGCCCCCCCCACCCCCAATCTGAAGGCTCTCATGGTATGTCCACATTACAGTTAGATGCCCACGCCTGGCCTGTGCCAGCAGGCTCGGGCTAAGGGGCTGTAATTTAATTGTGGTGTAGATGTTTGGGCTTGGGCTGCAGCCCGAGCTCTGGGACACTCCCCCTTGCAGGTCCTAGAGCCCGAGCTCCAGTCTGAACATCTACAGCGCAATTAAACAGCCCCGTGAGCCAAGTCCGCTGGCACGGGCCAGCAGCAGGTGTCTAACTGCAGTGTAGACACTCAGTAGAGGCCTCCCCATCCCCAACCACCCATTTCAATATAGGGAAGAAAGGGCTGGGGCAGGGGAGAGTTCGGCTGTGCTGAACCTGACCTGGTTGTTTTTTTTTGTCAGTGTAACTCCTCTCTACTTCAGGTCCATTATTCCAAAACCTGCCCACTAGGACTGCCAGCTCCATCAGCAGAGCATTGGTTCAAAGGCTACACAACAAAGAGGCCTTGTTAGTCCTGAGTCTTTTAAAAGAAACAGCCTCCTCCCCTCCAGCGTTCACAAGAGGTGGCCTATATCCCAGGCTGAGACTGAGTGCTGCTAACAGAGGACAGCATCACTGAGGCATATAAAGGTGTTCTCCATGCTTGGTCTTTCAAAGACAGATTCTGTATCCCTCACAAATCATAGAAGCCTCATTATGTCTCTGTTACCTTGGACACCCGTTTGCGGTTTCTGTGCTGAGTCAGCTGTCTGTGGCCTTGATTACCATTGATTGCAATCTCCCGCCCCCCGCATCCTTTTAATAATTCCTAGAGGGTTTAGTCAGATTATTCTTCCCTCTGCAACATTTCCAAAGTCCCTAAATGAGCATTTTCATGGCTGGCCCTACTCTTTCAGAGGCGGTTGTGTTTTGAGACTGGAGAATATATCAAATCTAAATCTAAATCAAAAGCCGACGATCTCGCCTGCTGCAGAAGTAGATCAAACCCTTCCGTGAAACAGCCAGAGCATGCGTTCCCTGCCTACTGCTTAGGCTTCTCCATTCTCCCCAAGTGGAAATAACAAAGACAGCCTGGGATATTTCAGCTTTTCCATCAGCTTTTTGGAATCAAACGTGTTTCAGAGTCGGGCTTTGCAGAGCTGTCGAAAGTTCAAAAGGGAAAAGAATCTGCTCTAACTGTTCATAAATCTCCCAGTCTTTTGTTCTGTAACAATGTGATAGTTCTTTCGACAGCACTGCTAGCATAATTCCTGGTATTTCAGTTGCTGTAGAAACAGAAGGGGGCCGCTTTTTTTTCAGTGACATCCATTACTTTCTTTGATAACTTTTTCTTTTTTCTGCCCTTTTTTAAGCGAAACACATGATGAACGAATCGGCTGATCTCTGTTAAAATCCATGTGGAAAACAGGTTTCTTTTCTCTCCCGCCCTCCCTTTAGCTGATATCTAGGTACCTACCTTTTCCATTGTGGGAGAGTTTAGAAAACCACCCCCAGCTGCATCTTTCTGGGAATGCTGCGCACAGCGTCAGGAGAGGAGATTTGAAAACCAACAGTTGTAAGAGCCAAGCAATGAGAAAATAAAGGCGGAGGCACAGCTATGCTCTCTGAGACAGGATGGCTTCTCTTGTCTGTTCTGTAGCTGGCCATGATGAGAAGGCGAAAGCAGAGATTGGCACTAGGAAAGAGAACCTAACATATAGCTTCCTTTATCTTCTCCCTCCCATCTCCTCCACTGAGACGATGCTAAACGAAAAGACTAGATTGAGTGTTTGAGGATCTGCCTTATATGTGGGTTTACCACTGCCCCTCTGCTGGGTGGAGTGAGTGCCTGCTTGGCCGCCTCTGGGCTAGTCAAGGAGATAAAATCCTCACTACTGCTGACAGCTGAAGGAAGGTCTTCTTTGGCATAAGGGCTACACATCTGTAGGGGAGTTTTGAGCTAAGGGAGACATTTATTATTATTAATTTGTATTGTGAGCGCACCTAGGAGCCCCAGTCCTGGATTCAGGACCTCCTTGTGCTAGCACAGAACCAAAGGACGGTCCCTGTCCCAAAGAGCTGACTAGCTAAGTATCCTGCTTTGCTGTCAAAAGTGCTCAAGGTGACCTGAAATGGATTTTGGTTGCATCCTTCATTTGTTGCTCTGTGGTATGTAAAGAAGGGCTGGGAAGCTCTTCTTCTTAAGCTTTGTTTTCCTTCTCTTCCACTCCCCACCCCCACAAATCTTAGAAATAGCAGAGATGTCAAGTCTGGTCTATCGTGGGTTAAAGTCCCTGCTCTGCCACACTTCCTGTGGGAGCTCGGCCAAATCACCAGGTCTTCGTTCCCCATCTGTACAATAGGCTAATAGCACTGCCCTGCCTCACAGGGATGTTGTGGGGGTAAAGACTGTGACATGCTCAGATACTAGGGTAATGGGGGGCCATACAAGTGCCTTAGCTAGATATCTGGTGAAGGGTAGCAATGCTCGGTACAGGTGTGAGATAACTAACCTCTCAATGAACTGGGGTATGACCTTCGCAGCCTCCCCATTCTGCTGTACCAGTTTTGGGGGGGGGATTCTGTTCTGATGCAGAGGAAGGTATGAAGGGCTAGTGCCTTATGGGGACTAGTCTGTTAAAATGAAGCCCCAGGGCATGTGCTATACGCAGGAAAGGCTGTGGGTAGCGGGTTTTAGCTGGGTAGTAGGAAGGTGCTGCATGTGGAAGGGTTTTAGAAGTGGAGGGAAGTCCTCTTCTACTCCTCCACCTCTCTTTTTTTCCAGCCAGCGACTCCATCCAACATAGACGTATCTCCACGTCCATCTGAATTCCGAACATAGTTTGCAACCCTAGGACTAAATGTTGCTGTCACCCCTGCACTAAGATCTCACTTAAGGAATTCTGCTCTCCTTAGGGAAATCGAATCCCCGTTTATGTTAACAAAAAATGATGTAGGGAGAGCAGAATACTGGAGCCAAGAGCTGACAGAAGCATGTGAGAAAAGAACTATGTTCATCCAGCATTTTCCCCTCATCTTCAGAGGAATCTCTTCTGTACAGGGCTGGCTCCAGGAAGCAGGTGCTTGGGGCGGCCAATACAAAGGGGTGTCACCCGGCCCTGCCCTATTGGGGCAGCACGTCCGGGTCTTCAGCGGGAATTCAGCGGGTCCCTCAGTCCCTCTCTTCCTCTTTGAGCTGCTGCCGAAGAGGAAGACAGGGAGTGAAGGACCCGCCGCCGAAGAATGGTGTGGTGCAATTGAGTTGCCGCTGAAGTGCCGCCGATCGGCTTTTTATTTTTTTATTATTTTTTTCCCGCCGCTTAGGGTGGCAGAAAACCTGGAGCTGGCCCTGCTTCCGTATTATGAATAATGAATCATGAACAGGTTAATATTTGTATCATAGTAGGACCCAGA
Source organism: Mauremys reevesii (assembly GCF_016161935.1). Lineage (NCBI taxonomy): Eukaryota > Metazoa > Chordata > Testudines > Geoemydidae > Mauremys > Mauremys reevesii. Next base: position 18,189,201 of record NC_052627.1, on the reverse strand, counting down.
GATCCCACTCAGGATTGAGCCCCCTTTGTGCTAGGTGCTGTACGAATGTATCTTTTTAAAGAAAGGAAGACAGACCTTGACCCAAAGAGCTTACAAGCTAAAGAGACACAAGGCATGACAAGTGGATCTGGAATGCAGTGGGGAGCAGGGGAGGAAAAAAATAGTGACAGTAATAGGAACACAAATTTGCACTGAATAACTGAGTGAATACTTTGGGGGGCTTCACGTGTCGGGGTTTTTATAAAAGCGAAGAAGAGATCAGAGCATTCTCTTTGGGCCTGAGGTAGCCATGTTTGCTTAAACAAAATATGTCTAGCATTCATGGTGCTACAAGAGAACTGCTGCAGGTGCATGGCGCATGTGGAACAATGAGCTCTCCTAGAATATGTCAGCAGCAAACATACTCCTTAAAGAGAGAGACCCTGGGTTGTGCTGGTCAAACATCTTCCAGACACATGGAGCAAGGATGGCAGAACAGGGCCCTCCAGCTACCTCATACACTAAGTTTTCCAGGACAAACTGTCCCTGCTGTGCTGTAGATGATTGCAGCTAGAGAGGAGCCAGCACCAAATTGCCACTTCCCCAAGCTTTGGGAGAGTTTGGAGCTGGATTTGGATGTGAACTTTGCAACTCAGGCCCAACTCTACTTGAAACCTTTTTGCTTCATTAAAAGGTGACAGTCGCCACCTCTGTGGACTCTTTCTAAGGGCCTGTCTTTCCCCTAAAAGAGAAGGCGCCTACAACCCACAGTGAAGCCCTGAGCGGTTGAGCAGGAGGATGATCTGGTTCTCCTGGTTATCAGGACAGCTGGGCTCCATTTCTTCCTCTGCCACAGACCTCACACGTGACCTGAGACAAGTCACTTCAGGCTGGAGTTTTGAAAGAACTCAGCTCCCAGTTAGGCACCAAAAGAAGTGGCCAGATTTTTTTTATGTTGGATGCTGAGCTCCTTTGAAAATGTGACCAGGAGTCTCTCTGTGCCTCAGTTCCCCATCTGTAACATGGGGCTAATACGGCAGTTCTGCCTTACACAGGTGTGGCGATGACAAACAGGTTAAGTGAGAGGTGGTTGGATACTCTGGTGGTATAAATCCCGGGACAGAGGAGTCCGCAGCGGTGTCTGGATAAGTCAGGCAAGTGGAATCTGTGTACCTCAGGGAGGTCCCTGTGTCCCGCCCCCGCCTCAGGAAGTCATCCCAAGGCACTTTGTAAATGATGTCCAAAGTGCATGTAACACCCCAGGGAGCGACTGCGGTAAGAGGTATGCAGAGCTGTGACTCTCCAGTCACCAGCACTAATGTGGGACATGTTCCTAATGATGTTTCATGAGCAGAGAGTTCTCCATAGCATTTGTTTGTTTTTTTTCTACGTTCTCTTCCCCTGCAACATCCAAATGCAGCCAGTCTCTCCCTGCATGGTCTGGGGCTGCCACTTCCCTCCCCACACAGGCAGGATTTCCCTCCCGGCCCCCCTCATACCGATCAGCTTCCCACTGCTCCCAATTAACTTGTTAATCAGTGAGTCACCGCTTCACGCTAAGCGGAGATGAAAGAGGGCCACCATGCTACCTAGAAAACAGCAGTTACAGCCAAAATGAACACTCAGCAGGATTCGTTTCCATTGGTAACTTAGTGAAATGCATCCAGCTGCACATAATAGACAATGGAAAAATTAGGCCAAGGACAAGCCAGAGTCAGTTGTTTACTCTGGATCATCCATACTTCCCCTTCCCCTGCTTTGACCAGCACCTCGAGAGCTTTACTGTGGCTTCTAAACCGCAGCTCACAGGGGCAGGAGCGGGGATGCAGGAGAGCTACCCAGAGGCATTCTGGGTGACTGAGCCAGGGAATGCACTGACCAAGGGGGAGCTGCAGCACTACCCTTTTAAGGGGTGCAGCATGCAAGCCACTGCCCCCACCATCCCCCTCCTGCCTCTGTCTAGTGCGGGGAGGGCTGGGGCCAAAGTGCAGGGACTGCACCCTCTTGTCCGCTTGCATTCCCCACACACGGCCAGCCAGTCTGGGTCGCCGTCTCCACAGATGGCAGGTAGGAGAGAGCTCGTCCTCCTGTGTCTCTCGGCTGTCACTCAGTGCCCTAACAGCTCCCACGGCTTTCTGATCGCTGCAGGATTGCTTGGCATGCAAGCTAAGAGGCGCTCCACAGAAGCAGCATGGTTGTTATTAACGTGTGTTATGAGAGTGCCCAGAGGCCCAGATGGGATCCTGCCGGTGACAGTCAGTGTGTAACGCATACAGGAACCAGGGGGGCTCCAACCCGAAGAACTTGTAAACTGAGTTTATCCTCAGCTCTGGTATGAGTTTGACCTTTCACATGGCCTCTGAACTGCACCTTCATGGGTCTGTTTTGCCTACCTGATAATGGCTATGCAGATGGCGACAGCTCCAGCCTCCCCGGTGCCATCTCCTGAGAACTTCCCTAGGTAATGGGGGTCGGGGGGGGGGCACTCTCAGTTTGAGGATTCGTGCCCAGCTCTCCCAGTGAAGTGGATCAGCGGAGCTAAGAATGGGAAAGTAAACGCAGCCATAAAGCAGATTAGGGTGGGAAGGGAGCTTCACTCTCCCAGCAGGAGCAGAAAACAGGGAGCAGCCTAGGGACCCAGCCGACCATTCCCAGCGCCAGCTCCTGAGAACAGGAGGGACTCCCCTGGTGTGAAATAGGCTGGTGTGCTGTTAGTTCTGTCTCAGCACTGCTCAAAGCTGTGCATGTAAACCACCCCCCCTTAAAGCCAGACACGCACCACGCTGCTGTGATTCTGTCTTTTGTGTGCGACAAATGCCACGCTTCCCACCAGGGTCAGAAAACCTCCCTCCCCAACCACTTCTTTGCACTACCATTGGCAGGAAAACACCAGTGTGTCTCTGAACATGAGTATGGAAGCAACTCTTCATTAAATGGGATCCCTTCCCATATTTCTATTACTGGCTAGGGTTCCTATTGTCATTCTCTTAACCCAGAGGCCTTTTGGTTGGTCCTTCTCTCCCTGAGCTCCTTGTTGTATGCAATCACTTGTCTTTTATGTTTTCCATACAGTTCCATCTATGTGCCTTTTATTTTAATTTAAGGAAAACAACAAAATAAGAACAAATATAAAATCTCCACTAAAGAGAGAGAGCTGAGTGTCTCTCTGACTCCAAAATCTAGTGTTGCCAACACTCACATTTTTATGGGGACACTCACAATGTGTGGTGTTTTACTTAAAGCCCCAGCTCCTGAAGACATGTGATTAATAAGAATCTCAGCTTTATTTTTTTTAACCAGTCAGTTTTAGCCCCTACAGTTAGGGAGGGAAGCTTAAAAATGTGACCTAAGCGCACCCTAAAAAAACAGAAAGCTAGTAAAGATAACCCAAAATTTATTATTGTTATTATTTAAATCTCATGATTAAGTTAATCTCATGGGTAAGTGGGCAACTGACTCATGATTTTTGAACACTTGGAGTTGGCAATACTAAAATCTTCCATCTTCAATCCTCTCACAGCTCTAGCAGGCAGACAGGCACCCTTCTCACAATTAAGGATGTGCCAGACTCCTAACAGCTTACAGCACAAGAATGTTTCCTGGCCAAGTGGACTTCTGCCCAAGTGATTAATTCTGTTGTTAGACCCCAGAATTGTTAGAATAACCTCATTGTTATAATAATGCCTGTGCAGGTGGGAGGTTGCTTTTGTTTTAACCGTATTTAGGAGGCATGTTAGTGCTCTTGAAAGGGATAGATGGATAGCACTCGCTCTAAGCAGGGCCTGTGCCATTCCAGGCCTTCCCACCCACCTCTCCCAACGCACTTCAAGTCTACACTACAAGTGCTACAGCTGCAGCGCCACTACACCACAGGGGATTTTTCTGTCACTGTAGTAAATCCACCCCCTTCAGAAGCGGAAGTTAGTTGGCAGAAGAATTCATCCATCAACCTAGCGGAGTTTACGGTGGGGGTTGGTTTGACCTAACTACGTTGCATAGAGTGTGACGTTCTTCACAGCCCCGAGTGATGTAACTAGGTTGACCTGCAGACCAGGCCTGGGAGTTCAGCCTGACCGATGGACATGCCCGACAGCATCTGAGCCAAAGCCCAGCAGCTGAGCACTGTTGAACTCCGAGAAAGTTCAGGTCTGGAGCCAAACTGTTGCTTGGATCTGTCTATAAAACAGATTAAAATAACTGCAGCGTTATTATTTGTGTTACAATAGTGCCTAGAGGCCATAACCAAGATATGGCCCTGATGGTACCAGGAATTAAGAGCTCAGTGTAAAGAGCTGCAGATGCAAAACAATTTGCCGTACACAACAACGAGCTGAATTGTATTGGTCTGATAAAACCCAGGAACTATGCTGTGTATTCTTCAGTGCCATCTACTGGCATTTTAATCTACCAACTATATAGTATATGTATGTTTTGAGCACTCCTGTAACACTAGATGCTGAACATATCCAGGGTAAAAGACTGTCCAGCCCCCTAGAGTTTACAGTCTAAATAGACAAGACACACAATGGGGGACGAGAGAAGAAATATTTCCATTTTACAGATGTGGATCTGAAGTCTAGGGAGATAATTGACTTGTGCAAAGTCACAGAAGACCTGTGCCTGAACCAAGAGTTGAGCCCAGATCCCCTGAGTCCTAACCTAGGACCTTAATCACAAGACCATCCTTCCTGTCTGTGAAGAAGGGCAATATAACAGGCACTTGGCTAAACCTTTCCCCTTCCAACACCCTAACTGTCACCGCAAAAAGGATCTGACCATGGTTCCATCAGTGCAAAATGATTCAAATGACCATTGTACAGGCTTTTGGGTTTCAGGCACACTCGAGGGCAGGGGACTGGTGACAAATGCTTTCTGCTGATAGTACTTTACGGACTTATCCACACCCTCCAGAAATGTACAGTAGGAGGGTTTAATCAAACTTAGGTTACACCTACACTTAGAATGCTACAGCAGCAGAGCTGCAGCACTTCAGTGTGCACCAGGGGTTGGCAACCTTCGGCACGTGGCCCATCAGGGTAATCCACTGGCGGGCCGCGAGACATTTAGTTTACGTTGACTAACGGCAGGCACGGCCGCTTGCAGCTCCCAGTGGCCAATGGGAGCTGCGGGAAGCGGTGGCCAGCACATCCCTGCAGGGGTTCTCCCATCAGTGTAGTTAATCCCAAGATGGGGCAGCTAGGTGGATGGAAGAATTCTTTTGATGACTTAAGCCGACATAACCTCTGGTGTGGACAGCACTAACTGTGTCTCTGAGGGGTGTGGATTTTTCGCTCCCCTGATAGATGTAGTGCTACTGATGTAACTATTCAGTGTAGACCAGCCCTTAGTCTCAGTGCAGGTCTTCTCCTGTCAGTCAGGTCCCAGAGGGGTCACTGACACCACTGCAATAATCAGTGTTGAGTAAAAGCAGCCATGATCGTGCAGCATTGTCCTGGGCTGGCAAACTAGCCCTCTGAGCCAAGCTAGGCTCAGTCTTGCCTATGATTTAGCAGGTATCCCTCAGCCTCAAGGATGAGCTGGCAATAGAAGGGTCAATTAGTGAGCCCCGCTGGATGTAATTGGGCTTAATTAGAAAGACTGAGCCCAGCTGTGGCAGTGGAGCAGCAAGAGCACTGCTGAAACAGGGCTGCAAAGGCAGTAGAAGGAAGAGAGCTCTGGAGAGAGAAAAAAGGGGAGTCAGGCTGTGTCACCCACAGGGAGCAGGGTAGGCTCCTGGGGGCTGTGAGATAGGGCTCATAATGAGCAGTGAGCTCCTCAGAGCTAAACTACTGGAGTTGTTGGGAAGTAGTGGGGGAATCCTGCTGGGGAAGAAGTGGTGTAAGAAAATCTCTGCAGGGACCAGGAAGCAGCGGATTTCAGTCAAGCCTGAGAAGGGCAGAAGAACTGTAAGTGTGGACGTTGTTTGTTAACTTTATGTGGGACCTTTAGTTACACTGCAAGGGGAGGGAACTGTTATGGGACTTGGCCAGAGAGCTGAGCCAGGGCAGGAGGTGGGAGAAGATGTGGTCTGGGCTGGCCACCAAGGTGTGTGTGAGAGGTGAAGTCCCCTGCAATACTGTGTTCAGGCACGAGGGGTGCCCTGAAGTGAGGCTGTGCACTTACAAGCATATAACAAGGCATATAACAATCTCATTAGTCACAGACTCGACTGACCCAGGGCCAAACAAGGCTCTTATCTCTACTAGAGCTCAGCAGAGAAGCCAACTGAAACCTGAAAACTAAGGGGCCAAATTCCCCCCTGTGATAGGTGGGCACAACTCCATAGTGTCTGTTATGCCAGGACTGAATTTTGCCCACCGCTAGGACTATTTAGGCTTTTCTCAACCTTTGTCTAATTCAAAAGGCCGTGTGACCGCTCTTTGCCTAACACATACACATGGATATAAGGCCTGCTCCTGCTCCCCCTGTAATCAATAGCAAAGCTCCTTTTGTGAACAGGCGCAAGATCAAACCCCGTGTGTGTAATTTCATGGGTCTCCATATTGGTTTTAGCCCTACGAAGTGAGCTGGGGGAAATCAGACCCCTAAAGTCAGGGATGGAATATCTATTACTACAGTATAGGCCATCTAGACCAGTGATCCTTAACCTTTCTCATCCGGGAATGCCCACCTCCCAATCCAGCTGGGACCACCCCCACATATCAAACAAAACAGAGCTAAGACCATAAAACCATCTTTGCCCGTGACCTCTGGTTCTGTGCCAAGCGCAGCTCGGGCAGATGTCGGAACTGGGTTTTCAACAGTATGAATGAAATCACTCCCTCTCTCGGCTAGTACCTGATTCGAAGCCCACTGAAGTCGATAGGAATCTCTCCATTGATTTCTGTGGGGTTTGCATCATGCCCCTCATCAGTTTTCACTTTGAAGGTCCCTCTGAGGTCACAGTCTGCCTGGCTCTTTAGTGATCCACAGATTCTTGCAGTAAAAACCGGGCAGGCAAGCTCTGAGCTTCTAATGTAAAAATGAGCAGAAATAACTTCAAAAGAACCCAGCCAAGCCTTTCAGGCTTTCCTCTGTCATAAAGCAGCACCAAAGGGGGCACAATGATTTGTTTTCCTTTGGAAGCCTCCTTTAAAGATCATATCCTCTGGGTAATGAGCAGGAGGAACACGTTTGCTAATAATCCTGCAGTCCCACAGATCCGACAGCAAACGTCCTCCTGCAGCAAGGACATCAGTCCACTGTATGGGGCTCATTATTGCTGCCATTTTTCTATAGCAGTTCTGAGAAGGTGGGCATGGCCAGTGCCCGCCATGTGCCCACTGAGCTGGCTGCACTTCCGAGAATCTCAGCTCCTTCCCCTGGAGCCCAAACACCAATCTCTCAAAGACATGCCCCCTCATTCGAAAGTAGGGACAACGGCAGCAGCAGCTGGACGGTAACATTCTAGGCCTCCCGCAGAGCGTGCACGCTCTCTCTCTCGCTCTCTCTCTCCCAGCCAAAGATCCAGCAGAGGAAACCTGGGAAAAAGAGAAGTGCAGGGAGCTGCAGGTGATGTGGGATTGAACCTCACCCTTGTGAATCAACACTTCAGGCTTTATTGACACTAAAAGATGGGCAGCAGCAGCGCAATAGGTAGGGGTGTGTGGTGGGGGGGGCAGGGGATAATTAGTCTGCAAGCCTGGCAGGTCGGTGACCTGCCCCCTCCTTTCCTCTCCACAAATCCCCTGACCCCAGATGCTTGCTCCTGCAGGGAAACAAGGGAAGGTAATTACATGATGCAAGAAAAGGAAGGGCGGGAAGAGAGCTCATTGTTATAACAGCAAGAGAAAAGATGGTGACATTTTGCTTTTTTCCTCCTTTAAATCTTGCTTCCCACAAATGTAGGTGCCCCAGCCGCTGTTGCCCACCTATCTAATTCAGCCACTCAATGGGCGGTGCTTCAAGCCCGGCAAGCAGCATTTAGAATCCTCCCCGGCACTGGCGCCTCGTGGTGATGTGTGACTAGACATGCTCAGCTGGTGGTAGCTCTGTGGCATGTGGTTCTGTGATAGACCCTTCCAGACAAAGCGCCTCTTTGAAAGTTAAAAAGGAGACTGATAGTTTTTAAAATGTTTTCGCTGATCCAAAATGGAATCTGGGGGTGGCTGGGTGTCATTTGAGTCCCCTCAGTTTTAACTTAGCTGCTACCCGTTGAAACCTGAGGCACAGTAAATGTGCCCTCAGCCAGCTACAAATATCAATCTTTGGGCACTTTCATAAGCTTTTCATACACAGGCTATTTAAGCTTCAATACCACTGTAAAGTGGGTAAGTAGATATTCTCAGAACCCATCTTACAGATGCGGAAACTGAGGCAAAACGGTTACGTGAGTTGTCTCAGACCGGAGAGGGAAGCAGTGTCCCAGGTGGGTGATCCTGGCTCCTAGGGCTGCGTTTACACCACCAGAGCACATCTCTTTCTTGGTGATATTAAGCAGATGCTCTCAAAGAGAGAGAGTCAGTAATGTCAACAGCCCCAAAGGCTGCTGAGAAATCTAATAATATCAGCCTTGGACCTCTGTCCAGCTCTGTACCATGGCAGGTGCTAACACCAGAGCGAGAGGCATCACACAGTAGAGTAGGTGCAGGGGGAGGGCTAGCTCAGTGGTTTGAGCATTGGCCTGCTAAACCCAGGGTTGTGAATTCAGTTCTTGAGGGGGCCACTTAAGGAATCTGGGGCAAAATCAGTACTTGGTCCTGCTAGTGAAGGCAGGGGCTGGACTCAATGACCTTTCAGGGTCCCTTCCAGTTCTGTGAGATAGGTATATCTCCATATATATTTATTTTATTTTTCTCCACCAACTTCCAATAACCTTCCTGAAAGAGGCAGAGGTTCAGAGAGGCTGGAAATAGGTAGGACTGTCAAGAGGTGGTTCCTTAAGCAAGGGTTTAACCATCACTTTTGCTTTAGGATGGTAGGCAGGTTGCCCTCATGGAAAGAGGCATGAACAGTCCCCACCAATAATGGACCCAAGTTCTCCCCACTGGCTTTGACCAGCTATGAGGGGCAGGGCGAGTTGACCAAAGCTGATCCCCTGTACCTCGAACCTCCAGCAGTGAGACTGGAAAGGGACTCCCCGCCAGAGAAGAGGGTGTATTTGTACCTGGCTCTATCAGCATTAGGCAGATTCTCATGCAGCTAACGATAAATGGAGCAATATTTGACTCCTCCGCCAGGTGGAGGCAGTGTGGATTCAGGCTGCCTGGTGCTTGGAGCTGTGCTGCTGTTCTAGACTTTGCAGATGCTTTGGGGTGGGGGAGGAATAGCTGACTACCCTCAACTACAACCAAAGCACTGGGATGCAAAAGGTCTGCTTCAATCAATAGGATTCAGCATGTGTCCCCATCACTGGCGCTGGAGCTTCCTTCCCTGCAATTACAATTGCACTTGTAATTAACACTGATGTCATAATTAAAGATGAGCAATTTGTTGCAATCAGTAGATTTTATTTTCTACCATCCAGGCTAACTGTATAATGCCCTGCTCCACTGGAAAGTTGGCACGTCAACATGACTCTGCTACACGAGGCAGCACCTGACCTGCGTTCTGTCCGAGGCATGTTGGCCAGCACACACACAGTTAATGTAGCTGCCTGAGAGCCAAAGCACAGCATCAGAGCAGATATCACAGAGAGCTTTACAGCACCAGGGCGGATATGAAGGAGAAGCATATCTGTCAGATGCTGGCATCAGGAAACGGATATACTATTTTTGTTTTCCAAGTGAACCTCACCCTTAATAACACAAGGAATCCTAGAACAAGGGGCACTTTCCATCTGTCCTTAGACGACTGACCTTGCAGATGTTGCTTGCAAATGGACCAGAATCGAATTAGATGGAGTCAGTAATTGAATGGATGACTGGCCAGCTGCCTAGTCAGGGGTTTTCACTTCCAGATTCAGCTTGTGAGCCCCCACCCCAGCCCCTAAAACTGTCCTCGTTACACAGCACTTAGAGACCTGCCTCTCTGCCCTTCCACACACTGTAGTTGTAGCCATGTCGATCCCAGGATATTAGAGAGACAAGGTGGGTGAGGTAACTGTGACAGGTTCCCCTTGGGGTGCCACCTGGAACTGGGATACCACTGAGCCCTCTGACCCACCAGCCTGGGCTCCCCCTCTCTCTGTGCTGCTGTGACAAGCTGCAAAGCCCTCCAAGCTTGCACTTTCACCAGCATTCACATAGGTAGGGACACACCCAGCTGCACTTACATGCAGGCTCTCCGACCACCAGCTTCCCAGCCTAGGCCCCTAGAGCAGTACTGTCCTGCCCTGGTCAAATCTGGCCAGTATAAGGGTTTAACACCCGGTCTGCCTCTCCCTCAATGTGAAGAGGACCATATACACTTGTGGGTACCAAGCTGAGATGTTCCCCAGACACCTTAGTCAAACATACACTGGTTTGGATTAAAACATAAAATAAGTTTATTAACTACAAAAGGATAGATTTTTAAGTGATTATAAGTGGTAGCAAATAGATCAATGCAGATTACCTAGTAAATAAACAAAAAATGCAAACTGAGCTTAACATACTAGATAGGTAGGGTATGAATTTTCAGATTCGCACCCTGAGCGATAAACAGGATGGCAGATTCTTAAGGCACAAGCTACCTTGGTTTTGTAGCTTGGGTTTCCCAGGTTTCATACTTGGGCCTGGGTCCATCACTTTTACCCCTGTTCAGTCTTTATTCCTCAGGTGTTTCCAGGTGTGTGGTTGTAGGGAGAGTGAAGTATCATCATGATGTCATTTTCTCCCTTTTATATCTTCTTCCCACTTGCTGGAAAGCTCTTTTGCTGTGACCTGGGTCAAACAGTTCCCATTGTGTAGTGCTAGCTCTGAGAGGTTTCTAGTGTACATAGTTCCTGGGGTAAGCCGGGTGCTTGTGTGCATTTCCTCAGTAAGCCGTTAACATTGTTTGGCCTTTTTACCCTTGTACCTGAAAGGCTGGTTGTGGCTGTTTTTAACCTTACAACATGTTTCAGTAACGCAAACGTAGCCTAACTTCACATGCGCCGATAGCACCTACCATCCAACGAGATATTACTGTCTAGCAGATCAAGACTTTCAGAATGGTCCCTCACAAGGCACGCTTTGTACAAAACATATTCTAATTACATGACAGTGGTGAATAAGGGGGTGCCAGGGTGTCGTAGTAATATCTTCTATTGGACCAACTTCTGTTGGTGAGAGACAAGCTTTCATGAGCCGCACAGAAAAAGGAGAGCTCTGTGTGGATGGAAAGGCTTGTCTCTCTCACCAAAGGAAGCTGGTTCAATAAAGAGATTCCCTTCCCCATCTTGTCTCTCTCAGGAATTAGGCAGTTAAGAGTAGTCTTGGAGTCAGTGGGGTGTGAATGCTCAGGTGAGCTGTTATTGAGTGAGGAGTTGAAGTGCCTCCTGCTTTAAAATCATGAGGTTTTTACAGTTAGGTGTCTGTTTTTCTTATCTATCCATTTTTTGGAAAGGAGAGTCGAATGGAAGTGGAGAGTGTCATCTATGTGCCGAGCTAATTGGGAAGCCATTTTGGGATGTGCAGTGTATCTCTCCCGTACTCCCCACTTATAAAGTTGTCTCGGAGGATGAGCCATATTGAGGGGAAAGGGGTATCCCTCGCCAATGAAAGGAGCTGCTTCAAGGGAAGGGAAGCCATTTTGGGGATGGAGGAGGTGCACTCTACATGGAGAGCAGCTTCAAGGGAGGAGAGGTGGAGGCACATTCTCTAAGCATTCAGGACTGGCAGTAAACATGTGTACTCAAAGAGAACTAGTATCAAAGCCCTGCCATGGGGCCTAGCATATCAGACCCATGACTTACGGTTAGGAGCTATGAGTTCCAATCCTGGCCCTGCCGACAACGTGCTGTGTGACGTTGGGCAGGTCATTTTGCCTTTCTACACCTCCGCTTCCCCTCCCACCCTTCATTTATTAGACTGGAAGATCTCTGTGGCAGAGACGGCCTGTTACAATATGTACTGTCAGTGCCTGGCACGCTGGCACCCTGATCTTATTGTGCAAATACCAACAGAGGCAGGTATTCTGTTCTCCTCCTTCAGTTTGCCTGTTTGTTCTGGTCTAGCTCAGATTTTTCTCTAGTGCCCATCCTTGTGACATCTGAGGTACTGAACCAGTCTGCTGGCCTGCTGTACTTATAATGGGTGCTTATAAGTTCACCTCTGGCATAACTCATGGTGGAGATGTGGTCCATTATTATGAGAAGCAGCAATAACACTGTAGCTTCATCTTAAATGCTATAATCTCCTCCCAAGGTAAGGAGATGATGTCAACCATGCTCACAGGTCTGGGTTTGTTATTTTATTCTATTGCAGGCTTGCCTGACTGCGCTAATATTTAATAGTTTTAGATGAAGACTCATACCTGGGAATAGTCTGTTGATTAATCCTGGAAGCTCCACTAAGAAGACCGTTCCTTGGACTGGAAAAATCTTGCATTCCCTTTCCTTGCACAGGCAGTAGTCAACTACATACAGCAATTATGGGCCTTTTCCTAGGCAGAGGGAAAATCCTGCTTTTCTAACAGACACATGCGTCACCTCTTCCATGTGTATGTTTTGTAACTGAGGCTGCCATAGAATGAGGAAAAAGCATATCTGAGAATTATGACTGAGAATTCAATTAACTCTGTGGAAGCCGGATAGTAACTTTTTAGCTTGAGTCATTCATTTTGAAGTAGGACTCTTAAGTTATGTCTACACTTTAGAGCTGGGGGTGTGATTCCCACCTGGCATAGACATACTCCCTCTAGTTCTCATCCACCTAGTGCACTAAAAATAGTAGTGTCGCCACGGTAACGTGAGCAGCAGCATGAGCTAACTGACCTATGTACCTACAGGGTCAAGGTGGGTTTGTACTCAAGGCGGCTAGCTGCTGTCTCTCTCACTGTGGCTACACTGCTATGTTTAGCATGCTAGCTCCATGAGAGCAACAGGGAGTAGATGTATGCAACCTGGGAATCACATCCCTAGCGCCAAGTGTAGACATTGGCCCAGCTATAATATTTCACTGAAGTAGGAGGTGGGGGTATATTTAACAAGGGGGAGGGTGGTTTTGTCGTTAAAGCAATAGTCAGGAGACTTGGGTTCAAATCCTGCTTCTGCTACAGACCTACTAAATGGCAGAAGACAAATCACTTCGTCTCTCTCTTGCCCATCTGTGAAATGGAGATTATAACACTTTTTGCTGCCAAAAATCATTGACATGGCTTCTTGAAATTCATGAAAACAGTTTGCGTTCTTTGAAAATTTCTGGTATTTCACAGAAACGAACATTTTGATTCAGTTTGAAATGAAAAAGTTTGGTTTGTGTGTTCAAATTAAAATTAAAGATTTGGGGGTTTCATTCTCCTGGCATGTCTCTTTCCCTGCCCCCCCTACCCTCCAGTTATATCCCATGAGGAAAGGAGGAGAGAAGAGGCAAGAAAGCAGTGGGGGAAAAAAACAAAAAAAGTAAACCAAACCCCATCACTTTTAGTTTTGATTCAAATGTAAACAAAACATTGAAAAATTCAATGAAGATTTTCAAATGCCATAAAATTTTTTCTTTTTCTTTGAAATTATTAATGGAAACTGCAGTTAGATGTTCAGCTGCGTGTGTGTGTGTTCGCCCTGTGTGCTGCTCCAGCTCTGGAGAGACAGCCGGCACAGCAAACCTTGAGCGAACCGCCCAATGACCACAAGATCTGTTAAGGTATGAAGGTCAGGTTTATTGTTGACGAAGTATGGTAATAGCATCTGGCAGACTCTATGAGGATGCTAAGACATGAATGCCCATGACAATGGACCAGCTCAGTGAATGGGGGGACTTTCCATTTCCCCCCTTGGCCGGACAAAGATACTCCCTCTGAGATACATCTTTATACCCATACAAACAAGTTAGTACTGCCTCCGATATGGCTAGTTATCACCTTGGTTCAATCAGAACATCTCTATTACGTACTGTCATCCTGACCTTATCTTTTACGAGGGGTCAGTGTGTTTCTGTTATCCTTGGGGAATGTTTCTGTACCATTCTTGGCATTGGGATGTTCTGGTACCTCTTGATATTGGGATGTGTTTGTGTGCATACTCTGTGACTAGCACTTCTTAGGAATGTGTATTTCTGCAATATCAACCCTATTCTTGCCAGATTGTGAGAGCAGGTCCTGCCTCAGATCAGGCCTCTGATGCAAGAGCTTATGTCTCAGGCTCTCTTCCTACTACAGAAACTAACTGCTATTGTTCAAGCACTCTGTTTCCTACCTCACAGGGTGATGTGAGGATAAGTATGCAAATGTTTGTCAAATGCTGGTGATAAAAGCCATATATGTACCTAGATGATAGTACGAGTTGAAAAATTTCCCATGGAAAAATCTGTGGGAAACTTTCCATGTGTTCTGTAGAAAAACTTGTATTTTTGAATACTTTTTTTTTTTTCCAGTCAACTCTACTAGATTTGTCGTAACTTCTTCCAAGTGCTCATTTGGCTCTTAGTATGGAAAAATACGATATTTAAAAAAAAATTAAATACAAGTTTAAATTAGTAGCAATCGCTGCAGGATGAATTTCTCATCATCGGCCTGCTCCTGCTCCATTCAAGTGAATGGAACTACAGCATGTAATTAAAGTCAAGCAGGTACATGAGTGTTTTGGGGCCCGGTCCAAGCCCACTGAAGGCTCCCATTGTCTGCACTTGGCTTTGGAACAGACCCCTGCTAAACTATTGATAGGCTCAAGCATGTGCTTAAGTCAGTCATAGGCTGGCTGGTGCCTTTTACTACACATGTAAAACTGGGCCTATTCGTGCATTCTGTGCACAAAGGTGGCTGAACATCATATGCTCAAATTTTCTCCCCTCCCACCCCCCAAATAAATAAAATCCACCCGTTGGCGGAGTCTGAGGTCCTGATCCTGCAGTGAGCTGTGCACCCACTCACAATGCAGTGCATCAGGATCCAAGCTTTGACAATTTCGGCTCAAAGGGGAGTGCTTCAGAAAGTTATGAGCAAGAGACAATGGCTTTATATCTGAAACCATGCTGCAAACTTAACTCCAGCACTCACTGTTTCAGCTTTCTCGGCTTCTGTGGGCTGGCTTTTATGCTTAAGACAAAAGAGTTCTTGTGTTCTCTGATCTTCTTACATGCCATGGCTCAGTGTAATTTACCATAGGCCCTGCTTGATACGCATTCAGCTCTGGGTGAAAGGCTGCAGCTTCAATTTTTTATAAGCCAGATCGCGCTGAGTTTGTCTGTTAGGATAAAAGAACAAAAGGATGGAGAAGTGGGAGACCCCATTTGTGTCAGAAGTTCTCCTCAATGATAGGAAATCTTACAAATAAGCAGCTTAGTGCTGCCTTTTTCATCTGTTGGCTCTGTTTCCGAGGGAGGTAAATACACTATGTATGTAAAATACACAGGTAGGCTTACAGGTTTTAGGTGTGCGGTCCTCCCACAGAGGGAAGGACCTGGGTGCTATATTGTTAGATATAAAAATAGCTCAAAACCTAAAACCCCTGAATTAAAAAAACAAAACAAAACAAAAAAAAAACAGTTAAGTTGCTAAGTGACAACAGTTCAGCATGGCTGGGAAGATCCTGCACCACACCTTGGCTCATACACGCCCTGGCATGGTCCACTCCAGGGTATATGCCTGGGATGGAGTCAGATGTGGAAAGGAGTGCACTGGCGGGCAGGGAAGGAGGAGCAACTGTAGCATTCAGCACTACTGGCATTCTTGGCTGCAGAGCAGCCCATGGGCAGCCATCGGGAACTTCTGTAAATCAGAGCAGCCGTGTGTGTGTGTGGGGGGGGGGGGGGGCGGCTATGTGCATCCTTGGTGCAGGCATAATCCATGTGGCCCAAAGGTGGCGTAAAGCGACCCCTCTGCCTCACCCCCATTAGCCTTCTGTGCTGTGCCTGTGAGAAGATGCAGCACAGAATCTATCCACTGTGTTTCTGTTTATCATGTGGCTAGTGTCAGCTTGATAATGCCTTTGATGATTCGCTTCCTCGCTGTGAAGGGTTTGGGTTCCGTAAATGATACGGTAGATGGCTACATGGCCATTACTTAGCAACCTCAAGAGTGTGTGTGTGTATTTTCCAGGATTGGTTTTGGTGTTTTTTTTTTTTTTGTTTGTTTTTTTTTGTTACAAGTTTCATTTGTTATGTTGTGTATAAAGACACGTATTTTAAATTAATAGGCTGGAGCGAGGGACTCTGGGCGAGCTAATAATGGCTGGAGACCAACCTCTACTTTTCCCTCATCAATTACGGTAGTGCCCAGTGCTAGGCACTGCACATAGACTGAGTGAGAGCCAATCCCTGCCCAGGAAGGCTTACAGTCTAAAAAGACAAAACCGATGTAAGAAGTAATGACGTTTACATATATGGAACTGGTTCTCCAGGGCTCTCCACCTCATGCAGTCATTTGCACCTGCGCAAAGCAAGCGGGACATTCACAAATACCTCACATGGAGCAAGGCAACACAGAATTACGCCTGAAATCACCAGGTGAATTAAGTTACTTGCCCAAGGTCACAAACAGAGGCCTTAGTAGAGCTGGGAATTAAATGCGGGTCTGCACAGTCCCAGTCTAATGCCTTAACCACAAGACCGTCTTTCCTTCTACCTTTGAAAACGGCTCATGGCATGAGCCAGTATCAGGACCTAATTCACCTACCTATCGACATTTATAAAGCACTTGTCACTGTGGTGTTTTAGCACTGATTAAGGACAAGTGAGGCTGAGCAGTCAGTAAAATCTGTGTCCTGTGTGTTTTCGGTGTTGCGAGGGAGTGTTATTTTATTGAACTGAGGGAAGGGAACATTGGAAACTTCAGAGAAATTAGAAAATGTTCATGCCTTGCTTTTTGTAACCTCAAAAATCCTTATAGTGTTCAACATTTTTGGAGCAAATTCTAGTTGTCAATGTGGTTTAGCCTTTAAAAATAATAATAAAAAAAAAATCAGGAAGATTCTGTTTCTGCCTCTGTCCCTAGCTTCCTTTGGTATGTTGCTAACGGCATCTGGGCCAGTTTCTGATGCCAGGTATGCCGGTGGAAATATGGAGCATCTCCCACTGACTTCAGTGGAATTCATTTGGATTTACACTGGAGTAACTGAGATCAGAATCTGGCCCTCTGTGTCAAAGTTGACCTGTCTAGAAAATGGGAAGTAATATCATCCCTCCCTAGGGACAGTGGCGTTTATTCCATGAGGGTTGTGAAATGTAGGCATTTATTAAGGCTGAGCTTTTCAAAGGGGCCTAAGGAGTTAGGCACCCAACTCCCATGAAAATCTTTGAGACTCTTGAGTGGAAGACATGGGTTGGCCCTAGAACTCGGCACCAGTGTCCATTTCCCCATACGGTCCTTTCAGCAGGGAATGCAGAAGTAAGTGCAGGAGTCACGTTCCCGGATCCTGAAATTTTCTTTCAAAATAGAGAAGGAACCTGAACCAATGGATACTGAAAATATTCTGTCCCCGTGATATTTCCCCATTTGGCTTGATGAATTTAGAAACATGTCTCGTCTTCAGCTTAAGACATCTTATTATTCCTGCCTTGGGGAGCTGCCATAAGCTTTTATGTATGTGCAACCAAAAGGCTTTGTTCTGTGGACCATCCCAGAAAGCATGTGTGCGCAGAGACCAGGACTGTTCGATTTCATTTAGCTGGTGATTGCTGGGGTAGAAGAAGTGTGTGATTGCTTCTCTTTGGAATTCAGGAATTGCTGTAGAATCCTCTTCTGTTGTTGTCTGAAATTCTGCTTCACATTTTGCTTTGATGTGCTGTGACTACTGTCTCTCAGAGCTTAATTTAGAGCTGTTCAAAGAATGTTTAGATCTCCTTTCAGATTCAATCGATTTCGTTCTGAGATTTCACGTATTTGGCCTGCAAACAAATATGCTTTTTCTTTTGAGATCCGAAGAAGTGGGTATTCACCCACGAAAGCTCATGCTGCAAAACATCTGTTAGTCTATAAGGTGCCACAGGATTCTTTGCTGCTTCTACTAGGATAGAATGATGCCTTCTGCCTCTTGGTTGCTAGTCTGAACTCAGTCCAAAGTCACCTTGATGTCAATGTTTGCTGTTCTTTGGGATTGTGCAGTGGCCTATGTGAAATAGGTCAGTCATCTCAATCCGTTTGCTAGCGGCAAGATGTGTACATCACAAGAATCACCATGTTAACTAGCACTCACTTGATTTTTTTTTTTTTTTTTTGCCCAGCAATCTCAACAGCAAACCAAACACTAAATGGGGCCTGGAGACTTAACTCCCTAGAACTGCTACTTCCAGGTGAGGCTTATTGGTAGGACAGTGTGAAGAAGCTTGCACTATATTACCCATCGTCCACCTGTTCTTCAGGTAGAGGGTTTCATAGACTCGTAGACTTTAAGGTCAGAAGGGACCACCATGATCATCTAGTCCGACCTCCAGCACAATGCAGGCCACAGAATCTCACCCACCCACTCCTGCAACAAACCCCCAATCCATGTCCGAGTTACTGAAGTCCTCAAACTGTGGTTTGAAGACCTCAAGCTGCAGAGAATCCCCCAGCAAGTGACCCGTGCCCCATGCTGCAGAGGAAGGCGAAAAACCTCCAGGGCCTCTGCCAATCTGCCCTGGAGGAAAATTCCTTTCCCAGCCAGAACAAGCCTGGAGGGAGGCAGCTTGGTGTGGCAGGTAGTGTATCAGACTTGGGTAGAGAAGATCCAGGTTCTAGTCTTGGCTCTGCTATTAACTTAGCATTTGATCTCAGTCAGTACATTTTGGGTGGATTTTCAAAAATGCTGCCTTAACTCTGCTCCCACTAAAGTCAAGGGACAGCTTCCAAAGCATTCACAGTTCACCTAACTCTGCTGTCAGTAAAGTCCATGGTAAAATACTCTATTGTCTTCAGCGGGAGCAGAGTCAGGCCAATCCTGAGCACCTCTGGAAAGCCCCTTCTTGCCTCCACCTAGGTCAAATAGTCTTGTACATTTCACGAGCCATAAACTCAACCCTCCCCACCCCCGCCCAAAAAAAATCTGTCTAGAAGCTTATTTTTGAGGGGGATACAGGTTACACTGCCCTTTGATTTAGAAAAAGAAGGCTCAAAATGAAGATATGGTTGTCTCAATCACCTTTGAGATGTTGTTTTGTCCTTAGAAAAGTCTTGTTTAATACAACTCTTCTAGCCTGACTCAAAAGCAAGAACTTTACAGATTACATTTTCAAAACTCATGGGCAAGCAATTTTGCTCTGGCTCTCTATGAGTAGAGGTAATATGTCGACAGGTGACTCTACAGTGATGTATACACAACCCCCCACTGGTGTTTACAAATTAAAATAATTGCATCCCTATCCCTACCATTTACACATGTAACTACTTAGGCTTCTCATAAATGGTGGGGAAGGATGGTCTTGTGATGAAGGCACAAATCTCTTGAAATGATTCATCGTACTGAGGTTTACTCAAGACACCCTATATATGGTTCCATCCACAGCTCCTAGAACTGAAAAAAAAATTAAAATTTCTTATTAAAATCATGCCTATAATTGCCATTGCAGCTGTCCATCAAAACAAAGTAAAGCATAGGAATGATTTCTGCCTAGAACAGCACTAACAATGTGTTCAGTTGGCATCTTGTGTAAAAGGTTACAGATGTCGCTTTTATCATTACAGGTGAAATGTAAACCCTGGATGTGACTCCTTTTTTTTTTTTTTCCCCAAATCATCATTCAGAGCTGGAAGATCATCTTTCATGGTCATATATGTATCAAGAACTTTTTCATTCATAAGAAGCAAAATAAATAGCTGCTCTGTCTCTTACCCATAGGATCTCACCTCCTGATCCTTGAACTACTAGAGGCGTTAGCAGTTCAAATGAATGGTTAGAGTCCTACAGTGTTGGCAAAAATGTAAACACCTTTATGAAATCTATGCCTGCAGCTGTATCGCCTGGGGCTGTGACCGCAACAGATCTCATAAGCGAAGCACAGTTGAGCCTGTTGTCATTTGGAGATGAGACTTCCAGTAAAACCTAGGTGCTGCAGCCCTGTGAAACTCTTCCAAAAATGTAGTGACCTAGCCAGAAAAATGACTCGTCTGCCCTTTATCAGGATGGCTGCCTAGGGAAAAAAATTGAATATTTTTTCATAAACTGACTTACCAAGCGAGGGAGGAATTTTGCATGTTGCCCATGAGTGGGACTTGGCAGAGCTGTGTTGGTGCTCCGGTGGCTATATGCTGCTGTGGTGACGTGGGAGCTGTCAAAGCCAACCAGCAGGCAGGGGGAAGAGGAGATTTCCCAAGCTTAGGCATTGCATTGGGGGCCATGGCGACTGGCACAGTGGGGATTCTGGGTGGTGCTCCTGCCCATAGGCCGCTCAGGGTGGGGCTGCTGTAACTTAGAGCAACCCCCAAGATGTCTGGAGGCCATTTTGGTCTCTAAAGCAGCCCCGAGTTGAGAGGGCCCAAAGCTGCCTTAGTTCTCCCCATCTCTGCAGGCATGGCAGGGTCACCTGTCCAAGCCACCACTCCTGCATTCCCAGCACCCGGACTTGATGTCACGCATTGAGTGGGCTGCTAGAGTTGTGGGGCTTTGCTGCCAGCGGTCACTGTAGCACCTGCTCCCCCTGCCGGCTCTGAGCAGGGAAAATGCAGCTGGCAGGAGTAAGCGAGCAGCAGCTAGTGGGGGAGGCAATAGGGACATGGCCATTACTGGCTCCAGAAACCTGCCAGCCTGCGCCCAGCCCAGAGACACTTCACCCACCTGCCCCCGTCTTCCTCCTGGGAGCCTCCACATACCCACTTTTCTTCACCAAGCTACTCTACTACTAACGCTAGGTACTGCCCAGCCTCCCCCCCGCCCTTCCCCCACATGAGCTATTCGTTGCTTCCCTCAGCCACTGAGGTTGCTTAATCTCCTCCCCTCCACACATCCTGTACAGCCCACAAACCTACCTCCCCCCAGCCACCTCCATGCACCCGCTCCATCCAGCAACCCCCCAACTACACCCATCTTTTGCTCGGACACCCCTCACAAACCCAGCTCCCCTGACAGTGCCCTCCCACTCCCTAGCCACCTGCTACAGCTGCCAGGCTTTGCACATTTACAAATAATTGGAATGAAAAGTTCCATGGAGTGGCACAAAACGTGGCAGGTATGTGCTCAGGCTGCCAGTTTTGTACTGGGCCTTGAAGGTGGTACAGCACAAAATCTCACCCAGGCTTTACAGTGTATTGTGATCCTTTTGGGCAGTGTTGCCTGATGGATAGAGCACTAGGCTGGGACTCAAGAGACCTGGGTTCTATTCACAGCTTTGCCACTGCTATGCTGGGTGACCTTTGGCAAATCACTTTGTGCCTCAGTTTCCCCCTCTGGGAAGTGGGAATAATGATACTGATCTTTTGTGTAAAGTGCTTTGAGATCTATGGAGGAAAGGTGCTCTGTAAGAACTAGGTGGTAGGAGTACTATTTGGGATGAATGGTGCCGTATAAACGTTAGGTGTTGCTAGTCATCACTTTCATTCTTCTGAAGTTGTCCAGCAGGAATTAAAACTAACACTGTGCACCTGTGCGGTAGCGCCCCCTAGTGTTGAATGGTGCACAAAATGCCACACGAGCCGGTATTTACATCCTGTTTGAGGAACAGCCACCTAAGCATTTCAACTGCGCATTAAATAGTCTTTATTTTTAACCGGGGGATCTCAAAGCACTTCAGAAGCGTTAATTAATTAACCCTTGCAACTCCAACGCGAGGTAGGTGTGTATATAACATTACTCTCTCCATTTTACAGGTGGGGAAACGGAGACAGTGGAGTTCAGTAACTTGACCAAGGTGTGTCAGATTCAGTGGCAAAGATGGGAGTAAACCCAGGTGCCCTCACTTCTGTGCCTATGCCCTGAGCATAGACAGCACTGTCCTCTGACTGCATTGCCGTGTTTTGTGTCCGATCATGAGCTGCACGGGGAGGGGAGAACGCGAACGGTGCTCCAGGGGGAAGCTGGGCATCAGGATCTCATTGACGGCCACTTGAACGACCCCCTCGCTGCTGCGAGAGCAGTGCCAGGGGTACTAGAGTAAAGGAGAATCAGGGCCTCAAAGCTGATAAGCTTGATTGGAGTAGAGGGGTGCGCGCAGGGCCAGGGCCAGAGTAAGACCTTTAGAGGCCCTAAGCACTGAAAAGATTATGTTGCCCCCTCCATATGTAATTCAAAATAAAAGCAATACTAGAATATATCAATAATAAAACAGAGATTTATTGCAATACATGACAGGATCTGATTTCCTCGCATTATTTCGATCTACGCTAGTAGGACTCCCCCCTGGTGTAGGTGGGGATAAGTAATAAAAAAGAGAGCAGAAAAACGGGGGAAGGGTGTGTAGTGGAGTGTAAGGAAGTCTAACAAAGTTCTGATTTTTCCCATGATGCCGACTTCCATGCTTTTTTGAAATATCAAATATCACATTGTGGAAGTAGAGAAAGAACTGACAGGGATGTGTAGAGGATTTTAATGCATAACAGTATATGTTAGCAAGAGTTAGGCGAGCTGTAACGCTAATAACGCAATAACTGTTTAAAAAAAAAAACCCTCTTTTTTTTGGTGCCCGCTGCTTTGCTGGTGCCCTAAGCACGTGCTTAGTCTGCCTATCGGGTACTCCAGCCCTGTGCGGGGATGCGTGAGACAGACTCGTAGGGATGGAGCGGTGTAATATACTGGGTCAGATGACAGTGGTAGATGGCCCTGTGTATTTCTCATTCCCAGTAACAGAACTGCATTCTGTGTTGCAGTCTGCAGCAGCAAGCTAATGAACTGATGTTTATCTTCACGGCTGCCCTTGAGAAGGGCCTCTGCAGCAGGCACCTTACAATTTACATGGATTTGTAAGGAGTGTGCCCCTCCCTCTGGTATGTGTGGGAAATGGGCCAGATCCTGCTCCCACTGACGTGAATGGCAAAGCTGCCACCGGTGCTCTGCCTGCATGGAGCTTGTTGAAGGATGGGGACGTAAAGAGGCACAAAAGCAGGTGAAGGCTTGGGGGTGGGGAGAAGTCAATGAATGAGGTGGTGATTGGCACCATAGTAAAAGACAGTTTCTGCCCCCAGAGAAATGACAAGCTAAATAGATAAGACAGACAAAGGGTGGCAGGCGAAATTATTCACTGCCTCTCCCCTTAGGGAAAGGGGGAATGTGAGTGTGTTTACATGGATTGTATTTTAAACAGAAGCAAATCCAGCTCACCAATTCCACCCCTCCCCCATCACAATTAACCCTTAAGAACACTCATCAATGGAAAAAAAACCCACCTCGACCAACGCTCATTGTGGCAGGGCCGCCCAGAGGATTCAGGGGGCCTGGGGCAAAGCAATTTTGGGGGCCCCTTCCATTAAAAAAAAATAGCAATACTATAGAATACTATATCTCGTGGGGGCCTGGGGCAAATTGCCACACTTGCCCCCCCCGCCCCTCCGCATTGTGGCCCAGGTCCCATAAGCCCGTGGTTTGCAGCATACCCTCCAGGTCAGTAGGTTTGGGTATTTCAAACCACAGTGGTGAGTGCAGCAGCCACTGGACTTCTATGATGGCATAACAGCTCCTCTGTCCCGACTGTGTGGTTTTAAGTCTCCCGCATGCGTATGACCTGGTCCTTGGTTTGTTTTTAAAGCCTATTGTAATGATTGAAACAAGAGACTGTCAATGGCTCCTAAGGCAAGAGCATTTGTGAGGAATTATTCTCTCTTTATTTTTTATTTTATTTTAAGCAGTTTTGATCAAAAAAAGAAATTCCCTCCCACTCATAAATCCAGAGGTTTTAGTGCAAAAGCTCGGAGCCTGCTTCAGGTGTGTTTTGATCTGAGGCCCTTCCCACAATGTGCGTACGGTCTGTGCTGTAACAAGGTTCAAAGGGATGAGAGCGGGAGCCTAACCTCTGCATCTCCTGGCTTTAGCCACAAGCTTAATGCCATATAGCGATGGTTTGTCTGTCAGTTTTTCTCTGTGCATCAGACATGCTGTACTCCTGTCCAATTTCATGATACTGCATGTTCCAAAAGATTTGTCATGTGCCTGTGCATGAAATATATGTCAGTGCTGTGGATTCCAATGTTAAAAGTATTCTCTGCGGCTCCTGAGTACACTTTCCTTTGGACAGATAGCTCCCTGTCTCCATAAACCAGCGACCTCAGAAGGAAAGATCATAGAGAATTCTCCCACCTCCCTACTCTTTATACGGTAGAATCCAGTGCTTTAAAGATTCACTTAACTGGATTTGTGTCAAGAAACGTCATTTTTTCTTAAGAGCTGAACTATGTGCTTGGCATTTTAAAATTATGCAGCTCAGTTACTCCTATAAATAACTATCATATTCAGAAAAGCTAATGTCTGCCTTGCTACTGTGAATGCCTTCAGTAATTAATCCTTAGCCTCTGCACTGATTTGTTTTCTGCTACCTTTTGCTGCTTTGGATGCTAATTGTGTGCAGTGTTAGGAAGGGAGGGTCTCTAGTTCTCTAATAAGCCTTTATTTGTTTTTGTTCCTCTAATCTTTCTTCCCATTTGATTAAAGTGAGTTTATTTCATTTTTTCCATAATAAATAATATGTAATCTCTGGCTAGCTAGGATTTAAAGTAATTTGACTTTATTTTATGTGCTTAAAGCTAAGCATATGCTTAAGTACTTCACTGAATCAGAGCCTAAACGATAGTTGTTCAATTTCCTAATATAAACTTACCAGGTAATACTTTCAGAAGTGCCTAAGTTGCTTTTGAAAATGGGACTGTGCTGCAATCACTTTTGAATTCCAATCACACAGTTCAACTCCTTGGGACTAAGGAGTTGAAATGCTGAATGCCAAAGTCAGTGCTGAAAATGGGACTGGTGCCTCTTGTGGCTTAGATGCTTTGAAAATATTACCCACTCCCTTTGTAGTACTGCAACATTAGGGTTATTATCTAGCTCAGTGTTCCCCAACACGGTGCCCGTGAGCACCATGGCGCCCGCCGGGGCATCTATGTGCTCCCGCGTACTGGCCAGCGGACAAGCATCCACCAAAATGCTGCCAAAATGCGGCATTACCAAGAGGCGTCGCCGCTGAAATGCCGCTGATTTTCGGCGGCAACGCCTCTCGACGTTGCCGCTTCTCGGCAGCATTTCGGCAGATGCTTGTCCGCCGGCCACAGTCCTCGGTGGCTCGTCATCTGGTGCCTGCCACCCGGAAAAGGTTGGGGACCACTGATCTAGCTGTTAAAACATTATCAAAGAGCATCATGGGAGTGGGTGAGCCGGTTCTGACACTGTTTTCCTGTACCGATATTCCGTATCTTCCTACTGTAGCATCTGCAAGCTTGTATCTTTCAGCAGAAGAAGGAGTTTGCAGGCAATTGATGTATAGTTAATGCAGCTTTGGCTTCTTACCATCCCACAGGAACGATCACATGACACTACTCATTATTTTAAAACATGTTTTACAGATTATCAATGGCAACATTGTGAATGCGTAATTGAGTTGTCTCACAACTCCTATTTTTATAACTTTTGTGTTTCGCCCCTTGGAGAGAGAATTGCAGTTTCCTCCATGTAACTAGGTTATGTTTGATTCTTGGCAGTGTGTGGACTGATGTTATCTGTTAGTGTTTTGTAATCCTCTGTTAAGAAGGATGTTCAGGTATTTCATCTGTTTCAGGAGCCAGCAGAGTTGATACTTGTCCATTTTGGCACAGGGTAGAATGGTGAAAGCACTAACATTTTTATCCAGCTTATTTTAGAACTAGGTAACGATCCCAATTGATGTGTAATGTTCATTACATTCATTATGTAATGTTCAGGTTCAGCCAATAGTAAATGCCTATTAACTGGACACGGTGGGGACAGATTTTTCAGAAGAGCCCAGGGTCAGAAGTTTAGGAGATCAGTACCCACAAAAGAGGCCAGATTTGTTTCAAAAGAGCCCCGCTTCCATTCAGGCAACTACTTAAGGGCCAGAGGTAAAATCTTGGGCCCACTGGAGTCAGTAGGAATTTTGCTCTGGACTTCAGTGGAACCTGGATTTCATCCCAGGTTTTCGCAAATGCTTGGCACCCAACCCAGTGGACACAACACCAGATTACTTAGTCCTGCCTTGAGTGCAGGGGACTGGACTAGGTGGCCTCTCGAGGTCCCTTCCACTTTTATGAATCTATGACTCAAAGAGCCCCATGCCCAATGTACTGAGCTCATTTGAAAATCAGGCCTTGATCATGGGTGCTCAGCCCCCTGAAATATATGGCCCTAATGTTTTAGGCTGTTCACCTCCAATCCACTCCATTTTTAAAGGACTCACCTGATCTGGTTTATGCTGCTTCTCCAGGTGTGTGACATGATAGCCCTATGTCTGCAGCTCGAAATTACATGGATGTTTTTTGTTGCCATATCACATGGCAAACTCTGAATATTTTAGTTGCTGTCAATGATCATCCCTCAGCCTTCTTCCAGGCTGCTGCTTCCCAGGTTTCTTTTCCCCATTGAATATCCCTGTCTGGGGTTATTTTCCCCGATGCATTACCTTGCTTTTTGTTTTCAGACTAAATCTCATTTTATTCTTCATTATGTTCCTATCCTGCCCAAGTCCCTTTGCGTTTCTCTGTCCTCCCTGCTGTTAAAACACCTCCAAATTTAGCATCTTCTGTAGTTTATAATTCGTATGTCATTTAATTTTGTTCTAGATTGTTAACAAAGATGTTAAAACAAAAACACTTTGTCTATTGATTGTGGAATATTCCCATAACTAGCATCTGCACACATGCACAACATAACTCAGAGCCTGGCAAGTCACTGGCTTCTGGTTTGCATATTAGGAAAGATCCTGGAAATTAAACTCTCTCTCATCCTCTCCCACTTCCCTTTCCTTGTGTACCACTGTTCTCCTCTTTGCCCTTTGCACAGTGTCACTACTGTTGGTGCAAGAATGTTCTCTCAGCTTCTGTCATGTGTAACAGCTGGCTGACATCTCTCCATCTCAGCAGCTCCCCTGTCTTCAGATCTCCCCTCTTGGTATGTCCCTTAAGGAAGCCTCTCCCTCTGCTACCATATAAAGGCATTTTGTATACAATACACTCTACACAGTAAGGCTGTGATCCTAGTGTTGCCGTCTTTCTAATTGCTGGTAACGGGACCCTCCCCAGGTCCCTCCCCCTGCCCCATCTCTTCCTCCCTCCAGCGCCCTGCCCCACTTCTTCCCCAAGGCTCCACCCCTGTTGCTTGCACCTCTTCCCACCCTCCACTGTTGCTCCCTGGATCCTCTCTAGGAGCCTGCCTGCAGGTAGGAGGCTGCCCTGGCTGAGCAGCGGCTGGCGTGGGTTCATGATCTGGCGCTTCCTCCCATGATAACCGGACTTTTGGTTCGGAAGCCATCTAGGGCAACCCTATGTGATCCTGCAATTGGTTTGAGATCCTGCAATTTGTCACTGTACTTGTGCACTGACTTATACCCATGTGGGTATAAGGCTCCATCCGCAAGGACAACATGGCAGGACTGTAGCCCAAAGCCCCACTGCCGTAATCTAGCACCAATTTCTTCCATTAGCATCAAGTCTGTGTACTATAGTAGCTTTGAAACAGTGCTGTAGAAAGACACAGGGCTAAATCCACAAAGAGAACGTAGGCTCAGCATTGCAGTGTCTGATCGGCTTAGGTGCCAGTGGAATCCACGGCTCCAGCTTGAGGCACTCAGGTTCCTGTACAATGCATTGGGTGAGTTAGGTGCCTAACTCAGACGCCAGCATGCTGAGCAGGAATCTGCCTAAACTAGCCAGTAGGAAATGCTTAGGCCCTGCCCCTCAAAGGGCTTAGTCACCAACCTTGGGCTAGCGAGCGAGGTGAGATTTACTCCGTAGCCCAGTGGTTCGTGCACTTGCACTCCTGGGGGAAATCCAGGTTCCAGTCCCTGCTCCAAGGAATGTTTAAGTAGCTTATATAAAGCGGGAGAACTGGAGAGAGACTCGCCCTATAGCCCAGTGATTAGGGCACTCAGGTGGGAGACCTGGGTTTGGGTACCTGCTTAGGCAGAGTGTTGTTTGTCTTTCCCACATCTCAGGTGCTGTAACCACCGGGGTGCAAGGGGCTGTCTTTTGTGTGGGTTAGGCATGCTTGGAGCACGCCTACCGGCTCAGGCCCTGCGGGTGAATTAGGGGTGCCTCGTTTGAGAATCCCCCCCAGGGTTTAGGTGTGAGGTGCGGAGCAGCTGAGGACACAGGCAGCTCTGCACATGCCCACTAGCAGAAATGTAGGCACTTGGGGGACTTAACTAGTGGAAATTTAGCAGCCTAGAGAATTTAGTGTTAGGTGGCAACTTCCCGGGGGTTTTGAGGATCTAAATTTTGAACGTAGGTGTCTAAACTGGCAGGTAGGTACCTAAAACTGTGTGTGGACCTAGCCCGACATCCCTGTCTAAGAGGAAACAGCTGTCGCGATTCCTCAAAAAAAGAGAGGAAATAACATAAATAGAGGGCCCGAGGATTCCAACTGAAACTGCAGTCCTAGTAGCTTATATTCACGGTCGTTCTTCCACTCTGAAAATCTAGACTGAAAGAAAACCAAACAAAGGCAGCACTAGATCACAGCGTTTAAACACTCCAGAGCAAAGAGCTGTTTGCACAGAGCCTGCAGTCTCGCCTCTCAGCATAAAAGTGCTCACTTTAATTGGCTGAAATAGGCTACCCTGCCTTTGAAATGCAATCACAGGTGGACGGCCCCTGAACTGCTTCACCACAAGGAAAGCACAACAAACTGGCTACTGTTCCCCTGGCTAAGCTGGGCTCAAAGTGGCCTGTACGTATTCAACGATAAGTGGAGACAACTGGTACATGCCATGATCGTGAGGAAGACTGACTGATAGATGATGATGAAAGATAATGGAGCAAATAATTAAGAAATCAATTTGCAAACACCTAGAAGATAATGAGGTGATAAGTAATAGTCAGCATGGATTTGTCAAGAACAAATCATGTCAAACCAACCTGATAGCTTTCTTTGACAGGGTAACAAGCCTTGTGGATAGGGGGAAAGCAGTAGATGTGGTATATCTTGACTTTAGTAAGGCTTTTGATACTGTCTTACATGACCTTCTCATAAACTAGGGAAATGCAACCTAGATGGAGCTACTATAAGGTGGGTGCATAACTGGTTGGAAAATCATTCCCAGAGAGTAGTTATCAGTGGTTCACAATCATGCTGGAAGGGCAAAAGAGTGGGGTCCCACAGGGATCAGTTCTGGGTCCGGTTCTGTTCAATATCTTTATCAATAATTTAGATAATGGCATAGAGAGTACACTTTTAACGTTTGCGGATGATACCAATCTCGAAGGGGTTGCAAGTGCTTTGGAGGATTGGATTAAAATTCAAAATGATCTGGACAAACTGGAGAAATGGTCTGAAGTAAATAGGATGAAATTCAATAAGGACAAATGCAAAGTACTCCACTTAGGAAGGAACAATCAGTTGCACACATACAAAATGGGAAATGACTGCCTAGGCAGGAGTACTGCGGAAAGGGATCTGGGGGTCATAGTGGATCACAAGCTAAATATGAGTCAACAATGTAACACTGCAAAAAAAAAGTGAACATCATTTTGGGATGTATTAGCAGGAGTATTGTAAGCAAGACACGAGCAGTAATTCTTCCTCTTTACTCCATACTGATTAGGCATCAACTGGAGTATTGTGTCCAGTTCTGGGCGCCACGTTTCAGGAAAAATGTGGACAAATTGGAGAAAGTCCAGAGAAGAGCAACGAAAATGATTAAAGGTCTAGAGAACATGACCTATGGGGGAAGATTGAAAAAATTGGGTTTGTTTAGTCTGGAGAAGAGAAGACTGAGAGGGGACATAACAGGTTTCAAGTACATAAAGGTTGTTAGAAGGAGGGAGAAAAATTGTTGTTCTTAACCTCTGAGGTTAGGATAAGAAGCAAACACCTGTCAGGGATGGTCTAGATAATACGTAGTCCTGCCATGAGTGCAAGGGACTGGACTAGATGACCTCTCAAGGTCCCTTCCAGTTCTGAGCATGGAAAGCTCGTGGCGCCTGCAGCCACAGCAACCGCTGAGAGATCCCCTGGTAGCCAACCCCATAATGGGTCGTATGGGAGTGTATCACAACCCCTCTCCCAAGCCTCCCTGGCAAGGAGCGATGTGGTAGTTCCATCACTTAGGGATCAATGAGGGGTCAGGAAAATGAAAGAAGAAAAATGTGGAGAGGGAGGAAGAGTTTAGTAAGAGTGAGCCTTGCGGCACTGCCTACAACAGCAATACTGCTCTATTGCCCTGCTGCTGAGGGCTGGAGAGCTAACCAGGCCTGCACTTTTTGGTAGGATCTATCACCAGCGGCACTGGTAGCTGCAGCCTTTTCTTGCACACATAGGTGGAGCAGCACACACACCATGCAACTGCCTGACAGGAATGAAGAGCAGGTGCTGGAGAACCTCATGTGCGTGCTATGGCAGATAGGCTCTGTGGCTGGTGAACTACAGCAGGGATATGGAGAGCCAGAGCTGTGCTAATGCTATAAATATTTGCAGAGGGCAGGGCTAATGTGGACAGGTACCAGATTATGTAAAGGTGGGGTCCGGAGGCCATAACCTTGTTAAAATAATTGAAGAGGAGACCCCCTAAAGACAGTGTTCTGCTAGCAGCAAAAGGGCATTGGGGTGAAGCAAGAGCAGCCTGGAATTGTCACCTGCCCCCTCCACTTTAAATGTATTAATCCTGCTTTTGACCCGAGCAGTTAGGCAGAAATTTGGGGTCTTGTGAGTTGTTCCAGGCAGAAAAAGAAATTGGTGATTGAATTGGGTATGTCTTTGGCACAATCCTGTTTATTTAGAACATATTAAGTCCTGGTTTCCTGAACAAAGCAGCAGGAATCAAAGAGGAAATCGTATCTTTGCTCAGAGCTCCAAGCTTCTTTCAGTCAGCTCTCCGCCTCAAAAGCTCTTCCTCTAGGATTTTCCTCAGGGCCATGCTGCCAGGGCTTGCCCAGGTTGTGTCCTTTGCTTTAGCTGCTTTTCTCTCAGCATCTGTGATCATGGTCTTGGTCTCCTCTCTGATGCAGGCGAACACCTCGATTCAAAACAATACCCAGCAAAGCCCCTTCACTCATACAGCTCACATTCCTGAGCAGCCTCCCATGTGCCTTTGTTTTGGATGGTGCCTGTGTTTTGGTTGGAGGCCCCCATTGTTTTAGCTACCGGTTTCCATAGAGGAGTTTACTGGTGTCTTACAACTATCTTAAATGAAGGGTGAGAGTTACACCACCAACGGGGTTCAACCCAACACATAACAGTATGAATATCCAAGGTCAAACAAGCCATTTTAATCCCGTTAGCCTAGATCAGGCCTGTATAATCGCAGAGCCTGCACAGGCGTGCAGATGTAACCCACATACCTCCTGGCAGGGCCGGCTCCAGACCCCAGCGCGCCAGGCATGCGCTTGGGGCGGCATTTTACCGGGAGGGCAGCAGGCGGCTCCGGCGGACCTTCCGCAGTCATGCCTGCGGGAGGTCCACCGGAGCCGCGGGACCAGCGGATCTCCCGCAGGCATGACTGTGGAGGGTTCACTGATCCCGCGGCTCCGGTGGATCTCCCGCAGGCATGACTGCGGAAGGTCCGCCGGAGCCTCCTGCCGCCCTCCCAGCGCACCCTCCGCAGGCACGTCTGCAAGAGGTCCCCCGGAGCCGCGGGACCGGCAGCGCGCCCCCTGCGGCATGCCACCCTGCTTGGGGCGGCCAAATTCCTAGAGCCGCCCCTGCCTCCTGGTATCTGTTCCATCTAGTGGCACTGAGACCACGGAGAGGGGGAGAGAGAGAAAAAATGAATTAATGCTGTAGAGCAGATCCATTAAACAGCCAGTTTGTTGGCTTTTAGCTCATGCAGTACAGGCTCATGCACTAAGCTCCAGAGGCTCCAAGTTCAAGCCTGCCCACTGACAACAGGGGTCTATCAGCATTACACAGCCCCAAGCAAACTACTGCTCTGGAGAACCACCAAACATGGCACACAGCACTGGGGTGTTCACACAGAAACAGCCCCTAAGCAAGGGCTCTTTCCCCCAGGAAGGTAATCTAATCTTTATTGTGAAGGCCTTCTATCAAAAATAGCTCTCCTGTGACACAGGAGAGTAAAACAATCCCTCCCCTGACCCAACATGCATTATAAACCTGTGGAACTCACATGTCATTGGGTCCAAAGAGCTCACAGGTGGGTGTTGTGTTTTTTTTTTTTTTATTATTATTTTTTTTAAGGCTTGGATGTTTATATGACTGATAATGAATGCATTTATAGTTCCACAAAATGGATATAAACTCTTATGGTTCAGTGCACAAGCCAACTACTAACGGAGCCTGGAGTTAGGAAGAGGCTTCCTTTTGGATGGCTTGCTGGGTTTCCATACGGAGGCAGAAGAAAAATCTGCTGCAGTTGGACACAGTTTTCAGGCTGGGGTGAATGTTAGGCTGCGTTCACAGCCACAGTAACACACTTTCCCTCTATGCCAGAGCCTGAGGCCTGGCGCCATGCCAAAGACTGAGTGAACCAGATGCAGCCTGCAGCTTTGAATCCACGATCAAAGCGAGCGCTCCTCTGAGCTAATGCCAGCTCTCGGGAAATGGCTTTGGGAATCTTTCTTCTCTTCCCCTGGCCTTAATAACATTACACTGGTAGCTGCCTGGCTTGGTGTTTCATTTCACTGCACTAAAGGAAGACTGTTTCATCACCCTTATCCTCACACACAGGTATCTCTCCCTCCCCCGCAAAGCTGTTCTTCAGCATGCCTACATGTGCCATTGCCTCCTGCGTAGAACAAAACAAGGCCCTTTGCTCACTGATCAAGGCATATGAATGTTTCCTATTCTCTCCCCTGATTTCTTTTCAGACATCTTTTCCCCGCGTCTCTTCTCCCCTCCAGCCACATCCTTTTAAATCCTTTGTGTGTGTGTAGACTCGAATCTTGACAAGAGACAACCTATTGTCCAATGGCTTCAAAGCTCCTGCTTTGGCTGCTGTGCTATGGATTAGGCCAGGTCTGAAACGTCAAGGCCTTGGCTTCCCGGCGCTCTCACACCTTGACTTTTGCGCTTCATCCTGCTCCGTTGTCAGCTTCCCCTCAGCATCAGTCCTGTGACTAGTGAGAAGATCCTGGGAGCCCTTTTAGACTCCTTGTCCAGCTGCATAAAAACATGGGGCATTGCCTGTTCTTCCCGCCTTGAAAAACCAGTTATGTAATCTCCATTCGTTCTCCTGAGTGTGGCTCAAATCTAAAGGCCCTTCTTTAACTTTATTTTTTCAGGCAAACTCCAACTCCTTGAGTAAGCCTGCAGGGTTTGGCCTATCTACATATCTGAGGCCCTCACTATCTTTAATGCGTTAACCTCACAACACCCCTGAGAGGCAGGGCAGTGCTGTTACCCCCATTTACAAATGGGGCGGGCACTGAGGCACAGAGAGACTAAAGGCCAGATTCACAAAGGTATTTAGGTGCTTAAAGATCCAGATGGGGCCCCTGGTGGGATTTTTCAAAAGTACCCAGGCACCTCACTCCCATTGACTTTCATTAGGAGATAAGCACCTAAACTTGCTTTAGATCAGTGATACTCAGACCTCAGTGGTTCAGGAGCCAAATTAGTGAAAAGAGTCACAGCTGTGTGAATTCATTGTTTCTTTTACTGGATTACTCTCTATTCATATTTAAACACCTTACCCAATAATCAGAGGTGCTGAGGAAGTTGATGGGAGTTATGTGTCTTCAATTCTTCTGAAAACTTGTCACCAGTTGTTTTTGCTCTGGGCATGCAAAACCAGTGGCTGCTCTAGAAAATGTGGCTGTTAGTTAAAAATTCCCCCCTTGTGATGGTATAATTCAGGCCTGTTGTAACTGCACCCCCTGAACCCCAAAGAGAGGGGTGAAATCTCCAGCAGAGCAGTAGTTACCTTGAGACAAGTCAGAGAGGTCTCCTGATGTCATAGAATATCAGGGTTGGAAGGGACCTCAGGAGATCTAGTCCAACCCCCTGCTCAAAGCAGAGCAGTCCCCAGACAGATTTTTTTTTTCCCCCAGATCCCTAAGTGGCCCCCTCAAGGATTGAACTCACAACTCTGGGTTTAGCAGGCCAATGCTCACACCACCAAGCTATCCCTCTCCCCTAGCTCATTAGTGAGACATGTCCCTGGCAATACCAAAATGAGCTCAAACACAGAGATGAAGCCCAACTGAAGCTCAGTGAAACACAGGGAACAAAATGCCAAGGCAAGTTCATCCCCCAGGGATGGATCCCTTTGCTATTTGGTGCCATGACTTAGAAGTTGTCCTCGGATAGTGATAATTTATAACAAATCTGCCTGTCACCTCTTTAAAACAAACTCTTACCACAGCAGATATTCCACATGGACTGTGCATGAGAGGAGAGCCAGGAGGGATATGGAGCACTCACTGATGTTCGTTCATCTGAAGCACTGCCCGTCTCAAGTAGTTGCAGAGAAACTTTAGTGTTCCAGAAAGGGAGCTTTGGATCTGTGTGTCTTTATTCCTCACCCTCATCCCCCCTTCTCTACAGTAATGGTGATCTCTGCAAATCTGTATGTTAATTCCGCAGTCCCGTCATTTTTGTTGATCAGGATGAGGATGTCATCTGCATAGCATTAGTAGAAAGCAGGCAGGATGTAAGGCAGATTTAAAACACTGATTTTTCATATGAGGCTTTGAGACTGCCGCTGCTGTTGATTGCAGAAAGGGAAGATTTCATCACCTCCCACACCCATGGTATTGTTGATGCCTTGGAGTGCTTCACGAACTCACGTTGACCGTATCTTCATCTTGGGAAGGGCTTTATATTCATTGCTTCCTTTCCTTCTCCAGCTGGCGAGAACGGCTGTGTGCTGCAGAGTGCACGTGAGAGAAGGAAAGGGGTCTTGGAAGGCTGGTGGATAGAAGAAATGTCTTGCTGGAGGTAGATGAATGAAGTGGTTTGGGGTGAAGGGCTCTGCGTGGAGAGGAAGCACAGAAGTGCCACACAAATGGGGTTGGTGGTGAGGTCCTTTGGAAGGGAAAGGCAGCATCACAGCACCAGCTCCTCCCCATCCTCTACATCAGTGTTTCTCAAACTGGGGTCGCTGCTTGTGCAGGAAAGCCCTTGGAGGGCCAGGCCAGTTTGTTTACCTGCCCCATCCGCAGGTCTGGCCGATCGCGGCTCCCACTGGCCGTGGTTTGCCGCTGCAGGCCAATGGGAGCCGCTGGAAGCGGCGGCCAGTAAGTCCCTCGGCCCGCGCCACTTCCAGCAGCTCCCATTGGCCTGGAGCAGCGAACGGGACAGGTAAACCGGCCTGGCCCCCAGGGGCTTTCCCTACACAAGCGGCAACCCCAGTTTGAGAAACACTGCTCTACATAGCCACCTCTGTCCCTGCCCTCTGCCTGCCAGATGGGATGAAGAATGATGGAAGAGCCACACAGGCCTGGATTTCCAAGTGCTCAGCATCCAACGTGCCAAGCCACTTATTTAGGTGTCTAAAGGGAGCGGAGTGCTTTTCGAACCTCTGGCCGGGCCCGATTGGGGATGCTGAACTGTGTGGAAGAATCTAACTCCCAGTGCATATGTTCCTCTCGTATAGCAGCATAATTTACAGTGCAATACGCATCATAAGTGACTGCTGATTTCAGGGATGTCACTCCACTTCCCCCAGCCCAGCTTTCTCCACATTTACCATGAGAGGGATGTGCATGTGTAACCCACACACCATCTGGGTGTGGTGTTCTGTCCCATCGGGGGGGTGGGGAGAGAGAGAATATGAATGAGTCTGCTCTACAGCCTTAACTACTAGCCAGCTGGCTTTTAGCTCATGTGGTAGAGGCTCATGCATTAAGCTCTGGAGGTCCCAGGTCTGATCCCGCTGATGACCAGGGTCTGTTGGTCTTACACATGCCTGGTAAGTAGGGAGGCTGCCTAGTAGCGGGCTGGCCTGGCAGCAGGGCCTGGAGTAGTGGTGGCCCAAGATTCATTGGCTTGTCCTCTGCAAACCTCCAGGATCATTGACCTCTGCTTGTTTCACAGGCAATGCTCCCAGCTTATTCAGTGCCACTCCTGGCCCTCCCTCCCTCCCAATTAGCACAGTGTGTTGGAAAGGGCTCTGCCTGGGAGTTGTGCATCTTTTTTAAAATAAATTCTCCTTTCTGTTCAGGGTTTTCTTTCCCAGAGGCAGGAGAGAGGATGGCCCAAAGTGTGTTTATGACTTGCTATTGCCTGTTCCCCATCGTATTCATTTGGTGACAAGCTGCCCCCTCCACTGCAATCACCTATTGTGTTTTACTGCTCCAAGCACTGCGGTGCCAGTCCAGCTGGGCTCTCGTGTTTTATGCACCGTCTATAAAATCGTCGTCCATGCTCTGATTCCAGAATCTCCAGTACTGGGGATGACCTGCAATAATGTGTGAAGCAGAGAGAGTGCACCACTGGATTTTCTCATATTAGATTAAACTCAAAATGTCAGTTTAACCTAGTATCAGTAAATCCAGCTGGGCTCGCTCGCTCGCTCTCTCTACTTTGCACGTTCTTGTGGGATATATAATTTTGCTTTGATTGTAAATCAGCACAGGACATTTTGGAAGTTAGCTCAGTAAAATAAACATGAAAGGCCACCTTGCAACTATGATTATTTTAGGTAGCTCATTGCCAGCATTATGAGCTAAACCATGTGCCAGGCACTAACAGATCCATTAAAATAAAATGATTGCAGCATTAATGTTTTGGTGATCATTTTGATTCCAGGTGTTTTGGGGAGTGGCCAGCTCTTTTCCTTACTCAAGCATATGACCTTACCGTTAGCTGCTGCTTATGGGATCTTGTCAATTACAAATCCAGAAGGGAGCTTCTGGAATACAGGGGAATTGCTAGTAGGGGAGGTTTGCTCTAAATGTAATCCTTTTATATGTCAGGACAGTCGCACTCTGAAAATGAGCCAGGAATATAAATGGCCGCTATCTCCTCATGTAATTACTATGGCAACTCTGATTATTTTAGGTAGTTCATTTAAAATCAAATAGCTGGTGAACTAATTGAAATTGAGTTTGTAATTTATTCTGCAGAGGAAAGCTGGGGATTAGAGTCTTCTCACTGTAGATCTGCGATGACTTATTAGCTATTTATAAATCAGGAGATGGCTGGGGTGAAGTAAAATTTGCAAGGACCTGATTTTCCCCCAAATGTCATGTCTAATCTCACCGTGAAATACATTTGATTGAAAAGATTTGCTTTCACTCTGGTCCCAGAGCTGTTGGGTCCTTTTTGCTGGGCTATTTCAGCTCTCAGGCTTATGTACGGCTTCAAAATTCATGTTCTTGGTGGCGTTTCAGCATCACATACATTCTTCAGGGCCCCTGCTGCTGTTTACCCCTGTGTCAAATAAAGTCTAAGGGCCAGATTTCCAGCTGGTGCAAACCACTTGATTTAAATGGAACTACTTCAATACACACCAGTTGAGAACCTGGTCTAGTCTCTCTCTTTCTCTCTCTCTTTCTCCTCCTCCCTCCCCCCGCCCCAGTACCCAGGATGGAAAGGGAAATAAATTAGTGAATTGACAAGGAAAATCAATGCTCCCTTAGTGTAATGAATTTATTCCCTCTGAACCCAGTTATCTTTCATTCTAATTTCTGTACAACTGAGCCACATTAAGATGTTGCCCTTGGATACAGAAATGATCTGATCCTCTGCAATTGTTGGAACCCTTCTTTGTGTTAGATGGAGGTCCCAGCAGCTGCCACTTTCAGCAATACCTCTGCCCCCATGAATGACATACTAGAGGTGGGTCCAAACAAAAACCCCAAGTCAACTGATCTTGAAATGTGGAGGGCCATGGCTCTTATTTCAGAAGTTGGATCTAGATCCAAATTTCGTGACCAGCCTCTCTTGTAGAAAGGGCTGAACCAAAGACCCATGTCCAAAAACTCTTGACCAATATCTTTTCACAATGATACAAGGGCCACACAATGCTGTGCAACATATTATTATTTATTATATAAACTGGATATGCCATATGTCCTGTTTGTTACACATTTGTTCCCAAAATTGCATTTTGGGGCAATTTGGAAGGCCGCCTTTTAGAGACATTCGTGCCAGGCTCTCCTTTTTTGGGATACTAAGCTCTGTCAGGTTGATGTATGGTAAATAACAGAATGAATTTTTCTAATTTGATAGGCATCCCAGTCCTTTCATTTTAAAAAGCCTTGTGCAAAGAATTAGAATGAGGCTGGAGAGCCAGTTTCAAAGAACCTAGACTGAGAATTAAAGAGTCTGGACTCTTCATCACGTCATCATCTTTCCTGACCTGATACTTTGCAGCTATTCTCATTGCAATGAGGTGTGGGAAGGATGATAGGAGTTTCAATTAATATTTGTAGCCCATTATCAGGAATCAGAGGACGGGCTGAATTCAGCGATATACTTAAGCATGTGCCTGATTTTAACATAAGAATGGCCATACTGGGTCAGACCAACGATTCATCTAGCTCAGGATCCTGTCTACCAACAGTGGCCAATGCCAGGTGCCCCAGAGGGAGTGAACAGAACAGGTAATCAAGTGATCTACCCCCTCTTGCCCATTCCTAGCAAACAGAGGCTAGGGACACCATTCCTGCCCATCCTGGCTAATAGCCATGGATGGACCTATTCTCCATGAACGTATGTAGTTATTTTTTGAACCCTGTTACAGTCTTGGTCTTCACAACATCCTCTGGCAAGGAGTTCCATAGGTTGACTATGCGTTGTGTGAAGAAATACTTCTTTTTGTTTGTTTAAAACCTGCTGCCTAGTAATGTCATTGGGTGACCCCTAGTTTATGTATTGAAGCCAACAGAACTGCTAATGCCTTTAAAGATAGGCCCATGCTTAAGAACCTTGCAGAATCAGGGCCTTCAAAGAGCCCTGAGCCACCGCAGCAGCTGCCGTCCCATCTTAGAGGTCCAAACCATTACTGCCAACAGCGCCCACCAAACCTTGGTAAGAGGCCACTGAACAAGTGTCAGCCCTCAATGAATCCTACAGCGCGAGCACAGGCTAGACAAGGGGGAGGGCGCACCAGGGATTGCTCTGTAGTCTAGAGCTAGAAGACAGTTGCGGCATTATCGACTGTTGCTGCCCAGAGAGAGCTTTACGCATCACGAACCTGATCCAAAGCCCATCTACGGGGGAGTTTTCCAGTTGACTTCAGGTTAGGCCTCGTTAGAGGATGTCTGAAAGCCAGCTAGGGTGCCATTGTCTCAATATCCTAGTCCAGTCCTCAGTACTCCCCGCACTGTATCCTCAGATGTTCAACACCCTCTCCTCCCTGCCAGCTTTCCCCCTCCGCCCAAAAACTCTGCTTGCTTTCTCTTATGTTGGTTTGGTACATGGAAAATGGAACTAATTTAGGGCCAAATTCAATATGATGGTGACTCTTAATGGGCAAATAAATTGGGCTAAATCCATTGTTGGCATGATACCGCTGAAGTCTGTTTGGTCCTTTGACTTCAGTGGGGCTACCTGGGTGAAAATCAGCACAAGAATCTGCAAGCATTTTGGCAAATTCAGTTTTTATTGCATTTTACCTTTTATGACACAGGCCCATTAGTGCCAACCGGCAAAGGGTTCAGAGTTCTTAACAACCAACTCCTATCTCAGACCTGACAAACTCACTCTACCTAATACACCACTTTCATGGTATTTATCCATCAAGGGTAGCATGTTTGGTCTCTACTAACAGCCTGTGACTCATAGATACTCATAATCTTTGAGATGTGTGTACGGGTAATATATTTAAGGACTATGGTAACAGTATTGACAGTCGTACCCTTAGGGTCTTGGAGTGAAAATGAGTCACCAGGGAATCATGTCTTGGTAATGGCCCATTCAAGCAGCAGGGAATTGTTAACCCTCCTTGGCTAGCCGATTATGTAATGTGTTGCTCAATCGTCCCCCATTCCAACAACCCAGAAAAGTCAATGGAAAGCCATTAAAGACAAGCTATAAACATCAACACCCCTTGGATGTGAAAAGGAATAATCTGACAGTGAGGGAGTGGCATGTCTATGAATAAAGGCAAAAAACAGATGCACTATGTCATAGGTGGGGGAAGACACTGCACATCACAAAGAGACACTTTGAAGGGGCCGGGATGCATCTATTTTCAACCTGCAGGGCAAAGGTTGGGCTGGTACAGCCTGAGTGGCTGACGGGCTGGTTGTGTTAGGGAGTTAACATCCACCTGGCAAAGGCAAGACAGTCTTGCCCTGGAGGCAGGTGGCGATAAGATGACTTACAGCCCCGGTGCCCTGAGCAGTGTCACAACTTTTGATGCTACAGTTTCACCCACTGTGATTATAGAATTCAGAGCTACTTTTGCCATCTTTTTCAGGTTGTGTGTGCAAACCTTTGCTGTTTTGCAGTTAATCAATTTCACCAATATTTCAGGTCATTTCCTTGCAACCACACTCAGGGGTTGCTGCTGGGTACGATATAAACACAAATAGACAGGAAACCTCAGCAATGTGTGTTTACTCCAGGTGAGAAGAAATGCATGAATACTGACGTCCAACATTCTATGTTGAAAGGGAAAATTAAAATTCTTAATACCAGACAACTCTTGCAGATGGAATCTGTTTCCTTTTTGCTTGAATAATATTATTCAGAGACTGAAATAGGCATATATAATCACCAGACACACACGTATTCCCATTACGGTGAGGTCCTTGCTGAACAACACAGACAATGCTGGAACTGTGTGGAAGCCTGTTTGAGTCTACACTTTGAAATTGTTTTGTGCAATAAGTGTCTCCTGTTTAAGAAAGACAGATTGTGATAGTAGGGTAGTTTTGAATTTTGAAGGTTTAAGTGGATTTTGCTTTTGAGCACTGGTCCAATTTGTATGGATTATATATAATAGCGTTTTCCCCAGCTTCCTCCCGGCAGATGAGCAGTGCAGCTGTATTGTTATTCTCACAGACTTTTCTCTTTTGTTGTAAAACAAAACAACCCAGTCTATGCAGTGTTTGTTACAAATGAATTCAGAAATAATAAGATCATCAAAGCGTATGGCATCAGGGGACAAATGAGTGAACGAATCAAAGTGACACAAGAAAGGGCTCTTTCCTGGTTCGGGAGTCTGAAATAGTCGCTGCACACAATTATTAAAAAGTGACTTCAACCGAGTACATCTGTGCTGTTGGAAATTAATTTAACTCTTTGAAATTAGGCATTTCAGATGAAAATTTGTTGTATATTTCGTGTCACCTGGAAAACAAATCTGCTGCTGTGGTCCATTAGCGCATACGCTGTACACAGCTGCAGCTTGCTCTTCGCAATGGCAGGGAAATCAACATGAAACATTTGTTAAATTAACCCAAAAAAAGAAAAGAAAAGACGCAGAGCTGGGGCTCTTTTATAACTCATAGAGCCTGAGCTGCTTTTGGTTCAATCCTACTAGGTGCCGAGCAGGTAAGTATGTGTGTAAACACTGACTACTGTACTTATGTGCCTAACTTTATGCCTGGCCCCTCAGGGAGAAAGGAAGAGTACTGTGGTGATTTAAGGCAGTATGTTGATGGTTAAGTGTGCAAGCTGGTCTCTTGCTTCCAGGACTGGCAGGGCGGGGATGTATTTTTATTCAGCACTTGTCTTATTCCTACTTTTATTTTTGTTTGTATGGCACTATCATCTAGAGACGAAAATAAAGATCAGGGCCCCATTGTGCTAGGTGGATAGTCTCTGCCCAAAGAGTTTATAATCGAAATAGTCAAAGGTGTGAGGGGAAATGCCATATGCCTCTTCCATAATGGAAAATATAAGAAAACAGAGAGTTTGACAGGGCCCAGAGACCAATAAAAAATCCCCTACCCCAGGGGACAAAAAGGAAAAGCATTGAAGTTAATGTTTGTTTCAGATGCTTAAAAAAAAAATCAAACTTTAAAACTGACCATTTTGTTGCTGTCCGAGCCAGAAGTGGAAAATGCACACAGAAGAGTTTTGAAGAGGGAGAAGAAAATGCCTGCAAACTAAGAGTCCTTGAATGTCCAGCTTCAGCAAAGAGTGAATTTTTATTGCCAAGTTATAAAGCTTTGAGTATAGTGGGTTGTATAATGGGAACTCAGAGGTGTGAATGGCACCTGTTCAATTAGCTGACAAATTAGACTCAACAGAAGACCTGGACGG
This sequence comes from Mauremys reevesii, assembly GCF_016161935.1. Classification (NCBI taxonomy): domain Eukaryota; kingdom Metazoa; phylum Chordata; order Testudines; family Geoemydidae; genus Mauremys; species Mauremys reevesii. Next base: position 18,147,050 of record NC_052627.1, on the reverse strand, counting down.
GGTGTGGAGGATGGTGCCTGTGGAAAAAGGTGGCTGCCTCCCTTCTGACATAACTTAATGGCTTCTCTAGTGCAGTATAGAATGCATTAGATTAATCCACTTTTCTTAGATGCCATTTAAATTACAGTAGCATCTGGAGGTCCCAACCAACGTTGTCAGCCTGATGTGCTAGGCAGTGTGGACGGTCCCTGCCCAGAAGAGCTTACAGTCTATGTGGACAAAGGGTGGGAGAAGAGACACGGGTGACATGACTTGCCCCAGGTCACACAGCAGGTACCTGGCAGAGCTGGGAGTAGAATCCAGTTGTCCTGAGTCTCCCAGTCCCGTGCCCTCTCCACTAGGTGACACTATCTCCCTGTAGGGTTGAATAGACAGCAGAAGGCATTTTTTTTAACCAAGGAAAAGAATAAAAACAGATACTTGACAGGCACTATTTATATATGATTATGTCTTGCAGCATATCTGTGTTTCCTAATGACGGCTCTGGGGGTGACCGCTGGTGCACATCGTTTATGGAGTCACAGGTCCTACAAAGCCAAGCTGCCTTTGAGGATGTTCCTGGCTGCAGCCAACTCCATGGCTTTTCAGGTAGGGATGAGGTTGTCAGGTGTGACCTTCGGTCTTTGTGCAGTTTTCTCTCCAGGCCAGTCAAGGGTCTCTTATGTGAAGAGAGGCCAGCTATTAAAAATTCCAAGTAAACCCAAACGTCCACCTGTTTCTGTACTGTGCGAAAGCAGAGCTGTAGTGATCACCTCTTTATTTGTACACACCATCCAGTGCAAGGGAAAACCTGATCAGAGCGATGGTCCATGTAGTCCAGTACCCTGACTCTGAAAGTGCTCAGTACCAATGCTTCTGAGGACAATTACATGCTACCATGCCCATATAATAAAGTTTCTTCCTAAAACCAGGCCACTAGAGATTGGCTTACGATATCATTTAAGTATATTTTTTATCTTAGTTAATAAAACAACAACATGTTGTGGTTTTCTACAGCAAATTTACAAAGGACATATAATTAGCCCCATATTACAGATGGGGGGAAACTGAGGCCCAGGGATATGAAGTGATCTGCTCAAGGTCACACAGCAGGCAAGTAGCAGATCTGGGAATAGAACCCAGCTCTCCTGAATCCTAGTGCAGTGCATTATCCACTAGGCAACACAGTATCTCTTAAATTTATTTCTTTAGTGTGACTGTAAATAATCTTATTACTAATATAAATAATCTGTCAGCTTCCATAACATCTTGAGGCATTGAGTCCTACAGGTTAAGTTATACTTTCAGCCTGTTTCCTTTCATTTGAATTGGCCAACTTCTACTTCTTGCATTATGAGAGAGGGTGAATCACAGCACCCTACGAACCTCTATCTATACCATTCATTATTTTGTATTCCTCTCTTATTCATCCTGTTCTCTAAACTAGATAGCACTAATCTTAATCTCTCCTCCCATTACAAAGAGCACAGCAGAGCTGTTGTTTTAAAGCAGTTTAGGATATGTTTGATTTGATCATACTGCCCTCGCTCCCTGTATGAGCTGAGCACTGGTTGTTTTCTGCCACTCCACTGATGCAAAGCAGCCCTGCAAAGTGTCATGACGTTGCTGCTTGGTGTGTTGAACAACAGCTCAACTTTTAAATTGAATCAATGAACAATCAACAAAGAATCAATGCAACAGCTGGCCACTATTCAGAAGAAATCTTCCCCACTTAATTGCTGTAGACCTGCATCCACCTCGGATCCGGGTGATCAGGATTGTTGTGGTTCTTTTGAATTCTGCTTCCTGTGTTCCTGCAGATTTCCCACTTGGATAGGTTGGCCTCAGTCAGCAGTGATGGCTGAGGAGCGTACAGTGCAAATCCAGATAAGTGGGGTGCCTAAAAGTGGCTTTGCACGGCCTTTGCACCCCTCTTTAGTCACAATGGTACCATCCAGGTCACCCAGTGTAAGTTATACTAGCCTGAGGGCTGTTCTAATTCACTTCAGCTGTGGGGGGCCTGTGGCAGGGTCAGCCTCCACAGCACCCACATGTGGCTTGCCACTAGGGTGACCAGACAAGCAAGTGTGAAAAATCGGGATGGGGGTGGAGGGTAATAGAAGCCAATATAAGAAAAAGACCCAAAAATCGGGACTGTCCCTATAAAATCGGGACATCTGGTCACCCTACTTGCCACGGCACTACTCACCCTGCCTCAGCCACACACCCCCCCAGCAGTGGTCTCCCTCAGCACCACTGGTGAAGCGCTCGTAACAATCTTAGACACTAGCCCCATGTGCAACATAAGCAAAAGAGTCTACTCCTCCTCCTGGCTCAGCTCTCCGCTCTTCCCCATTCTCCTACAGAGCAGTGACTCTGGGCTTCTCCCCACTCTGGGAATTTCCCTTCTTCCAGAGCCCGCCTTCCTCATGCAGCCCTCCTTAGTCTTTCCCCAGGCATGCTTGGGAGTCCCTTCTCCAGGGCCTACCCAGAGGAACCAGCCACAACTCCCAGCCATCCAGCTGAGCTCTCTCAACCCTTTGTAGGCATTGCATGACCACTTCCCAGCTCCCTAACCAATCAAGATCAAATGTCTGGGGCGGAGGGGTAGCTGATGAGGCCAGGCCGAGCCCTACTCCCCTTAAAGAGTCAGCCAGCCAGTGACAGGACTATTATCGTGGTTGCCATGACTGCTGGCCATTGCCCTATGTTGGCTTCAGGGACAGCAGGTAGCGTCGGAGGAGCTACAACATCCCACCATGTCTAATATCTCATTATAAGCAGGTCTCAACAGGCACTGTGGATTATACTTCACACTGTGTGCCATTGTGGCATGATGTCTCCTGCACAAATCCTATCAGATGCAGCAATTTCATCTCTATAGTCCTAATAGATTTTTATGCTTGGCGGTACCTGAACTCTTTCTCTTGCCCATCCATCTAGAGTTACTTTCTCAAGCTCTTGTAAGGTTGAATCACCTTTTTGTTTCAGAAATGGGACAGTAGCTGAGTCATATTTACTTCCTGCTCCTGTTCCTCAGCTCCTTTCTTTCACTATGTCAAATCCTACTGAGTGATATCTATTCTTACTGAGATGTGCCATTGTGACTCCGCATGGGTTTATTTTGTGCCTACCGTATGAAACAAGCTGGTTTTGAACTTAACATCAGGCGGTCACTAATCTTTTGTTCTGATTACCTTGCACTCAGCTGCAGTATCTGTCTGGAATTTCAATTTAGTTCATTTATTTCCTATGTCACAAACCAGCCTGTTAGAAAACTTCGCTTTGCAAGCTTTTTAAGAGACCCAACAAAGACATCTGGTCTGCATCTTCCTCATGGCTTTGTCTTCTAGCTATATGTTCATTTATGTATTTTACTCTTGTGTTTACTTCAAATATGTGCTAATGTTTCCTGCTATTACATGTATGACATCACACTCCTCGTGTCTGACACGTTTACATATCACGTTGTGATTGCCTCAGTATTTGTTACAAACAGTTCTGGTCTCTGCTGTTTTATTTGCCCTTCTAGTCTGTCATTATGCTTTTTTTTTGTAATTAGATGCACTTCAGCTCTTTCGCAGCTCACTAACACTTTCATTTGGGGAAGCACATTTTTCACTAGCCCTGCAAATATCCACTGGTCTATGAAAAGCCAAGTGAATTTCTTGCACTAACATTGCTTTGACCTGGTTGTTGGCTAACCCACAACTAGCTTTATTATGTAGGCTTCTAACAGAGGCCTGGTCTACACTGGGGGTGGTCGACGTAAGATACGCAACTTCAGCTACGGGAATACCATAGCTGAAGTCGATGTATCTTATTTCAACTTATCTCCCGTCCTCACGGCACGGAATTGATGGCTGCGGCTCCCCTGTCGACTCCGCTACTGCCGCTCGCTCTGGTGGAGTTCCAGAATCGACAGGAGTGCGTTCGGGGAACAATAGATGCGATCATCTAGATGAGACGTGATAAATCGATCGCTAACCCCCGATATGGTGGGTAGTCTGGATGTACCCATAATGATCAATAGTTTCATTTGGTAAAGAATATGTGCCTTTCCCAAGTGACATTCTTGTCATTTGTAAATAACTTTGTCTAGCACTCCTCAGGCCATGTCCTGCTCCCACTGGAGTGTAATGTAAAATTCCAGTGCCTCTGGACCTGCCCCCTGTAGCATTATGGAGGATTTCAGCCTCTGTGGTTTCTCTGCAATGCTACTTGCTTCCTGACTGATTTGGAAGCACTGCAACTATCTCCAATAGCTCTCACCCTGTCTGAGGTTCAGGTGACTTCATATGTTTCATTTTCAGCAAAGCTTTAGTTTTCTTCTGATATCATATAATAAAGGTGTGACAGACAGGAATGCTGGAACAAGACTTGTCTGGGTTTACGTTATAAAAAAACTAATCCCCTTGTCACATGACAGGAATCAGGACTCCAGTGGTTACTGTTACATTAACATTCCCATACAAATGTCACTTAGTCTCACTTTACTATAGTGTGGGGACAATAGTCTAGCTGAGTTTTTTCCAGTGTCTCTTTGTTCTATAACTCTCGGCTGGAACGGAGGTCGAAAGGAGTTATTTATGTGCAGTCCTGGAAGTCTTCCAGATACAAGTTTAGGATGATGAAATTTTCCTCATTTACAGATTTGAGGCAGGTTCTTTCGTTCTGTGGCTCAGTCTCCCTCAGCAATACTAATCATTCACACCATAAAGTCTCTCAGAAGTCGGCAGCTGATATACAGGGCAGTGGATGTCTACCAACTCTGGCACCAAAAGCTACCCAGTTCACAAAATGTGGACCTACGCTGTTGTCTTCTTGGACTTACTGCATTCTTCATCAATAATGGTGAAACATACACTCTGTCTTTGTTATTGCCTCACTCTCTGGATGTTTCACAAAAAAAACCAGGTGTCTGTCTGCTCTCTTCTCCTGCTGCAAAGAAAGTTGCTGCAACTGACAGTGATAATTCTCTTGCCCTTCCTGAAACACTTGCCACTTTGGATGGCGTATGCTGCATTGCCTTCCATGTCATGCCAAGAAGGGAAGGGAGAAAAGGCCACTCTGCTGAATGGTTTTTGCTTAAGACACTGCTATAGATGAGAGCACAGACTAACATCCTGAAATGCCGGGGCCTAAAGTCAAGAGCCCAAATTTATAGTTAGGCACCTAAATAAGTGGCCTGATTTTCAGAGACATTCAGACAATGGACACTCAAGACCACTGAAAATCAGACCACTTATGGTATTTCAGTCCCTTCAAGTGCCTCATTTTAAGTACCCACTCTTGAAAACTGTGGTTCTAGAATTTATGCTTGACCATGGGACAGGTAAGCTTGTTAACATCCATTCTTTGCCATCAGACTTTTAACTGACCTTCCTATCTCATGGCAGCTTGAGCAGGCATGAGCCTGAGCTGTAATTTGGATCCTGACCTGAGATCCAATGTTCAGGGGGTTTTGGGATCTAAGGTTTTTGTCCCAGCCCATTTGCCATGAAGGAACCAGATCCTAGAACAAAGGCACTCTAATACCTAAATGGGTGCACTTCCTACTTTCTCCCTCCAACAACCATCATTACCACTGTCTTCCCAAGTCGCTTTCACAAAGACCTCAAGATACAAATAAAACTAGTGACAAAAGTCCAGTGAGTGAAAATCATCTTTGGCTTTTCTGAGCCTTAATTTTCCAGCATATCTGTGGGCAGTTTTTTGTTGGTGCTGAAGCTACAGGTAGCTAAGGAGTTTAAAATTCTGTTGAAGCTGTTTTGGCCTAGGGATAGGCTACTGATGTTTGTTCCTTCTCCCAGGTCTTTTTGGCCCGTTGTCACATATTGGGCCCACTCTTGTAGGGTGCTGAACTCCTGATAAGTTCAATGGGAGAAGAAGGTAGTTGGCACCTCAAAAGATCTGACCCATTTTCTGTGCTGCGTTCGTCCCTAGAGAAGTTGCTGATGATGATGAGCTGTAGGCAGTGGATAATGTGTGGGATGGTAATGAATAAATACCATTGTTTGGTTTGTGGACAGTACAGTGACATTGACCCCATTGCGGAGCAAACTAAACCAGAACTCAGAAATAAGCCATCCTCCCAACTGCATCTCCTCCAGCAGTATGGTTTTTTTAGAGTGAGAGTTACCTGTTTCCAGCCAGATGCTGTTGACTTAGAGACCTGCAGGAAAAACCATCTTCAAAAAATATCCTCTGAGCTCTCTCATGGATATGAGCTCCAGTTAGGCCACTGGTCTGCAGTAACCACTGTGAAAGTGAATCGGATTTCTTTCGGCTCTGGGTCTTGCAAACACTCGTTTCTTCCTAGGGCAGTGAATCTGCATCCTGGGAAAGAAAAATGTCTATGATGAAAGAGATGTATTATTGTGGGCCTGCAGCAGCTGTGACTTTCTGCAGAAAAGGACCTGGAGATTACAGTGGACAAGAAGCTGGATAAAGTCAGCAGTGGGCCCTTGTTGCCAAGAAGGCTAATAGCATATTGGGCTGTATTAGTAGGAGCATTGCCAGCAGATTGAGGGAAGTGATTATTCCCCTCTATTTGGCACTGGTGAGGCCACATCTGGAGTATTGTGTCCAGTTTTGGGCCCCCCCTCTACAGAAAGGATGTGGACAAATTGGAGAGAGCCCAGCAGAGGGCAAAAAAAATGATTAGGGGGCTCAGGCACATGATTTATGAGGAGAGGCTGAGGGAACTGGGCTTATTTGGTCTGCAGAAGAGAAGAATGAGGGGGAATTTGATAGCAGCCTTCAACTACCTGAAGGGGGATTCTGAAGAGGATTTAGCTAGGCTGTTCTCAGTGGTGGCAGATGACAGAACAAGAAGCAATGGTCTCAAGTTGCAGGGAAGGGCGAGGGTCTAGGTTGGATATTAGGAAAAACTTTTTCACTAGGAGGGTGGTGAAGCACTGGAATGGGTTACCTAGGGAGGTGATGGAATCTCCATCCTTAGAGGTTTTTAAGGCCCGGCTTGACAAAACCCTGGCTGGGATGATTTAGTTGGTGTTGGTCCTGATTTGAGCAGGGGGTTGGACTAGATGACCTCCTGAGGTCTCTATCAACCCTAATCTTCTATGATTCTAGGAAACAGCAGGCTCTGGCTAAACGAGTGCCAACCCTCTGTGTATATAAACACACATTTTCCCTAGTGATTTCAATCCCTGATTTAATCTGACGTGATTTATTTTTCTTAGCCAATTCAGAGAATCATTCTGTGGTTCAAATATATTAGGGTGTGGTTGGAGGGTGGAGGGAGTGAGATAAGGTGTTACCAAAGTCATTATCCAAGTCTGTATCTCTCACCCCTCCCTGGCTGTCTGCACAGAATGACATTTTTGAGTGGTGTCGAGACCACCGGGTGCATCACAAGTACTCGGAGACGGACGCTGACCCCCACAATGCATGTCGTGGCTTCTTCTTCTCCCACATTGGCTGGCTCTTTGTCCGCAAGCACCGCGATGTCATAGAAAAAGGCAGGAAGCTGGATTTCACTGACCTGCTGGATGACCCCGTTGTGCGGTTTCAAAGAAAGTAAGTGAAAGCTCTGGAACTGCTCCCCAGGGGGATCTGAGCAGAAGTTTGGGGGGAACGAGGGTTATGGGGGGAGTTCCACTTAATCTATTTTTGATACATTATTTTATACTTCCCTTTTCTTTCCTCCCCAACATGCCCTTCCCTAAACTTGTCTGGAAATAATACAGCCCACCCCATGCAGTGGTAACCTGTTGGGTACCAGGAGATCAGTCCTGCAAGCTCTTACTTCCAGGCCCCCTTGCCGGAGCAAACCGCCCCTTTCTTACCTTCCCCTCTTTCAAAAACACCAGGGCATGTAGTCATGGGGGAGCGGGGGAGGGAGAAAAGTCTGCATCTGGGTCTTTAATTGGATTATATCAATGAATGCAATAAACATGATCATTAACAGCCTCTGTGGGGAATAAAACATATCCCTCTGTCTGAATTATCTGACGATCACCAGCCCGGCCTATGGGGCCCAGTTGAGCTGAACTGCTGCCTCTCCCAGTACCTTAATTCCTGTACAAAATGAGATGTCGTAAGCTTGGCCCGCTGGGTTAGTACAGACCAGACTGCAGCCTTCCCCAGTCCATTATCATCACTATGGTAGGGGATACGGATCTGGATGTTTCCGCCTATATTGAAATTATAATAATTTCTATGATGAGTAGTTACTGCCCAGCTGTAGGCACTATTCCCAGCATTGAATCTGTGCACAGGAGGGTTCTAAAAGCCAGATTGGATCAATTCTGTTTGGTAAGCAGAGTGTTATTTTTGGACACTTCTGGGAAGGGAGTGCAGTCATGTCTGTCTTTGCATTGCAAAAATCCCCAGGAAGGGCTGAACTAATCGCTGGTCAATGGGACTGGACCAGGGATGAAACTGATGCAATGCGTTGGTCTAGTTGTTTTAGTTGCTTTTTGGAGAGCAGTGGAGAATTCCCCAGGACTTTGCAAAGTCTCCTTTGCAGTGTGTTTGAGCTTCCATCATGGTCTTCTCACCTTTGCATGAGTGAATCATATCCCGTCTCAGACAGGCATTTCTTGTAGTGCTTATATAACTGTGGCATAAGGTACATTTATGTGCAGGGAAGATTGTCTTAGCAAGTGATATTGCTCTGGATTTGACAGTTGAGTTTTGGACTAATTTAGTCTAGTGAATTTAGAGTTTAAATTTTCTTTTTCTCAGGAACATGCACCTGTTTATGTCAATACCACATTGTTGTAAGAACAGAAGCTTATTATTTACTTCCCGGAAAAACAAAGTCTGATTGGTAATAATAATATTGAATTGTACCTCCATAGTGGATTTCTTAGGACCAGATTAGGTGACATCCTTACTCACTCTGGGTCCAATTCCATTGTCAGTTACATTAATGTAAATCTGGAGTAAAACCGTTAATTTCAATGGAGCTTCTCTACATTTACACTGGTGTAGCAGAGAGCAGAACTTGGCCTACTGAGAAGTACCTTAGTCCATGAATAATCAACTCCATTAACTGCAATGAAACTACTCAGTGGTTCTCAACCAGAGGTTCAGGGCCCCCTGGGGAGCTGAAGCAGGTTTCAGGGGGTCCACCAAGCATGGCTGGTGTTAGACTCACTAGGGCCCAGTGCAGAAAGCCAAAGCCCCACTGCACAGGACTGCAGCCCAGGGTCCCAGGCCCCACCATCCGGGGCTGAAGCCAAAGCCTGAGCAACTTAGCTTCACAGTGCCCCCAGTGGCATGGTGCCCCGAGCAATTCCCCTGCTTGCTACCCCTTAACACTGGCCCTGGCTTTTATACGCAAAAACCAGTTGTTGTGGCACAGGTGGGCTGTGGAGTTTTTATAGCCTGCTGGGGGGCTTCAGAAAGAGAGAGGTTGAGAACTCCTGGTGTAAGGTACAATTCTGTGTGAGTAAAGGTACAACAATCTCTGGCCCTTAACTGCACAACGTGGGACAAAAGCTCAGAATGAAGGACGTGTACACACACACACACACACACACACACACACACACACTCGTGCTCCGCGTTTGCAGAAAAGGGAGGTTCACTTATTTTGCACAAGTAATCATTAGAGTTGACCGAAAGATTTCAAGTAAGAACTTTTTTTTCCTTGTAAAATGTCTGACTTTAAACCACGTTTTTTGCAAAAAACTGTCCCCATTACTGAATTTTTTTTTTAACTCTTTCCAAAAACTTTTGTGGGTTTTTTTTTTAAACTGAAAATTTAATTGCATTTTTTGTTGAAATGTGTAGTGGCACATTCCATTTGCTGAAACCTAAATTGTTGATTGATAAAAAGCTTCTATCAACATTTTGATAACCATCTTGATAAACAAACAAACAAAAAACCCACAAAAATAAAAATGATCTTGGCAAAATAAAAACAACTTTGAAATGTTTTTCTTTATTTTAATTTTGGACCAGGTCTCACAATAAAGTTGCCTCAGTGACAGCTGCATTTCTGGCACCACTGGTTTATGGTAATGAAAGCAAGATATTGTGAGATCAGCCTGGACGGGGGTAAATTTGGGTTAAAAATAAGAGGTGCCCTGTCTGATGAGGCCCAGTTCAGAGGGATACTAGTGCTTAAAGTGTCCTGAAAAAAGTTTGTGTGTGTCATAATCTGGGAGCAGTAACTTTGGTAAGACTGTAGAGTTCCCCTCAATGACCCATCTTGTTTTTTAAAATTTGTTTTTTGCCAGGTCTGTGTGTGACCCCTTGCAATCCTCCCCCAACAATTTTAAGCACCGAGGGACGCTGAGCCAGGGCTCTCTCTGCCTGTCAGTCAGAGAATAAATTGCCTCTCATTCTCCAGGGCCGAGCCCTTGTGTGACACAGCATTACCCTGCTTGCCTGTGGCACCTTTACATTCTCTTGCCAGCCCCTGATTTTGTTTCATCTTCAGACTATCCAGCTATTCTTGGCCTGTTCTCCATCTTATTGCGCATTATCTTCTATCTGTCTCTCTTCATCTTCCCCACCTCTTGTGCCTCTTTGCTGCTCCTCTCTCTGTTGAATCATTCCACATGGCTCGCTGCCTCCTTTGTCACATTATACTCTTTCTGCCATTCACCTCCTTTCTAGGGTTACCAGGTGTCCAGTTTTTGACTGGAATGCCCGGTTGAAAAGGGATCCTGGTGGTTCCGGTCAGCACTGCCGACCAGGCCGTTAAATGTCCGGCTGGTCACGCAGCAGGGCAGGCAGGCTCCCATCCCTACTCGGTTCCGCGTGGCTCCCGGAAGCGGCGACATGTCCCTCCAGCTGGGGGGCAGCCATGGGGGCTCTGCACGCTACCCCCGCCCCAGGTGCCGGCTCCGCAGCTCCCATTGACCAGGAACCATGAGGTGCTGCGAGGACAGCACCTGAGGATGGGGGCAGCACATGGAGACCTCATGGCCGCACCTCCGCCCAGGAGCTGGATGTGGTGGCTGCTTCCAGGAGCCGCCTGCAGTAAGCGCTGCCCGGAACTTGCATCCCTCACGCCCTCCCGTGCCCCAACCCCCTGTCCCAGCCCAGCACCCCCTCCCACGCTCCAAACCCCTGCCCCAGCCCTGAGCCCTTCCCACACTCTGAACCCCTCTGTCCCACCCTCCAGTCCCAAGCCCCCTCCTGCACTCCAAACCCCTCATCCCCGGCCACATCCCAGAGCCCGCACTCCCAGCTGGAGCCCTCACCCACTTCTGCACCCCAACTGCCTGCCCCAGCCTGGTGAAAATGAGCACCTGAGCAAGAGTTGGGTGGAGGGAGAGGGGTTGGAGTGAGCAGTGGCGGGGCCTCGGAGAAGGGGCAGGGCAGGGGTGGGGCCTTGGGGGAAGGGGCAAGGCAAGGATGTTTTGTTTTCGGCAATCAGAAAGTTGGGAACCCTACTCCTTTCTCTCAACCCCCACCCCCGCCTTTTTGCCTCCTGGCTTAGTTTAGCATTCTGCTTCACTTATCATCCTGCTCTCCCTTTCTTTTTGCCTCTTGCACTATTCAGCTATATTTCGTGTGTGTGTGCGCGTGTGTGTGTCTTGTTCCCCAATCCCCACATTTGATCATACAAACTTGGCTGAACTGTTGGAGCAAGTTGTCACATTTCAGGGCTTTGTAAACTACTTTCCCTCAGGAAATTCTGAGGAAGAAATAGATCGGTCAGAGTTACAGCTGCTTATAGCTGATTTGGGGGCTTGATTGAAAGTAAATGGATGCGAACCCCTGGCCTTCATTGGAGTTGCACCTTCATAAACCTGGTCTGTATCTGCCTCTGTTTTATAATCTCTTCTTTACATTTGCCTATAACTGTCTCCAAAATGTCCCAGGGGGACTGAAATCTTCTGTGCAGTCTCAGCAAAAGGGTGATTTTTCACTGGAAAGTTTGAGGAAAATCCCTCCTCTATTTTTATATTTGTGAGAATACAAATAATTTTAAAAAAAGAAGTGGGGGGACTGCAGACATGACTTGGATTGTAAGTTTCTCGGGGCCTGGATTGTCTTTTTGGTCTGTGTTTGTACACGGCCTTGCACAATGGAGCTGTGGTCTGCGACTGGGGACCCTAGGTGCTACCACAAATCAAGTAAAAGATTTTGATGCTGATACACTGCCTATTGAAGTCAATGGAAGGCCTCCCATTGACTTCAGTGGGTGCTGGCTAAGGCCCTACTTGGATAGCCAGGAAGGCAAATTCAGGCCCAATACAGTTTGTTCTGTGATGGGGACTTGGTTCTCAATCAAATCAGCCTAGATGCAAGAAGATTTTTTTAAAACCAAAAGTAAAAGGCTAAAATCTTCTTGCAGTTTCATCTGTGTTACCCACTTAAATGACAGAATTTTCAGTCAGATTTTGAAGCCAGAAGGAACCATTATGGTCTAGGCTGACTTCTAACGTAGGCCATAGAACCTCTCCCAGTCATTCTTGCCCTCCACTTCTGCTTGAGCTAGAGCACATCTTCTCATTTTCTTCTTCCTTCATGGAGGAATTTGGGCCTTTGCGTTCTGAGTAGTGGAAGTTAAAATAAAAACCGTGCCAATGGCCAACATGCTCAATGTGCTTCAATACGAAAATATAGAGAAACATGAACCTGCATGATCATTCTCCTCTCATTGAATCTGTGCTAATTCCTTAGCATCAAAGTTCTCGGTCCATCCTATTGCTAATCTCAAGTGATTAGCAGACCTAAGGGCATGGGACCGCTGCCAGTGCAAGTTGTGATTTGCTAGGGAAATTAATCAGGGCTCAATGTGCCTAGAGAGAACTTTCATATGTATTGTAACAGACCTGTAGCCTCTTAAGAATTTTATTCATGGCTGTTTTCACTCTGCTGCTGCAGTCGTTTGGTGCTTCATGCAGCAGTGGGGCGAGAACGCCAATATCCCTGCTCCAAAACCAGTGTTTCCTATGGATGGTGCTCAAGAAGAATCTTCACTAGCTGTAGGATAATAGTGCATTTGACACAAACATAGCTGGGCTGTCTAGCCCAGCTGATATACCTTAATTGCCATTCTGGGACATAGGGCAAATGGTCTTTGGTGCATTTCATAGAGACAGGCCCCAGTTGCAAAGTTTGCAGCCAAAGTAGAACTTTCGCAAAGTTCCAGGGTGTTCAGACGGGGGTGGGGGGGTTGCACTGTACAGTTTGATCTCTGTATTTTGATCAATTGTAATTTACAGCTTTAAATACTCTGACTGTCATAGAACCTTGAATCACAGTCCTTTTCCCCTTGAAACACAAAAGAAGTGAGTTATGCATATCTGGAGCTTCCCCTGCTGCGTTCAGCCTTCCCCCTGCTTAGCCGACATTACCTGTCTTTTCCCCATAGACAGATTAATGTTGAATGCAATTTTCACTCTGACAGAAAACAGCTGCAATTTTATGGTAATTTTTTTCCCTTCAGCAAAGTCTTTTAAATTATTCCTCTTTTAGTCAGCCTGCACAATTTACCATTAAAAGCCGACACGTCTTCCGTGTAGCCTATTGACAGCAGCTGACAAATAGGCAAGGAGAGAGCTGAAATGAAACTACCAAACACTCCACTACGAACATTCTTGTGGAGGAACAGAAAAGCTCCTGACATTTAACAAGCGGTATATTGGCCTTACCGCACATGAGTAATTAATCTTCACACTTTATGTTTCCAACAGCCCGCTTCAAAAGTAACCACAAAGGCGGGGAGAAAGGGAGGGAGGAAACAAGCTTTTAAGAATGAAAAATTGTTTGTTACCTTCCTAATGCATGATTGTTGCTGACAGCTGTTTCGGAGTATTCTGAATAATGGTTTTAAAATGTCCTCTGTGTTAATAAAGCAGAAATCTGCACTTGAAGGTACAACTGAGGGCAGATTGCATTTACTTTACTTTGTCAGCACCGTTTTTTTTGTGCAAAAACAAATTAAGGTCTAACTGGCTGAATGCAGCGAATATCTGCTCTGATGCTATTTTTTTCAGTTTGGAAAACCAGTTACATTTTAGACTTTTTCCCTGCTGGAGTGAGTTGATAATCTGCAGGGCTCCTCTTCTGCTGCAGTTCTGTTCCAGTGAACTTTCTTTGGCATAATAATGATAATACCTGTCTTTTACATAAGGCTTCTCATCCATAGAGCATCTTACCTCCACTTTACACATGGGGAAACTGAGGCATGGAGTGGTGAAGTGACTTGCCCAAGGTCATACAGAAAGCCAGTGGCAAAGCTTGGACTAACCCAAGACCTCCTTAATGCTACTCCCGTGCTCTGTCCACTAGGCAGCGCTAGCACATATGGCTATCAGAAATGAATTAAAACTCCATGGTTCAGCACCAAGTAAGTAAACTGCCCAATAGCCAGTGAAATATACAGATGTTCTTCTCTATTAAAGAAAATAAATCTCCCAATAAATAGCTCTGTACAAGGCTTAGGGAAAAAGGAGGAGTTACAGGAACTGCATGCCAGATTTTCATTTAAAATATATTTTTTCATATAATAATAATATTATTATTATTTATATTACAGTAACACCGAGAGACCTTGAATGAGCTCAGGGTCCCATCCTGCTAGCCACTGTGTACACACATAGCAAGAGACAGCCCCTGCCCCAGAAAGTTTACCATCTAAATAGACTGCTAGGACAAATGAAGTACTATTATTCCCATTTTACAGATGAGGAATCCAGACACAGAGAGATGAAATGACCTGCTACACAGGGAGCCACACAGGGCGTCTGTAGCAGAGAAAGAAATTGAACCCAAGTATCCTGAATCCTAGTCCAGTTCAGTAACCATGCAGCTCCCCCTCCTGTGACAGTAATGTTACTCCTGTCCCTTTCTCTCCCTTTAGGTACTATAAGAGTTCAGTAGTGCTAATGTGCTTTGTGATCCCCACCCTGGTGCCCTGGTACATCTGGGGGGAGAGTCTGTGGAATTCCTACTTCCTTGCTTCCATCCTTCGTTACACCGTCTCTCTCAACGTCACCTGGCTGGTCAACAGTGCAGCTCACATGTACGGCAATCGACCCTACGACAAGTACATCAGCCCCCGGCAGAATGCATTTGTCACTTTAGGAGCAATTGGTGAGTACCAGCCAAAATGTCTCTCTGAAGCTTTACCCTGGGTTACTTTGCGCATTGCCGAGCTCTAGCTAGAAGTGGGATTTCCTTCCACTGCAAACAGAACCATGCACAAAGGATGGTCAGCAATCCATTCTTTGAGTGCTTAACCCTGGCCAGGATTTAGAGAGTCTGTCTGCAGTAATCCTGTGCAGCACAGTCTGTGATCCAGACAGCGGGCCATAGTATCTAGCATCCTAAGTAAAGATTCCTTGTGTTTATTACACCCGAGCCCTGTCTCTCTCCTCTCACAAGGGGCACTAAACTAAATCCATTTCACCAGCTGGCCAGGCACTCCCATGGCACTCAGTTATGAAACAATTATTCTAGTCTTGGCAGGAGTGGGTGTGTATCTTCAACCAATGAAGACTGTACCATAGCTGAAAGCTCTTCAAGATACTTTCCTCTGCCCATCAGCATCACCTCTGTCTTGCTCGGGGTCAGCTTCAGCTAGCGGGTCTTCACCTGTGAGCTGATCTTATCCAAGCACTAGGCCCTCTTGGTGGTAGTGCTGTGGTCATGTGTGTGAATATGGTTGTATGTAGATCTTTGAAAAGGATTGGAGAGAGAACTGATCCTTGTGGAACTCCACATGTGAGTAGTCGGGTGGTAGAGGTGCAGTTTCCCTGCACTACTTGTTGGATGCATCCCTCCAGAAAGAGCTTAAGACATTTTAGCATGTTACCCTGGATCCCTGCCATCTCTCTCAAGTGAGACAAGAATCTCAGGCAACATTGTGGAATCCTGCCAAGAGATCCAGGAAGATGAGAATGGATCTCTCTCCTCTGTCCGCTGGCAGAAGGAGATCATCCAAAAGTGCCACTAAGGCAGTTTTGGTTTTGTCCTGGCCTGAATCCAGAATGAGACGGTCTAGGATGTTGACTTCAGTTACATGAGCTTGTCGTTCACCTTTTGCTAGCTTGTCTATGAGCTTGGAATGAGAGGTCTGACAGTGGATGGTAGTTGGTTAGGACCAAAGCATCCAGGGTGGGTTACTTCAGCACTGGTTAGGCTAGTGTGTGTTTGAAGGAGGAAGGGAAGTTTCCTTCAGTGAATGAGGCATTGATCATTTCAGTCAGGAGTGGCACCAGTTGTTCCTGACTCTTTCACAAGTCAGGAAGGGCATGGGCCAGATTCACAGCTCTTGGGTTAAGACTCCCTTAAGGTGTCGAACTTTTTGATGAATGAATGCTGGAAATACAGCTGGGCTGTTTGGTTGGCGGGTGAAGGTGGAGTGGATCCCAGCTGTTTGAGAAGGCTTCCTAACGGTGCGTGATGTTTTCAGTGAAGTAGGACGATAGATCTTCACAGCACTTGGTGCTCAGCTCCACAGCAGGCCGTTGTCGTTCAGGATTAATGAAGCTGTTTACCATCCTGGATAACTGCCTGGGGAGGGATTTGGCAGCCACAGTGGAGGCTGATAGGAAGGTTCTCTTGGCCTGTAATATAGCCTCTGCCTAGACTTTGAGGAATTTGTTATGTTTCATCCTCTCTGAATCAGCCTTTGTTTTCTTCTATCAGTGCTCAAATTTCCATTCCTTTCTCTTCACCCAGCGTAAGGTGCAAGTAGCCATGGAGATCTGTATGAGCAATTGGAGGAAGGGGCCGTGTAGGGGGGCCAGTGTGTCAGTGGCTGACTGTAGAATGGTAACTAGGTAACAACCCCTCGTCCTGTGGATGGAGTGCTATTGTCCTTTGGCAGGCTTTGGAACTGGTTGGAGTCCATGAGTCTTTGTGGTTGAATCAGCATCACTGGACCTTCTTGTTGCTGGGGTGCTGGAAGGTCTCTGACCACTGCCTTCGTGACGTGATCATCTGTCTAAGACAGTGGCTGGGTTGTGATGTCCTCCATTTTGACATCTAGGCCAAAAAACAGGTCCAAGGTGTGACCAGCCGCGTGGGTTGGATCAGAGGTGACCTGTTTACGTCCTAGGGTGGCAAGTGAGAAGATGAGTTTGTGGGCTTTGGCATCAGTGGCCTTGTCGAATATGTGTGGTGAAATCTCCCAGGATGACAAGTTAGCGGCATTTCACCCCCATCACTGACAAGGGGTGGGTGAGCAACTTTATGGATCATTTAATCTGTGGTGGTTTGTAAATGAGCATAAAACCTATGTTAGCTTTGGGTCTGGTTTCGACTGCCAGATGCATCAATTCAAATGAAATTGTCTTACGTGAGGCACATCTCTTGCACTGGATGTTTGCAGAGAAGATGAATACAGGGCCGTCTGCCTTCTTGTCCTGTCTAGGTCTGTGATGTACCGAGTATCCTGGGGGAACAAGGTGCACTAGCACAGGGCTTGCTGCAATATCATCCAGCCAGGTCTTGGGGATGCAGGCTATATTGTGTGCTTTGTCACTGATGAGGTTGTATATTATTTGTTAGCGGCAAATCTTGCATTGATCATCCTCAACTTTAGTTTGTGTTGCCTGCTTCTGGTCCCCGCCTAGGTAGGGGTCCTGTACAGTGTATCGGCGTTAAATCAGGTTTCTTTTTTCTGTTTCCTTGGACAGTTCCTCCCAATTAGAACAGTAATAGGTGATGTAGAGGTTGGCACAGGTTGGGAAGTCATTAAAAATTCCACCCTTATATTCCAAGTATGGATTTAGGCTCCTATGAGGTACCTACTTTGGACCATCTTAGCCTCTATATTCATCATACATAACTGAACCTGACTTCTGCTCTTCCCGCTATCAGTGCTGCTGAGCTTGTGACCATCTATCTCCTCCTCCTTCCCTTTTAATCACAATAATTTTGCCTACTGGACGGCACACACCTGTGTCCCAAAACTAAAGCTCTGACCTGCTACTCTAAAATAAAAGTGGATATTTCCCACTTCCCAGGGCTAACCCAGCATTACTTGAAGCCTCATGCCATACGATTATCCTCTTCCTCTATTATTTGAATAGACGTAGTGGCTATTTTGACAGTCAGTCTCACCGTTGCCACACGTAAATACCGCATGAATGTCAGACACCCTTGAATGCAAATGTCAGGGCCTGTCCACATTCCTCTTGAACAAGTGCTGCAATGAAATGGGTAGGAAGGGTTATTAGCTGCCACAGGGGGTGTACAATTTTTTCTGTAATAGAAAGGAAGTCAGGGAGCTTATCTCTGCTCTCACCTCAGCCTGACTCTCTCTCACAGCAGGTTTTCTCGGCTCCCTGCTGCTGCACAGTTTTTAACCCCCTCTCTTATAACTCTCTTAAGAGTTCTAGCAGAGTATGACTCAAGCCCTGTTACACTCCTCTCTGTTACCTTAACTGAAACAGCCATTCAGCAGTGAGATATTTGACAGGGAACCTGAGCTATTGCTCTCAGAATGCTAAACTTATTCTTTTGGGCTCATAGAACGATCGAAGATTCGGGTTGGAAGAGACCTCGGGAGGTCATCTCGTCCAACCCCCAGTGCTCTGCTTCAGATACATGTGTGGGGCTCTGGCTGACGGCAGCATGTCCTGTCTAATAGCTGGGCTGGATGCTGCCTAAGGCTGTCAGGAATGGGAGACTGGAACCAGGATTGAAACCAGTTTAGCTGCTAGTGTGTGTGTGACAAAAACCTTGCACCGCCCTGTTACAGAGGCCTGGTTGAGCCTCAAGCCTCAGTTGAGCTGAAAAAAAAATTGTTTTGCCTACACTAGCGGTCAAGCTGTTTTCAACTGGGTCCTTCTGATTCATTCGTGACAGCCTTGGAATAGGCCAATTCTCCCGTGTGATAGGGCCAAAAGGGAACTTCTTCAGTCGTTCTCATCCGGGGGCATCCTTGTAAAATCATGTTGGATCACTCCTGTCATGGGGTCTGTGGGGGCGCCTCCCTGTGGCCACAACTGGGAGTTAGCTCATGACCAGTCTGATGCCCCCTCCTTCAGTTTCTCACCCCATGGTCTCTCTCTCTCTCTGGAGTCAGGGCACTGTTCCTCCACCCCTCAGGGAGCTCTCTCTTCATGGCTTGGTCCTCTGGCCAGGTCACTGTAGTCCTCCCCTTCCGGGGTCTCAAAGCCCTACTGGACAAACTGTCTCAAGCAGTCTTCTGCTCCACTGCCCAGTCTGTGCCACTTCCCCAGTGGCTGGTAGGGGTACCCAGGCCCGCCCTCTACTCCAGCTTCCAGCCCAGGGACTCTACAACCAGCAGGCAAGGTTTGCACTGCCCAGACCTTGCTGCTGTTTCCCTGAGCTACATCCTACTTCACCTCTATCCGGCTCCTTCTCCACCCTCATCTGGGTACTCCCTTCCCTCAGGGCTAAGATCTCAGGCTTCTAATCTCCCCCTCCCATTTGTTCCTTTCCTTCTCTAAGCCCAGAAAGTTAATGCAGCCCCCTTCTTATTTTCTAATTCCTGGATTTAGAGTAGCTTAGCCTGCCTCTTGCTCGGCTGGGCTTCATCAACTAAAAGTTTCAGCCCTGACTCTTCTCCCCCCACCTCCCTGTGCAGCCTCTCTCAGGGTTAATTGTCCCTTCCTCTCTACTCAGACCTTGTGTGAAGTAGGCACCCCATTCCCTTCTTGTTTTCCATCATGTGGTTTAGCAATAGGGGATTGTTTGTCGAATGTCTTTGCTGCCCCCTCTCAATGGGGGAAGCAAAACCACAATGCACTTTATTGATGTGATGACCAAGTTTGCTACAGAAATCTCGCATAGATATAGATGTAGTTTCATGTGAACTGAATTAAGCTACATCAGTGTAAACCAGCTGTAAATTGAGATGAGTATCCACACTGCAGTTTGTCCAGTTTAACTAAATCAATGTAAAAGCCAATATTTGTGAAACTGGTGCAACTTTTGCATAAAGAGAAGCCATAGATAGCTAGATGAGGCCATTATCCTGCAACTTTTTCCTCTCTCTGCATTTTAAATCAATGATGCACCTGGTGGGGTTATACCAGGGTAGGACATGTTACAGGATCAAGTATCTTCTATCTATCTACCTAATCTATCTAATCACAAGACATATATTGGCCACTGCACTTAAAATCTCTTTTTTTGTTTTTCCAGGTGAAGGCTTCCACAATTACCATCACACCTTTCCATTTGATTATTCAGCCAGCGAGCTTGGCTTGAAATTCAACCCAACCACATGGTTCATTGACTTCATGTTTTGGTTGGGGCTGGTTACTGACCGAAAACAGGCTCCCAAGGAGATGATCTTAGCCCGCAAAGAGAGGACTGGTGATGGCAGTGCTTGAAAATGTAACATTTCTGTGTAAATCTATGCTGTCGTGTGTGTATGTATGTGTGTGCGCGTGCATTTTTTTTTGGGAAAAGTAGTTTGGTTTTTTTGGGGGTTTTTTTTTTTTCAGATAAAATGGGCTAAATTAATCCCTGGGATAACTCTGTTGACTTTAGTGGCTTTATGTCAGAGGTGAATTTAGTCCCATTTTTTTTCTCCTATTAGCTGTTTTATGTCCGAATCCCAGCCTATTAAGTGTAAAAAATATTGGATATTATTTAATATTAGCGTTAAACATCCTAGATCTTTGATTTTAGTCATTCTAGTTTAAGTCCTGTGTACACTGTAATATGCTTGTTCGTGTTAACCCTGGCAAGATGGAGGAATTAACTATCCTTTCAAAGTGCGGTTCAGGTGAATGTTTGTTTGTTTTTACTAGTCAACCAAACATGCTTTGAGACATAATTTTGGGGGGTTGGGGATAGGGCCTGATATGCTGTTACAAAAACAAACAGAAAAGAATGTTTAAAAATCCCCTATACTGGGGAAAAATCAGTTTTAAAAAAAGATGTTTGTCTGAAAATCTGTTTTCTTATTTTTGTTTGCAAGACCCTTGCTCCACTGTCTTTGTTTATATAAATTCATTTATTGCTAAGCAGGCTATTGTGTTAAAAGCTACACATTATACAAGCCAAAATACAAACTGATGCCATGCTTAGCGGATTCATTCATTGTCACATAAACATTGTAATTTGTAAAGATATACTGCTCAACTATGTCTTAAACCAAAAAAAGCTTCGATTTAAATGTTTGGAGACCTAATTTATATTCTAACAGGTCACAGCCACTGCTGCATGCATATTTTAGCTACTTCTGCACAGTAGGTATCTTCATTTTTTTTCCAGCTTTCACTATCAGGTCTTTAAAACCTGGCCTTTATCTAGATCACAGTTTTTCCTAATGTTACAACTGCATGTAGCCTCTACTGGTTTCAGAGCAAAATATATATTAAAGTTATGTAGCTTCTGGATTTAACAGTTGCCTTTTAAAAGCAGCATGTCTTGGGACCTACAACCCTTTGTGTTAGATGGTAGCCAGTGCAGGAGAAAGGCTTTGTTGTCTGCACTGGAGCACTTTTGAAGACAGAGGGCCTGATTCTCATTTACATTAAGGGTTGTCTACCCTTAAAATGCTACAGCTGCACCGCTTGAGTGTAGACACTGCCTATGCTGATGGGAGGGGTTAGGTAGTGTACTCCACCTCCCCGAGGATGGAAGAATTCTTCTATCATCCTAGCACTGGCTACATGGGAGCTTTGGTCGGCTTAACTATGCTCTGGGTGTGTGTGGATTTTTCACATAGTTAAACCAGTCTAATTTTCTAGTGTAGCCCAGGCCTGAGATTCCCTTTGCCCTGTTCTGGCAGTGTGCATGTGCCCACTTTCACGCCCATTTACACTGCAAAGGGAGGAAGGGAAAGATGGTCTTAATATAAATGAGAATTAGGCCCAGTTATTTTCAGGAAGGATGTACAATTTTAAAACCAAACTCAGTTCTTTGGGGTTTGTTCGGGTTTTCTTTAGTTTTGTTTTTTAAATGATGCCAATATAAAAGAATTGTCCTTATTCTGTACTTCATCCAGAAGGTGTTTAACAGTGTTAATTTGCCATTAATGACATGTAAACTCATGAGTGATTTACAATAAACAGCTATGAATTAGCCTGTGGCCTGGTTCTTATTTGAAGATCTTTCATTAAATGGTGGTTTTATGAATGAATGATCAAAAATAGTACACTCCTGCTCTGTGGCCAGTGGTTACTCCGATCCTTTGTGAAGTCTCACCTAGGTCTGAACATGGCTCCACCCATTGCCATAATATCTACCACCTCAAAACATTAATGAATTCATCCTCACATCATCCCTATTTGACAGGTGGGGAAACTGAGGCAGAGCTATGGGAAGTGACTTGTTCAAGTTTGCACAGGACATTAGTATCAGAGCCAGGAACAAAATCCAGATCTCCTGAGTCCTAGTCCAGGGTCTTAGCTACAAGATCATCACCTGCTTTCTTGCTTCCTTGAGCTGGGCCCAACAAAGAGTGGCTAAAATGAGTAGGAACCCACATGTTGAAAATGTAGATGGCCGATGGGTTTGGAGGTGATGTGTATGTGAGGGAGTGTGGCAAGGGAGAGAGAGAGATGCCTCTCATAAATGAAGCAGCAAAGAATCATCCGAAGAAGTGGGTATTCACCCACGAAAGCTCATGCTGCAAAACGTCTGTTAGTCTATAAGGTGCCACAGGATTCTTTGCTGCTTCTACAGAACCAGACTAACACGGCTACCCCTCTGATACTTGATCTCATAAATGATTCATCCCTTTATAAAAAGTCCTGTTGTTATGGCGGTTTACCAATTGGGGAAATAACATGAATGCAGTGGAGAGCTAAACCTGGGTGTATAGCTTTTAGTTAATCTTTGGAATAAAAGATCTCAAAATTATACCAGTACTACCCCTGAACTGTATTGAGTTCATTTCTCACAAAGCACATCTGTAGAGCAAAACATCACTACTTCCTATTAAAAACATAAGAACAGCCGTACTGGGTCAGACCAAAGGTCCATCCAGCCCAGTTCCTGTCTACTGACAATAACCAATGCCAGGTGCCCCAGAGAGAGTGAACCTAACAGATAATGATCAAGTGATCTTTCTCCTGCCATCCATCTCCACCCTCTGACAAACAAATAGAGGCTAGAGACACCATTCCTTACCCATCCTGGCTAATAGCCATTAATGGACTTAACCTCCATGAATTTCTCCAGTTCTCTTTTAAACGCTGTTATAGTCCTAGCCTTCACAACCTGCTCAGGCAAGGAGTTCCACAAGTTGACTGTGCGCTGTGTGAAGAAGAACTTCCTTTTATTTGTTTAAAACTTGCTGCCCATTAATTTCATTTGGTGACCCCTAGTTCTTGTATTATGGGAACAAGTAAATAACTTTTCCTTATTCACTTTCTCTACACCACTCATGATTTTATATACCTCTATCATATCCGCTCCTTAGTCTCCTCTTTTCCAAGCTGAAAAGTCCTGGCCTCTTTAATCTCTCCTCATATGGGACTCGTTCCAAACCCCTAATCATTTTAGTTGCCCTTTTCTGAACCTTTTCTAGTGCCAGTGCCAGTATATTCTGGACCCAATCCTGCAAATAGATGTATTGGTGTGAATCTTTGACTGCATGGAGTTACACAGTGCAAAATACCATTGAATTCAGTGTGAGAGATCCACACTAGCTCACGTTTCCGCAGTACTGGGGATCTAAGACTAGGGAACCCGTTGCAAATGACAGATGCTTTTTGTGAATTAGAAAGTAAGCAAAGAAACACGATTTTGTTAAAAAAAACAAAAAAAGAAGGCTATGACATCAAAACAATGTACATTGTACTTCTTTATGCTTTACTTTCTTCTTTGCATTTAGGTGGCTAAAGATAAGCACCTAAATCTGCATGCAAAATTTCCCAGGAACATATATAATTTTTTGACAAAAATCTTAAACCAGAAATAGAAAATTGTTTTTGGTAATGTATATATATTTTCTGTTAACATTTTCAGTTTCCAATTTTTCATCAGAAGCCCAGAAAATTTCCACTACAATAAGGCATTTCTAAGACAAAAATTCAGTTTGATCAGAAGACCCATTTTTGGGTCACAGAAATATTTCTGTGAAAAAATTTCAGTTGGCTCTGATATTTGGGCACCTGAATAAAAGCAGCCTGATTTTCACAGGTGCTACTGCCACAGCTCCCTTTGCTCTCATTCTGAGTAGGAGCAAGCTTTATCTACACATATCATACCAGACGGAAATCCCCTCCCTTGGTGGCAGATTCCTTATTCCTCAACTGGGGCCTGTAATATTCATCATACTAGACTTACTCAGCCATTGTGGAAACAGTGATGCAGCCCGCTAGGGCTGAGCTTCAGAGGCAGAAGCCTGGAGCGGAGAAGCAAGGAGGAAGGTAGGACTTGACTTGAGGTGAGATGAGATGAGGAGCAAAAAAGGAGTATGGGGGAACAGGGTGAAAAATATGCTGGCAGGCAGAACCTAGGAGGGAGTGGCAATGGGGCTTTCTGTTTTAAAATATAGTCACCCAAATCATATCCCTAAACTCTTATTTTCCCCAGCTCTCCAACAGACTTCATTCAGCCCACTACCCCCTGGTTTCATACAATGTTCATGCTGAGTGCCTGATTTCCAAAAGACCTAGTCCCTTCCTCCTCCTTCGGTGGAGTTCATTGGAGTGATGCTGATTGACTCAAGCTGAGAATCTGGCCCCCACATGTAGTTCAGAGCCACAGGGCCAGATTCTGCTCTCAATTACACTATCAGAAACCCAGAGTAACTCCCTGGATTTCAAGTGAGTTATGCCTGCTATACAGCGGAGTGGCTAAGAGCACAGTCTGACCTGAGATCACATTAACAGCCGGCCCTGTTACAAACATCCTTTCTGACGGTTTCCTCTCTATGCCAGATGCTGTTTGGGCAGCCAGACTTCTTCACAAGCTCACAAATTGCGGGCCAGATCCCTTAGCCACTTCAGTGGATGCCAACTTACCCCAGCAGGAGAGATCTCCATGGGTCTGCATTTCAACTCCCAGCTCTCTCAGTAAGCAGCTTGCGCTGTTTTCTCAGATCTGCAGGCAGACAGGATTATGCTTATAATACCTTATGCTTGACAGACAGGTTGTACACACACCTCTGCTATGACATATGTCACACATATTACAATTTATTAACAGAGTGACACACTGGGAGGGGAAAGGGTGCTGAAGCATGTAACAGGCAAGCATAGGGAAATAAAATACTTTAAAGAGAAGACCCATGGACCCAAGTGGCCATCTCCTCATACTTGTGTGGTCAGATACACCCACTTTGCACTGACCAGAAGTACACCACCGCGAATGGAGCTCCGTAGGCCCAACTGCATTAGCCACTTAGGTCTAACAGTGGAAAAACAGCCATTGCAGTTATTTTGGCCATATAATTGGCTGCATTGCAGGATGCAATTAATCTGGAAGGGCTGAGCTCTTACGGGCTGTTAGGGCAGAGGGACTGGTTAGCGGGTGAGGCAGGTTTCGCTGTGCTCTTGAAATAATTCATACGGTCTGTGATAACTCAACACCAAAATAGGGCTCTGCATACAGTAACAAATCATTTCATTACATGATTACACACTGCGGCCTGCATTTGCAAAACGGGCTAATGATTTTGGTGCTTCAGCTTGTCCAACCTCAGATATTTGAAAGGGGGCTGATTTTCAGAGGGCAGCTGCTCGGTGCTTAGGGCCTCTTCAGGTGTCTCGGGCTGAGCACCCCACATCAGTCACCTTTTGCAAGTTTAGATCTATTAGATAATGCTCTATGAGACAGGATTTTTCTACCATCCTAAATACAGGAGCAACAGGTTGACATATTTTTGCATCCTTTTGGGGTTACCCTATTCTATTGTCGCAGTGTTCCACACTAGATTTCTAGACAGAATTGTTCTGATAACTTTTCTAATCTCTGTTTTATTCCGTAACGTTGGCCTGGTTTTGCAATAAAGTCCCCCAGCTGGAGCTCACTGCAGTCCTGGGACCTGTGCATTACACATTCTCTTATCAAGCAGCAGCACGGCCTTCTTCAGCAGCCACGTAGGAGATAACTAATCGGCAAACTAACATGGATTGTGACTATCTGCACGTTTCCTCCATTACCCTGGGGCTTTGGCTATACTAGGGAAATGTTGGAGCAGTTGCCCACCATTGCTAATTCTGGTTCACTCGCAAACAAGAGTAGGAATGCTGTCAAAAACTGTCCTTGTGTAGCTCAGGCTGATGTTGTTCTGCTTAGCCTGTGTATCAGCACAGTCTACGGTGTGCTTGACTTTCATGGCTGTATTTGTCTGACATATGGAGTCCATGGTTCGAGATGCTAGAGAATTGCACTTAAGTTTGTAAGGGAAACAAATGGTGTCATACTGAATTGCTTTGGCCCTGATCCTGCAATGAGTTCTGCAAGGACAGACTCTGGATGTACGCAGTGCCCCCTTAAAGTCGTGGGGCTGTGCACGGGCGCAGGGGGTCCACCCAGCTAGCACGCTGAGATTCCCTTTGCCCTGTTCTGGCAGTGTGCATATGCCCACTTTCACAGCCCAAATCATAATGCACACAAACAATGGGCCAATGTGCAACGTTGCACATGCAAAGTAGAGCTGAGGAAATTTTTTCAGGGAACAGTAAATTTGTCAAAATATTCATTTTGACAGGCACTGACATGACTCATGAATTCAGGTTAAATTTGGTCAATAGTTTAGGCTGAAAAAAATATAAGAATTTGTTTTTTGAAAAAGTTGAAATGTTTCATCCCAGCCATTTTGAAATGTTTTGTTTCAACTTTTAGTTCAGAAATAGTGTTTCATTTTGAAATGTAGCTATTTTTTAAAAGGGAAAAAATCTAAAAATGTCCCAAAACTAAACAAAAAAAAAACTGGAAAAAAAATTGTTTGGGGGTCAAACAAAATATTTTGTTTGCTCCAAAACCAAACAGTTTTGTTTTGCTGAGACAAACTGGAAAAAACTCACCCCACTTTTGGTGTGAGCAGAACCAATTTTTTATTTTTCAGACATTTTGGTTCAGCCCCCAACCCAAAAACATCAAATTTTTGCTCAGGTCTAATCCAAACATAGGCCCTGCCTCATCCTGCAATTAGCTCTGCATGAGCTCCTGGCCCTCCAGCACCAGCTGCAGGATTGGGTCCTTGCAACCGGGGGTGCTAAGTCAGGAGTTAAATCAGCACCCTGTCCTCTCTAATAATTAGGACCTAATTCAAAGACAGACAGTTGACAGAGGGTGTCAATTAACTGAGTAGAGCTACAGCTGAAGGGCTAATTGAGGGGGAAGAACCCCCCCCCCCTTGTAGCAGCTGGGATTATGCAAAGAGACAGGAATGAAGCCTGGCATAGACAGGCTTAGATACTGCTAGTATGATTCCCTTTCCTAGCAGCAAGTGGGGAAATACATATTACTGATGCTACAGGCTGTGGCCTGCTGGAAGACTCCAATAAAAGGTGATGGTGGTGACAATGATCTGGAGTTGTTGTGGTGAGTGACTGAGGCTGGAAAGGATTCTCAGGGGACCACCCTAGTGTGATAGGCCTTGCTTTGGTCCTGATCCTGCCAGGGCTTAAGCCAATGCTTAGTATGAGGCATGTACATAGAGCTGTTGCAAGCCTTGTCATTTGCTTGCTCTTGAGTTGCTCGCTATCCGCCCTGACATTCTCTTAGTGCAGTTTTATGGAGGTGGGCTTGGTAGGTTTTTGTTTTAAAGGAATCAGCAATTCTATGCTAGTGACCGATTTGGATAAACACCATTGGAATGCTCTATCCCTGCTCCTGCCACAGCAGCGAGCCCTTTGCTAACTGTCCTACAAAATACGCACTGAATGAGGCAAGGTCTCCTGCAGAGCCCTGGTTTAGTCACTCTGCACCTGGACTAAACGCTGCAGTGAGCCCAGGAGGGGCTGTATGAACCCCATGCTCCCTGAGGGAAAGGAAGGGGTTAATGCAAGACCAAGGCATGGTAGGAGATGGACCAGCTGGGCTCACGTCTAGCTCCTGTACTTAGGGATGGGCTTTGCTCCCAAAGCACTGGGGTGGGCCAGGGAATTGGCTGGGCTCTGTTGGGGAGTTGTATGTGAGGGGTTTCAAGGTACGGTATATCAACTGATGGAGTGGGGTAGGTGGCACATAGCATTGGTGAGCTTGTTTACTGACTCTTCTATTCATGGCAACCTGATCTAAGTGGCCCCTTGTCCTTTGGCTTTTGTTACAATGGGCTGCAGACCCCAGTAGATGCCCTTTAATTGGAACAAAGAAGGAAGATGGATGTGGATGAAGCACTTGCAGATGACAAGGTGAGACTGAAGCTTCTACCTGTGAACCCCCAATGAAGGCTTGGTGCCTTTCTTCAAGAGATGGGGACTGGCTGAGAGTGGTTAGTAAATTAGCCAGGTGTGAACAGACTCTCCTGTCTGCACTCCAGACAAGGCTAAAAGGTTGTATTAGGCATGTATCAGATATGACCTATTTTCCCAAAGGCTCATAACTCTGCATATGCCTCCACCGTGCTAAATATTTAAATAAATAAAAGTGTGGGTTTTTTTCACTTTGGTTAGCTAACTTGAGTTCTAATGGCAGTGGTAACTTCGGTTAGCAGCTCACGTTCAACCCCAAGATCCCTATAGGCTTTTACTCCAGCTGCTAACCTGAGTTAAGATTAATTGCTGTGTATTCACTGCTGTTCTAACCCAAGTTAACTAATGTGGATTGGCTAAGTGGAGTTAAGATCATACTTTATGCAGTGTAGACATAACTTCAGTTGAATTAAACCCAACTCTTCAGCAAGATGTTCAAAAGCACTTTTCCTCACTGTTGCTTCTTTCTCTATTACACTTGAGCTATCTAATTTTAGCTGTTTGGGCTACAGAGTACTTCAAGAAAGGTTGCAAGAATCTTTCAATGGAAAAGCATATGTGGTCTTCCCCCCATCTCAAACTGTGAACCTATTTTTGATCAGATTTATAATGTATCTTGGGGTGGAACCTGTGATGAGTTGAATCACAGAAACCCTCTTGGGGCTGCCAACTGATGTAACAAGACTATTTCTGCCCCTGCTTTCCCTGCCAGCTTGGGAATCCAGCATCCTGTCTTGCTGAGCCAGTCTGCTCCAACACAGACCCTATGGGTGGGGCACTTGGAGCTAGGGTTAGGGTTCCTATAGGTAGGGCTTCCCACCCTAGGGTTAGGGTTCCTAAGGGTAGGGCACTCTGAGCTAGGGTTAGGGTTCCTATGGGTATGGCTATCCGCCGTAGGGTTTTGATTCCTAAGGGTAGGGCACTTGGAGCTAGGGTAAGGGTTCTTATGCGTAGGGCACTTGGAGCTAGGGTTAGGGATCCTATGGGTAGGGCGCCCTGCCCTAGGGTTAGGGTTCCTGTTGGCAGGGCACTTGGAGCTAGGGATAGGGTTCCTATGGTTAGGGCACTTGGAGCTAGGGTTAGGGTTCCTATAGTTAGGGCACCTGGAGCTAGGTTTAGGGTTCCTATAGGTACGTCTTCCCGCCCTAGGGTTAGGGTTCCAATGGGTAGGACACTTGGAGCTAGGGTTGGGGTTCCTATGTGTAGGGCGCCCTGCCCTAGGGTTAGGGTTCCTGTCGGTAGGGCACTTGGAGCTAGGATTAGTGTTCCTATGGGTAGTGCATTTGGAGCTAGGGATAGGGTTCCTATGGGTAGGGCTTTCTGCCCTAGGGTTAGGGTTCCAATGGGTAGGACACTTGGAGCTAGGCTTAGGGTTCCTATGGGTAGGGCTTCCCGCCCTAAGGTTAGGATTGCTAAGGGTAGGACTTGGAGCTAGGGTTAGGGTTCCTATAGGTAGGGCTTCCTGCCCTAGGGTTAGGGTTCCTGTGGGTAGGGCACCTGGAGTTAGGGTTAGGGTACCAATGGGTAGGGCACTTGGAGCTAAGGTTAGGGTTTCTATTGGTAGGGCACCCCACCCTAGGGTTAGCGTTTCTATTGGTAGGGTGCCCCACCCTAGGGTTAGGGTTCTTAAGGGTAGGGCACTTTGAGCTCGGGTCAGTGTTCCTAAAGATAGGGCACTGGAAGCTAGGGTTAGGGTTCCTATGGGTAGGGCTTCCAGCCATAGGGTTAGGGTTCCTATGGGTAGGGCACTTGGAGCTAGGGTTAGGGTTCCTATGGCCAGGTTCTGAACCACGTGCCCTAAAGCTGCAGACTTAACTGAAAGGAACCTTGGAAGTGTTCCTGTCTTTTATACTCAGATGCCCAACTCCCAATGGGGTCCAAACCCCAAATAAATCCATTTTACCCTGGATAAAGCATATACAGGATAAACTCACATTGCTTGCCCTCTATAACACTGATAGATAGATATGCATAGCTGTTTGCTGCCCCCCTCTCCGGTATTAATACATTCTCTGGGTTAATTAATAAGTAAAAAGTGATTTTATTAAATACAGAAAGTAGGATTTAAGTGGTTCCAAGTAGTGATAGACAGAACAAAGTGAATTACCAAGCAAAATAAAATCAAACATGCAAGTCTAAGACTAATACAGTAATAAAACTGAATACAGATAAAATCTCACCCTCAGAGATGTTTCAATAAGTTTCTTTCACAGACTCGATGCCTTCCTTGTCCGAGCACAATCCTTTCCCCTGGTACAGCCCTTGTTCTAACTCAGGTGGTAGCTAGGGGATTTTTCATGATGGCCACCCCTTTTGTTCTGTTCCACCCACTTGCATGTCTTTTGCATAAGGCGGGAATCCTTTGTCCCTCTGGGTTCCCACCCCTCCTTCTCAATAGAAATGCATCAGGTTAAAGATGGATTCCAGTTCAGGTGACATGATCACATGCCACTGTAAGACTTCATTACCCACTTGCCAGCACACTCGTATACAGGAAGACTTTCAAGTAAAACAGAGCCATCTACAGTCAATTGTCCTGGTTAATGGTAGCCATTAAGATTCCAAACCACCATTAATGGCCCACACTTGGTATAACCAGGGCCACCCAGAGGATTCAGGGGGCCTGGGGCAAAGCAATTTCAGGGGCTCTTTCCATAAAAAAAAAAAGTTGCAATACCATAGAATACTATATTTTTGTGGGGGCCCCTGCGGGGCCTGGAGCAAATTGCCCGACTTGCTCCCCCCGACCCCTCTGGGCAGCCCTGAGTATAACTACAATAGGATCTCAGTTATATTTAATATTTCTAGTTTCAGATACAAGTGATACATTTATACAAATAGGATGACCACACTCAGTAGATTATAAGCTTTGTAATGATGCCTTACAAGAGACCTTTTGCATGAAGCATATTTTAGTTACATTATATTCAAACTCATCAGCATACTTTTCATAAAATCATATGGAAAATTTCAGATCCAATTTTGAAAGTCTTCAAGAAATTAAGTGAAAGAAACCAAAGGGGTGGAATGGAAACATGTAGCCGGCATGAGTGCTGCTGTGCCCACTGTATCAGTGTACTCATTTAAAAAAAACCCCACAAACCTTCCCAGCAATGTTTCAGCAGCTCATTCAGTGAATAGGGGAGCTGCCTTTTTATTGGGACAATCACCTTAGCAGTGATGCTTTCCAGTGGATGCCCCTGTTGATAATATAAAATAGAACTGAATGAGAGGAAGGTTGACCCTGTGGCTAAGGCACTGGATTGGAACTCAGGATATTTTGGTTCACTTCCTGGCTTGGTGACACTCCCTGTGGGCAAGTTACTTAACTTCTTACTTCAGTTTCCTATGTATAAAATGGGAATAATACTTCCTTTCTCCCCCCAACTATCAGTCACTTTAGACCCTGAGTGTACAAGGGATTATGCATGGTCTTAACTTTGCAGGGTCAGTACCCTGGATTGTAAACTTCTTGGGGCAGAGCTGATTTCCTACCATATGTACATTCTTCACTGAGGCCTCTGGGCAATACTGGAATACAAATAATTAATAAATGGAATGGACTTGCAATTCAAAAATAGCAGGAATTAGAAACTCTTTAAAGCAAACTCTGGAATTTAAAACTGTTGGGTTAATTGAACAATCAGTTTAATGGCTAATAAGTGACGGACACACACAAACCTAAATTGCAGCACTTGCATTACAACTTGGATGAGCTGACTTCCCATGCTTTGTAACAGGAAAGCCACCCCTTTCAGTGCTACTTTCCATAGTTAGGGTTCTCAAGGTGAAGGCTTCATGTCTGTTACATATAGCCAAGGCTCCCAAATGCTTCTTAGTGATTTACTCTTCTTTGCAATTAGATATGAAGTTTTAGCCTGCAGTCTCTCTGCACCCAAACCTCCCCCTGCTCTGGTGGCACCTATGGGCATGCAAAGGATGCAGGATCAGGCCCACTGTGAGTAATGTTGTTCAGAGATATTTTTAAGTAATGGATCACAGTGATGAATTACTTTTGTGGAAACTGCCCTGAAGAGCAATCAGTTATTTGGTAGGTAAAAGTACACTGCAGATTACCTCCAGTTCCTATTCATTTCAAGAGTCCTGTCATTCCTGTTTTAAACATGATTGGTGATACCCACATCCAGAATCTCCCTGTGCAGCTAGCAAGAACAATGCAAACTGAATCCATCACCTCTGGCTTCTGCAGTATTGATTGCTTTTCAAACCCAGAAATCTGCAATTTGTGACACTGCTTTTTCAAAGTAATACTAACACATTTTGCTTCAGTTCAATCTGTAGGTATTGTAC
This sequence comes from Mauremys reevesii, assembly GCF_016161935.1. Lineage (NCBI taxonomy): Eukaryota > Metazoa > Chordata > Testudines > Geoemydidae > Mauremys > Mauremys reevesii. Next base: position 18,114,516 of record NC_052627.1, on the reverse strand, counting down.
TGGAAAATCTGTGACTTTCCCCTTAACTAATATCTGATCTAAAAGAGCTTGTGTGTCTGGGAGAATTTGAATGAGAGAGAGAACAGTTCAGATGAGATGTGCAATATCTAAAAAGTCAGTCATGTGGAAAATGAATGACCAGTTTTCTCCATTGTTAAGCTTTGGAGGGGACTGGTAGGGTTGAGAACTCCACCAGTCTGGGTTTATGTGCTCTAGCAAAGTTGACCTCTGGTACCACCCCTTTGGTGCTAGTAGCAGCAGATGCTATAGTGTGGACAAGGCTTAGGTTGTCTTCACCCCCAGTATCGTCTAATAAGCAATTAGTGCAAAGAGACTAGAACACAGTCTCTTGTATAATACCAAGATGGACCCACATTCAAGTTCACATCTGGACCCACAGGCTATATTGTGAGTCCATCTCTGGATTTGGATATATCAGTAAGGCTTCGTTTGAAGGCAATCAGCACCTCGTGCATGTGTCTGAACCCAGAACATGACCTCAAAACCTGCATTTCAGTGCTTGATTATTATCATGGCAAGATGAGTCCTGTTTTGTATAATTCCTGTACGGGCAATATAGATACATTTGTAGAGGCAATCGTAGGGCTCCTTTCTAATGTGGCTTGAGTCACATGCTACTGCTGTCACTAAGATAATATTAAAAAAACATTCCCGGTGTTGGAGCAGAGGATGTACTGAACAAAGGCATAGCTGCGCTTCAAGCAAAGAATTCTGAGACTTCCTTTTCCTTCCTTTAGGAAGGAAATCGTACAGAGCGATATTTTTGTTTCCAGGGTTCCCTCGGGACTCCTACTCCCTCACACTCTTTCAGCTTTATGAAGAAAACTTCATACTTTATTATGATCAAAAGTTGTTTGTTTGTTTGTTTTTTGACCAAGAACATGTAGCGTCTATAACTCTAAGACTCTTTCACTCATGTCTTTCCTATCCTCCTCTAGCAGGACTGAGAGAAGCTGGTGTGGACTAATGACTTTAAACATCATGGAGAAAAGGAAGGAAAATTTCAAGATACCGTAAAACTATAGTTGAGCTTGGAAAGTACCTCATTAAAAATGTCTTTTCTCTTGATTTACTGTTCAAGGGCACAGCTCTGATGTTCGAAAACAACAAAGACTGACTAGCACCAGCAAGGTGTGGCTAGTTCTGGGAAGTACCTGTGAGGTGAATTGCTGGTTACAGTTTGCTCTGAACTTACAATTTTTTTTTATTTTTTTAGTGCTCTGGAAAACTGCCAGTTTGGTCATAGGCTAGGTGCTTCAGTGCAGACACTGCCTTCCTCTGGTGGTGGTATAGACCCTGTCATTTGTGAAAGACACACAAGAGCACACTTTATAGATCCAGTTTAGATAATGCTTAATAACTAAGAGATTCAGCACCCAGTTTTAAAAGGGGAGTTAAATCTCTTATAAGGAACAGTTTAGAAGGCAGCTTTTTTTCCTTACCATTTCTAAGTAAATGCTACCGTGTCATATGGACACACATGAGCATGAGGCAAAGCTTTCTTAATAAGTAGTATCTGATCTCCAGGGCAGCCTGTTTCTGTGGTAGAGATAGTTTACAGATCAGTCACTGACCAGCTATCCTGCCGATAAAACTGCATTTTTTGTATCTAGTTTTCTGGCTGGATCTCTGGGAACAACTGCAGCTTGCAGAGCTTCTTTTGTCCTCTGTTTTTCCAGCGATTCTGAAAATTCCTGTCCTCAATTCTTCCACCTCCTATTCTTCCTCCACTTTTGTAACCTAACAGGATTAAAGTACGGCTCTGTCTTGCAGTATAATTGGGACCTATATCTCCCCACACATACAGCTCTGTAGCAAGGTTCAAGGCTGCAGGGAAACACAGGTCTTATCTATACTGCGGCATGGAACGGTGCATTAAGTGTGCTGGGGGACAATCATCCTGTAACCAGTCCCTTCAACATGGTTTATTTTAAAGGCCCTAAGGCCCAGGTCTTCAAGGTACTCCACTGATTTCACTGGAAGGGATGTGCCTAAATATCTTTGAGGATCTGGGTCTAAGTGACCTGTCCAAGGTCAAGAGGGAGTCTCTGTTAGAGCTGCTATTAGAAGTAGAGAGTTCCTGGCTGCCAGTCTTCCATTCACCCCACTAGAACATGCCTCTCTAATAATATCAGGCCAATGTTCAAATATAAATGTCTAAAATTCAACCACAAATAAACCTATGGGTACCTAGATACCTGCTTCTAGCACTAATATCACCAGGACCTAATAATATTAATAAAAATTTGTACTTCACAAATGATGAATCGCTGGGAGGTCTCCTGAAGGAAGATAGTTGACCTTATATGACTGACTACTTGACCATCACTTAAACTAGTTTTTGATTTCTTCTATTGAAGCAGCCTTGAAACAACACAAATTTCTATTGGAAATTGTCTAATCGATGAATCCCTACAGGTCCTAGTTTGCATTGTTTAATATGTGTTCCAGTAACACAGTCCCTGCCCCTTTGTAGAAGACTAGTTTAGTAGCTCTGCCGAATGCCAGAGAGAAGGACTACTGACTGAGCTGAGCTTTCTGCCAGCCCGTTAAACTAATATCTTTCTTACTCTGTTGCCTGGATGAATTCAAGTCTAAGTGGTGTCAGATGGACTTGAGTTTTCATTCTGGAGTGGAAGAGAATTTATTTGACAGGAGAACTGCCAAAAAAAGTCATAGCTTTAAGAGCGTATTAGCAAAGCCTTATTTTTAGTGTCATGAAAGGACTGAGGACATTGTCTCAGTGTTTCTTAGTGGTTCATCAGGAACACCAGTCATACAAGCACACAAATCTGAACTCACAGCTAAGAAACTTGAGCCGTAAGTGGGTGGATGCTCCAAAGCAAGAGAGTGTTGTGACCAGATTAGGCCTCATGGTAGAGACAAGACCTCTAGGGATAACATAGGGTACTGCAAAAAGCAACCAAGAGTCCTGTGGCACCTTAAAGACTAACAGATGTGTTGGAGCATGAGCTTTCGTGGGTGAATACCCACTTCGTCAGACGCATGTAATGGAAATTTCCAGAGGCAGGTATAAATATGCAGGCAAGAATCAGTCTGGAGATAACTGGGTTAGTTCAATCAGGGAGGATGAGGCCCTCTTCTAGCAGTTGAGGTGTGAACACCCAGGGAGGAGAAACTGCTTTTGTAGTTGGCTAGCCATTCACAGTCTGTGTTTAATCATGATCTGATGGTGTCAAATTTGCAAATGAACTGAAGCTCAGCAGTTTCTCTTTGAAGTCTGGTCCTGAAGTTTTTTTGCTGTAAGATAGCTACCTTTACATCTGCTATTGCGTGGCCAGGGAGGTTGAAGTGTTCTCCTACAGGTTTTTGTACATTGCCATTCCTAATATCTGACTTGTGTCCATTTATCCTTTTATGTAGGGACTGTCCAGTTTGGCTGATGTACATAGCAGAGGGGCATTGCTGGCACATGATGGCGTATATTACATTGGTGGACGTGCAAGTGAATGAACCAGTGATGTAGCTGATCTGGTTAGGTCCTGTGATGGTGTTGCTGGTGTAGAAATGTGGACAGAGTAGGCATCGAGGTTTGTTGCATGGATTGGTTCCTGAGTAAGAGTTGTTATGGTGCAGTGTGTGGTTGCTGATGAGAATATGCTTAAGGTTGGCAGGTTGTCTGTGGGCAAGGACTGGCCTGTTTCCCAAGGTCTGTGAAAGTGAGGGACCATTGTCTAGGATGGGTTGTAGATCCCTGATGATGCGTTGGAGAGGTTTAAGCTGAGAACTGTAGGTGATGGCCAGTGGAGTTCTGTTGGTTTCTTTCTTGGGCTTGTCTTGTAGCAGGAGGCTTCTGGATACACATCTGGCTCTGCTTATTTGTTTCCTTATTTCCTCGTGCGGGTATCATAGTTTTGAGAATGCTGGGTGAATATTTTGTAGGTGTTGGTCTCTGTCTGAGGGGTTGGAGCAAATGCGGTTGTACCTCAGCACTTGGCTGTAGATGATGGATTATCTAGGAGGCATGAAGGTAGCAGAGCGGACAGTGGGTTTTCGGTATAGGGTGGTGTTAACGTGACCATCACTTATTTGTACTATGGTGATGCAGTAAGTGGTGCTCTTCCCTCGGTGCTCCAACATGTCATAGGGCATTCTGCTGTTGGAGCAACAATGTGGTGTTGTGTTTTGAAAGATGAGATCCTGGCCACTGTGGTGAACACAAATCTCATTAAACAACTTTTGGAATGCTATTCAGGCCAAATTCCAACTTGGGTAATCACATTCTTCCTACATAAATTCCCCTGCTATTTCAGCCGTGTAAGTATTGTTGTTTGGCATAGTGTGAACAGATCCTTCAACACAATATAGCTGCCTGAGAAATGCTACAGGATATTGGCTTGGCTAGATTATCATTAAATAAACACCAAGCTGTAAATCTGTCACAAAGGAATAAATGGGACATAGGTGAGAGTCACAAATACCCTAAGTTTGCCAACACAATATTTTTAAGGCTTGGAAGTTCTGGGCTATTGGACAATGGAAGATGGGGGGTTTTGTTGTTTTTTTTTTTGCAAGACCAGTAGCATTATTCTCATGGTCAGAGGGAGTACTCTGGCACTAAATTAATTTGCAGTGGTCTGACCCACTTGTGCAGCATTCTCTGGGGGCATATTTCTAATGGAATCACTCTTAATCTGTACTTGACACTAAACTTTCTTGATGGAATACTGAAAATCCTGGTAATAAAGTACACAAGAAGGACAGATTATACCATAGGAGTGAGGGTACAGAACTGCACCTAAAAGACTTATAAAATCTAGTGAGAAAACTTCTGAGTAGATGTGTGTACACAAATACTGATTAATAAAAATACAAACACACTAGGGCTGTACCACAGACCTCCTGATCAAAAGAAAGATCTCCCATTGACTTCACTGGGGCCAGGATTTCACCCACTGTATGCGATGCTGAGAGAAACTGAAACCAACCAAATCTAATAAAATAGAGAGGCAAGGTAAGTGAGGTAATATATTTTATTGGACCAATTTGTGTTTCAGGTCTGGGAAAGTATTGAAATGTGCCAGCTACTTATGCTAAACAATCTGTTCCACCATGCACTTAGCTGTACCTTTTCCAGACCTGAAGAAGAGCGCTTGCTGTGTGACTTGAAAGTTTGTCTTTCTCACCAACAGATGTTTGATCCACTAAGATATATTGCCTCACGCACCTTGTCTTGCTACTATCCAGGGACCTGGCTACAACTACACTGCATCTAATAAAACAGTAATAATGAGCAACTCAAAGGGGGTGCATTCTTCCTTGTTTTGGGCTCTGATCCTCTGGTAAGAGTTGGTTGGTTGGTTCACTTGTTTAAAAACCCCTAAGGCATGGGCTTCCATGGTTTTATCAAGAAGAAAAACAGCACCTGCAGTGCATATGGAACTACAAATTGAGGCCTCAGCAATACGAAATGTCTCAGCCTCCTCAAATCATGGGAACAGGGGGGCTGTAACAATTTTTATAGTGAGGGTGCTGAGAGACATTCAGCTAAACCGTAAACCCTGTACATAATGGAAATCACTTCAAGCCAGGAGGTGTAGTAGCACCCCTGGTTCCAGCACCTACAAATGGGAAATCAGGTTACGGCCTCTGTTGCTGCTATTCCAGCTTTGCCTTGCTGATTTTTGAGGCTCTTAGCTGGCTCTTCCGAGCATTGTTAAAAATATTATCTTAACAGCCTACCCGAAAGCCATTTGCATAGTGTTATCCACTCCCTAGCTGCTGAACTAATCCACCCTGATACTCAATCCCCCGGCTACAAAGGAAATTAGAGAGAGAAGTGAGAGTTGGAAAGGGAAGACAGTAGTCATGCGATAACAGATCAAATATAATCAATAGAAGGGAAATGTGACAGATGCACCAGTAGATGAATTAGAAAAACCTTTAAAAAAACAGGATGTGGCTTCAGCATGAAAGATGCAGGCTCTGACTTCTAGCACTTCTAGGCATTATTGAAGAGAACAGAGTCCCTTTTAACTCCTATTTTGTAACCAAAGAGCTTGATCCTGTCAACCTTTACACCAGCAGACAGCCTGGCTGACTCTAATAAGACAAATCACGTCAGGCAGTGTGTGAAGTTTCAGTTCGATAGGATGTTTGTTTAAATAGCTGGTGTAAGGAAAATCAATCAAGTTGTTTTCATATTTTAGTGGAGTTTATTTTCAGGTTCTCAGACCTGCAGTGTTGGGTTATAAAGTGTGATCTGAAAGTATGTTAGTTTACAAAGCCTTCACTGAAGGCTTTAAAAGTCCATAGTAGCATTTTTACTGGCTATGCAACTGTTTCGTTCTCCTGAAGCCTAAATTGGGGCTAAATTAGAGCTGTTAATATCTCCTTGAATGGTGCAGAAGTGGGGGGTGGGGAAAGCCATGTGAGGCGTACAGTACTGCACAAGCTTCCCAGCTGCTGGGGCAGAGAGAGAAGTCTAAACAGCTACGTTTGGCACTTTCGCTTATGATATGATTTTTGTTGGAACTGTGACTAGCTTTGCCTTTTGCAAACAGTGAACTATTTGTGAAATTCCCAGAAATAGGAAGTGGTATAGCATTTCTCTAAGTTCTCAACGCTGAGATCAGCACTTCATTATATAGTTAAGAAAAAATATGGCAAACAAATATATAGAAGAGAGGGGATGGTCTGCTATAGCCATTCCAGGGCTGGGAATTCAAAGTTTAAAGCTAGGGAATGGATAGTTTAGAGGGGAGTATGTGTATGTATGTAATAATGTTCCCCAGGTTTCAAGAGGAATTCTGGAAGGAGTTAGGACATGTTTTAGTAATTACTGTAAACTGCTGCTTCTCCAGTCTCTCTGATTCATTTCCGTTATTATTTCAGTATTTCCCAGTAGCAGGCTAATGGAGTCACATGGGCTCATTTCTTATAGCATTTTAAATTGTAAGATTTACATTAAAAAAAAAAAAGTCTAATGAAAAAGGGCTGCTCCAGAGCATAACTGTGTACAGAGATGTTGCAAATACAGTATATTCTTCGATCTCACCAGACTAAGGTAACAGAATATTGTGTGCCTTATGGCAGGGACATAAAGCAATATGAACAGATAACAGCAAGAACATGATCCTTCTCCAAATCGCATGGGAACTGTGCGTTAGCTCTGTTTCATACACAAAGTAGCAAACCACCAGTATTTGTGGATTCAAATGCATTAAAACCTGTTACAAATATGAAATAGCTAAAATAACCCCCATAGTACAGCATGTCAGAAGCCAGGTGTGCTCTCCAGTGTTAATAGCACAGGATTGTGCAGTGTTACCAGTTTCAGAAGCCCCTTGCATTATCCCTCACCCCATCCAGGAGACACTCATCACCAGATCTCCCTAGCCAAGTTCACATCTACCAGCCTTTCTCAGGGTGTGATCCTGCAAACCTTTTATTCTCATAAATAATCTCGTACAGAAAAGTTTGCGGGATTGGACACTTAATTTCTCCCACTACACTAGCTCCATGCTGCTACCTACCTTTCTAATGGCCAGAGATCCCTTCTTAACATATGCTACCCATGCCTGGTTTTAGCAGTCTATCTTCCTCAAATTCTTCTTCTCTTCTTAATTTATTCTGTGGTCATAGGCTCCAGCTCTGCAAAAAGATTGAAGTCAAGGGGATTCCATTTGGGTATAGAGTCCACATTGTAGGATCAAGTACTTGTTCTATAGTCTCTGAGCATCAAGACTAACGGTTGGCTATTTGGCAAATACCAATAGGAAAGGCGGTGTAGTTTAGTGGATAAAGCGCAGGACTGGGAATCCAAATCTTGGTTCTAATGAATGATCTGGAAAAAGGGGTGAAAAGTGAGGTGGCAAAATTTGCAGATGATACAAAACTACTCAAGATAGTTAAGTCCCAGGCAGACTGCGAAGAGCTACAAAGGGATCTCGCAAAACTGGGTTATTGGGCAACAAAATGGCAGATGAATTTCAATGTTGATAAATGCAAAGTATTGTACATTGGAAAACATAATCCCAACTATACATAGGGTTCGCGTGGGGTGTTTGTCCATCCTGTATAGTTTTAGTCCCCTTCTTGAAAAATATTTCTAGCTGGGCATCAGGAGACTGAATCTATGTGGAAGGATGTCCCCTGCTCCTTTTTTCTCAGCTGTTTGAGCTTCTGTTGTTTCCCTCCCTGCTTGATGACTCTGTTTACTGCTTAAATGCAAATTAAGCAGAGCACACATTCCTTTGTTTAGGACAGACCTGTTTGCAAACCTCAGTTTGGGCAGGGTTGTGTGGTTTGGAACATGTGTTAATAACACCATACAGTGGAATTTTATAACTGAACATACAGTGTTGCCACACACATTTTACCAGGACAATAATGACCAGTAAATTGAGTTTTCAAATGATACCTTTATAAGGTGTACTTTATACCATAGGGTGTGAACACGGGTACATTCTCTCATAACAGGAGACAGCTAGATGGACCATTGGTCTGACCCAGTATGGCCGTTCTTATGTTATCCTGCTCTGCTTCTGCTCATCTGTGTGATCTTGGACAAGGCACTTCAACTGTGATTGTATCCCCTCCAGCCTTTTGTCTGTTTAGACAGTAAATTCTTTGGGGTGGTCTGCCTCTTATGTTTGTGTCTGTACAGCACCGAGCATAGTGGAGCACCTATGTCAGTTGAGTCCTCTTGGTTCTGCTGTAATAATATTATAAAACAAGGTGCCTTGGCATGCTGTTTTTACAAATTAGGACCTCTCCCTATAGACAGGATTGTTATTATTCACATGAGTAAATACATCTAGGAATTGTGCCAATCTCTGTCCAGCATCCTGCATGTCTGGGTCCCCAATGGGCTGAATGCCCTGAACTCCCAGCACCCTCAGTAGGAGCTGAAATATGCACCCAATGAATTCAGTGATGCAGGATCATCTTTTTAGGAGCTGAATGCACTGAAAATGTCAATGATTTCAAGAAATCACTGGTTTGGTTTTGTTTGAGACACTTAGCTCCAGATTCTCAAAGGTATTTAGGCATCTAACCTCCATGGAGTTTAATGGGATTTAGGCACCAAAATACCTTTGAGGATCTCAGGGTCTTAGTCTTAGGGCTTACTTTCAGAAGCGTGAAGAGCCCAAATGCCAAGTGGAGCCAATGGGAGTTGGGTTGCAGGGGTCACAGTTCTGACAATTAGGCCAAACATGTCTCTAACTGGGCAGGGCACCCCAGTTCTGATCTACCTACCAGTGAAAGCAAATGGCCACTATTGAAAATGGTGGCCTATCTTAGTGTTAAGTATTTGCAATCCTGCTTAATTTCTCACGGTTTTGTCTTGGATTTCATTATTACAGTGAAACACAATTTTACAAAGGAATGCTTTATAACAGAGAAACAAGGATTATGAAAATAATGGTTAGATGATGCATCTATTAAAATGCAGTCACAGAAAAATAACAGGTAGATGTTTTTTAAAGCACCGTCAAAACAGGGATATTTCTTTTTGCCAAGTAGCCTCTATACTCTTGCTATATTAGACAAAAGGAAAAAAACTGTAATAAGCGACAAAGATAAAAACAGAAGAGTGATGCTGTCTATATTGGGGACTAACAGAATGAACTAGTTACTAGAAAAGTCACGTGGTGTGGGTTTCCTTGACAACTGTTCCCATAGAACCTGATCTGAAAAGAAGGAATCATAAAAAGACCACTGAGATTAATACTTCTAGCTATATGAAGATTGGAAAAAATTGCATGAGACTTAGTCCAAGTAAAATTGCTAGCTAAGACTATTTTATAGTGGTTGGGTTGGGTTTGTTTTTCTTTAACAATGCCCCACCTTCCAGAAAACTATATCAGTAAAGAATTAGAAAAGCATATGCCAAATGACCTAATAAAATGTAATGTGTTTTGCTCATTTCTGAGATCTAATTGTCCCATGGAAATCAAGGTTTAAAATTTGTGACAAGTTTAAAAAAAAAAAGTGTTGAACTGTAAACAGTCTTAATGTATTTGATCAACAGTCTGTTTTTGATAATAGCAAATGTGTTATGGAAGAGATAGGACACGCCCTAGGAAACTAATATAGAAGTTGAGTGGTCATCCAAATGCAACTGAACTCTCTGAGAGACGGTTGGCAACTAGTCTCATGTGAGACCTTTTCTCCTCATTTGCAGAGAGCGCATCTCTGGGGAAAGATTTAGATACGAAGGAAAAAAGCCTGTGTGGAAACAGGAGGAGGCTTACAGAAAAGACATTACAGCACAGCAAAATCTTACAAGCTTAGAAAAGAACTGTAAAAGAATAAGGATGGTCTTGTGATGAAAGCCCTGCATTAAGACTCAGGAAAGTTGGACTCAATTCCCAGCTCTGCCACAAACTTCCTCTGTGACCTTGGATGAGTTCCTTAAACCCAGATCCCCAAAGGCATTTAGGTGCCTAACTCCCATTGAATTCAGTAGGAGTTACACACCAATACCTTTCAAAATCTTATAGACTCACAGGCTTTAAGGTCAGAAGGGACCATCATGATCATTTAGTCTGACCTCCTGCAGATTGCAGAACCTTGCCCACCCGCTCCTGTAGTAGGCCTTAATATCCCTGCAGTTTAGTTTGCCTGTCTATAAAATGGAATAATCTCACCTTTTTCACAGGGGAGTTATGAGGATAAATTAATTAATGACTGAGCACCTCAGACTCTATGGTCCTAAGTGCCATAGAAAAGCCAATAAATAAGAGGGGAGGGTAGAAATCAAATGCAATTTTCTCTCTCCTTCACACGCACGATAGCGCAAGGCTCTTCACACACAGTACATAGAAGGCCTGCCCTGTATAGCATACAATATAAAGGCCTGATCCAACATCCATTGAAGTCAAATGGAATCTTTCCACAAACTTCAGCAGGAGTTGCACTGGACCGTAAACGATAGGCTTTACTGGCAGCCATATGAGGATGTAACACACACCGGAATTTTATTATTTTAGAGTTGCTGGCTGGCCAATTGTTTTCCAGACTTGGCTGAGTTTTTCGAGAGGAGGGAGCCTGACATAAAAGTCACGTGGTTAAAGCTATCTCTTAATAAATATATTCCACAGGAATGCAAGTAAAATTGACACAATGGCAAAGATGACCTGGAGAGGATTTAAAATAAAATAGGCATGTGCCCTTTCTGCTTTATCATGTATGCGGAAGGCCTACAAGCTTTCTTGTTTTATTTAGCTTGTCCTTTCCTTAGAAATATCAAGGGACTGATCCTTTCCTGGCCTGCACCATGTACAGAAGTGGTTCTCAAACTTTTGTGACCCCTTTCACGTAGCAAGCCTCTGAGTGAGACTCCCCCCCCCACCTTATAAATTAAAAACACTTTTTAAAATATATTTAACACCATTATAAATGCTGAAGGCAAAGCGGGGTTTGGGGTGGAGGCTGACAGCTCACGACCCCCCATGTAAGAACCTTGTGATGCCCTGAGGGGTCCCGACCCCCAGTTTGAGAACCCCTGATGTACAGCCATTCACATCAGTGTAAAGTGAACATAAAACACTACCAAATCTGAATGGCTTCATTTTATACCTACTTTGCACTGCTGTAAAATAAGTGCACCAAGTGCAAGGAAAGGGCTAATCAGGCCCTCAGTCCTCTTTCCCTCTCTGCCTAGTTGGAGGACTTCAGCGGAGGGCCCAGACATATGGAATGGGTGTTCACTTGGTACTTAACTGAATGGGCTGATGTTAAATTTTAAACGAGAGCTTTTTTTCCCAACTGTTCTTAGGCATTTGAATTAAATAAATGTTAATTAAAACAAACACAACTTTGAACCGCCTGAGTAAAAATCATTTGCCTGCAATTAATCAGGTTTCACATCCATGGTATCTATTTTATCATAAGCCTACTACTAATTCTCTAGTTATCTGTATAGTCTTTCGGGGGAGGGGAAGTGTGGAAAAGATCTAAATTTCTAATGTAAAAAACCAAGCAGAATACAGTGTATTTGGGTTTGTTTTTTGGGGGAGGGAAGGCAGACTTTTAGGCCTCTTACACATACCACAAAGAAGCACAACCCCCCCCCCCCCTATTTTCTGTTTCTTTAGCTTTTAAGGTTAAGAAATCAAGCACGCATGAGTCAGGATATGCAGAATTAAGGCTGAACTCTGCTCCCATGTTGATGTTTTTAAAATATGGTTAATTTGAAATTATGTATTTAATGAATTTACATGAGTTATAATCATACAATATGAAATTTCTTATACAGCTTCAGTCCTGATCCTGCTATGAGTTGTACCTACACAGAACTCATTGGCCCTTCCATATAACAAGTTGCAATAACATTTCACAAATTTGTGTTGGTTTTGCCAAACTCTGTGAGTTTAAAAGAAGACTTAAAAATAAAGTTCAGAGAAGAAATGTTTTGATTTGGACACTTCTGAAACAAAATGTTTTGATTTTTAAATTCAAAATGATTTTTCACTTCAAAATTTCCTCAATGTAATTTAAAAAAAAAAACATTTTAAAATAATTGAAATCGAAATGAAATGTATGTTTGTTTGCAACAAAACCTTTTGTTTGACCCAAAACCAATTTTTCTGGACTCTTTGATTTGCTGGAAATTTTTAAAAAATTGTTTTTCAGTTGGGTCTGAAACAATGTAGGGTTTTTTGGAGCTTCCAGCAAACCAAAATATCCATTATTTCTATAATTCTAATAATTAGCCAACTACTTCAATTTCTTTGTGTGGCAATAGTGAATCATTTTTCCACTTGTCACCATTTCGCTGAATTCCTCATGTACTTCCTTTTTTTTTCTTGGATGACACTGGTCTTACATTTGCTGACTTTAGAGCAGTGATTCTCAAACTAGGGCCACCGCTTGTTCAGGGAAAGCCTCTGATGGGCCGGGATGGTTTGTTTACCTGCCGCGTCCGCAGGTTTGGCCGATCGCGGCTCCCGCTGGCCGCGGTTTGCCGCTCCAGACCAATGGGGGCTGCAGGAAGGGCGGCCAGCACATCCCTCGGCCCGTGCCACTTCCTGCAGCTCCCATTGGCCTGGAGCGGCAAACCGCGGCCAGTGGGAGCCGCGATCGGCCGAACCTGCAGACGTGGCAGGTAAACAAACTGTCCCGGCCCGCCAGAGGCTTTTACTGAACAAGTGGCGGCCCTAAGTTTGAGAACCACTGCTTTAGAGTACCTTCTACACTAATGAACTGATTTTCTTGTAACTGAGATTGATCTGTATAGTACCTCTTTCCAAAAAATCAAGCCACGTCTGCCAGCGATGTTAGTATCCCCAAATAAGTCATAGCTTGACAGAAAACCCTAGCTCAGGCAGCTGGTCCCACAGCTACTGAAATGTAGGCATCTCAGCAAGACCATCCTTAGGATTTATGGGGCCTTACGCAGCCTTATTAAACTGGTGCCCCATGCCCGACTTGCTCTTAGCAACACAAACGTAAGCTTACAGTACTGGAAAACTTGCCAGATGCACTTTATTAAAAACAGTTTAACCAAATTAAGCACACTATAATGCCGATGGACTATATTTGCAGTAAAGAAGTAGCGCTATAGAAAAAAAATCTGATTTATTGACAGATTGATGTAAATAATATAATTTTTTTAATTTGTCAACATTTATTGGAAATTACTTTGAAGAGGTTTTGAAACAAGGATTTGTTTTTAATTAAAAGCAATCTTTCTGGCTTTTTTTGGCTGCAAAATCAGTAATAATGTCATCATATGACAAATACGAAGTGATGTGTTGTTCGATTGCAAGAATAACAAGGCCAGGCAAGCGTTCCTGACTCACTGTAGAGCAGAGATCGTTTTTAATGAGCTTCAGTTTTGAGAATCTCCATTCTCCTGATGCTACTGTTACAGGAATTGTCAGTAGAATATGAGTGGCAATGTACACATTAAGATATATATCAACAAGTTTGCTGGTATGAATAAACTGTAAAAAAAAAAAAAAAAAAAAAATGCCCACAGCTGAATTTGTATGTGGCAACATTGATGACAATGTACTCAATTCTTCATACGTTTCAAGTCCATTTAAATCAAAACTATCACCATGCTTCAAGAGGCTCTCTAGTGTTTTGCACTTTGTCATTAGCTGATCTTGTTTTCCTATTTTGATGAATTTAGTTATGTCCTACAGAAATCCAAACTGTCCATGGTGTGCTCGTAAGGTATTAAAACTTTCATCAACGGCAGATATTGTTTTATCCATCACAATGTTAAAAAATTCAACCTCAAATTTCTTTTCAGGATCTTCTATGGGCTCATCTGCTCCTTCATATTCCACTTGCCATTTTTATCTCAAAACTTTTGTCACATTCGGATATAGAAACGTTGGTTGCAGAGTGCCTCTGCAAACTCTCTTGCTGTAACCTGTGCTTGTTTGAAACCAGTTTCTTTGTATTTCACCAAAGTCCTGTGTGTTGTTTAGCGAGGTAAGTGTTGAATCAAGCTGCATCATTGGATTCTGTGTTATTTTGCTTACATTTGAGATTTTAACAAGAATGTCATACCAGATTATGACAGATGTTAGAAACTGGAAGTTGGATATTTCAGGGGCTTCACTTTTAGCTTTTGGATCTCTGGCTTCATAAACTTCCTCAGATTGATATCTCAATGTTTTTACACTTTCTATTCTGCTTTCCCAGCATGTCTCGGATAGGAGCTTAACAATAATACCACTGACATGGGCTTTGAATATTTGCTATAGTTTAATAGAAGCTGAAAAGAGCAGGTAAATGCGTTGCAGCAAACCAAAAAAAGAAATAGCATCTACAGAACACTTGCCCATATCAAAATCAAATTAAGGCTGTGGCATGCACATGGAACAAAAAAGGCTCGTGGATTTTCCACCAGCCATCTAGTTTTCACACCAGAAATACATCCTCTCATATTGGCACCATTATTGTAGCCTTGTCCTCTAATGTTCATTACGGACAATACCATTCATTTTAGTTCATCGTGGAGAGCTTGAAGAAGTCCAAAATCTGTAGTGTCCTCTACTTTAAAAAATGTGATAAATGATTCCTTAGCTGGAATCTGTGCTGAATCAGTAATGTCGACAAAGCTCACTACTAACATCATCTGTTCTCAATGACTTACGTCCGGAGTGCAATCTAGAATTACAGGAAAATATTTTGCCAAAGAAACCAATGAAACAATTTTGTCTCTCACTTTACCACTCATTAGCATGATCAGTTCATTTTGAATTCTTGGTCCCGAATAGTGATCAAGTATTTCATTTTCAGTTATTCTTCGGAGATGTTCATTCATCACTGTGTCAAATTTTCCCAGCAGTTGTACAAGGCCCAAAAATTTTGCCATTTTTGGGCTGGTACAATTTGTCAATGCTTCCTCTAAAGGCAAGATTGTTTGTCAATAGATATTCAACAATAGATAATAGACGTTCAAGAACATGACACCAATGGTGCTTCTCTGACTCCAGCAATCTTTGATTTTTGGGAATCAAGAGTTGTCTGATTTTTTTAAACTTATAATCAGCTCATGCCATTTGTGCATACTTTCAATGTGGTGGTGTGCCTTTTCATGTTGCAGAAATGTCTGACTAAGATTTTGCCAATCATTAATACCCACGGTTGCTATGTTAAAATTGCAACTGTTGAAAATCTTGCATGGGAAACAAAATACAGTATCCTTGCATTTAGAGTACACAAGCCATCGTCTGTTAACAATTTCACCGTTAGAAAGTCTTTTGTAGTAATTGTTTTCTGTGAATTTCCTACCTCTGTCTTTAGGATATTTGAGAACTTCTATTCTCACAGGGCCTTTCTCAAGTATAATGTTGCGTAATTGGTTGTTTAAAGATTGTGGCCATGCACCAATGTCATCTATATCCCATGCTAATCAGTTTCAACTGTTGTAATTTCTTGTTTTGTGTCTGCATCTGTTTCAAATGATCCATGTTTTGTTGAGTTTCTTGAACTTCATCTGCATAACATTTTTCTTTGGCAGTTACTTGATGAGCTTGAGCAACTTTGTTTTCATGACATACAAACTTAAGTACAGAACCCTTCGGTGCTTGTATAGCTAATTCTATTTCATCTTTTCATTTTCTTTTTTGTGACCCAGAAGGTTGTTTTCAATTTGACATAATTTATAAGGGTGGTTTTTTTTAAAGAAATAACTGTTTAAATTGTCAGACTATCAGAAATATTTTAAATAACTAACATAGGATAGCCGTGAGGCTGTGACCTTGAGCTAGTGTAGACACCCATCACAGGGCACTCCATCCTGACTGAGACACATTTTTACAGTCACTTTTTAGTTTTAAATGTGTAGTGGGTGTCAGTCTTAATGTCAGTTACAACTCTTTATCAACCTTGTACTGTAAATAGATCAATGGCATTATCCAGTTTAATAAGTTGGGTTTCCAAGCAGCGGGAAAATAGGACCCTAGTTTTATTCCTAAGTAAAGCACAAAGTCACCATAATGAAGCCAGCACAGAATCATCTCCTCTAGATTAAGGTAGGACAGAAATGTTACAGAAGTCCTATCAACTAAAATTTAGTGCAGCATGGGCAGAGACAAGCTCATTTCTTTTTCCAACCCAATGTGCCCTTGTTACAGAAGGGCCCTCTCCAGGTTTTGTCACTCATCCTTTCTGATAAACAATATAAATTATGATGTTGAACTTCCATCATCAGTTCATTTTACATAGACAACTGAGTAATCAGCTGATAACTTTTGATCACTTGCAATCTTGACTGCATATGAACTGATTAACCTTACAATAATTTTTGCGGATGATATTCTTATTGCAATGCCAGGTTTGGCTAGCCATTGCAATGACTGTCCAATGGTGAAGAAAGACTTCCTAGAAGTAGGGTTGGGGTTTTTTCCTCCTACTCTAGAGCTGTGCATGAACCATCCAGGAAATCCCACAAAGTCTCCAAAACTTCAACATCAGCATCCTTTTTCACAGACTTTTTTCCTTCTTCAACAATATCTACTCTGCTCCTTGAAAACCCAGCTTATTAAACCGGATAATGCCATTGATCTATTTACAGCAGGGGCTCTCAACCTTTCCACACTACTGTACCCCTTTCAGGAGTCTGATTTGTCTTGTGTACCCCTAAGTTACCTGAGGGGGAATATTGAGGGATGGGGGAGGAGAAAGCAGCGGCTCCACTGAAGGTGGTCCCCAGCCGGCACCACTGACCCTAGTGTGTCAAGAGGGCACAGCCACTACCCCTGCCCATGGACCCCCAGGGAACCCCCCCCCCATTGCTGACACACACCGAACTTCATATGCAGCAGATGCTGCAGCAATCCAGGCTCGCAGCCCAGAGGGGGAGGGACGAGGGCAGCAGAGGATACTGAGCTACCCAGCCTGCCTCATGGCAGCGGAGAGCCACAGTTCCCTGCAGAGACTCCTGTACACTCTCCCTCACGCAGAATGCACAGTGCTGGCATATTCAGCTCTGTGAATATGGCCCCTGCCACAGGAGACTGCAGCACACGCTGGGTGTGCGGGAGCCAACCTGCTCTTACCTCCTGTCCCAGTGGTGCCCCAAATTTTCAGGTGCCCTATGCAGTCGTGTATGCCTGAGGACAGCCCTGCATCTTAGGAACCTCCTGCTGACACAACTGGCAGCTATGTACGTAAAGCTTCAAGTCCATTAGTGAGAGGACCGGTTGCTTCTGCTAGAAGCTTAAGGTGGGGCTGTTTTAAAAGGAGCTGCCAGAAACATTCTATTGGCTGCAAGCTGTCTGTGTTTCTGTTTGAACCCGGGTGAATATATTTTAGGTTGGGATTAAACTGTGCAGGTTTTCCCCAAGTTTAGGTAGTTGCCATGCTGGCCTGCCACAGGATCACAATATCTGGTGAACAAATATGGTTGGAACCCACACAAAGAATAATCAACGCTTCCCCAAAGGGCTTTCCTCTTCCAGGGGTATAGACATTAAGGTGTATTTGTTGTGCAGGTAGGGCTACACATGCTAACTTTAATCTAGCTAGTGTGGGCAATGGTAGAAGTGAAGGTGTGGTGTCATGCACCCTGGCGCTAACTAGACGCCTCAGCAAATACCCCAGGGTTCCTCACAGAGCTGTACCGAGGCTAGCTCACGCTGATGCCTGTGTTGCCATGTCTTCACTGCTATTGTTACCTGTGCTAGCCAGACTAAAGCTAGCACAGGTATGCCTACCGGTGCTACGATTACACCTTAATTTGTAGTGTAGGACCTTTCCATTCCAAAATGCTCTACCCAAGTGAAATCCAGCCTACTCTGAGGGGGAAGGGGGCAACGTGTAGCTGTAATTTTATAGTGCATCTTATAGCTTTCTATAGATCTAATGCGTTTCCAGTCTAAACGATTATCTTTAGGTGAAAGGAACACAAAGAGCAACAACCAAGTCTCCTCCACACCAGAGAAGAACATTCTTCCTCCTCTGGAACAGCTGACCTGAATGTAAAAGGGCAGTTAATCACCAGGGCCTTGTAGACTTTTAAAAGCACTGCACACCCAGAAAACAGAACCATAAATTACACAACAGCATTGAGGGAAATTTTATCTCAAGATAGTGTGGGCAATTCCCTACGCATACAAAAGTACCGACGGCTTTTCTTTTCTTCTTAATTAGCTGAAGAAAACAAGGCCCTTTTCTCAACCTCCTGCCATATCTCTTTGGCTGGCTGCAGGTAAGGTACTAACTTTTAAAAATTTCTCATTTGACCAACTCCAAAATTTCAGGGGCTGTTTTTGGAAGGAAGGGGCCAGCCCCTGCTGCGCCGTGGCTGTTCTGCAGCCCTCGGTCAGAGGGCCCAGGAGTGGGCTGAGGGCAGGGCAGAGAGGCCAACCCTGGGAGTGGGAGCTGGGGGGGTGCCCGGGTGTCCTTCCTGCAGGTACGGTGGGAAGACCTGGGTGCTGACCTGCTCTCTCTGCCCCGGGCACACAAGCCTTATGTAAAGGAGGGAAGCCGATGAGTGTAGTTAACACCCCTGTGTCACTAAAAAGCACCGCGCAGGCAAAACCTGCCGCTGCTTGCAAAGGCCCCCCCAGGCCTTCAAATCGCGGGGCAGCAGGCGGGCTCCGGCTCCGCGGGGGGAGGAGGCCGCTCCCTTTGTCTGGGGGGCCGCGGAGGCAGAGGCAACCCCCGCCCCTTCCTGACAGAAACCCGCCCCCTGGTGCCCGGCCTCGCCCGCCGCTGCCACAGCCGCCTCCTGCAGGTGCTGGCTCCCGCCCGCCCGCCCGGAGCTGGCAGCAGGTAGGTGACTGGCTGCTCCCCGGCCTGGCTGCAGCGCCGCGGGCTCTGCCCGGGGAGGGGCGCCCGGCTGCCGGGCTGGTGGCGCGCGGGCCGCCTCTCTGGTCTCCCCGGGGCTTAGAAGCAGCCGCAGCCTCCCGCCGCCCTGCCCTGCCCTTCCCGCTGCTATTGTCTCGTGCCGCTTCCCCTCCGCCAGCCCCTGCTGGGATCTCGGGGTGTCCTGTCCCCCCCCCCGCCTCTGTCCTTCCTCATGTGCAGCCCCCGCGCGCCCCGCTGCCGCAGCGCCTGGCCCGCCACCAGCCATCTCCCCGCCCCGAGCCCTCGTCCCCTTCGCGCCGCGGGTTGGGGGCTGCCTGTGGCGGGGCGGGTCTCATGGCTGGGGAGGGGGGCTGCGAAGGAGGTGGGTGTCTAGGGTGGGAACAGGGACATCTCCTCCCCCCCCCCCGGCTTCTGGCAGACCAGCTGCAAGACGACAGGCTACTAGGATTTCAACCAGGGGCTTTCTCCTCCCCTCATCTAGCCCCTGGGTTTTACATTGAAAAATGGGGGTTGTGTCAAATTGTTACTGACCAGGACATTGGCAAATGCATGGAGAATGTAGCTTGTTCTGTTCCCACATTGTTAGGGGGATAGGTCTTGGGGGATCAGTTGGTAACAGCCCACCCTCATCCCTTGCATCCCCATCTTTTTAAAAGGTTAAATGGGAAATATTGCCACACTAGAGTGCCTATCGACTCATCAAAGAGTCTTCCTTGCCCACCGGCTGGTTAAGCCCAGGGATCTTCATTAAACTGGGAGGGGAAACCATGGGGATGTAGATTTTTATCACAGTAACATCTGAAGACTCTTAGTTTCCTTGTGCTGTGCAAACACACAGAGTCCAAAAGCTTACAATGAAAACAAGGACAAGATGCAAGAAGGGGAGGTGGCAGGGTGATTTGGCACACAAGTCTGCATGTGTTAGTAGCAGAACATACAGTTTGGAGGCTTCAGTGTGCAATTTTAGTTACATTAGTGGAGAAGAGAGAGAGAGATGAGTCATTAAAGCCCGGATCCTGCAAGTTGTTCCATGTGAGACTTATGCAAATTCTTACTGAGGTTTTGTGTGGGTGCTGAAACCTACCTGTGGGGAACAGATTCCAGGATCAGGGTCTAGGAAACTACCTGCTTATGCCATTATCTTACCATATCTCACCCTGCATTAATTTGCTGTGATGTGCTTAGGTGTTGCAACTGATATATGGTCCTCTATCAAGGAGGCTGAGAGCAAGAGGTGAGCCTACATTCAGCACCATATATGCTGCAATATTTGTACACATCAAGGTGAGTTGACATTGCATTTCTTGGCACTCTCAGCCTCTACATTAAGACAGATGCTGATTTGATTAATCCTGTTCCGTTGTGCTGTTGGAGCTACCTGACAAACAAGATATATGGCATTCAGTGTAAAAAGTGGACCCAGAGTTTTCCCCAGGGATCTAGATGTTTATCTCCATATAATGAATTGTCCTTCTCTATAAAAAGGTGGAAGTGCAATCTCCAGGCCCCCACACTCGCTCCCCTGTGGCAGCCTCTCTGCTAGGCTTTATTTGAAAGGGATGGGAGCTTGGAAGTAGCTGTGCTTGGAGGTAATGTATCCAGTGGACTACCTCCCCCTTTCCCCCCCAAGATCATGAATAAGTATCTAAATACATTGATGATTTTATCACTTCCTTCCAGATTTGAGGTGGAATGTCCTTTTCTCACAAGGATGTGGGGTTTGAATGCTTGACACTCACCCTCTCCCTTTGCAAACAATCATTTGTCTTCCTCTATCCCCATACCTTTGAGGGGATGGCTTTCAGAGAATTCCATGAGGTGAACCGCATCAAGCAATCCTGTTATCCCTTGAACCCACTCCTTTTTCAGGGCAGGGTGGGATCTGGCCTTGAAACTGCAGAAGAGAGCCAGACTGATAAATTTACCTCAGTAGAGGTTGCTGATATGGATGACCTTATCCAAAGATAATGTGGGTTCAAATCCTCGCTCTGCCACAGACTTCCTGAGTGAGACTTGGGCAAATCACCTTTAGCTCTTGCTCATAGCCCAGAGTTTACATCTCATTATGCATTTAAAATCCTCAAGTTATCAATGTTAAGCTTTTCCATGCTTATGGTTCCTTCTGTTTGGTTTTGATTTTGATTAACAAAAGGTTCTATTGCAAAAGATTTAAAAGCATTATCTCACTAGCATTTGTGCCATCATATTGTTACAACAATATAGGTATACAGGAAATTTTTAATAACTGCTTGTTTTCGGAGAAAATGTATATAAGAAGCTTAAAAATGCATATTTATGAGAATGCCTATAACAATTTATTTAAAGGGACGGTAGCAACTTATTTTTATACTGGTGTAATAGATTAGATAATAAGGCCTTATATTTTGTAAACAAATATTAGTTATGTTCTTGTTAACCGCTAGATTATTAGAAGCAAAAAATTTTTTTGAAAGCTCGTTGTTTGTATTCTGTATTTATTTTTAGTGTTGCTCCGGTGGGGACAGTGAAAATCAATGAAGTCAGTTTCACTTTAAGGTCCTTTAGTGCTGCAATGTTTTTGTTTCTGACACTGCATGGGAATGTGTACTTGTGTAAACACAACTGTTTTCAGTTGACTTGTTTTCCTCCCTTGGAAGAAACATGTATTATGACATAATCCCTTTCGGCATTAGGTTTCATAAGCAGCTTGACTTTTGTAGCATTTAAAGTTTGGCCCAAATGTAAGTGAATAGGCCCAGATCCTGTAATCAGATTTGAAACAGGAGCCTCCACTAGTGACCAGAGCTACTAATGGAACTAAAACTGCCAACTCCTAGCAGAAGAGAAAAAGAGGAAAAGAAACTGATGCAGTTAGATAGTAAGTCCAGGGGAACAGGGGGAGAAGAAGATGAGGTGACTGGAAAGCATGGCTAGCAGGTGAGAAGGGAGGATGGGTTTATGGCTAAGGCTTGGATTGGGACTCAAAGTGGGTTCAAATCCTCGCTCTGCCACAGCCTTCCTGAGTGAGACTTGGGCAAATCACTTAATATCTGTGCCTCAGTTCTATAAAATGGGGGTGATAATATTGCTTCTGTTTAGACTGGAAAAAAAATTTGGGGGGGGGGGCATGGCAGTGAGACTGTCTCTAACTCCATATGTACAATGCTTAGCACCTTGGATGCTACAAATGCTAATTAGAAGAGGACAACCTAGTAGCAGGGAAGAATGTGCAGGGGGAAAGTAGAAGGGGGAGAACAAGTGGAAGATGGAGAGAGAAGAACAGAATGAAATGAAGAGCAGAAGATTGCAATATAATTACCCCCTCCCACTTATTTATAGTATTAAACACAGATAGAAGGCGCTGAGGCCCCTGCTATCACCTTCCCATTGCTGTGGCTGCCACAGGGCTGATACAACTGCGGATGTGAGGGGAGTTGTCCATGATGAGACTCCCTCTCTATTAAGGAGCAGATCACCCTGTAAATGGTTGGAGTGTCCTCGCAGACCCATTCCACTGACAGGCTGATCTAGTATGTCAGCTGTGCTGTCTTCAAGCATGGAGTTGCTTGGGAAGCAGGAATGCTTGTAAATGAGGGTTGGCTCCTGGGCAGCACTGCTCCCTATTCTGGGGACAGCATTACACTAGTGATAAGGCTGTAACACCTCCTCAATGTAACTACGATTGGAGAAATAGAGACAGACCCGCTCCTTGGCCTGGCCTGTAGCAGGAGAGGTGCTGTGAAAGGAGCAGAAGCATGGGAGACTCCTGCCCTTGTCACAGCAATGGTGGAGAGGGGGTGGTGCTCCTATCTCAGATTTCCTGAGCTGATGATGGACCATTCTTGGAGGGAGGGGAATGTCTCCTCCCAGAAGGGAGCTGTCCACTGGGTCTTACTGTGGTTACATGGCCTTTTTAATGGGCTGGTTCTGTGAGGCACTGAGTCCTTTTCAAGTCCTCTCTATGTTTATGGGAACTGAGAGGGCTTGCTTAAATCTACCTTAATGGAGACACATTTAGAGCCATGGGACTAAGTGTCATTTTACAGGGGGTTAAAAGCTGTGAATTTGACACTGTCTCTTTAGCAACTTCTACTATACACCTCTACTCCGATATAACGCAGTCCTCCGGAGCCAAAAAATCTTACTGTGCTGTAGGTGAGACCACATTATCGAACTTACTTTGGCCCCCCTGCTCCTTGTGCCCTGACCACCCCTTCTAGAGACCCCCGCCCCCTGACAGGCACTCAGCGGTGGGAAGCGGAGCAGCCCAGCCCCAGCCTGCTCCACTCTGCCAGCTCCCAGCTGTGGCGCTCCGCTTCCCGCTGCCGGTGAGTGCAGGGAGGTTGGGGAAAGGACGCTCCCCGTACTCACCTGTGTCGGGAAGTGGAGCGACGTGGCCCCAGCCTGCTCCACTTTCCTTGCCCTGGTCCCAGCTGTGTCGCTGTGGGGGAGGATTGGGGAAAGGTCCCACACTCACCGGCAGCGGCGGAAGCAGAGCAGCCTGGGCCCAGCCCATTCCACTCCGCCATCTCCCCGCTGTGGCGCTGTGCTTCCCGCTGGTGAATGCAGGGAGGTTGGGGAAAGGACACTCCCTGTACTCACCGGTGGCGGGAAGTGGAGCGTCGCGGCCTCAGCCGGCTCTGCTTTCCTTGCCCCAGCCGTGTCGCTGGGGGGTGGGGTTGGGAAAGGTCCTGCACTCACCGGCAGAAGCGGAGCAGCCCGGCCCCAGCCCACTCCACTTCACCATCTCCCAGGTGCGGTGCTGTGCTTCCCGCCGCAGGTGAGTACAGGGGTGTCCTTTCTCCATCCTCCCTGCACTCACTGGCGGCGAGAAGCGGAGTGCCGTGCCTGGGAGCTGATGTGCTGATCTGCTGGAGTGCTGCTTTACCGTGTTGTATGCGAACCTGTGTTATATTGGGTCACGTTATATCAGGGTGGAGGTGTATACTATAAAAAAGTATGAAAGAAGACACAAAGATGAAGTGCAGTGAGTATTGGTTTTATCTTACAAGGCTTTTAGGGACTTTTCCCCCTTTTTCTGTGGCTGCTTCTGTATGTTGGGAGAATGGGAGACTCCACCAAACAGATCCAGATCACTACCGTACTAGTTATTTTCTCTACATCACATGGGTTAATTCTGATCAGCGTATCTGTGCAAGTCTCCGAAGGTGAGGCCTAATTCTCCTCTTGTGTTACACCTGAGTAATTCTACTGATTTATGGAGAGTAACTTTTGATTTAGCATGAGTGAGGGGAGGACAGGCCCGTTGGTTTTTGTAACACAAATGGTGGGTGAGTTTAGAAGAGGAAACAGTATTACTGAGTCAGTGAGGAAATTTTGACCGAGATCCTGGGGGATTCCAGATCTGGAGGCTCGCTGTGGGCCAATCGGTAGTGGAAACCATCATCTCTAATACGTTTTAAGGGAATAAATGCTCTAAGCTCTCTGGAAGTAGCTGAATGGGAAGGGTTACAGCAGGCCTCTGTTAATGAAAGCAGAGAGAGGGTGTTCCATTCTCACAGCTGTTCTTGACACTTCGCCATTGATCTCTCAAGCGTGCTCTCATACAAGGCTGCTGAGGCTGCATATAGTTGTGTCACTGTCCATCTGAAGATCGGAAAGCACTATATAGACATTAATAAATTAGAGTTACAGTACCCCTGTGAGGCTGATAAATACATCTAATCCCCACTAATAAGGCTAATACTGTTGTGATGAGCACCACAGAAATGCTTATAAATAATGATTATTTAATGACAAAGAGGAGTTAAGTGACTGGTGTATGGTCACCCAGGAAGCCTGAGCGGAGCTAGGAAAATTGGTTTTTTGACTCCTTTTCTCTCATCTTTACTCCCAGAAGTGTGTAAATGGTTAATTTTCACGGTATTTGCACTCCCTCATGTACATGTGCCATTCAGAATATATATGGCATATTGATATACTGAGTGTGAGGAAATGTAGGGCTTCATTTTTGGGTTGCATGTCCAGCGAGCTCTGCAGATGCACTCCTGCATGTAATCCTGGCGTAAGTAAATTATGCCATCCTAATTTGCTAGTAGTTGTGCATTAGATAGTTATGGTACAGATGGGAGCTTCTTTGGATAATGGAGGAGCCAAGAGGGGTGGACCTTGCAACCGTATTCCCATTCCCCCGGATTCATTCCCTAGTCTGCAGCAGTTGGATTATGGTAATCATTGAACTGGTCTCATCACTGCTGCTTTAGGAATTTGGAGAGTAGCACGGGGTGAAGATCTCTGTTAGCTGCACGTGGAAGGAAGCACAAGCCATTCCTGAGGAAAATGCTGAATAAATCTGCAGAGGAAAATTGTTCCTCTAAAAAAGCACTGCTTCTCATGCCACACTGCCCCTGAATTTGCACTAGCCTGCAAAATGACATTTCCCCAGTCCTGACTATGTGGTGTTTCTGCTTCTGCACACAGAACCAGCTAGTATAACTTCAGTCACATCTGCTTTGGAGATGGAGCAAATTACCTCCAAAGTGTAGAACGGGGGCAGTCGAATAGTTGTGTGGTTTGATGCTCACCTTTATACAGGGGCAGAAGCAGTGGAGAATGGAGCCGACAGGATGTGCTTCCAACTAATGGACAAAGAAGGGCAGAAGCTAGAAATGGATGAGCTGGTGAACACAGGAGAACGTCATTATAGCATCTGCGCAAAGGGTGTCTGCATCCATATGATGTTATAGTCCTGTTTAGGAGAAGAAAAAATCAGGAAATGATTATGCTTGCATCTTGTACTGTGTTGTGACACGGTCGTTGCTCCTCTGCATCGAATCCAACAACGTCCATGTGCCATATGATAGCTGATAGGAAACCAAAGTAACAAAGCAGTGAGCACACACACCCAACTATGTACTAAACGTAACATAAATATTTGGTTTAGGATATGGGTAAAAAATGTGTGCACACTAGGGTAATCTTTCTCACAAATCAAAGTCCATGCTTCTGGTCCAGTATCACTGGTCAAGGTAGCGATACAGAGCAAAGGAAGTAGAGCTGGTCAGAAAAGGGGTTTTTTCCCCAGCGGCAAATTTCACCGAAAACAAACCAAAAAAATGTTTTTTCTAAGTTTTTCCATGGAAAAATTCAATTATTTTTGGCTGATTACCGAAATATTTTTCTCTGGAAATGTTACCATGGTCCTTCAAGAGAGCTGTAGTTTGGGTGCTTTGTGTTCCCATTCTCCTCTATGGGTCGGGATTCTGGATCTAAAACGAATTATATAAGTTCATGGAGGGTAGATCCATCAATGACTAGTAGCCAGGATGGTGAGGGATGCAACCCCATGCCTCTGATTGCCAGAATTTGGGACTGGATGATGGGGGATGGATCACTGAAAAATTGCCCTGTTCTGTTCATTCCTTCTGAAGCCTCCTTTGACCCTGACTGCTGTTGGAAGACAGGATACTGGGTAAGATGGACCATTGGTCTGAGCCACTGTGGCCATTCTTATGTGGAACTACATCTTCATCATACACCACAATCTCCCCTCTTGGAGAGGGAGAGAGGAGGCGTGTATCATGGGAGCCCCTGGCCATGTTGTGTGAAGGGAGATTAAGCCTGGCCCCTAGAGGAGACTGGGGAGTTGAACTACAACTCCTCTGAGGCACTGCGGCAGCTTTTCCAAATCAAAATGTCTTAGGTTTTGATGTTTTGTGCATGTTTTTGACAAAGAAATCAAAAAATTCCCTGGAAAGCAGACACTTATTTGGGGAAATTTTTGTTCTGTGAAAACCCAATTTTCCATTGAAAAACAGTTCTGATAGAAATTTTTCAACTTGCCCTGCAAAGGTGGTGTGGGGAGATAAAAAGTAGTGTTTTGAAAGCAGTTGAGTGTTACATACTGGAGCTATACTGTTGAAAAGAAAAATCCTGAACTGAAAAGAGCCAAATATTGTAGCTGGATGTTTTTTAAAGGGTTGGTTACATTTATGACTAATAACACACTGTAAAGTAAGATAAGGACAATGACCTTTCATCCTCTTTGCCTGACAAAAAATGTCTGACGCTGAGGAGGGAGTCAGTGCAGAGAATGGTAAACCTGCCACCTGAGTTGAGAAGCTGTCCCAGTGGCACACAGCGCCTGACCCAAAGCCCAGTGAACTCAGTGAAAGTCTCTTTGTTTATCTCAATGGGCTTTAGGTGGGAGCCTTAGATCTTCAGTGATTTCAGAACTTCCCTATGCCAGCACAGGCAACATGGAGCTATGCCCCTCAGTAGATGGTGGAAGCCAGGGAGGATGCAATACCTTGTCAGCTCTTGACAGAACTCACCCTGATTTCACCCCTGAGGTCCAGGGACAGGATGTTATTAATGGCAGGTCTCAAGTGGTGCCGTTCCCCACAACTGCAGGTCCCAGGGTGAGCTTCTGCCTTGTCACCTTCAGGGTGTGATGAAAGGCTCTTCTCACTCTGTGCTTGTTCCCTCAGTAATGGAGGCTGTCCTCGAAGGCAAGCACCAGGGATGATGACCTTAGGAAAGTGGCACTAAGCTAGGAAGAGTTGGAAGATGCAGTCCTTTCTTTGGAAGGAAATGAGCTCTGAATTTTGCATCTGGCACCTAGCTAATACAGTGACAAGTGAATTAGAAATACACCGAGCTATGAAATTCTGATCTGAATCCTGACTTTGAACGCCCCTGAAGTTTGGGATGGTCACACCTGGGATTTTTATTTGAGCCCAGCTGTAGCTAATAATAATAACAGCTGCTTTGGCATTTACTTAACCTGTTTGCCCGAGCCCCTTCTTGACCAGAGGTTCCAACTGATGGAGATGGAGGAGGAAGAGGAGGAGGGTTATTAAACTCGGAAGGATTAAAAAGAGAAGCCGAATTTCCTGTATGGTCTTGTGGAGAGGGCACTAGATTAGGAGTCACAAGACTTTGAGTTCTGTTTCTCCTTTTCCCACTGCTCTGCTGTGTGACCTTGGGTAATTCACATCTCCTATCTGTGCCTGTCTCCCCTCTCACCCTTTGTCTGTCTTCGTTAGTCTGGAGTGGCCGAGGGAGAATAGGGAAAAATATATCCAGAGGAGAGGAGGCACAAAAATGTAAATTGCCATGTAAATTATACAAATGTTTTATAATGACTGAGGCAGTGATTGACTGACTACGTTGGAGGTGCTGACAGAAACCCGCTAGAAGATGGCGGCATGTGGGCATCTCATCAAAAGAAGAGATGGAAATAAGCAGTCTGAATGTAATGCATTTTAAACACTTTCCCCCTCTCCTTCCTGAATATCAGTCAAAGTATCTTTCTGGGTGTCATGATGATGTGAGTAAAGGAAACTTTTTTTCCTTCCCACATCCACTGTTTCATCTTTCAGATGCAAACTAACCCTGTGTGTGTGAGTCAGTCAGTCAGTCAGTCTGTGGTGCTGGTGGACAGCTCCAGAGAGCGCAATCTTCTGTCTAGCCCAGGGGTTGGGAACCTTTCAGAAGTGCTGTGCCGAGTCGTCATTTATTCACTCTAATTTAAGGTTTCGCGTGCCAGTAATACATTTTAACGTTTTTTAGAAGGTCTCTTTCTCTAAGTCTATAATATGTAACTAAACTATTGTTGTATGTAAAGTAAATAAGGTTTTTAAAATGTTTAAGAAGCTTCATTTAAAATTAAATTAAAATGCAGAGCCTCCTGGACTGGTGGCCAGGACCCGGGCAGTGTGAGTGCCACTGAAAATCAGCTCACGTGCCGCCTTTGGCACTAGTGCCATAGGTTGCCTACCCCTGGTCTAGACAGAGAATGGGAGCAACGCAGACAGAAGCAGTACAGGCTTCCACACGCTGCCCTGCAGCTGTGCCTCAATCCTGAGTCAGAGGGAGTGTCTTTATGGTTAGGATAGGGGGCTGTCTCCATCCATAGTCAACCTTTAACTTTTCTGATGGGATGCCAGTTACGGTCACTCCTGGGGGAATTCTACACCACTGCGCATGTGCAGAATTTATTCCACCCCCACCCCCAAGATTTCTTTGCTTCCTTGCAGAAAAATTACTTTCTGATGGGGAAGCAAAGGGAAGCCACAAGAGCAGTCATGTGACCCTCCCCAGCAGTTTTGGGTGCCCAAGGCAGCCAGCAAAGAGGTAAATCAATGTGGAGCATGGGATGGGACGGGGGAAGACCCAGCTGGTAGCTCCTACCCTGTGCCGAGCTCAGCTGCTAGTCCTGGTTGGGCATGGGAGGACAGGGCATCCGGGGCTGTGTCAGACACACATACAGATTTCTCTCCCGGCTGTTGGAAGCTCTGAAAACACCCCTCCCTCCCCCCCCCCCACATGCTTCCTGCACCATCGCTTCTCAGCTGCAGGGGGAGGGAATCATTGTACAGAGATCTGCTCCCCCATCCACCCAACCCTTGTGCATGCAGACCCTCATGCTGAGCCTCACCCCCACCACCCCCACCCAGATCTCCCCAGACAAGCCCCACTCCCCCGGCACCTGGACCACCCCAATGAGCCACCTGCACCCGGATCCCCACCCTACTGAGCCCCAACCAGCTGCACCTGGATCCCCACTCCCCCAGCACCTGGATTACCCCAATGAGCCACTTGCACCCGGATCCCCACCATACAGAGCCCCAACCAGCTGCACCTGGATCCCTACCCCATTGACCCCACTCCCCCAGCATCTGGAACCCCCATTGAGCCCCAACCACCTTCATCTGCCCCCCCCTGCAGAATCCCATTACCGTTGCACTCAGAACCTCCACAACAAGCCCCTGCGCATCAAGATCCCCACGCGCACACACCCAGATCCTCTACTGAGTCGCCTGCACCCAGATTGCCCAACACAGAACCCTCTCAGCCCACCTCTGGATCCCCCCACCCTCACAAAGCTCCTCCAAGCTTGGATCCTGCCTGGCTGAGCCTGCCTGCCCACACCTGGTGCACCTGGCATGGAGGGGCAAGGTCCTGGGGTGTTTCTGGGGCAGGCCTGGTCCTTGTGCTGTGTCAGGGTTGGGTGCAGTGTCACCGCTGAATCCATGTCCCAGGGTGGCGAAGCTGCAGAGTGATTTCCCACCTCTGTGCAACCAGTGGCCTGTGCTCCCCAGTCCCATGCTGGAGCCTCCACATTTATTTGACAAATAAAATTTGCAGAATTTGAAAATATTGTGCACAGAATTTTTAATTTTTTGGTGTAGAATCCCCTCAGGAGTATACGGTGCTGGTGTCTGTTGTGGTGTGGATACCTGTTTGCTAGACTAAGACCATTGAGATTTCACAGACCAGCCATCTGAGGGCAACAACCTTTGGGCACTTCTGCCATAGCAACCTGGCGATAAAGGCTCTGCTGTTTGTTGTTATTTATTAATTATACAGGCTCCTAGATGTGCTTTGAAGTGTTTGTAGTCTAAGGGTCTGATCCTGCAAAAACGTGATACTGGGTGTAGCACTTAGTAGTGTGAACAGTTCTACTGAAGACAAGGGGGCTACTTCTGGCAATAAGTGGTACATTTAGTACTAAGTGTTTGTAGGATCAAGCTGTAAGACAAGGCAGGAATAACCTAATATTTTAAGTGCCTACAGAATTGGAGTCAAGGAGTCAGACAGCTTAAGGCCAAGCAGAACTACCAGATCATGTAGTCTGACCTCCGGGATAACACGGACCCCAAGCCCACCCAGCACTGCACACTAAACCCAACAACTGAAAAACTGTGCAGCCCTGAAAGTACATATGTTAATTTCTCATGTGGCTACATGTTCATATTGTATCTGCGCTACCCCTTTTGTCAGCTCCTGAGCCTCCTGTTATCGTTTGGCCTGATTTTCAGAGGCGATGACTGACCTCCATTTCTATTGATATAAGTGGGAACTGCAGGTGCTCAGCTCCTCTGAAATTCAGGCCACTCCTGGAACCTCTCACACCTGTTTTACCAATTCAGATATATATTTACCCATTACCAGTCCCCTGAGCCTCTCATTCCCCCAAAACTAGGTGTTTAGTATTAAAGGTAAGCACTAGAAATTCAGCAGCCGGCAGCAAAGCATAACCTTCTCTAGCAGCCCCTGGTCCCTCCGCAAATGGTAACTGGGTGTTGTGCTGCCACTAATATTTTATTGGACCCAAGGGCCAGATTTTCAAAAGCTCAGCACCCAGTTGTTCCCAGTGAGATGCTTGTGGCCAGGCTGTGTGGTTTTGTGTTTTTAAAATAAATCCAGCCCCTGATGTGTGAGCTCTTTGAAAACCTGGCTTTAGGTGACTGTTCTGTATTTATAAGTAGTGCTGGTTTTCGTCAATACAAGTCTAATGGATGTTGTTAGAGGAATCCTCACATTGTTTACTCTCTTGATCTTTTCACAAACTGAAAAATTATTTTATTTCTCAAAATCTGGCTTCCCTGTGGGATCCTCCCTTTCGATCTGATCTCTTTAGTTACAATTTCAAATGTCATTTTCTAGTAACGATCAGTCGAGGCTGAACTCTGTATGGCATAGGGAATGTTAAATTGAGCACTGTTTACTGAGGGCCTCTTCCACTGAAGTCAAGGGAGGTCTTTCCAGTGACTTTAGTGGACACTGGATTAGGCCTTTATTTGTCCCCAAAAAAGAAAAGATCCGCAGCAGGAGGCCATTTAAGAGGATATCATGTTCACCTTTTCAAACGTTCTTTCCAATTGCAGTGATGCATTACTTCCTCAGGAAACATCATCTTTCTTCATTTCCCTGTGGTGTCTAGTGGGTGGAACAGAGGCTGAAGAACTTCAGCTCCTGAGATGCTGCCTGACTTTGGGGAAATCACACAAACTTCTCTTTCCTTAGTTTCCTCATCTGTAGAATGTCTGAAGTCAAAATAGCTTGTAAAGTTCCTTTGTGTGAAAAGAACTGTAGAAATGCCAGGGGCTAAAAAAAAAAGGCATTAATAATCAACAGTATTTTTATTATTAATTTATTGTATCAGTGAGACCTCGATCCTTTGCAGTATTGTTTCAGGGAGGAAAACACATGAGAAAACGCTGACGTCCTCTGTCCTACAAGGGTTATATTCTCCTGGCTTAGTTACAAGGAACGTTTGGAACCAACAGAGTAAAGAAATGTAAGCAGTAGTTACAGGAGACTTGGCAATGATGGGTGTGTGGATAGGACATGGCATGTGCCCACCTGCTCTCTTAACGCAAGGAAGGGAATGAGGAAACCCGTTACCATGGTCTCGCAGCGCTGAGCCAGCCTTTGGTACACACTGATACATCAAACACTGGCATGGACGGAGCTTTGTTGTGGGTGAGCCAGCAGCACAGTGGGACTGACTCTTGTCACTACGAGTGAGTGTGTTTAGATACTGGAGTGACAGCTTCCACTAATTCTACTGGATGTCACCTTTTTCTTGTGGGCTGCAGGGGGAAAAAATGAGAGAACTGTCTCAGACAGATCTGCAGCTTGCTGCAGCAGAGGCTGTGAGCTAGAACTGCACTATAGAATTCTTCATGCGGTGTTTGTGGAAATGAAGCAATAAAAATTACAGATGGAAAAGACCTATGTCTAGTCCATCCTCCCGTACATTTCCCTACTATACACTTACTAATGCTTTGTTCAGGTAGTTTCGTGTTTCCTGAGACGGGGGTTTCCGCTGCTTCCTTAGGGACTCTCCTCAACTCCCTAGTAGATCTCTCTAGCGGCGAGATTTTTGTGATAAGTCACGCAGAAGTTTCCCTTTCTTAACTGCGTCACATTACTTCCAGTTCCAGTGTAGTCCTAAATAACACCTCTGTCCACTTGGTGTGCAAGGGGCTTGGGTATGCTATGAAACTGATTGCCTTTAAATACTGATGTTTAATGTCCTTGGGGACTAACCACGTTGTAACATGGTTCAGTGCTGCCTGTGTGGATGGCTATAACACTGTGTGGTCACAATGTGTGAAAGACCATCTAGCCCTGGGCTAAAGCCTGGTTTGTTTGTTTTTTAACTTTGTTGTTACAGGGCAGTTTGGTGTCAACCATGCAGACAGCACCAAACCCTGTTATAACATATTGATCCCCCAACTATGCATAAACATGGTTAGTTTCATGGTACAGATAGGCCCAATGAATCTATGGGTGTTCTCATTTTGTTTTCTACCTTTGTGGGTCCTCTGTGTCCTAGTCAGGCCTGATACTGCCTGCTATCCACCTCCAGCCTTGAGGCGTGATGATGCAATCCCTATCCTTTTGTCCATGGAGGAGTGTCATATTTTGTCCAGTCTGCTCCTTAACCAGCTGGGACTGGGGAGAAGTAGGGCAGAGTTATGTGAAACATTCACCCTGTTCCTCAGAGATTGATTGATCCCAGCTTCTGCTGGGTTGGGGAGTGAAAGATGGGAGCCAAGGCCTGGATACCCATAGGGCAGAGCAGAGTATTGGGGGCTGAGCTTCAGCAGAGAGTGCGAAGCTGCCACGCATCTAATAGTGCAGTGCCTCCCTTCCCATGGACTCCCCCAGTCTCTGCCTCACACACAACAGAACAGGAGCCAGCTGCGGAGAATGGAGCCAGGCTAGATCACAGCAGCAGCATCAGTGCTGTCTTTACTTCGTTACTGCCTGTCATCAGCTATGGGCAGGACTATGACGGGGGTCATGGGATGCAAGCAGTCCCCTTACTGCCTTCGTAGGCTACCTGCATTGCAGGTCACAGTGCAACAGGGAGCGCAGCCTCCCACATGACACAGCTGAGGAGGAAGTAACTTGCTAGGGTTATGGGGTTATTTCCTCCCTGGAGCAAAGGGAACCCAGGAAGGAATCATGGTAACGTCTCCTGAGGCTAGTTGTGGAGCAGCGTGGCTACACATTGCCTCTTAGTCAAAGCAGACCGTAATATTACAATCTAGCCCTAACTGAGGGGGTTGCATACTTCATAGCTTAGGTAGGCTGAGATTATGGCATGCACCAGGGACTCTTTGCCTTCCTCCCACCCCCCTCACAAGCAGCCTGTGTGCCACCTTCCCATCCTCTTCTGTTCAGAGCCTCTCTGCCAAGGGTTCTGTATGCCCCCAATTCCTGGGTCCTCTAGTCTCCCCCACAGGGCAGGGGCTCTGTGTGCCCCCATTCTTACCTTCCCTGCACCAGCATCTTTGACCCCCATTCCAGGGTCCCCCATTCTCTCTGCCATGCCCAGGGCTGTGTGTACACCCCTATTCCCCCCAAGCCTCCTTCCCCTCCCCACTGTTAGTCTGGGAGATAAGTCATTCAGGATGTCAACATAATAAACTCTATTGGGAGGATGAGTAGAGATGAGATGGGGTATTGTTATGCTGGAAGGCATTAATAGGTGCCATCAGCTAGTTGTCAGTTGTCTATCGATCAAACATCTCTTGAAGCTGTGCCTCTGTCCCCCATTTCCCCCTTCTGGTTTTCTGCTTTCCCCCAAAATCAAGACGGTTCTGGCCATGGATGCCTATGACGTTCTCTGAGATTTTGGAATTGATAGGATTTGGCGTTCGAAAGTTATCACATGACAGAGAGACAAAGAAATGCCATCAAGCTGATGGCGGCAAACTCAGCCAATAAATCAGTGATCCTAAAACCTGCCTCAGATCATCACTGAGATATTGGGTGATCCTCAGTCTCCCAAAGAAATATCAACTCAATAACTGGTGGTGAGTGAGTGGTGGAAAGACAAGAGGGAGTGAAAGAGGTGCTGGTATCCTACTGAAAGGAAAGTTGATGTTTTAGCCTTGTTTTTTCCAATTTGCATCTCTCTTAGTCTTTATTCAAGCTGGAAGGAAATGTGCATGTAATAGATAACTACGCGCACACACACACACAATGAGGATGTACATATTTCAAGAGCTTTGTGACATATATTAGCATTTCTAAATGACATACATTGTAGCAATAGCACACCCCCATTCCTGTCCTGTTATTTCAAGTCTTCATCTTGCATGTTTTCCTCCGGAGAGTGTTTCCCTGTGGAATTGAGCTGTTCTGCCTGTTTTAATTTGTCAAGAATCTGTGCCACATATAGCTTCTTTAAACCTAAATGTCAAGAATTCAGTTTCTTAACAATTCCTGGTCTCAATAACATTCAGGATGGCAGCACTTGAACGCAGAACCTTTGAATTCAGCCTAGTGCTCAGATTAGTTGGTTGCTTTGCACAGTGTGTGAACTGAGGATGAGAACTAGGGAGGTGGGAAGAAAGAGCACTCACTCACCAGGAATTATTTGGGGGAAGTTCTCTGGCTTGTCAATCTTTATTTGAGCTGTGGGCATCACTAAGAAAGCACATGTGGGTTTTAGTAACAAGCATGTTTTGATGGGAAGCTAGGTGGCCATTATTAAGGGAGAGTGTGTCCTGCTGGTTAGTGCAGAGAACTGGGAGCTATTCCTAGCTGTGTGTTCTTGGGCTGATCACTCAGGGAGAGGCTTTAAAAAAATGCCTGCTACTAAATTCCTATTTGAAAATCTCCCCCCAATGTGATTTTTCTGTGCCTCAGTTTCTCCTTTTTTCAAAATGAAAATAATACCTACCCTATGGGTGCCTGGGGAAATGTAACTATTGTTTTAACAAGGATTAGAGGCTGCTTTTCATTCCTGGGCTGACGGTCATCAGGGCTGGATTCTGTGACCCTTCCATGCATTGAATAGTACCTTACTGCACAAGTGCTCTCCCTGAATTGCAGGGGTGTTTCTCTGGGAGTACCAGGATCACTCTGCATGAGCCAGGAGCAATAATGATCATTATGAATTACCAGGTTCTCAGTTTCACATACCCTAGTCAGACTTGTTTTACGTGTTCGAGGGGGAAAGGATGTGATGTCACCAGTAGCTCTTACCTCTGTTGTCTTTGTTTTGCATTACACTTTATTGTCTTTGTTTCTAGCAGGCATGGATGGGAAGAAATGCAGCGTGTGGATGTTTTTACCTCTTGTGTTCACCCTGTTCACTTCAGCTGGGCTATGGATAGTGTAAGTGATCTTCCGCTTGGGTTTTGGGGGGGGTGAGGGGACTGAGGTAAATCAGGCATTCCCAAACGTTGCAATAGAACGGACCACATCTGAATAGAGAGAGTTGCTCACTGACCTCTCCGTGCCCACTGAGGCAACTCCAGCAACTGCTTTCATCGGGCTGGATTGGCAGCTGGTGATCTGCCTTCAGCAAGGGGCAGCATGGAGCTGCATTGCCCAGGAGCAGAGCAGTGACCGACTCATGACTAGCAGACACATTTTGGTCCCTGCTTCCCCCTTGCTCCTTTTCCTGGCACGACTTCCTTCTTCCTCTGTGTTGGCAAGTTGCCACCCGCCCTCTACCCTGGCCCATCCACTCCTCACTCATTGTGTGGGACTGGGAGCAGCAGCCCAGAGAGGCTTCTCTCCCCTCACGCAGTGTGGCCTGCAATGCAGGGGATGTACCCAGGGAAGTAAAGGGGCATTTTATGGCTCCAAACTCACCTGTACAGGTGCGTGGGCCATCTCACACATAATTATAATATTAAGTCAGTCTTAATGTACCTTAACTTCTTTTAAAAAAATATGATTTAGCAGCTGGAAATGAGGAGAAGCGACCAGCTCTCCACAGACCTGCAGGAATTCACTGTTGGCCACGGTCCGGGAACCATGTGTTAATGATATCCTGACTGACGAGTATGTACGTTGTGGTCACAGTTGTAACAGTAACCACTGGATCCTGACCTCTATCACATGACAGGGAATTAACCTTTTTAATCCTGCCCCATGTCAGATGACTGGAGTCAGAAAATAATGGCTCGTCTCTTATCAGCTCTCCCACATCTTGCACTTGTATTACTGCAGCATGTGGAAAACATCTGAGGTAGAATTCTCTCTCCACTGAAGTCAGTGACAACTCCCATTAACTTCAGTGGGGCCAGGATTTCACCCTGGATGTAAAAAAAGAGAGAAGAGCTACTTTGAAAGGTGGAAAGTGGCTTATACAGGATACAGTATACATGGAGGGGGATATTCAGTGGGGCAGGTGGTCATTATGAGAACTCTTGCCTTAAGGTGATCTTTAAATTACAAGCCATCGACACTATAGAAATAAAATAAGGCTAAATGGCAATTATCCTATAATTAGATGGACGGGAACCTTAGTTATCCGGTCACAGTACCCACAATGGCACTGCCTGTTTGCATTTCAATTACATCATATGATCTATGTGACCAAAAGGTACAAAACCTATCCCCAAAGGTGTCCTCTAGATTGCTTCCATGCTTCCTCCCGTTAATGGCTCTCTGCTGTGGAAGCAGAAGACAAAGACTGAACAGCCATATTTTCCTTTATACAATAGCTTGAGCACTGATATCAGTAGTGTCAGCTGGTAGCAAATAGTGTTGTGGTCTGTGGTAGAAAAGAATTGCTTTCAGGAAAACAAGGGGCTTTGATTATCATTGCTAATCAAGGCCCAAATCCATAGAAGCACTTCAGCACATGCTTAAAGCTAAGTAAGTATGACTGATTTCAATGCAATTTTAGCACATACTTAAAATTAAGCCCATGTTTGAATGGATATTAGACAATTAAAAGTGCTTTCCTGAATTGGGTCCCAAATGATTTTATAAAT
The DNA here is from genome assembly GCF_016161935.1 of Mauremys reevesii. Lineage (NCBI taxonomy): Eukaryota > Metazoa > Chordata > Testudines > Geoemydidae > Mauremys > Mauremys reevesii. The sequence continues at coordinate 18,076,768 of NC_052627.1, read as the reverse complement.
TAAAAAACATGGTTGTCTTGGTCTTATATTGGCATTGTTTGTGTTTTCTAAACTCCTTCTTTCCTCTTTTGACAGATATTTTATAGCTGTGGAAGATAACAAAATTATTCCATTAAACGTGCCAGATCGGTAAGAGGTGGTGGTGGTGGTGGTTTGTTTTGTTTTGTTTTTAAATCAGTAACTTCTAACAAATATTATTAGAGACACAAAACAGCAAAATCTTTAATTGTGGCTCCTGTGTTTTTATGTCACTTAGGAAACCTGGTTCCAAAAGTCCCCCTTACATAAGGTAACTGGATCTCCTCCCCCCGTCCCATTCCCCACGTATCATTCTGATCAATGGGTTTTATTTCTTTCTTTCTCTCTTTAACTGTCTTAGTAGAGTTACAATGATACACTTTATATTTTTGAAGTATTGCAGGTGATGCACCCCCTGCAAGCTGTGTATTTAGCCAAGTCATGAACATGGCAGCATTTCTAGGTAGGAACCGCATGGGGAATTTTTTTTTCTCTCTCTTAATTCACTTTAACGAATCATTGGAACATGAGTAAAATCCAGTAGATGTTGCTGTCAAAGCTGATTATTTGAAACCTTTTAAAGAGGTGCTGCTAATATGAAGCTAGTATTATTTTGTAACTATTTGTAAAAAGACAGAACAAAGCTGGATATGTTTGACCTTCATACTTTCCATTTTATTCTCTTCTTTTATCATCACACCTTAGCCTTAAGTCTGTATGACTGTGTTTTCGGTGCATGGAATAGTATTTTTTGTTTATTGCGACTATAAAATCCTGCATGGAAACATTGTGTAATTGGTCATTGCATTTTTAAATTCCATTAGTAAAAATATGGAAGTTCACAGATTGCTTCTGATAGGACGAAGCTTCTAACTAACGCAGTTGGGAGGAACACTTGGTTATAATGCTTGAAAAAAATGTTTCATTGTTTTTGTAAATAAAACTTGTTGTTATGCCTGAGATACCGCAAGTATTTTCTCCTGAAGCTACGTAGGCAAGTGAATCAAAATGATAATGCTGAGTTAGTGCTCTATTGTTGTTACTGAGTCTGTCTTTGCCAGTGTGGCTGTGTATATTATGGAAGCACCACTGAGAGTTCTGTAGTTGAGGCTGAGCTGAGTTTTGCACTTAAAGCGGGGAACCATTTTGTTAAATATAAAAAGTACAGCATATCTTCCCCCAAACCCAGAAAATTCAGAGTTCTGGTGACACTTAAATGATGTTAAGGATGGAAAGGTACAGTTAGGGTATCCAAACAGCCTTAACTCTGCCCTGGAGTGACATTGTAAAGGTAGTGATGGGGGAATCTAATGACTAAAAATAAGTTTAACCACAAACACTTTAATGCCTTCATCATCATCCTATGGTTATTTCATAGTATCATTCCAAGGCAGAGTTAAGACTTGCGGGTAAATTGCAACATCCAGCTCTACCACGAGCCTGCTATGTGTCCTTGGGCAAGTCACTTCACCTCCCTGTGCCTCAGTAATGGTACTCACCTCCTTTATTAAGAGATCTACTGATGAAAAGCGCTAGTGACATATTATTATTACTAATGTACTGTACTCTGAATTACTGATATGTGTATTAAGATGGAGTGAAAGTTGAGAGTAGATTTTGAAAGGGGGAATATCAATATCTGTACACACTGATATTTATGGATATATATTGGACCAGAACCTCAGCTAGTATAAATCAGTCTGCCTCCACTGACTTGATGGAACTGCACTAGTTTACACTATCTGTGGTCCTTGGTCATAACATGTGTACATGCCTGACACACACAGAGAATCATAGAATATTAGGGTTGGAAGGGACCTCAGGAGAAGGCTAAATTCAATTCTATACATGCAATTGCAGTCTCTGCCCTCAAAACCAAATATAACAATATGTATGTAGGAAACTTCTTGTCAGATTCCAGTGTTTGACATGAGTAAATACACATCTCCCTGTTGAGATACTGAAATTTAAAGTCCCACTCCTACAATCCGATCTGTAGACTTTGCACCCCCACACAGCCCCATTAAAGTCCATGGGCTTCTATGTGGGTGCAGGAGTCTGCCTGCGTGCAGCCAATTTCATGATCTGATCTTATGTGTATGAGAATGAGTAAAAGTTATTTATGCAGTTGTGATGAAAGAACCAACGAACAAGGTGTTGAGGCTAAAACCTGCTACATGCCATCAGCATTTTCTCTTTGAACCACACCCAGTATTGCAATGAAAACTATAGCTATGGAACCCCAAGGCTGGAAACCAACAACAACACATTTATTATGATGTCTATGGGCATTACCCTATCAGGATAAAGCAGAGCTCGTTTGAGGAGGCTGAATGTCTGTAACATTGGATGCTTATGGGGGCTACTTCCAGCTTGTACCATTATTGACCTTAACCACACTGAAAGTGAAAGTTCGAGGAGGCACAGTGTTTAAATATTGCTTTGGTGCTGAGGTTGTTGACCTTTTGTAGACACAGTAGTGTGCTCTTTTTGTTTTCCTGCATAACTCCCATTAGCATTATAGGAGCACCACATGCGTTAAAGGGATCACTCAATCTCAGGGGAAGGTAAAAACTGCTTTTATTTTAAAGGGGTCAAAATGGACCCAGTTTTTATTTTTATTTTTTCAAAATAAATTACTGTAATTTTTCATTTACAGTCCGCCCCCCACCCCCTTTGCTGGTTTTAGTAAGTAAAACATTTTGGTAAGCATTTCAATAAAAGTTACCAATTTTCAAACGTCATGCAATTTTTCATGAAAATTTTCATTCTTTGAAAAGGCTGTTTTTTCAGTTAAAAATGTTGACCAACTCTGTTACTGATCACTTCAGAGATGGATGCAGGGATAAAAAGCTACACAACATTAGCAGCAGAATATTCCCCCGGAAACATATTGCCTTTGTCAGGCTATGTCAGATGTCCACTTCAGCCACCGTTCAGGTGCTCAGATTACCTAGCCTTCAGCCTTGTTCCCTTTAACACCCCCCCGACCATGCAGTAATATTCCCCTTAAAATATACTGCCTTTCATGTCCTATTGCACCATTATTGCCAGAATTTTAGGGTAGGAGGGCCCTTTGTTCATTCTTGAGGGGAAATTAATGTAATGTTCAATTTTTTTTTAATCTGCCTGAGTAAAACATGGAGGATCTTGGGATACTCATTTCAATACATTCATGGAGTCCAGTCCTGGGAATTTTGCCGTTGACTTAATTGAGGGACAAATCCAGCACTATATCTATAGTAATGTCATTACAGACTGACAGAATCGTCTGGAATATGTACATATAAGGCTTAGATTTTTCTAAAGTGACTAGTGATTGTGGGCGACTTTTTGGGTGTTCTATTTGAGACATCTCAAAGGGGCCTGATTTTCAGAGGCTGAGTGCTCAGCACTTTGATCAACAAAATGAGTTATATTTTCCAGCCTTCTTTGTAGCCATATCTGAGCTTTCCACGTGACAGCTGTGCAGCTGTTTGGTTCAAGAGGTGGGCAGGAAATGGTTTTCTCATGCTGTAAGCACTTCTGAGATATTGGGGGGGGGAGGGGGGGGGATTCTGCCCTGAATTGGGATGAAAAATCAAAATCTTGGTTTGGGTCAATTGAAACCATTTTGTTTCCATAATTTCATTGTGATTTCAACTATTTTTTAATTTTTACTACAAATATAATTATCTTACATTTCAAAGTGAAAAGTCAAAACAAAACTGGAATTTCTAATTTAAAATTTTGCAGACAAAATATTTCAACAATTTGAAAACTTTTTTCAGTTTTGTTTTTCACTGACAAATCATCAACACCAAGCCTTTCCTGCAAACTGTTTTGGTTTGGATGAATCAGCATTTTCTACTGAAAAAAAGATTAAGAAGAAAATTCCTGACAAGCTCTACTTAGTTTTGAAGCTTATAGTTAATTACCAAAATATTTTCCCTCTTTCAGATCACATCTAGTTCTTCCTGCTAATCCTTTATCATCTGTATCTCCCCTCCCCACTCTCTCCCATGATTCTAAGGAATAATTAATGAGATTGAGATTTACTAGTTTTAGCTCAGAGACACTACAAGGTTCAGTGCTGCTTTATGATCTTTCATCTGGGGTAGTACCATCTGGTACATGCAAAAATAATTAACATCAGTGCTCAGCAAAGGATACCATCAATGTGCATCTCTCCATTTTGATATGGAGAAGGAACACTTTTTGTTGTTGACAACATTGCTGTTTTTCTCTTGGTCCCTTGCTGCCTTATTTTTGAATACTCTTAATCACTGATTAAAAACATCAATTGCTGAAATTTTCAAAAGTGACTAGTGATTTTGGGAGTACTCAAATTTTTGGGTGTCTAGTTTGAGATGTGTTTACAGGGACCTAATTTTCAGAAAGTACTGAGTGCCCATCTTTGAAAATCTGGCACCTTTAAGATGTCTCAACTGTCATCCAAAAACGGAGGGACCCAAAATCACTAGTCACTTCTGAAAATGTCGGCCCAGTAGATCTTGTTAGTTTGTACCACATAACTGGATAGTGCCCAATTTGTCTTCCATTGAAATCAGTGGCAAAATCCTAAGAACAGGATCAATGTGTGTATTGAAATTAACATTTTAAGATTCTTTATCTTTTAAACAGATTGATTCAAAACATAATTGAACATTTACATTCACATCACTTGTGAATGAGCTAGGATTCTCCCTCTCCCATATATTCTGACAATAATGAGCCAACAGCACAGAAAGGCAGTTCATTTAATCATATTACTGCCTTGGGGTGCATTGTGAAGATGATGGTTGTGTAATTTAAGCACCTATATAATGGCTGATGCAGTCCTCCAAGACAGACTGTTACATTATGTTGGAGTTACAAAACAGAAAGTGTAAATAATTAAGATGAAAAAGTCATGCCCATGTGTTGACTGGGGGGCTGCTGATGTTGGCATTTTGTCCAGGGTGAAACTCATTAGAGCCCACTTTAAGAATACATTTTCTCTGCATCAAGTCAAACAGATACAGTGGAACCCTTTCAGGGTAATACCTGGTAAATGTGTTGCTTGGGCAACGTGCTGAACTGAAATCCCTGGAAACTGTTCATTTTATGCCTGATCCTGATCCCACTGAAGTCCATGGCAAAACTTTCATTGACTTCAATGGCTTAGGACCAAATCCTGTATGCACAGACCAGGTCCAGTATGAACATCAGCAATGCCATCATCCCAACGCTGCCCTACCCCTATGTCTCAGGCATGATCTGTAGGGACCATGTAGGGGTGAGAGTGGAGCTTGTGCTGAATAGAGGTGAATAAATCATTCATTTTTCGCTTCTCTGAACTGAAAAATTGGTTCATTTTGAACCTTAACTTAATGTTTTTAGTTTTTCTCATCAAAATGAAAACTCTAAAAAAAATTTTTTTAGGGTCAATGAAATCAACATTTTCTAAAAATTTCTCTCCCCCCAAACAAATTCTTGATTTTTTTTTTAAATGTGGCTTTAACTATTTGCCAGCTTAGACTGAATTCATTAATCGATTCAGTAGCCCAGTTCTCATTCTGGATATCTGCTTGATTCTTGGTCTCTCTACCGAGGCTGCTAGCAAAATTCCATCTGTGAAATGGACAGTGCTCCAGGAGAGCTGGACTGAGAGCAGCAGTTCATTTTTACATGACTGTCCACCAAGTGGTTATTATTTTGTGTCCCTACTGACGTGGTTTGGTTTTCAACCTGTGACCTAGAGGTGCAGGGCTCTATCTCCTGTCATCTGTCTTATATCAAAAAATCTGACCTATTATTAAAAAAAAAAAACCCTAATGCTGAATTAATGTGTTTTAATTTACCGAACTAAATCAATGGAACCTACTTAGGAGAGAAATTCACCTTAGCACAGAGAACATGAACAAGGTCTTATGCACCACATAAAACCTTAAAATAGGGACCATAAGGCAGATCTTGGGCCCTTTGTGCTGGGGTGAATTTCATTCTTGATGGGATATCTGTTAAAACAGAAGATCTAGTCAAACCCTGCAGTCGTTGTACAACAGGGTTGTATGTGCAGGAGGCTGAAGGACATTAAAGTGGATTTTCAAAAGAAACATAAAGGAAATGTTGTGTCCAACTCCCACTGGATTTCATTTGCATTTAGGCACCTCAGTCTCTTAGACTCCCATAATTCCTATTTGGGTTTGTCTAGATGTGTTAATTCTTCTTCCCCATGCCTTGCTGCCAGTCACCATTCCTAGTCCAGGAAGGAGATTCTGTGACTTCTTAAAGCTATCATGCCTCCCTTAGCTCCTTTCCCATTAGGAAACTGACTTCTCGCTTACAAGTGGCAGTTCCCTGCTTTGGTCTGCCCAGCACTGATCTGGTTAGGAGTGTGCTGAGAATGACACTGATGATATTGAAACCTGTATGAAGTGCAGCATTAGCTACCTAAGATGCCTTGTGCTATGGGCAACGAGCATGGAAGACTTAGTCCAGTTCCCAGTGGACAGGTTCCCACCTACCTGTCTTTGTTTTTCCCCTTGCTGGCAGTCTTAGTAGAAGGGTTGAGGATGGAATAGTCCTGCAAAGTGACCTGTGCTCTCACCTCTAGAGGCTGATCCCTCTAGGTCAGAATTGTGAGACGTTGGCAGGGCAGTGAGAAGAAGCTTTCTGTGGTGTCCCTGTTGTGTGCCCATCATTTGCAAGGACGGTTTTCAAATGTTTGTTTTATAAAACAATGTGAAGGGAGAGGGCCTGATCCAAGCTTTCGATCGGGTCCCCGCTGTGTGCTTCTGGAGGCGGCTGTATCATCACATTGAACTCATCACAAATGTAGCTAATGGAATAAAACTTCACGCAAATCCTATTATCATCAGTGATGTACATAATGTCCAAACTGTGTCAAATGCTTTACAGACCAATAATAGACAGTCCTTGTCCAGTACAGTTTCTGTCTAGGTTTTAGACAAGATGCGATAAGTGACAGCAATAAAGGCAGGGAGGGAAGAGAAGGAATTACCCAAGTTACTTACTGTGCTATTGCATCTTCTGCAAGTAAATGCAAGGTGGAATGTTCAAAAGGACTTAGCACTGGCCTACCTCTGCTCCCTTGGCAGCTCGTGCGAGTGTTACCAGGAGCAGGGTTAAGTGCTTTTGGAAATCCCACCTACTAGATTTGTGCTGTGTGGGTTTATAACTGTGCGTCTGGCATTTTGTTTCCTTTTTCAGCACTTATCGTTGCCGTTCTCCGCTTTATACAGCTGAAGCCAAAGGTGCTAAACCCCTGGCTGAATGTCAGTGGACTGATTGCGTTATGCTTGGCCTCGTTTGGAATGACCTTACTTGGCAACTTTCAGGTACCTCACTCCCACTTCCCCCTCCCTCCAGCTTATTGGTAACTAACATGTCATTCTTTTCTGGATTTCCATGGGCATGTCGTGAGAGCTGCATCCATTATCTATCAGCCCTACCTGCTGTGAGCACAGATCTCTCTGCTCCTGGAGCTGCCCATGGCAGGAGTACAACTGCTAGCATGGCTGTCCATGCTCTCAGCCTCCTCAGACCCCCCTGCCCACTACCTAGGCCTGCTGCTGCCTCTTAAATTGCTTCCTTGGTGGCAAAGGGAAGGTGGCAACTGCCATTAGTAGCACTGATGATTGATTATTCCTAATAAACTTTAAAATTTGAAACTGTGACACCTGGTGTTCCATCTCCTGGCACCCAACAGCAGCTGGGAGCCTGCCTTACCCCTGGGCAGGCACTGGGCTTGACAGACAAGTGCCTAGGCGTGGGGACTGCACTGAGGGTGGCCAGCCCTGGGAGCTTGCACATACTTCTATGCTAACAGCAGGCAGGGCTGCCAACACAGAGCCTTGTCAACTGTCTGAAATGGGCCATCTTGATTATCAAAACAAAAGTTTTTTTTTCCACCTGCTGATAATAGCTCATCTTAATTAATTAGCCTCTTAGAGTTGGTGTGGCAACTTCCACCTTTTCATGTTCTCTGTATGTATATATATCTCCTCACTATATGTTCCATTCTATGAATCCGATGAAGTGGGCTGTAGCCCACGAAAGCTTATGCTCAAATAAATGTGTTAGTCTCTAAGGTGCCACAAGTACTCCTGTTGTTTTTGCGGATACAGACTAACACGGCTGCTACTCTGAAACCTATGATTAGAATGTATGTCGGTGTTTTACCTTCTCCCTATCCTTAGACTGGCCACAAGAGGGACTTTATATATAAACACTGAAGGCATTTCCTGCTGTGAGTCATTGCCTGGGCTGTAGTTCTTTCAATTCTGAGTCTGTTCTGCCCGTGTTATTGTTACAAACAAGCTGTCAGCTTGTCATTTTGAGACACCCTAAGCTTGCTCTAGAGTGGGAATGTGTCCACTGTACTCAGGTGTCTGCTTGTCTCTTCGGTGAACATGAAATCTTAGGGGGAGGTTTTCAAAAGTATTTAAAGTCAATAGAGGTTGTGTTCCTAAATCCCTATGTGTCTTTGAAAACCTCCCCCTATGGGATTGCTAGCAATGCAGCTCTGACTGGTAACTGCTGTGCGAGTATGAGAAATTGTGCTGGGCCAAATTCTCTGCAGGCATAGCTCTATAGAAGTCAGTGGTATCATGACAGCAGAGAATTTGGCCCATTAGTTTTATTGAACTGGAAAAATACGTCGGTTTTCTTTAATAAAAAAAAAAAAGAAAAAAAAGAAAAAAAATTGAAACAAGCTGTGTGTGTGACCTGTTGGCAGTAATCATGTGTCTGCTTGTAACATTTTCCAGTCTGACTTTTTATTAAGGATGAGCCAATCAGATACTTTAGGCCAGATCCTCAGCTGGTGGTCACCAGTTCGATGTAGCTTCATTGACATCACTGCCCAATTCTCCTGTCTAGCAGCTTGCGGCCTTGGTTTTGCCTGTGACCCCCCAAGTTGTAAGAGCTAGCCTGATGCTTGTCCAGCTGTGTGAAGGGGAATCTGCGAGGAGGGGCCTGGCTTTAGGAAACCAACTCTCAAAGTTCTCCTTCCTTCTTTCCAGCATTTTCCTCTCTAGTGAAGGCTGGATCTTTAGAAGCTGTTACAGTCAATTACTGTAGGCTATATATTCTGGTTTAATAAAGCCACACCTTGCTTGTTAACAGCGCCCTTCTTTAGTCTTGTGCCAAACCACCACCAAGGCATGTCAATGTTAGACCATAGTACATGCCTTTGCTTCCTTATTGCTTAGTGGGAACACCACAAAATATAATAGATGGCTTGCAATAGTGTCTCTGGACAAGATCTGGGGGATGGCGAGAGAGAGAGCTTAACTCACTAAAAGCTACCCCAGCAAAGGTAAGTGGTCCCTTGTTGGCTCACACCATCTATCTGTTTTATATTTCCACCCATCACCATAGCATCTGTAATGCCTTCCACATGAAATCAGTAGCCAGATCCTTAGTGGACTGCATAGACTTTCTGGCTCTTCTCCCTTTTTGGGGGTAAACACTTTTCTGGGGGTAGGCTTTTTATTATTTTAGATTTTATTAATTCCCCTCCCCCCCTTTTTTGTTGGTTTTGGTTGCTTAGTGTGTATTTGTCATTATTATGGTGGAAGGGATTTCTCAAAGAGGAAGGTTTCACAGCTTTTCCTAGAGGTGGTCAGAGTCAGGAATTGCTTGGTCTCCTCTGGAGGATTGTTCTATAGCCAGATCCATTTGACAGAGAGTGACTTGTCACCAGCTCTCACATGCTTCGTCCTGGGATTTATGATCTGGGTTATCCCAGAGGAGCTCAGATATGACGGTGGTTCACAGATGGAAATTCAGTCTCTAATGTAACTCTGGGGCTTGATCCATTAATTGCTTTGGAAGTTAGGAGCAAAGCCTTAAGCTGGCCTGGGAAGCTGACTGGAGCCAGTGGAGGGACTTGAGCAGAGGGCTGATGTGCTCACGGCGGCTTGAGCCATGGAGAAGTTGGGCAGTTACATCCTGAACCAGCTGGAGCCTGGGCATTGTCTTCCCATTCAGCTCCAGGCCCAGTGAGTTACCGTGACCCAGGCTGGAGAGAACAAATGCATGGATCCCTGTGGCCAGGTCTCTGTCTGGCAGGAAGGGATGAGGTTTCCTTGCAAGCTGGAGGTGAAAACAGGCGTTTCTAGAAACTGGTGCTCCCTGGTAATCCAGGCTTATGGAGGAGTCAAACATGACAATGAGGACTGTGCACCTTCAGTGGAAGGTGGAGACAGTGTCTGGGCCAGCTCTTCCAAGTATTTCCCCTTTCAAACCACTATCACTTCAGCTTGTGACAGCTGGTCTTCATCCAAGAGCTAATTTCTTGTTGATTTTTCTGACATTTTAGTAATGGCGGGGTGGTATCAGCTGAGAATGACTATAGCTATAGATGAGTGTGGGAGGCTGTGCAGCCATGCAAAGGGGCGTGTGTGCTGTGGAAATGGTCCCACATAATGTAGAAGGCAGTGCTGAGGGCAGGTAAGAGAGGTCTGAGGCCAGGCCACGGATTCACCATTGCACATGGATCTTGTACCACATGCAACCAGCGCAGAGGGGCTGTTGCTGCTATTCCAGGTCATAGGCTGGTGTAACGACTCTCAGACTTTGAGGCCAGAAGGGACCATCATGATCATGTAGTCAGACCTCCTGCACATCGCAGGCCACAGAACCTCACTCACCCACCCACTCCTGTAATAGATCCCTAGCCTCTGGCTGAGTTACTGAAGTCATGATTTAAAGACTTCAAGTTACAGAGAATCCACCATTTATCCTAGTTTAAACGTGCAAGTGACCTGTGCCCCACACTGCAGCGGAAGGTGAAACCCTCCCATGGTCTCTGCCAATCTGACCTGGAGGGAAATTCCTTCCCGACCCCAAATATGGTGATCAGTTAGACTCTGAGTACGTGGGGAAGACCCACCAGCCAGACACCTGGGAAAAAATTCCCTGTAGTAACCCCATCGAGCGCCCCATCTCTGGCCATTGGAAATATTTGTTACTAGCAGATGCCAGTGTAGGCAGTCTCATCATACCATCCCCTCTAAACACTTAGCAAGCTCCGTCTTGAAACCAGCTAGGTTATTTTGCCCCTCTCCTTCCCTTGGAAGGCCATTCCAAAACTTCACTCCTCCATCTAATTTCAAGTCTAAACTCATTGCTGACTGAGTGGCAGCCCCACTCCCTGCCCCTGGGCTAGGGGTGGATGGATGGCTTTCAGCTCCCTGCATGCCACCTACACAGAGCCCTGTAATACTCAGGCGTTTTGTGGGTGGAGTGAATTTCACTAGCTGTGTCAAGGACAAGCTGGAAAACTGAAAGACAAGACCAAGCGAATCTATTATTTATACCTGCTTCCAAAGTGTGCAAGGTGCTTAAACAAAGGGTCTGCCCCTGCCTTTTTGAACAAAAGCCACAACGCTGTATGTATCCTGTTGCCTTCAGAGTCTGAATCAGACAGGGGCATGGTCCCAAATCCCTCCCGGTGAGCCTCCATTGACTTCACTGACAAAGGCTGCATTTGACTTGCTCTGATCCCAGTGAAGTAGCAGCAGACACTCCCAACAGGGTTGCTTTTTTCTAGGTGAATTTTTATTTATAGATAAAATCTGAGATTTTCAAAGCTTCCCAGACAAATTGGACACCCCTCTCCTTTTGATTGGAATGGGAGCTGCGCGTCCAAATCCCCTAGGCGGCTTTGAGACTCTCACCCAAAAAGCTTCCCTTTGTCAGAGTCCAAGCCAGGCTTGTGATGCCCTTGTCTTGCTTGTTACTTCCCAGGTGACTTGGCCTCCCCTAAATTAAGTCACTGTGACTGGATAGCTAGTATGCAACTACAGTCCCAGTGCTGCAAGCTCAGAGCGAGAGGACACCTGTGTCCTAATGGAACCCCCTTGAAGTTAGTGAGGCTCCACCTGCACGGAGCTCATTCACTGCAGGGCTATGAGTGTCCGTGTTCACGTCCACAGAACAGCACTGACCAAGGGCCAAAGAATTGTCCCAGCATCATGCACTGGCCCCGGTGGAGAACCAGCAAAGGATTTTCTGCAGGAAAAATCTCTTGGCTGTTTTTTCCAGCGGCCTTGCCAGAGAGCTGGCGGGGATGTTTGCAGGACATCACTTGGTCCACTGCTCTTTGGTTTGGGAGGAAATTCTGCTTGCAGCAGCAGCTAGGCTATAAACAGCAGGACCTCCCATATGCCGGTGTTGTTTTATGTTGCAGCTGGGGAAGGAAGGCAGCATTGGCTGTGTATTTTGCAACAAATGATTGTGCTTTAATATTACACCCCTCCTTCCCTCTTCCCGAAAGTAGGATCACACTGAGGAATTGTATAGATGTTTCTTTCTTTGGGACGTATCAAAGCAATCACAAGTTCCTTTTTTTTTTGGTAGCTCTCCAGCGATGAAGAAATCCATAATGTCGGCACCTCCCTGACGTTCGGTTTTGGGACCCTGGCCTGCTGGATTCAGGCTGCCTTGACGCTCAAAATAAACCTAAAGAATGAAGGAAGAAAAGCTGGGATTCCAAGAGTTGTCTTGTCAGCCTCTATAACCCTGTGTGTGGTCCTTTGTATCCTTTTGCCTTGCTTGCTGGACGTGCAGGCACCTAGAATAACACGCCTGCTTATCATGGAAGGAGGGGATTTAAAAAGTAATGTATGGTATAAAACCGCTTTCCCCTTTATAGCGCTGTCTGTTCTAGGAGCTCAAAACATTTATGACCACTAATGAATTTAGCCTCACGTTTACCCCGAGGTAGGTTAATATTGTTATCCCTGTTTTACAGGCGAGGGTACTGAGACACAGAGAGATGGTAACTTGTCCTAGGTCATTTGCACAGCAGCACTATGCCGCAGGCCCAGGAACAGAACCCCCATCACCTGTGTCCCTGTCCTGTGCCCACACCACAAACCCGTCCTCCCTAATCACTTGGATTTGACTAACCAAGAAGTTACCCCTTTGGGCCTGGTCTTCAGTTCTCCCACTGTGCCTTGCCTGCCCTGTAGTCGGGCCTGTGCAGTCGGCAAATTCTGACACCTGCATCAGTTGTGATAGAATTTACACATGCAAAGCCCACCTCCCCAGTGGATTTAATTCTGTCGGCTGCGCGTGCACCTGTTAGACTCTGCTATTTGCATGTGGGGCTGATAGTGCTGGGAGTGCGTACACAGGTGTTTGTACAGGCTTTTTGAAAATCAGCCCCACAGGAGACCTCAGAGCTATTTCTGGGTCTGCCCCTGACTTGCTGTGACCTGGGCTGGTGACTGAATTATTCTGTCTCTCAGACTTCCCATCTGTTAGAAGGAGGAGAACAATCCTTACCTCCCATTGAGACCTCTAGCTGGAAAATGCTGTAGAAATGCTAAGTCCTGTTATTGTTAATGGACAGGTTCAGGAAAGCACGTGCTTAAATACTATCCTGAATAAGGGATGCTTCTTGGAATTGCAGCCTTAGTGCTTTTCAGGCTGAGCCTGTCTGCTAGAGTCCCCTGGTATCTGGCCTTTCTCTTCAGGATTTGGGTCCTTTCACCAGCGATCATTTGGTCTCCCTTTTTCGTCAGCTCTTCCTATTGTGCTTGTTCTGTTGCCCATTTTAGTTTTCATTGTAATTCTTGTTGGCAGAGTGGTTGTTCCCCTCTGAGCCATGGGGCCCAGCTCTGTTTTAACTTAGTTCAGCATCAGATGCATTGTGATGAGCACTTTATAGAACTGTTATTCATCTCTCACTGTAGTAGTGGACATAACAGGAGAGAATTGCCTTTTGTCATCATCACATTCCTGTCAAGAAACAGAGCCAAGAAAAGCTGCCACTTCTGGAAGTTTCTTTTAGGGCTCTTTACACAAACGTTAAAATTCTCATCATTCACTGTGATTGGCAGCAGTGGGTTTAAAACTACTACTGTAGCATTTCAGAGGTTATAATAACATAGAACAGTATCTAAATCCCAAGAAATAAAGCAATGCGACTAAATTGCTGTTACACCATTGGGCATATTAGTAACTCTTGTGTAGAACCATGAAATATTTTAGGAGAAAAACTTGGGAAAACAAAAGAAGTCGAGCTTCTTAAGATCAGAAGTGTTTTGAAGGTTTATTTGGGTAAAATGTTTAAAAAGCACCTAATTCCCATTTTCAGAATGGGAGTTAAGTTCCTAAGTGACTTAGGCGCTCTTGAAACTTTCACCCGATGTCAGGAAATACACCAGTCTGATGTAAACAGATAGCGGCGTCCCCCGTTTCCAGCTACAAAAGTTTATTGTTTCCAGAGAGGTTTATCTCATGATTTTGCTTTATGTATCACTGGTAATTTGCCAGGTCTGTATCCTTGCATGCTTTTCTACCAGCAACTTCGGTTCCAAAAAGGTTGGTGTAAGATTCTGCACAAAGAGCTGCAGCAAGTTGGGTCTGGCAAAAGGACATCATCTTGAGAGGTTTAGGAAAGGTTGCTCTAGCTGGAAATCCAGCGAGTCAGTGTTCAGTCCTTCTCTTTACCTCTAAAGAAGCTCACGAACTAACGTGCTGAATGTTACCGGAAAAACCCTATCGTCAGTGCCCCGGTTTCTGGTTACTCACCCCAGGTGATATTCACCCTGTGCAAAGGGCCACAACACTGAAGTCCCATATAAACTCTCCAAATAGGCCTTACATGGGGTAGAAGCCTTGACCTGGCCCTTTGCATGAGGTGAATTTCACTCTTGGGCACAACCTGAGAACAACCCTGAAAATGTGGAGGAAATAGGAGATCTTTAGAGCCAAATTCAGCCATACGGTTGCAACTCCCATTCACTGCAATGGGAACTGGGACTGCTTACGCAATGGCTGAATATGGCCCGAAGGAGCAGATTCTAATGGCCTGTTTTGTGATAAATCCAATCCTGAGCATGAAGCTATGTGGGAGGCTGTTGGTTTTTTTAGCTGTAAATGTGTGTGATCCTTTCTTCTCAGGGTGCAGGTTAATCAACAATCTTCTAGAAAAGGTAGGCGGATAAGTGGGTCCTGTAACAGAGTCAAAGGTCACATCTACACTGCGTTGAGGGACCCAGTTACAGTGTGGAGGTCCCCCGGTTTGGCCAGGTTTCGGACTGTAGGAAGGAGCTGAATCTTGCTTTAACCGTGTTCCAGCCCTGCGAAGTCCAAGTGTTTTAACCATGTTCGGGAAGTTTGTGTTGGAACTGGGTCTCCAGCATGGTAGTTTTAATACCGTAGATAAGACAAAAGAGTAACAGTGGAGTGTGAGGTCAGTGTTTGTTAAATGCCAGCAGTGTGCTCGGCACAGCATGAGATACAGACAAAGACGCAGTCCCTGTCCCACGGAGTTGAGTCCAAAAGCCTTAGGAGACTTGGAGGAAGGTTTGATCTCAGACTATGTTGTTTCTTCTTCAGTATAATGGGCGAGTGATGGTATTTTTACTGGTGTAGGTCAGTGTTTCTAGGCTTCCCCCAAATGGTTGGTTTTGCAGAGGATCTGGAAAGGGTGGTAGGAGAAATAAGTGGGTTTAGCCTCAGCCCAGACTGGGACTGATCCTGTTCTCATTGAGAGGCAGCACAGTCTGTGGCTAGGGTACTGAACTGGGACCCCAAAGTGGGTTCCGTTCCCAGCTCTGCCACTGAGTGGCTGTTTGGCCTTGAGCAAGTGACTGTACCTCTCTGTGCCCTTTTCATCATGAGGATGATACTTCCCCTTCCTTGTCAAATGCTTTGAGATGTACAGGTGAACAGTGCAGTGCAAGAGCTAAGCACAGTATAGTGGAAATAGCAGCACGTTCATGATCCACATGGAAGTGTTGCCACATGTAACAGGCTTGCAAATGTCCCTGGTTTGTCCAGTTTCCTGCTGAACTAGATAGTTGACATTCACCCTGTCCCTGATTCTCTATTAAATACCTTTTTTAATTGCACATTGGTTGCCACTCTCCAGTGGATTATATTTAAGTGTAAAAGGAAGGCAAGATTTTATCACCTCACGCATTTGAAAAACCACCCAGAGCTGCTCTGCCTGCTCTCATCCAGGACTAAGGCTGCTCTGACATGTTCTCCTTGACAGCTCTTCTCCAGACTTCATCCTGATGGTACAGAGGATCCATATGCACGCAGCCAGGATCCAGTGGGGCTTGGTGATGTGCTTCCTCTGCTACTTCGGCACCTTTGCTGTGGAGTTCAGACACTACAGATTTGAGATCATTTGCTCCGAGTACCAGGAAAACTTTCTGAGCTTTTCCGAAAGCCCGTCTGAAGCCTCCGAGTATCAAACAGATCAGGTGTAGCCCTGCCCTCGTTACATGGCAGGTGGGCTGGCGTGGTCACGAGATTTAACCCACAACCTCATTACATTTTTTTTTTTTGACAAGTTCATTTTCCATGTACAGTCACAGACGTATTGCCAAAGGGCTCTGAGGGCAGGTGCTTAAAAGCAGAACAAAAACGCAAGGACCTATCTGATCAAATCTGAAAACACCAATGTATGTGTAAAGAAAGGCCGACTGCTAAGTTCGTGCTAGAGCTGTCTCTCTCCTCAACCCCTGTCCCATTCATCTTAGAAACATCCTAATCGTCACAAGGCTGCTGTCAGGTAGGTCGTATTATCCCCGTTATACAGCTGGGGAGACGACTTCTCCAGAGTGACAGGTCAGTCAGGGTTAGTACTCAGGCCCCTACTCCAGCAATCAGACCACTAGACTGCACTTGTCTCAGGTTTCAACTGGTTTTTATTGCCTCGTTGTTGGACAGGGGTAGCTTGGTTGTGAAGTGAGGAAGAATTACCAGCTGGTTTCATGGCAGCTGGACTTGGAATCAGTCAGTGGAAGAAGAGAGCACAAACATACTGGCCCTTGCTTAAGGATAGGCACTACTTCCCGTTTGGAAAGCAGGTAAAGGTGAGGCCTGGTTTGGGAAAAACTAGATAACTAAAAAGGCGGTGAAACAGACAGGGGTGGCCAGCAGCTGCCCACCTTGTTGTGGTACTGAGGCAGCCCACCTGCACCAAAGCGAAAATAGAAAATGCATCCCAACGCAGCCTGGGTGGGGCTGGGCTACATCTCAGTGTGGTATGGTCTGAGCAGCTGTGACCCACGGGCACAAACAGCACTGGGTTAAAATGTGAACATTTCTTCTGCGCAGGGGGAACCAAGAGGGTGGTTTTTTTATTTGTAGTGCTTCCATAAAATACTGTGTATAATATTTAGAAAGCTGCTTTTATCACCATTTCTCATTGACAAGGGGAACCTTGTCTGAGTAAAGACTCTGGCTCATGTCTGATCAGAACATCATAAATTCAGGCAGATTTTACTAGATGTAGGTTTATTTTACTGCTTATGCACTAACGGTGAAATTCACCCTTTGCAGAGGCCTTTGCCTCAACTTACCTACCTATGTGCCCAATTCAGCAACGGACTCCGATTGGTTGGATCCCTGCAGAGCCCCATTGAAGCCAATGGAAGCTGGAATCCACCTGTGCAGACTTTGTTGAAGGATCAGGGTCATAGGGCTTAAGTGTGACTTAAATGGTGGACTGGCCTAGCTCTGGCCCTCTGCATGGGGCTGAATTCACCTTAAAAGTTCAGGATAGTAAAGAAATAGTTACAGGTAGAGATGGCCAGACAAAAACCCCAACAGAACTCGGAGGAGCTTTCATTCCATTCCTACAGGGGACAGAGCTAAACTACCAATGATCTTGAGTCAATGGCCAAAACTCGGAGACTTTTCATAATGTTAAATAAATACAGCTCAAATTATAGAGCAGGTTGAAAAACCAGCATTTCCAAATCAAAATTGTTTGGCTTTGGGGAGTTTTTTGTTTTTTTTTTTTTTTTGGAGGAAAAGTCTAGATTTTCTGCAGAAAGGACACGCTTCACGAACAATTTCATTTTGACAAAAACCCAATTTTCCACTGAAAAACAGTTTTGATGGAAAATTTTCAACCAGCCCTATGAAACTGATTACTTTGGGGCAGATTCTACACTTGGTTACTCTGGTGTAATTCTAGAGTAACTCCACTGAATGCAGAGTTTACATCTGGCTGCAGAATTTGGGCCTTCTCGCCTCTCTGAGCTAAGAGGTGAAAACATTATCTAAGAATATGAAAAAGTTAGCAGGATACTTTCAGGGAAGGGAACGTGTGCGTGTGTTAGTCATTAAAATGAAATAGTGGTGGGAAGACTCGAAGTAACATAAAGCCAATCCACGTATCTTTTCCTTTTCTTCACTGCCAGGGAAGGTGAGACTGGTAGGAACGCATATAAATGGAGAATCTCTCACACATGTGCATATTGAGCAGAGAGTAGTAAGTTTGTGTTTAAAAAGTGTTTACTGTAAATAGTCCACTGAGACTTTTTTTAAAATCAAATAATGCTTTTGTTTTATCATTTTATATTTTGAAATTTTATCAAAGAAAAAAATTGAAGTTTGTGAATTTTTTCCACTGACAATATGCAATCCAAGCTGAATTTCAGGCTTCTGGTGATGTACTGTACATTTCTTAACGTATTTCTAATAGCACATTTCAGTACAGCTGAACAATTACTAATATACACTGAAACATGACCACTAAATAAACTTCTTTTACGGAAATAGTGAGTTTTATTCCCTCCCCGTATACAGTTTCATTATGATAAATGGAACAAGATGTGAGCAGATACTCACTTTGCATTGTGATACAATGGTACACATCCACTTTACCTAAATCCAGTGCCCAGTCAGTCATGCAGCTACGGCTATAGCAGTAACGGTTGTAAATCTGGTACAGTTCTGCAGTGTGCTCAGATCACTCTAACTAAGCAGTGGGCCACAGATGTGTTCAGATTAGCTGGGTCTCCCTCTCGAGGCTGGGCAGCTACTTCCCTAAGGATGTGCCAGCCCAGTTTAGAAGGGATGTGCTGTCAAGATGCATTTTATTTTTTTGCAAAGACCATCTCTGTGTTACTAGCAACACTGACCTGCCATAGCATTTTACAAATGTATTTGGGCATTTATAATATTGACTTAATCTTGGCATTCCATTTAAGGCCCAGTCCTGCTATTGGATCTATTCATGCAGGCTGTAGAGAGTGAGTAGCTGCTTTCTGTTTTTCTCTGGGATGGCAGGTCCTTAGGGCAGAATATGGCACCTTTTCCCTTCCCTGTAGGGCGCATGTTCTGGTAGAATCAAATGCCCCCCCCACTGGCTCATGGTATCAGAATTGTCACTTTCTCCCCTGCAGGGGGCACTCCACACACAGGCTAAGTAGAGACATGTTCTTTGATCCCAGGCAGGCAGAAAGGATCCCGGACAATGTGGAATCCGTGAGTTAGACAGATTCGCTATGAAAAAATTCCTTCCTTCCTGTTCAGCTCATGAATTTGCATGGGCTGCTAGGATGGTAAGGATTTCTGGCTTCTTTAAGCCTGAGTTTCTGTAGTTTCCTCATACAGTGTTTAAGTAGATAAAGTTGTTAAACTTGACATGTTTCAGACCATTAGCTAGAAAAAACTTAAGCAGTCCAGTTGTGCCGGTAAAACATGCACAGTGAGGGACAAAGACAAGCACATGCCCAAATAGGCAGTAGCATCCATCGCTACCCTTTCTGCACAAGCAAGAGACGCTGGGGTTTGTGTACATTTTACTGGGAATGCTCGATGTTCCTTGAGTTAAAGGATCCCCTATACACCATTCTCCAGTGCCTTGCACTTTAAGCTAGTTTACACCTATTCTTCACAGCTGTAGACACTACCATTCTGATTGGATAGTGCTCTACACTCACAGGTGCAAGGGACCTATAACAAGTGAAAGGTAGTGATGAATCAGACCCTTAGGCACTGTGCTACACCTGTGATGACTGCTGTTAACAACAGGTAGCCTACTTCCTGCTCCTGCTCTCCTACCACGTATGGAACTCCAACTGAAAGCAAAGGAAGATTTTGAGTGTAACACACTAATTTCTCTCCAAGAGAAGGCTCACATGGCCTGCAGGAAACAATGGGGAAGGGTGTTGCAGCACTGAAGGAAAGAGCTAGCAGGTTACAGGTAAGAAAACCCTTCCACCACTGCTGGAGGCTGGCCACTGGTGGGATAATGCAAATACTGGAATTTTAGGCAGAAGACAATTGTACTTTTATTTACCACATAGTATAAAGTGGCATAGGTTAAGTGGTGCTGTTACATGGTTTGTATTTTTGTAATCATTCACTGAGATCAAATGCAGCAAGTAGTGCCAAAGCCATGAACTGTCTTTTATAATGTCTAGTTATAGCTGAGCTGAGTTATGAGTTAGTGAAACCTTTTCTTGGCTGCTTAAGGAAAATTTCAGGGATTGTTGCTAGGAGTGCTACATTTCTGAAATAAATGGAAATCTGGCTTTAGCATGCAGCAGGTCCTGGAGCACATAGCCCAATATCACAAGCAGGTTTACATTTATCTTGGCCTCCTCTGTGGCAGATCTAAGCTGCAGTATCCAAACTTCATGGTCCACATTTGACATTTACCTTTGGCTATCCCCAACATACATGTCCTAACCTCTTAAGAAATTAATTTTGCTTAATTTAACTTCCAGCACGAGAGCTACAGATCTTATTGGAAGGGGAAAATTCATATTTCCTTTCAAGTCTGTGGGAGTGAGAGAAGTTCTTTGTTCACAGAATATTTTGGTTTTAAGTGACAAATGTTGTCACATGGATTTTCACAACTAGATTACCTGGTGGTTGGCTGGCAGAACAGTCACCCTGTAGTAATAAATTCCCTGATAGGAAAGCTAATCAAACACAGGCTTCATGGATGCTGCTTCTCACACCACTCACAACTCCAACAGACTTTGACAGGCCTCAATTTCACTGCATTAAAAATCCCCTCCAAAAATACTTAAATCAATTTCTGCAGCCAGTCATGGATCCTATACATATCTTTTTTAAAATTCTTATTACCAATATAATTAAAGATTATGCAAGGACAATTCCAGTGGGTGTAGTTTGGTCTTTTGTGCACCTGCACAAGTTCTCCTAAGTGGAGGAAGGCAGGAACAGTTCACTGAAAGACGTGATGAGACTGTAATACGACTTCTCATCGTCTGTTAGCCCTGCATTGCCTGGCCTCACGACCACAGCCACGTGCATGTCTGCTTCTTCTGCAGCATTTGCCTCTGTGGAAAGACCAGAGTTTAGGCAACAAGAAGGTTAACGCAGTTAGTTTGGTGTTTCATGTTGGTGGGCACGTCAACATGTGCCTCCTTCAACCCCTTTGCCTCCCCAGTTTTGGGAGGCATCTTAGAATGCATAAGGGGACTGGAGGTTGAGAATCAAACTGGGTCTCCATACAGCAATGCAATTTTATTTAAGTGTAGCGCTGGCAGAGACCTCAAAGTCATAAAATCTAACCCCCTCTGCTGAGGCAGGACCAAGTAAATCTAGACTCTCTCTGACAGGTGTGTCCTACCTGTCCCTAAAAACCTGCAATGGTGGGGATTCCACAACCTCCCTTGGAAGCCTATCCCAGAGCTTAACTATCCTGATAGTTAGAAAGTTTTCCTAATATCTCCCCTAAACCTTCCTTGCTGCAGATTAAGCCCATTACTTTTTGTCCTACCTTTGCTGGACAAGGAGAACAATTAATCATAGTCCTCTTTGTAACAGTCCTTAACACATTCAAAGACTTATCAGGTCCCCCCTCAGTCTACTTTTCTCAAGACTAAATTGTGCCCAGTTTTCTTAACCTTTCCTCATAAGTCAGGTTTTCTAAACCTTTTATCATTTTCGTTGCTCTTCTGACTCTCTCCCATTTGTCCACATCTCTCCTAAAGTGTGGCACCCAGACTTGGAAACTTCTCCATCTGAGCCTCACCAGTGCTGAGCAGAGTGAGACAAATACCTCCCATGCCTTACTTGAGGTAACCAGGACTTTCTCTTTTTAATAGTTCTCTGTTGCCTTACTGTGAAAAGAGCAGAACTCTAGGGTACTGTAGGAGGCCAGGGAACATTATGTCAATCATCTATTTGAATGCAGCGGTGTTCTCACATGGGGGCAGAGGGGAGTTTCTAAAGAAAAATGGGCCCAGAACACAGGCCCAGACTCCTCCATAATAATCTCACCTGTGAGAGTCTGGTAGAAAAGTGAGGGTGGGGTTCAGTTTATTAATAACTCGAACCTGAATGCCGGGAAAATTGGAGTGCAAAATCAGACTACTCAGTGTTAAGATGAAGTTGCCCTTTAGGATTTCTGTCTTGTCCTCCACCACTTGTGTTCCAGTATCAAGTTTCTATTTCTTCATTAAGCACTGTGGATATACTGACTGAGAAATATACTCATTTGTCCCACAATGAATACATTGCTTAGAGGCCTAATCTGGGGCTACCTTGGAAGCATTCTAAGGGGTATGTTCTGAACCAAGTTACTTGGGGGGTTATGCTGGTATAACATTAGAAACTATGCTATATTTATGTAAGGAAAAAGGCGAGTGAAAAGCTCTCTGGACCTGACTTTCTACTGCAGGGATCGGCAACTTTTGGCACACGGCCCATCAGGGAAATCCGCTGGCGGGCCGGGGTGGCTTGTTTACCTGCAGCATCCGCAGGATCGCAATTCCCACTGGCCGTGGTTTGCCGTTCCAGGCCAATGGGGGCTGCAGGAAGCGGCATGGGCCGAGGGATGTGCTAGCCAGTGGGAGCCGCTATCGGCCAAACCTGCAGACGCTACAGGTAAACAAACCGTCCCGGTCCACCAGCGGCTTTCCCTGACTGGCTGCGTGCCAAAGCTTGCCGATCCCAGTTCTGCTGCCTCACGATGGGTGAGGTCACACCCACTTTGCACAGCTGTTAATGATTCTCTGCTCTGCACTGTAGGCAATCAGGTCCTCTGAAGAGGGTGCTTGTAACAGCAGCATAAAATACAGTAACCCTCATTCTTAGTTTTAGGCTGAGCTGGTGCACCTGTAGACACTTGTCAACTGCACATAGACACGGATTTACTACTGTGCACCCAGTTTTAGTGGCCTGTGCCAGGCTCCTGGTGATAGACTGGGTTTGTCTACCCGAACACCTAGATTGTGGCAAGGTGGGGTGTAAATCTACTCCCTAGTAAGTGTCCATCTGGACCCTGCTGCTGCGCACTAAAAGTTCCCTAGCCTGCTTTGATCTACTCCCTTTATACTCCAGCTTGCCACAAACCAAATGTTCATGTAGACAAGCCCCAAGTTAAATGGTTGCCCTATTTCCCTTGGCTTGACACAGCCTACACACCAAGTGAGGCTACCTGATGGGATGAAAGTTTCATGGATGTGCAGACATTCCAACCCTGGTAGTGGTAAGTGCTTAACGCCGTACAGTCAGAGAGCAAATCCCACCTCTGCTGCAACGTGGGGAAAAGCAGGAAAGCCAGGCCTCCTACCTCGAGTGACATCCGTCAGGAAGAGAACGTTGTTAGTTGAACACCCGATGCTGGATGCAATCCTCCTGTAACTCTCACTCTCTACTTTGTGACCTATTTTGGTATCGAAGTGGCCATCAAAGAGCTGAAAGATGGAAGAGAGCATGGCTTTTGGAGGAGGATACTAATTCTAGAACCCAGAGAATGAACTACAGAACCCTAATCAGTATCCCCGCTTCCTACCAATGCAGTGAGGGGAATTTAACAAACAAGGCTCTGATCACAGGACAGCCAGAGAATACGCGCCATTTTCAATGATACAACACACAGAAGGAGCTTCCAGAGCAGGGGGGCCCCATTAGTTGCGTAGTTTTCTCAGCACCTTTCCTTAAAAATGGTTAAAGAAATCCATTTACAAGCTGTGGAAACAGGCTTTGCACAGTGCCTAAGGGTTGGCTTGCAGTGAGCGTATCCAGGTTCTTCTGGAGAGGCGGCTTAATTAGGGGGGATTCTCTTTCTTTTTAAGAGGGGAGCAGGGGAAAGCGAGATCTTTTTGTCACACTGGAAAGGCTCTTGCCGATATCAGTGCACAATATCAACTGAAAAAGCAAATATGGGAATGCAGTCTCTGAAATTGTAGCAGACATGACAACTGCAGCTCAAGCCACTTTCTCTTCGCCCATCATACACTTCTAATTTTTCTGTAACTTATTGCAGCATCAAAGAATATTAATGGCTAGCACATCGCCAGCACGAACCAGTGTACCCTCACCCCAGCTCAGGGCAGGTAGCTACCATCCCCATTTTGCAGATGGAGAAGCTGTAAAGAAGGCTATAATCTTATCTACCTCTAGAATATCACCTTCTGTCGAGTATCCAAACAGAAGCTTCTGGGCCTCCACGCTCCCTGAAGAATAGATATACACTTTCATTCCTGCTTCCCTCCACTTCCTAATGGCTGGAACCACGTCCTGGAAGAATCTGCAGTGAAGGATAATTGCAGTATTAACAACTTGCGGACGGCTGCATGAGACAAACGTAGTGCTGCCCCATGCAAACCGCTTCATTTCTATTACCGGATGGATTTTTTTGGGTGGTGGTTTTAAAAGCTGCTCAGCGCTTCTCCACTGGGGAAGTTATTTTCGTAACAAATAATATACTGTTAATGCCAACTGACTGAGCAATCTATTCTGATCACTGAACAGCAAGTAGCTACAAACATCTGTTTCAGACATTTGGCTGAGGCTTCTCCGGCTCATTACATGTTAGAGGAAAGATGTTCTGCACCCACCAGCCTGATGTTTGGAGGGATTATGGAAGTTAACAGACCTCTCACAGTCTGAAGCCTGATTGTCCCATAAAATAGTTTTCATTCCCATTCTAGTAGTAATTAGTAGGAGCAACCCCCTCTCATTCCCACCCATTAAAGAGCAGCTTAGTTTCCTGGTTCTGATCACTTGCAGCAGGCAAGGTTGGGGGGCAAAAGTGGAAATGAAATGAGAATGCAGCCCCCTAGGATCTGTTGATGCAGCTCCTATGAAATGTCCAGGGTTAAAGAACAAATCAGGGAAAAAAATGCAGATCAGACCTACTCCATTTATGGGGACTTGTTCTTTCATTTTACAGTAATAATCATGGATCAAATTCATCCCTGGCTTAACTCCACTGAAGACAAAAGTTACATCAGGGATGAAATGACAGAAGATCTATTGATAGTTAAGCACCAAAACCCCACCCCAAAACTCCAGCTTTGCGGACGGCTGAAAAATGCAATGGTGTTTCCATCATCACAGCCACACCAACTGACGGCAACAGGAGAGTGGAGCCCATCTGACCAACCAGTAGGTGACACAGTATCCCTGTATCACACCTTTGTAACGGTGTTTATTAGACATCCGCTCTTATCCGAAGAGCGACACACAGCAGAGCTCCAAGCTTCGTTTTACAATCAGTTCCCTAGTCTGATGATCGGAAGGTGCTTTGTATCAGTTTGGTAAAAGAAAATGGCCAAATCAGTGCAGGTTCTCTTAAAAGGGGTAACTTAACAGAGTTAGCTTTCAGCCTCGCATGACTGGATTTTTAGGTTGTTAACGGAATAATGAGTTTTAAGATTGACAGAAAAAACCCACAAATGATGCAGGTAGGACTTCGACAATAGCCTCTTTCTCCACTGCCTTACACCATTATAATTTATAGCAAGGTACAGGTTTGGGCCCCATTGTGCTGGGTGCTGTACAAACACAGAAAACTTGCAATTGGAGTACGAGACAACAGATGGATACAACAAACCGACTTGTGGAGCAAAAGGTACCAGACTCTACCGGTTGGCATAAGCAGCGGTCTCGGCCCAGCAGCTGCCCAATAACTGTAGAGTTTTTCTCTTTGTCGGCACGGCAGCAGAAGAGAGTTTGAAGGAGGGTGATGAGGTGGCTTTGCAGATGTGAATGAGGAGCTCATTCCGTGTGGAAGGTGGCCAGTGAGAGAGCACCAAGGTGCTAGTTGGAAAAACGTAAAGTGGATGAAGATGACTGGTGTTACTGGCAGAGTGTGGACAACAGCTTGATAGTGTATGGGAGATGCCAGAGAGGCAGGGATGGGCCAGGAAGGTCCTTACAAATTAAGCCCGCGAGAGAGAGAGAGAGTGTTTGATAGGGTGAAGGAGACGAACCAGGGGAGGGGGGACACAGAACAGCATGATTGAGTGGCAGCAAGGAAAGTGATCTGTACAGCTGCATTTGGACTGGGTTTATACCTGTGCAGTAGGGCTGTAAAATGCCTCGAGTCAGAATGACAGCACTTGACAGCCACACGGTACAGGTGCAAACGACTGCCCAGCAAGCGAGACAGGGCAATATCAGGCCCAGGAATGGGAGCTGGGTAGCCAAAGTCCCCCATTTCTTCGAGCTGACAGAAAGGAATACACTTTCCTTCTGAACATTTGTTTACAGTACCTTAACAGGAGTGTAGCTCCCTCTTCTTCCCCAGTTCTTTGCTACCGTATGCTCAATACGCCACATGACTTGAGGGTTTATACAAAACGTTTGCTGGTTAATTAGAAGGCATTTAAGTACAGCAACTTCAGCTTTGGTACCAGTACCAGCTAACACGACGGGGGACAAGGTGGCTGTGTGCAAGGTGTGAGTGTCTGCTCCACAATGGCTCCTTTGTGGATTGTTGTGCCTAGCCTTTATCTTGGCAGACAATCAAAAGCCAGTTTTCAGCATGATCCTGAATGAAAGTGTTTATTAGCTGACTGTACCAAAATGAAGTCTGGTATGCTGTAGAGTGCATAAACAGCTGAATGGGTTTTGTCCTTTGTTAACCATCTCAACACTTTTACAGACTTGCACTGTCTCTTTCTGCTTCCCATCCTCCTTTTTACTACAATACTTTTCCTTTGTCTTCTAGATTTCTACCTTTCCCCTGAGCGCTCTATTTCCCTTCTCTTCTTCTCTGTGCAAGGAACACCCAAAACACCTGGAGACTGGTTGTTCTCGCTCGGCCATGGAACTGAAACACTAAGCGTAGTCCAATATCTATACTGGACTGCAACTGAAAGGCTATCCTGACTCTTCACAGAACTTCATAAGTATTTTAGCAACCTGTTT
The DNA here is from genome assembly GCF_016161935.1 of Mauremys reevesii. Lineage (NCBI taxonomy): Eukaryota > Metazoa > Chordata > Testudines > Geoemydidae > Mauremys > Mauremys reevesii. The sequence continues at coordinate 18,049,858 of NC_052627.1, read as the reverse complement.
GCTGGAAAAACCAACAGGTATCAGAGGAGATGGAGAGCTCAACTTGCCATTCCACTCCCAGCAACTGTGAGATGCCTAGGAATGAAAGTACCTGTCCCAAAGACTGATGGGAGTTAATCTCACTTTTCATGCTCTTCCCCCAACTCCTCTCCAGTTTCTTGTTTAGGTTTGTCTATCCACCTTGTCCCAAAATTAATTGTAACTGTTAGATAAATGGTTTGAAATAAGGAGGGCTGTTCTCTAAACTGTGAGAATCTCCCTTGCTAAATGAATGAGTCAGTTGTACCAGCTGAAGAATGTGATATATAGCTTACATATTTTTGCAAACATAATGAGACAGCCCTCTTAACCATGTGAGCAGAACTGCGTGCTCCACTTTCCTCACGATGTGTATTCTCACAAGTTTCTATTGGCTCAGGCTCTGTATTTCCCATAGAGCCTGTGAGTTAGTGTTTGCCATCTTGCCTTGGTTTCAGTTTACTGGTGATGACAAAAGCAAAGAGCTCAAACGCGTAAGCACATACCTGCTGAACATAGTGATCATTTTATACTGGGGCGGGAAAATCGCACTCCCTGGCCCCTCAAGCTTTCCCATTACTCATTGGGAAGACTACAGTAAACTAAGCTGAATCCCAGGGTCTGACAATTTCCCAAAGTCAATCAACCACAAATCATGGATTAGTTTTGCACTGTGCATTCGAGGTGAAAGGTGAGACTGGCTGAACTTGGTTCCATGATAGTGCTCAAGTCCCCATTGTAAGCCATGCTTACTGTTCAGCTAAGAAGTTATCGGATTACATTTTTATACAGCACTACACTGCTACAACTAGTCACCTTCCAGCCCCTATGTAACTACTTGGCTCCAGCGTATGCCCAAGAAACTTAGCTCAGCAAAATATAAAAGAACTACTTCAAGGAATCTTTCAGGACCAGGAGTTACTTACTCTCCCTTCATGAGTCCAGTTGCATAGGCTGCCCTCCACATGTGACCCTGCAGCTGTTTCAATGCTGTGGTCTTTCTGTCCAGGGACATCTGCCAGTGCACATTGTCTACTACAGCCTGGATGACCTGTTCCACTTCATCTTCTCCATTTCCAGTTTCTAAAGGAATAGGCACAACGCCCTCCAAGTTGGAATCCTCTTCAGCCTTGAAATTATGAACAAAAAAGGTGACTCAAGATTGCTAAGTAGGGCCCCGCTTCAGGAAACCAGTTGAACATAAGCCCATCCCTATTCAGGACAGTACTTGAATATGTCCTTAATTTTACAAACCTGAAGTCAATCAGGCTTACACAGGTGCTTAATAGCTTTCCTGAATAGGGAATTTTACCAGAATTGGGGTCTAGACGCATGCACTTTAATTGTAAATTGCACTAGCCTAATTTGAACACCCTACTACGTAAGGTTGCACATAAATTAAGTTCAAACACTTAAATTTAATCTTACATTCTTCATTTTTTAAAATGTGAAATAAAGGCCCCAAATATTTATAACTGACTGACCAAAACCATTTTGGACGTTAGTTAAACATCTTGGTCTTGCATTTAAATATGGAGCCTTTTTCCATCTATGAAATACTGTCCCAGCTGGACAAATTTCAACGTACACCAACAAAGAGCTAGAATAAAATGGCTTCACCTAAATCCTACATTAAGCAGCTAGGCAAAGTCAGATTTCCTGAATCTATTAAACATGGGTTCTCAAAAAAAGAACAATACTTACCATTTGAACTGCACATTAAATGCTTTCAACACTGCTTTAGTACTAAATATAAATTAGTATTAACACAATGATTTGTGGGAAATATATAGTCCTCTCCAAGCTTTAATAAAATAAGAGACTGCATAAAATGTGGCATAAAGACTGTGTATATTTAAATAGAAGTTTCATACATAAAGCCTCAAATTAGATTTTAAAATAGTTACAGGGTAGTGGGGAATACATTCAGATTCTATATTTAACCACTACCATTTAAAAACAAAAACTAAAAAGTTACGGTTATGTTGGCTCTGGACAAACAGATGTTAATATTCTATTTATGTGCTCCCTGTATCAAATTTGAGACAGAAGTCTTGTCTAGTGGTCAAAGCACCGGACCAGGAGCCAGGAACTTCTGGGGTCAGATCTGATTTCCTCTGTGAGCTTAGATAGAGGTATGTTTTCTGACTATCATCATAACCAGCTGCAAATGGAAGGTCACAGGATTGAGCCCTATCAGAACTAAGTGCTGAGCACTCTGGTCCCAATCCAGCAAAGCACTTAAACACATGCTTAACTTTTAGCACATGAGAAGTCCCATCATGGGACTACTCCTGTGCTTAAACTTTACTGGATCAGAGCCAGCGTGCCCACCACCCTTCAAAATAAGTCCTTAAATTTATCTGCTTAGATCAGCTGCTAAACATACAGCCAGATCTCCACAAAGAGCTTTCAGAAAGAACGTTCTCAGCGAGAACAGATTCACAGCACCCAGCCTCTGATTAGAATTGTGCTAGCCTTCCTGTTCTGCTCCAGTACAGCTGAATTTCAGAGCTGAAGACTGCATCTCCACCAGTGAACTGTTGTGACAGAGATCAGCTAACAGCCCTTGAATGTAAACATCTGGGAGCCTGAGGCAGGTGGTTCAACCTATGTAGGTTTTTATACTGTACCCACCGCAGTACAATGTGAGCACCACTGACTCTCAGTGGATGGCTCTAGGCTCTGGACCTTACTCCTGTGCTGGCCCAACAGAGCCAGTGTGGCATTTTAAGGAATGGGGATGGAAAAATGTGTGTTTAGTTTGTGTTCACATTACTGTACCCTGGAAGTGGGGATTTGAAGCTATTTATGGCTGGCATCGGTCAGCAGACGTATACTTTAGGTAAATACATCCATGGAACGTCTGAGGGACAGACACACTCTGGAAGTTCAAAAACAAATAAGCTCAGAAAGAAGGAAAGTGCTCCTCAAAGTCAAGTGATAACTCCTCTTCCTACTTCACAAATCTATGATGCGATTAGTAAAAACAGCCACAGCTCTGTGAGTGACCTGAAGTCCTTGACAGGCAGTAAACTCTAGCAAGACATAACATGGTTCCAATCGCTCACCTGTTTCCTCAAAAGGCTGATGTCCTGCTGGCACTCCTCCTCTTCCCAGTGCGCACACAGGTACTCTTTAACATTATCTCTGATGTACGGAAATAGTGTGTCCTGGTAACACAAACACATAGGACTCATTTAACCATGTGCTCTTACCGTCAGGTAAGATTCCCTTACAGGGATACTGCACATATGATTTAAATAATTAGTCACTTTGTGTACCATAGGCATTACTGAACAGTTGAAACTCTATGAAATGGATAAAAATGCTCGGTAACTATGGTTAACGATGACTAAAACAAACACCAACCCAGATGGCACAGAGGGACCCAACAGAACCACAAAGAGCTGTGTGGCTCAAGGTGATCCGAGTAAGTGCTTAGAAGTAGATAGGTCATTGAAAACCAAGTGAAAGCATTATGTACATGGATATTCCTGTATTATTAACAATGAAAAGACTTCAAAAAGAGAAGTTGATCCAATTTCTGATAGAGCTGCTTTCCAACAATATGTCCTAAATTTTTTTTTAAAGTGTAAAAAAGCATAATGTGTTTTTTCTGATCTCTTGCTGATGTTTAGAAGGGTCTTTTCACCATGGGGTAGCTGCCTGTACAAGGGAATAGAGAATCAAGCTGTTCTGTCAAATGCACAAAGGAAGTGAACTGAAAAGATGCATAACTTTTTTTTTTTTTCCTTGCTGATCTTTTTCTCTTGTAGTGATCTCAGGTGTTACATGTAACGCTAGTACTAGTGGGTACAAACCTTTCTGGCAGAAATGTGATTTTTTTTTCCTCCAAATTGATGGTGCCCTCTTAAGCAAGCTGGTGAATACAGATTTACCAAACAGGTGCTTATGTAGCCGCAATCACTTAATATTAGCAGAGGGACCAGTTAAAATACAGCTATGCTAATAATGGCCAAGCTATTCTGAAAATGAAAAGATGTGTCATATTTGACATCTTAGTGCATGCCCAGAGAAGATCTTCCAAATAACACGACATGGCTTTCAACTCCTAAGCACAGGAGTTCAAGGCTGACTGCTCATACGCTCAGAACTAACGAGTTATACGAATTTATTTTCTATTTTAAAGGGGGCCCTTGTTCTTAGGTCATTCTAGAAATTAAATTTGACTTGTATAATTCTCTAGCTCAAATCACTATTTTTAAACAGGTCTTTTAAGAAAAAGTCTTGCATCACCATATATTTAGGCTTTCAATTGAGCTCTACTGGACAGTATTTTGAATTCTAAATGAAATAAAGCAAGCTTAGAAAAAACGTGAGGAGAACTGTAGCCATCATATGGGATCTTAAGGGTGAGCAGAAACACAAGTGAGCCTTCTCATCACTAATCATGCGTATTACAGTAGCACCAACAGACCCCAGTTAGGACAATGGGGATGAGGAGAGAATGCCCTTGGATGGAGCTGGGAAGTTTATCCCCGTTTAAGTTATTTCACCTTCCTGTTACAAACATTAACTTTTAAAGAAAAGACCTTGCTGACTGCCACCATTTTTCTTTCTCGGTCATTCTTCCAATTCCACATCAAATAAACTATTAAGACTATGATTTGTATTGCCGTAGCGTAACATCTAGAGGTTTCATTCCCACTGAGCTAGGCACTGCACAACCATACAACAAAAACGGTGCCCGCCCTGTCAGATTATAATCTAAACACACAATGTCTAACAACTGGACAGATTACTGTACTTTGTTCTGGTGAAAGTGACATCTCAGTTATGTGATGTTTGTGTCAAACAAAAATTCTGTGGCTCTGAGACACCTGGGTACCGTGATGGATGAAAGAATTTTGGGACCCCTGTGCAGTGCACTATGGCAGTTGGGTCTCCCCACACTTTCTCTGCCCCGGTGGAGGGGTGGTTGCATCCCAGGATTTGGAGTGTGAGCCTGCCCTGCACTCACCCTGCAGTGGTTCGTCCTTTGGGGCTGGCCCAGCTCTCTGCTCCAGCCTCTTGGCTCTCACCACAGCCCACGGGGGACCCTCCACCCTTCCCAGGCGGGCTTGGGTGTGTGTATGGCTTCCTCCCCCCACACCCAGGGGTCAGGGGCCCTATATAAGTGCACTGAGTGCACACTGATTAATCTAGGCCAGCCTGAGTAGATATCCATACTTGACTTCAATTGAAAGGCTGAAGGTAAGGTAATATACCTGAAATTCTGTATGAACCCAGAACATTTCACTTGTCTCTGTTGAAGAAACAAATTCATTAAGCTAGTGTGGCTTAAGGAAAGAAATACATGTCAGATCAAAAGCTAGCTGGACTTTACCATCCCATTAACTATTGTAAGGGAAGAGCAGTGGACTATAAAATCCTCACTAATGCAATGATGGGTCACTAGATGAATTAGCAGGGAAAGCGGGAAGCCTAGGGTCTAGTAAGCAAATGACACCTCCAACATCCCATCCCATCCCATCCTAGATATTAATTCCCCATTTAACACGTTGTTCTGGCTTCCAAGTTCTTCCCATAGTCTATTTCACTCCCAATGCAGTACCTCACTCCAAAAGTCTCTCGTTACCCAGAACACGCCACCTGCAACCTGCCTGTACAATGGTCACTTGCATTGATCTTGGAAAGCGAGACGGGACCCCTTTTGGCTCCCAACTGGGTTACAGAACACTCTCCAAGCATGACCTCCCTTTTGAGTATGACCCTGGGGCCAGGGTAGAGGAATTTGGGACCTGAATTGTTTCTACATAGGGAGGGAGCAGTACAGAGAATGGAGGCAAGGCCCAAAGAGCAGGGCACGGCTTATTACAACCAAGGCACAATGTGTGTTTCCATATAGTCTGCCAAGACCTTATGGCATCTCCAGAGAACCAGCATGATCCTGACAAACCAGGACCTCTGGCCAATTTGCACAGGGATGGGGAAAGAGAAACATACTGGACACAACATCGCACAGTTAGCGCTTCAACCTTATTCCTGTGTTAATGTCCATTTAATGAACGGAAGAGCCAAAAACAATAGAAAAGCGCACTGGCTGAATAAACTGTCGATACGATGATCATCAATGAAGTTGTTAAAGGTGACATGCAGAAAAAAAAAATTGAAGTGAGGTTTTGCTCCTTTCCTTTCTGAAAGTGGGTTTTTCTGCTTGTTTTTTACCTTGGAAAAGTCAGGAATGTCAGAAATCTAGTCTGGTCTACCCTGATTTTGCTAAAAGACCTCAGGGTGATGACTGAGGAGAGAGGAGTATGCCAGGGATGTTTGCTGTGAATGGGGAGGGTGTTGTATCTTTAAAGTAACACACACACACACTCTCTCTCTCTCAAGTGCTTTCTGAAGAGTTTTAAACAGCATGACTAAGAACTTCCCATCTCCACTGTTCTGCTTTCAGGCTCAAATTATGTCTGTAATTCTCCAATCACCATTGAGAGTCTTTTGTGGTTGTACAGAAATACTATTTAAAAAGTTTATTTTTTAACTAAACTTTTCAGGTCTTTATGTATCAAAGCAGCAGAAGAGGGCCCAAGCCCATTATTTTTCCTCCTTTTTATGTCCCCTTCAATGTTGTTCAAACTATTATCACTAGTCATCAGTATTGACTTAATTTCTCGGTGCATCTGTTTCAGTCAGACAGTATGTAGACCAGTGGTTCTCAACCAGGGGTCATGTACCCCTGGGGGTAGGTCTTATAGGGGGTACATAAACTCCTACATATTTGCCTAGTTTTACAACAGGCTACATAAAAAGCAATAACGAAGTCAGTACAAATTAAAATTGCATACAGACAATGACTTGTTTATACTGCTCTGTATACTATACACTGAAGTGTAAGTACAATATTTTTTATATTCCAATTATTTATTTTATAATTGCATGGTAAAATAGAGAAAGTAAGCAATTTTTCAGCAATAGCATGCTGTGACACATTTGTATTTTATGTTGATTTTTGTAAGTTTAAGTGAGCTGAAACTTGGGGTACACAAGACAAATCAGACTCGTGATAGGGGTACAATAGTCTGGAAAGACTGAGAACCACTGATCTAGACTACATTGGATCGGATTATACTCTGAAGATTCTCTTTACAGCCAGGTGAGTAAGAAGCTTTTCAAGTTTTAATTAAGAACAAAACAAAACTATCAATTAAAAAAAGTCCTTGTCTGATTTGTTTTATCTACTATTCTTATAAGATTACTACAACTAAAAAGAAATAAACTTCAGTTTGATTACTCTGTGCCCTTGAAAGTACTGTGTTAGGGACAGAACTTTTGTCTAGTCAATTTCCCTTGTTGTGTGTTTTTCCATGCAGCAAGTGAGAGAGAAAATTATTATAAACCACAAAAACGTCCAAGGGAATCTGGTCAGGAGTAATATCTGAAGCTACTCAGCTCATTTTTAGAAAGTGATTAGATTTCAAATTGATGTCCACTTAAATTCAACAGGGAAAACAGGATAAAAAGTATCCCTTGTGACAGATGTGTCAAAGATGCAGCTGGCTTGATGTATTTATGCATCCCCCATGACATTTGTATGATGCAAAATCTCAACTGTCATTAAAAAAAAAAAAAGTGTCTAGCCCTCATGATTGCAAAGAAAGGTTTCCAAATATAAACAGAAATTGACCACTGCAGTTCTGTCTTCCTGATTCTGCAGTCTGCCTGAAACAATGACCGATATGATTCCCCACACCCCATTCATCTAATTGGGGTGCTACCTTAAGCCCAGTGACATGTGAATGCTAGCATTGATTAATTCATTGCTGATCATTCTAGTGGATGGGAGGATGCTCAAGGGGTTGGGAACTAGGGTTAGTTGTTGCAGCGAAGGGAATGAAGACAACATATAAAGAGAGAGTAAGAGAACAGACTTGGAGGGTAGAGAAAAAGAACTCAAAACTAGCAGACTATCTTCCTACTGAATGGGACAACAAAAGTAGAAACAAAATACTAAAATTAGATGCTTAGTTATTACATAAAGAGCAAATTCTACCCTTGATCCTTATGCAAACCTCCCATAACATCAATGAAAGTTCTGCTGTGGGTGGAGGATAGTGCATAACCCCAAATTCATACCATGCCCCATGAACCAGAATTTAAAATTTGAAGTCAGCCCTATGCAGAGGATAAGTCTGACAACCCTGCCCTAGGACATGCAAAAATCCTAAATCCCTAAAGCATGCTGAAATGCTCAGCTCCTTACTAATGGGATTCTAATATGAGAGAAGATTAGAAAACTCTCTGTAGATTAATAGTTTGGAGAATTAAGTGATGGAAGTGGAACCAGATTAATTATATCATCTGCTGAAATTACAGCACAAGAGGAATCTGAATATTCTCTAAGGAGATTGCAAGTAAACGATTGGGAAGTCTATGATGGGACATATAAATGGCTTATTCCTTAGATACTCTATAATAAAATCCTCTTTGGAGAATCCAATTGAGATCAGAAAAAAATCTTCTTGCAGCTATTTATAGTGGCCAGCTATGAATTAATCAGTGAAATGGAAGGGAATGGAATTGAATAAGTGAGTTAGTGGCAACCATTCTTAAAGTTGCAAACAGATGCAGCTTAGAAGTTTCTTTGAGGAAAATGAGTAATGTGTGCCATATTGCAACAATTAACATAATAAAGCCATTAAAGGAAGCTTTATTAGAGCCAAAATGTACTTCATGTGGCGGATTTATTCAATTTAAAAAATACACGCAGTAGCCAAGAAAACAAACCATTTAAAAGCAGTACTGGCAAATTTGATGAGCTACGGCCAAAGAGACAATACGTGCATTTGGAAAATTGGAGAACTAGAAGAATGAGTGACAGGATGAGGAAGAAATGGGTTTACGCTTCTTGAGTGATCCCACTATATCATTTCTTGAACCTAGAAGGCAGCAACTTTGTTGGGGGCTATTCTCGTTTCATTCAATGAAGATTACCTTTCAGGAAGCAATTTCTGTAAAAGATTCCACTATTCTATTCTTCAGGAAATCAGTATGGTTACCTTCACCCTGCTGGTGCAGCAGATCGTTGCTGGGTTTGTAACCCATTAGTAACCTGGTTAACTGTAGATACAGACGTAGTTAGTGCTATAGCCTTGTCTACACTCGAAAGGGTTGCCGGTATAACTATACAGGCAAACCTTCCTAACAGAGACGCAGCGTATACTGGCAAAAGAGAACTATGGCAATATCTACACGACAGCCTTGTTCCCGCAGATGTAAGTGCCCAACTACACTAACATCATAACTCCACCTCCACGAGAGGCGTAGGGGTTAAGTCGGTATAGTTGCGGTGACACAGTGTCTGTGTAGAGAGCAGCAGCTGACTGGACTCTGGGCACAGATCTCCCCACCGGAGGTGAGAAGCCCTGGCGAGGATGCACATCATTGACAGAAGGAGGGTAGTGTGGACATCCGTAATTACTGAGGGGGCTGTAAGTGGACCTAACATAATGACTTAAGTCTATAGTGTAGACATGCCCTGAGTCTGCACTGGAGCTTTTGCCAGCCCAGTTATGTCAGTTAAATATAGACCAGGCTCAAGTAACAGGGGCAGCTAACCATATTTTACCCTTGCCAATGGCCTAAGCTGGAACGAACTGTCTTCCTGTAACCAGTTCATAATCATTTTGCTTATCTGGCAGGTAACCCTAACTGTATCCGTATAACAGGTTTGTCTGGCCCTCTTTCTTCCCAGCTCTCCGTGCAGTAAGACTCCCAGAGTGCATTGATCAATGTGAGGATGGTGCTGCTCCGTGTGCATATCTTTTGGGCACTTGCTGAGGTATTCTGGGATACTGCTCTGATTTTTCCAAAAATGCACTGATACAAACACAATTAGGTAACACGGTGGGTGTGGACCAGGGATGCTGAAACACTTTTTATAGTGGTGGTGCCGAGGACCCTGTATATAATGGAATCCACATGGGTCCCCAACGTCATCCAGAGGAGGCGCCACCGAAATGCCGCCGAATTTTGGTGGCATTTTGGCGGATGCTCGTCTGCCACCACGGTCCTTTGTCTGGCACCTGCCAGACGAAAAAGGTTGGGGACCACTGACCTATGGTGTGGATGCAATAAAATGGTTGTGTTAAGAAAAAAGCTGTTGTGTGAACACAACTCAACAGCATTTGTGGTTTGTAACCAGGTCAGATGAATGTCAAATCAGTTATAAAACAAACATGGCTGTATTTGTAGTGTCACTGGGCCCTAAAGTAATGCCTTTTGTTCAGTGTTTGTGAGACATACAACACCGAGGGGCAAATTTTGTACTCCTTCCCAAGCAAAACTGCCACTGAGCTCAATAGTAATTCCTATCATAAGGCCTCAGGCCTACAATTCTTCAGCAGTGTAAGTGCCCATGCAGACTACAGCTGTATTTGTATAACCAATTTGTGACACTTATCTGACCTGTCTATAAAAAACAAGTGGCAGCCAGAGAGCACGACCTACTGTTGACCAAATGTGCGTCTCCACACCCACTACATGGCCCAACTATGTTTGCACTGGTGCATTCTTGGAAAATTTGGGCAGCTATCCCATTTGCAGGGAATAATATTTCCACAGGATGTTCACAAAGACTCTGCATTGCCTGATGTGCTGCTGGAGGATGAAGGCCCAGAGAGCTGAAGGACGAAGGCCCAAACAAACAAGTTATATACGCCGGGTTCGGAGTTGCTGACTGGTGAGAGGAGCTGAAAAGAGTAAAGTCTGGGTAACTTCTGTGCAGCTCAAATTGGCTGTATTTTGTTACAATCTTGGGGGAGGGGAGAAATAGTTAGGTGCAATATGGGACCTACTGAAGAGATACTAAAAAAATAATAGAAATCAAGTGAAAGATAGAATAAAATAAGTTGTTTAAAATATTTGGAAGCTTTCCAGCATGCTGAGTTTTCATTTAAAATTCTAGAAAATCTGGTCCCACTGTATATTAAGGTTCGATTTATAAATGGTTAGTTAATGAGCCAGTAGAGGTTACAGGCATGTCAGAAGACTTGAGTTGCATATACTATTGATGGTAACTAACACATCACCAAAATACATTCTAGATGGTTATAACTTAAGCAACCTACTCACCTGTTAGACTCTTATAATTGATTAACATGTTAAGAAGTGACTAAGATATTTGAATAGTTAAACTATTTATATTACAGTGTGACTGTAAATCTGTTAGGTGAAGGTAGATAACCAAAACAGTATTCCAAATCTTTGAATCTACAATTATTTTCCACAGGCCCTTTTCATGAGTGGTCTTAGAATAACAATGTTTGTTTGAACAAAAGAAAGAGGGCTTTTTTCAATTATCGTGTGGACACTTGTCTGGTAAAAAGTGAAGAGAGACCAGTACTTCAGTTCATATAAGTCACCTTAAAAGTAATTTTCAGGTTCCTGATAGCCTGGATGGGATTTGAAACTGGCAAACTAAACATGGGAGATCTCGTATTCTATTATTATTTGGTTTAGGGCCTAATCAACATTTACCAAATTTTGGAAAGCTGAGCCCCCTTAGGGAAAAGAAGTAATCTGGGCCCTCCATGTGTTTGTTAACCCTCTCCTACACCACCACTCGCAGAGAGAAACAAACCAACCAACCGCCAACATGCTCAGAATACATTTTAAAATGTTTCTCTTGGAACACTCTTGCCCTGATTAATAGAAAACATAATGTGGTTAAAATAGCTTTTGAAAACTATACCAGCAAAACCATCCTTGTACAGATGTAGTTATGACAGCCAAAAAGGCCTTTTGCCAGTGTAACTGCATCTCCAGTAGGAGGGTTTACTTTTGACAGCATACCTGTGTTGTAAGGAACACCTACACCCATTACCACAACCAACATAACTATGTCAGCAAAATTTGTAAGTATAGACCAGGCCTAATAAAGACTAGGCTGCTACCTACAGTCCCCACAAGCAAGATTTCGGGGGAGGGATAGCTGAGTGGTTTGAGCATTGGCCTACTAAACCCAGAGTTGAGTTCAATCCTTGAGGGGGCCATTTGGGGATTGGTTCTGCTTTGAGCAGGGGGTTGGACTAGATGCTCTCTTGAGGTCCCTTCCAACCCTAATAATCTAAGATTTAGAAAGTTAGTTTCCTTTTAAAGACCCAAGGTTTTGACCTTGTATATCAGCAATCTACCAAAATCATAATTACAGAGAAGAAAAACGTTACATATGGTAAAAAACAAAGATACCAACATATAAACCTATATTATCTTAGAAGAGTAACCTACATGAAAGCCAGTGGGTGAAAGGTGGTGCTGGGGTAATCAGTCAGAAGACTGGTGAAATTTGGTTTTCTTTAAAAAATGAGTATTTTATGTTACGATTGATAATGAAGGGCCAGCTTCACAAACAGCAGAGACAAGCACCCCGGGACCAAAAAAGGAACCGCTCAGTATTTTGATTGACTGAAACTAGTATACAGGTATATTAAAACCCCCTCTAATAAGCAAGGGCTGCCCTTCTTTTGCTGAATAAGAAAGTGGATTTTTAACTAGTCTGAAGTTGTTTTGCATTTACAATGGTGTACATTTTATTTAGCTGTTTTGAAACTAAACTGTTTTGTCTTCATGTCATTCATAAGGTCCTGATTAGCTAGCAAGTAACGCTCTAGAATCAGAATTCTGATCATGGTGTTGTCAATGCATGCCAGCAGCAGTCAAAATAACAAGGAAAAAATCTTGGCTTGTATGTTCAGTAGGGTTGTTTCATTTTTTATTAATTTCTTTTGCAGACATCTATGTTCTGAGCACTAGCCTGACAGAATAGCATGCATAATAACCTTGAACGAGAACTATGATCCAAAGTGACAACGTTCTTAAAATGACCTATGGTAATACTTCATCCAAACATTTATATTAAAAACTCAATCAAATAAACTAAAATACATATCCCCCAGCTGTGCAGGAATTCCATACTAGTCACCCCAAACCACTAAAATATTTTCAATTCACTATTCTTGTTCTGTATGCTAAGCCACAGTAGAGCTTAGCAAACAAGACTGGGCCTGAGGCATGTTCAAATGACCTGGTTTCTTGAATACCTGATGTGGCAGGCTAGCACTCTAGTTAAAGTAATCTACTCACATTTGACAAATTGCATTTATGTAGCAGGGTGCAGAACAGTGGCTGGAAGGCAAAAGTCTATTAGGATGTTATTCCTAAAACGAAGGTGTTCTGTGAGCAGCAAGGGGTGGACTAGATTTAGTGGTCTCTCTAAATGTGTCTATATTTACATTTAATGTGGCAGTGATATCGAATTGTTTCAGTGCAACGTTTAGTGGAGTTGCAAAATAAATGAACACTTTAGACAGACCCTACACAGTTCCCTCAAGCAGCAAAGGAAAAAAAAAATCAGAGAACTGCTCTAATTGGGCCAACCGTGGGAAAGCTGCCTCCGGTCCGCCCAGCGTCAGTCACACTGCTAACACGATTTAACAGGAACAGCAAGAGAGCCAGGAAGTGCTTTCCGGGAGCCAGCCTCAAGCCCACCACCTCCCCCACCGCTCTGATTCCTGCAGCCAGCCAGCCAGCACCAGCCTGTAAAAACCCGCCCGGCCTCAGGGCTGCTTTGCCCGCTGTCTCTGCTGACGGCAGCCCAGGGCTCCTCCCCGCCCCGCGCAGCGAGCGCTCACCTTGACATAGGTAATAGGCGTGGTGGTGCCTTCGATATCCAGCAGGATCACAGCGACTTCTGCAGGCACCGCGAACACCACCATTGCCACCCGCGGCCCCTGCCCGCGCCGCGCCGCGCCGCGCGCCCCCGGCCGGACACCCTGCAGCGGCGCTCGGCTCTGCAGGCGCGGAGGGGAGAGAGCGCGCGCCGCGGGCGGAACCTGCGCGCAGCCCGGGCAGCACCACGTGGGTGGAAGGGGGCGCTGCTGCGCCAATCCAAGGGCTGACTGCCGTCTGATTGGCAGGTGAGAAAAGAAGGGCGGGGCTTGGCCGTCATAATGCGCCTGCAGGGCGGCGGCGAAAAAGAGGGGGAGGGGGGCGCGAAGGGGGTGCAGTGCGGGAAGCTGCTTATCGCGTGATCTGTAGAGTGCAGTAAAAAAGGGGGGCGGGAGAGGCTAACAGCTCCGAGAAAGGGACAGTATGTGGGGTGCATGGTACATAGGGTGCAAATAAATTGCCTGGCACGAGCCATAGGGTGCATGGTGCCGAGTACAAGGTGAGTTGCATAAAATGCTTGATACCCTGGGGGAAAGGTAGTATATAGGGCTCAAGGCTGCCTCATGCAATCATATAAAGCCGGGCCCTTCCTCCATACTTATCCTCCTGCTGTGCGCCCAGTAAGCATCATTAAAAGGAGCCTATCCCGTCAACTCAAGAGCCGGCTTTTGTTCAATCTGTGGCTTTGCAGATGCAGACAGCTCTACACGCAAACGTGGAGGCTAAACTTGGTCCTGAATTTCTCCTGCCCCGTGGAGATCCCTCTCTAGTGGATTTAATTCCTCTTAGGCAGAAGTGATGTGGTTGTTGCATTAAATGGATTGCTAGGTTGTAGGTTCCCAGTTGCACAGCTGTGTCGAAATACAGCGAGGGTTGCATAATGAGAGAGGTTTGTATGTCCACCTTATAAGAAAGTAGGATCTGAAAGGCAGGGAAGCAGCTGGCTGCAGCTATGGCTTCCTGACTTACTTTGCAGAAGCAGCTGCTTCCCTCTCCAGCTGACCGCTACCGCAATAACGTAGGCGGGATGGGAGAGGTTGCTTGGCTGCTTAAACTGCGGGGATAGGCGGCTGGGGGCATTTGCTGCCTGTCTTCATCTATCACCTCCCCCTCTCTGTATACAGGGGAGAAGGAATATCGCATGTAGGGGGAAGGGGTTGGACTTTGCGGGTTGGTCTATGGGGAAGGGGGGCTTTGGGTCTCTTTGACGCACACACCGGAATTTTGTGATGCACTAGAAGCCCCCTGCCATAGTCGCAGCAGCTGGCGAAGGGAGCGTAGGGCGTAGCGTGGCCATGAGCTCGCTGGCAGGCGATGCACAGGCCGGCACTGCAGCCTGCGAGGGAGATGAGTGTGATTCCGGGGGGGGGGGGTTGCTCATATGCCCTGCCTAGCGGGGAGGCCGGGGTGACTGGTGTCACCCACTCCCCTCCTGGGTCAACTAAGCCCACGTGCAGCCGCCATTGCCTACGCGTTTCCCATGCCTCGCTCAGTCAGACGGGGTAATGCGCGCCCCCCCCCGCGACAAGCCCGGGCGCCTGGGCCTCCGGGAGTCGCTACCGCGCCTGCGCTGCCGGCCTGCGCTGATTGGCTGCCGGAAAGGGTATATAAAGGCGGCGCAGGCGGTGCCCGGATCTCTTCCGCCGCCATTTTATTGTCGTGCTTTGTGGTCGCAGCTTTCTACCGAGTCTCCAGCCCGCGTAGCCTGCCCCTGCTATGGAGGACATGACCGAGTACAGCGGCGGCCTGGAGGAGTTCGCCGAGGGCTCCAAGATCAACGCCAGCAAGAACCAGCAGGACGATGGGTAAGGGCCGGGCGGCGGGGGGGGGAGGGCGCCCCTGCCCCTGCCCCTGCCCCTGCCCCTGCCCCTGCCCCTGCCCCGCCTTGCAGCCCCTGCCCGGGGGGCACTCGCGCCCTTCCCGCCCCCTTCCCTGCGGGTGGTGGGGGGGGTCCCGCTTGGGCACGTTTCGCGTTTCCTTTGTGTCTCCCCGTCGAGCTGCTTTCCGAAGGGCGGGGTGTTGTCAATCACCGGGCCATGACGTAACCGGGAGCCAATCGGAGGCGGGGCAGAGCGCGAGCGGGCTGCCCGGGGCAGGCTGCGCGCGCGCCGATGCCACGCTGCTCCCGAGTCCCGTTCCTGACTGGCGCGGGCGGGCGGCCGGGCCTCTGGACGCAGCTCGCTGGCTGACAGTGTGAGCGGGGGGCGGTAGCTTGTCGGGCGCCCTGGGGAGTTCAGGGCCGGGAGGAGCTGAGCCACTGCCGCCGAGTGCGTTAGCAGTGGGCCGAGTCGGGCAGCCCCAAACCTTGTGCCTGGGTGGTATTAGAGCAAAGCTATTCGGGTCACTTCGTAACCAGCTCCCACCCTGCAAAAGCTTATGGACACGATTCGTTTCACTACCGTGTAGTTGATTCATGGGATTAAAGTTAAGCGCACGCATAAGTGTTTTGCAGGGTCAGGGTCGGAGAACTTGATAATATGCATCTAGTTTCGTATAATTATGTAAAGGTCCGCTTTGAGGCCCTGAAAATCAGTTTAGTGAACCGAGAGTGGTGTCTTTTCAATTCATGATGCTGATCTTGAGTATCTTATAGTTTCTTTGATACTTGAAGCGATTAGCAAAATATTCTGCTCTTAATTAACTATATGCTTTTTCTATTGTAGTAAAATGTTTATAGGAGGCCTTAGCTGGGACACAAGCAAGAAAGACTTGACAGAATATCTATCTCGGTTTGGAGAGGTTGTGGACTGCACAATTAAAACAGATCCAGTGACTGGACGGTCCAGGGGATTTGGCTTTGTGCTCTTCAAAGATGCTGCCAGTGTTGACAAGGTATGTAGGGTCTGTGTAGTTGGCTCTTGTATGCATTCGTTTTTTCATGGCTTTCTGAAACTCTTGTGTCTTGTGGATTTTCTAGGTATTAGAACTGAAGGAACACAAACTGGATGGCAAGTTAATTGATCCTAAAAGGGCAAAAGCACTGAAGGGAAAAGAGCCACCCAAAAAAGTGTTTGTTGGTGGACTGAGTCCAGATACATCTGAAGAACAAATTAAAGAATATTTTGGTGCTTTTGGAGAGGTATGGTATAACTGCATTCATAATTCTTTCATATCTGTATTGGACATTAATGTTTAGGCTTGGTGTGGCAGAGGTTAGGGTGGCGGGGTATTAAAGAGAGGTGAAATGATGGTGAATTGAAATGTGAAAAGATGGTGGTTGAGAGAAGGCTGCTTCCTTGTTAACTGCAAGTTGTAATGCTGCTTTGTTGGGACAAGAAGCACAAATTATACTGCAGTAGAATAAGTAGTTAGGAGCAACTTGGGATCCTGGTGGGCCATCGTAGCCTAACAGTTGTACTAAAACTGTTTCCTATTAACATATAAATAGCTCTGTAATATTTTGAAAGTTTTATAAATGGAGGTGGGATGGTTTATTTTTAAAAGAGCCCATTACGTTTCTACTGCTGGCCTTAACTTTTGACCATTGACTTCCACTGCAGTGTTTATGTGGGATGTGTAATGCAGATATGGTTTATATTTAACTTTGTTTACAGATTGAAAATATTGAACTTCCCATGGACACAAAGACAAATGAAAGGAGGGGTTTTTGTTTCATCACATACACAGATGAAGAGCCAGTAAAAAAATTATTAGAAAGCAGATACCATCAAATCGGTTCTGGCAAGGTATATATGGATGTTTTGGTTTCTCTTTAGAAAGTTCTAATGTTGATGGTTCTTTTAGTTTTTTTTATGGGTTCCTGAGAGCAGGTGTGTTTGTTTTTGATGGTGCCTGTCAGTCCTTGCATACAGTTAAAACAATGTCTTCCTTTTTACAGTGTGAGATCAAAGTAGCACAACCCAAAGAAGTGTATAGACAGCAGCAGCAGCAACAACAGAAAGGTGGAAGAGGTGCTTCTTCTGGTGGCCGAGGTGGTGGCAGGGGGCGTGGCAGGGGTGAGTGTGTTGTATCACTTGTATGTGTATGGATATGAGTATTTATTCCTAAGTTCTAGTTTCTGTGTTTTGGAGCCTTTTTTAAAATAAACATGAGCATGGCCAACCAGTGAGCGGAAAATAAGCTGGGTTGGTCTGTACTGACTTAACCAAAACTCATTTAAAAATTGTGATCTTGACAAGTGCACTGATTTAGTAGTGCACCTTTTACTTATGTTTAAAAATGCCAACAGATTGCACATTCCTCAGTTTAGAAGCTATTTCTTAAAAGGCATAATTCAGGTGTCTGAGACTTACTTGAAAGTTGCATGTATTCATTCTGTTGAAATAGAGGAAGGGTGCAATGTTGTCTTTGACAGTTCTTAAATACTTGCCAAATAGAGGAAAGCAAGATATCTTCAATCCTGCATTATAAGTAATCCTATGTAAGGAAAGTAAAGTAAAGCAGTTTTGCCAACATCATGAATACATTGATCGTTTGCTTCTTTGCAATGATAGGTACTGAGATATAGTCACTGTTAATGGCACAGAACAAAACTAGTCTTCATATTGTAATTAAATGTTAAGATAATGTAGGATACTAAGATTCATATTAAAAGAGCTCTAAAGGAAGTGAGAGTTTCTTTAGACAAAAGGCAAGTTATGCTTGCCCTTTGTGTGGTTCGCATGCACATTAATAGGACAGTGACACAAAAAATGAAAGGTGTATTACAGTAAATTAAGAAAAGAGACCCAAGATTTGCATCCCATGTGATGTTTTTGAAATTAGATGTCTTGGTTTGTGTTTTTAGAACCATTGTATGCTTGCAGAGTGATTGGAGTCTTTCCTGTAGCCATTACAGTACAGATCATATTTCATACAGTTCACGTACAGTTTTTTTTTAAGAGGGATGGAACTTAATTGCTATCCTTTTATTTCAGGTCAGGGACAAAACTGGAACCAAGGATTTAATAACTATTATGATCAAGGATATGGAAATTACAACAGCACTTACAGTGATCCAAGCTACAGTGGTTATGGTGGATATGATTATTCTGGTTACAATTATCCAAGCTATGGATATGGACAGGGATATGCAGACTACAGTGGTAAGAATGTTTGACTTATACATCAATACTTATGTGGAGTTAACACTAAAAATAAAATCTGACTTTTTAATATTCTAGTGTATAGTAAATTTCTTTGTTGCATCCCACAAGTAAATGTGAATAAACATTAAAGTATTGCATAAAGCTGTAAACTACTATGCAGGGTACTGCGGGGGTGGCCCATGAGAGGCTTGGGTCCTAGTCAACTTCCTGTGAAAACTAATTTTCCATTCTCTCAACAGGTCAACAAAGCACATATGGAAAGGCATCCCGAGGTGGCGGCAATCACCAAAACAACTACCAGCCATATTAAAGCAGTACATAGTACTTGGGGGGGCAGCAGGTGTGTATATGAGTGCAAGGACCACTTTCAGTACGTCTAATCTAATTTAAAGATCAATAGACAAATTAAAATGAGTAAAAACATATTTTTCTTGTGTAGTCTGACTTTTTTAACTGAACTTTGTTAACTTAAAATTTTTTTTAAAACATGCTTTGCCTAAAGTGTCTATAGATCTTTAACTTTGTAAAATGTGATTTCATCTTCTTTAGTACTTCAGAAAAACTTAAGAGTTTTTCTGTTTGCGTTGTGTACCAGGTGGTCTAGAGGAATAATTAAACTTATTAGAAGTATTAACAGGTAAAGTACTGAAATGGGTACAACTTAAGGAAAACAAGAATGTTGTCTTCTAACTCTGACATTATACCTTGTTTGTACCCGCCAGCGGGAACTTCATTGCAGGCCGTGTGTCACCCTGACCACGTCTATCTCTGGGGGTCGCACGTTGCAGGCAGAGCGCAAGGCATACACCAGAAAACGCTGTCCTGTGGTATGGTCTCTTCCAACTTCATGTACCAGCGTAAAGATTAAAGTGGAAAACTTCAGACTTTGGCTTCTTTTTAATCTTTTTGAAGATTAAGTGTCTTAACTTAAATGGTTTTTTACAGGAGTTAAAGTACATAAATGCCTTTACAGCTTAATCATTTTGGTCTTCTGTTTAGTGTTGTATTTCAATTGTGGAGCCTCATTTTAAGTGTGCATTCGTTAAGATTTAATGCTTGCTTTTTCTTTTTATAGCTAATAGTGAAATCTGCAAACCAAAACGAACTTTTAAATCTGGAAAAAATTAAAGATCATATGCACACAAACTACATCAGGCTAATCAGGTTTTTGGCAATATTCATTCAAGAATTAAGTTGCAGACAAATTGTTTTCTTACATAACAGCATTTCTAGTGGAAACTTTTTCCACAGTCCAGTTTGTGACACAGACATTGCAACTGCTTGCCTAATTTGGAGAATCATTGTTCTGAAACAGCTTCCTGAATGGGCTGAACTGCTATTTGGGGAGACGAAAGATTTTTAGTTACTCAATAATAATTTGTTAAATATGCATATGATCTTTAACAGTGAAGAAAGGAATAAATAGAGGACTTAAAGCAGTTCATGAAAATGGACCTTTTAACGATTCTTATAAAAGTTGCACAGATCTGATTGTTGTTTTGTCTTGTTTTTAGGTGGAGATACCACAGCGAAGTCATCTTGCAGAACATCAGGATTGAATGGAGGGTGGTCCTCATGACATGAGATGACTTTTACAAAAGACTTTTTAGAGTATGACACAACAGTGTCCAACTGTATATAGCGGCTGATTAGTTTTCTTTATGGTTTTTACTTTGTCCTTTTTGCCATCTGTGTTATGACACAATGTGGATTTGTGTTTAAATTTGTATAATTTCATGTTAAGTGATTTCTTGAATAAATGCTTACCTATGTGAGTCTGTCTTCCTGTGTCTGCTGCTTAATTTTTAATTGAGCAATAACAAGGACAGCAATCTTTCCAATTGGGAGGAAAGATGGCCAGTATTAGAATAGGGCCTTGAATGCCCTCTGGTCACTAACTTGCTAGATCTGCCCTGCACTTGAAGTTATTTTTTGAAGTGTTATCACCAGACTTAAAATCTGCTGTTAAATGAGTGGCTCCTAGTTGCAGTAAGAGAGAAATACAAAGATTACCTTAGATGTGTTAGAAATCGTCCTTTGCTTCCTGCCATGCACCCCCAAGTTTTTTTGTTTTTTTTTTGTTTGGCAAATATCTTGTGTTAGCATTTCATATATTTCTTGCTGTTATATTTTATTGCTTACTGACTTTCCAGTTTGTGCCTGTTGGGGGCATGGTGCGGTTACTATGTATTACTTTGAGCTGGTGAGGGTTTACTATGTGTATAGAGAGCCTGAGGATTTTATATTAAATTGCTTACTCTGAATAACTGGACAAGTTTGGAACTAGTGAATTGTGACACCACAAAGCAAAAAGTCAAAATCCCTTCCTTTAATGTATGTAGCAGTTAACAAATACTTCTAAAAATTCACCTTACCATAGTGCCTGAAACAGTTTGGAGAAATGTTTCCTTTTCAGTTGTGGTTTGTGTTTCCAAAATATATAATGCATTACATCTATGTATTGATGGTTCATGATAACTTGGTTAAATTTAAAATAGTTACTGAATGGGAATTCCAAGCAGTCAACTCTTCAGTGAGTTTTACCTCGAGGTTGGCGTTTTACCCATTGCTAAAGATGACTTTTACTTGCAGGTTCCTCTAAACCAGTGCTGAAAATGGTTTAATGGCTAGCATATAACTGCAGCCCCAATATGGAAAGCATCAGTTCAAGGGGATCTGCTCCCAACAACCATTTTTTAGTAACAGGTCAATTTATTAGTGTAGAACAGACTTGAGTCCATGTTCTGACTGCTTGAGCAGTCACCGTAGCCTCCAGTGTGGCTTGGCTTTGCAGCTCTCCATTGTTCTTTCAACATGGCCATGCTCACATGCATTCATATGTCCAATCATGGATCTAAGATAAACCCTTGTTTAGAAGACAGCTGAGAGCACTTTATCCATAGCAGTATAAACCTTTCCATTTCTGTACTGTTCTATCCCTATGTCCTTTTGTGTATCATTTATTTTCTATGTATTTGCTCATTGCACTTGTCCATCTTATCTGTCTCTCTCCTGTGGCTATACCATGCTAAAATGAGTCACTTAAACATTCTCCTTTGGCTGGTCAAGCACTGGTGCAGCTCCAGCAGAGCTGGCAATGTTGCAGGAAGGGTAGTAAAGATGCCTGTAAGTGATCTACACTACATCTAATGTTGCACATGGTGATAAAGTAATTTCAGCTAGCGTATACTGCAGCTAAGAGAATTGTTCCTGGTGCACTGGTAAACCAATAGTGTGAAAAAAGTCTCATTATAGATAAGGCCCAGCTGAACCTCACCTTGATGGAGCTGGCAATTGAATTAATGCCTGGTGGCTGGTAGAAGTAGCTGTTTACTCCCTATTGTACCTCAGTGGATTTTTGAAGTGTACATATTTTTCAAGACTTTTTTGCTCTGTTACTTTGTCATTCTACAGTCCAAAATGGCCTACAACCTAAACGCTTTCTTTAACTTGCTCTATTATCCAAGATCTTCAATTATGTGTAGTTAACTGGCTATACCTTTCTTGTATGACCTTTGGGAAGTTACTCATCCTCTGCCTCAGTTTGCTCTCTAAATTAGAAGGTTTTTTTTGCCCATCTAATGGATTTTAAAAGGCCTTTTTTTATAAAAGGCTGTTAACACCTTGGTTGAAAGGTGCTATAGAATGTACTTAACATTTCATATTTGTCTGAAGTATTGATAGAGCCAAGTATTTTCTCTCTAGGGAACTGAACCTGTAAACTTATACTCAGACTAGTAGTCTGCTTGAAGTCGTTGCTCCAGTACACGGGTTACTTAAGAGCCAAATCTTGGAAACCGGGGTGTTTAGCAAGAATTAAAACAATGTCAATGGGAAATGTACATCTAAAATCCATAGCTTATTACAAGGTTTACAGACTACTTAGTTGGCAGTTCCTGTTGATCTATTTGGGTCAGATGCTTTGCTCTTGTAAAGAGGAGGCTAGGCATTATAAAAAGGGGGGCCTATTTTTCCCTCCATTATTTTTAAGCATTGATTATATGTTCTTCATGCATAATCCAAATAAAGGGATTGTCTCTGGCCCAGGGTTACCTACAGGTTAATTTCTAATAATGTTAATGGACATTTCGGGGGGGACAAAACAATTGGTAAAATCAGCCAGCCTCTCTATCTGAAGAACATGAACTCAATCATCGTGCTCACTTTGAAAAAGTATAAACTTCATCATCCAGGTAGTCTTCAGCTGTTTCTCTTTTTGTAAGGTTCAACTGTAGCTTTCCTTTAGTATGTTGTAGTGTGATGTCTCACTGCCCCCATCCTATCTATTTTATTTGAGGTATTTTGTTAGCATTTTGCTTTTTGTTCTAGTTTTATGCCTTTTTTTTCCTTTACAGTTTGCAGTGGCTTGCCCTCCAAGTTGGCCTTTTCACTTAATAGTTTGTTTCTTTGGTTGCATCTATCTAGATTTCTTTCTGCATTTTTACGTTGTATTAAATGTAGGTCTTGACTTATCCACTCAGCTGTGGTGTTTGTGCTCCAGCACATGGAAGGCCACACAAATATAGGCCTGAGTTGTGGACCAAGCTGGATGAGCAGGCATCTCAGAGGTGATTAAGAAAAAGCAGACTGCCTACAAGGAATGGAAGATGGGAGTGATCAGCAAGGAAAGCTACTTATTGAGGTCAGAACATTTAGGGATAAAGTGAGAGAGGCCAAAAGCCATGTAGCATTGGACCTTGCAAAGAGAATTAAAACCAATAGTAAAAGGTTCTATAGCCATATAAATAAGAGAACAAAGAAAGAAGTGGGACCGCTAAACACAGGATGGAGTGGAAGTTGAGGCAAAGTATTTTAGATTATCCTTAGTCTTTAATGAGGAGCTTAGGGATAATGGGAGGATGACAATTAGGAATGAGGATATAGAGGTAGACATTACCACATCAGAGGTAGAAGCCAAACTCAAACAGCTTAATGGGACAAAATCAGAGGGCCCAGATAATCTTCATCCAAGAATTTTGAAGGAACTGGTGCATGAAATAGCAAGCTCATTAGCAAGAATTGTTAATGAATCTGTAAACTCAAGGGTTGGTACTGTATGACTGGAGAATTTCTAACACAGTTCCTATCTTTTAAGAAAGGGGGGAGGGGGAGTGATCTGGGCAACTATAGGCCTGGCAGTTTGACAGCTGTAGTATGCAAGGTCTTAAAAAAAGTTTTGAAGTAGAAAGTAGTCAAGGACATTGAGGTCAACGGTAATTGGGACAAAATACAACATGGTTTTACAAAAGGTAAATTGTGCCAAACCAACCTGATCTCCTTCTTTGAGAAGGTAACAGATTCTTTAGACAAAGGAAATGCAGTGGATCTAATTTACCTCAATTTCAGTAAGACATTTGATATGGTTCCACATGGGGAATTATTAGCTAAATTGGAAAAGATGGGGCTCAATATGAAAATTGAAAGGTGGATAAGGAACTGTTTAAAGGGAGACTCCAAAGGTCATAGTGAAAGGTTAATTGTCAGGCTGGAGGAAGGTTAATAGTGGAGTTCCTCAGGGATGGGTGTTGGGACCAATCTTCAATCTTTTTATTACTGACCTTGCACAAAAAGTGGGAATGTGCTAATAAAGTTTGTGGATGACACAAAGCTGGGAGGTATTGCCAATACAGAGAAGGACCAGGATATAAGGAAGAGCTGGATGACCTTGTAAACTGAAGTAACAGTAATAGGATGAAATTTAATAGTGAAAAGTGCAAGGTCATGCATTTAGGGATTAATAACAAGAACCATTGTTATAAGCTGGGGAGGCATCAGTTGAAAGTAACAGAGGAGGAGAAGGACCTGGGCGTATTGGTTGATCACAGGATGACTGAGAAGCCAATGTGATATGGCCATGAAAAAAGCTAATGAGGTCTTGAGATGCATCAGGTGAGGTATTTTCAGTAGAGATAAGGAGGTGTTAGTACTATTATACAAGGCACTGGTGAGACCTCATCTAGAATACTGTGTGCAGTTCTGGTCTCCCATGCTTAAGAAGGATGAATTCAAACTGGAACAGGTTCAGAGGAGGGCTACTAGGATGATCGGAGGAATGGAAAACCTGTCATATGAAAGGAGACTCAAAGAGCTTGGCTTGTTTGCTCTTACCAAAAGCAGGCAGAGGGGAGATATGATTGCTCTCTATAAATATATCAGAGGAATAAATACCAGGGAGGGAGAGGAATTATTTAAGCTCAGTACCAAGGTGGACACAAGAACAAATGGATATAAACCGGCCATCAGGAAGTTTAGACTTGAAATTAGAGGAAGGTTTCTAACCATCAGAGGAGTGAAGTTCTGGACCAGCCTTCCAAGGGGAGTAGTGGGGGCAAAAGACATATCTGGCTTCAAGACTGAGCTTGATACATTTATGAAGGGGATGGTATAATGGGACAGCCTAATTTTGGCAATTAATTAGTCTAGTGGAAAATATGCCCAGTGGCTTGTGATGGGATGTTAGATTGGGTGGGATCTGAGTTACTACAGAGAATTCTTTCCTGGGTGTCTGGCTGGTAAGTCTTGCTCAGGGTTTAGCTGATCGCCATATTTGGGGTTGGGAAGGAATTTTCCTCCAGGGCAGATTGGCAGAAGCCCTGGGGTTTTTTCTCCTTCCTCTGCAGTGTGGGGCATTAGTCACTTGCTGGAATATTCTCTGCACCCTGAAGTCTTTAAACCATGAGGACACAGGTTTGATACAGGATGGGTGGGTGAGATTCTGTTGCCTGCATTGTGCAGGAGGTCAAACTAGATGATCATAATGGTCCCTTCTGACCTTAGTCTATGATTCTATGCAGTTAAAAAATGACATTGAATCACTTGACCTATGCTGATGGCTAAAGTTTTTGACAAATGCTGAAAAATCAAGGCAACTAACTAATCCTCTTTTTCTTTCTTTCTTTCTTTATTTTTAAGGATTGCAGTCAGCATCTCTGCTAATGTATAATTGGTAAACAGCTAAGCCTTTCTATTAAGTATTTACACTTTAACTGAAGGGAAATAACAGAAGTTAGTGGAACCAAATTTGATTTTAAAATGTCTCATCTTATGTAGAGATTTTCCTAGGATAAAAATTTTTCTATGTGCTTCTCTGATTATGTGCTAGTATTAAATCATTATATACAAAAATGAACTGGTTTAGGTGCACAGGGGAGAGGGAGGGAAATGACAATATCAGGTATAAAAAATTACACTAAATGAATTTTTAAACGGGATGAGACTATTCATAAGGACTGCCTACAGTAGGCAACCTCTTAGTCACTGGAAAAAAAGAGCTACTGAAGGGTCACAGGAGACATAAAGTGAAGGTAAACAAAGACTGTTACCCTGTGGTCCAGACTTTAGAAAAGATAATCTACACCTGCTGGGGTGGAGTTATTTGCAACACCCACCTGGTTTCTTGCAGCTGCTACACTTAATAGCAATAGTCCACATTCAGTTGAATATAGCATTTCATCCTTTCTCTCCATTCAAGTCATAGGAAATTTAGCATGAGAGCTAAGCTATTGGTTTGTGGACCCAAGATTTCACCCAATCTTTAACACTTAACCCCAGATGACATTTCTTGGTCCAAAGAGTATGGTCCTCCAAACCAAAGGACCTCCTATAGCCCAACACCTGCTGTTTTTGGAGTGCTGCTTTCTCCAATGAAAGACAGATGACATTTTGTTTTAATAAGGGGCTTTTAACAATGCATGGGTTTTGACACTTTGTCAAGAAAAGAGTAACAACTTCAAAATGTTTTTAAAAAGTCAGTGGAGAAAGGGGGGAAGCAAGTTCTAAGCCATGAGTAGTGTGTGTCAGCTAATGGGAAGAACTTTATGAAACTGAATGCAATAGTTTTTCAAAACCTACTTACCCTTTTTCCTACCAGCTTTCCTAAGGACCTCTTCCTCTTTCCAGGACTAACATTCCCTTTTGAAGGGGATAGAAATTTTTCTTCCTCTTTAAGGCAATCCTTTTACCTCTTCTCCATTAGCCCTAGGAGGAGGACTGGTTGGACGGGTAAGTTCATTATTTACCTTTCAAAACAAAGGTGCCTAGAGCTGTTCTTCCTCATTTCCTGCCCTAGAGCATGGGGCCACAATCCACCTCCAATGCTGAGCTTTGGTGGGGGAGGGGGCTTTGCCTACCTTTTAGGACTGGGCTAAGGGGTCATTACTTGTGTGTGTGTATAAGGGACACCAGGGCTATGCCAATCAGCATACAATGTGTGGGGGCCCAGGTAGGGTGACCAGATGTCCCGATTTTATAGGGATGGTCCTAATATTTGGGTTTTTTTCTTTTATAGGTTCCTATTACCCTAGCCCTGTCCTGATTTCTCACGCCTGTTATCTGGGCAGCCGAGGGCTGCCCAGGCCCGGTGGGGGTCTGCTGGACCCCGCCCAGCGTTTATATGGGGCGGCTCTGCACTGGGCGCGGCCCGACCAGGTAGCTCAGGGCAGGGGCGTAACTAAGCTTCCCCCGCCACCTCTGCTCGCTGCCGCCCAAGCTGCCCCAGCCAGGGCAGCTGCTGCCCCGCAGTCCCGTTGTCACCGGTCGCAGGGCTCGCTACCGCCGCTGCCTCACAGGACCCCGTCCCCAGGGCGGCTTAGCGCCCGTCTGCACTACGTGGGGCGCGGTACAGTAGCCTGTTGACTACTCTCTGTCTGTCGTCTCTATGGCTCTTGAGCCGCTCTACCCACTCACTTCCTCTCTCTTGGTGGTTCAGAGACGGACACAGTGGATACACAATGGGAGGAAGGCGGGCTGGAGAAGGGACCGGGGTCACGTGATCTTCCTGCGTTCTTTCCGCCCGCCATTTTACGTTGGGGTTCGCGGCGGCGCCATTAAAGCGGGAGAAGGAAGCACAGCAGCTAGGTCCGCCGCCCGGGGTACGAGCCCTTGCGGTCTTAGCCGGCAGGCGGAAGCGGGCAGCCGCGCGCGCCGGTCTCGTACTCGCCGCGGCTCCTCGGGCGCGGCAGCGTCATGTCGGAGCAGCAGTTCGGGGGGGACTCGGCGGCCGGAGCCGGAGGCGGCTCGGCGGAGCAGGCGGAGCAGCAGGAGGGGATGGCTGGGGCGGGCGGCGCGGAAGGGGGAGGCGGCGGCGGCGGAGGAGGAGGTGGTGGCGGCGGCGGCGCGGAGTCGGAAGGCGCCAAGATAGACGCGAGCAAGAACGAGGAGGACGAAGGGTGAGTAACGGCCGCTCTGGGCGGGGAGGCGGCTCCCGGCCTGTTCCCCCGTCCCCCGGCCGCGCGGTGGGGTTTCCCGCTGAGCTCCGCAGTGACAGCCCCGGCCCGGGGGCAGTTTGCGCGGGAGCCCTGTGTGCCAGTGGCGGGGCTGCCTGTCCCCGCCCCCGCCTGCCCGCAGCTCGGCGGCAGTAAAGCGCCTCGGGCCGCGTCGGGAGATGCCGCGCGATTGTCACCGCCCCTGCTCGGCAGGTTCCCTCGCAGAGCGGTGCAGGGAGGCAGCGGCTTAGTGCGTGTGCAAGCGGGAGAGGAGGCGGGCTGGGACGCTGTGGGCCGCCCTAGGAAAGTTCAATAACTGCGCTACTGACCAGTCAGACGGCTCCCAGCTCCCGCTCACTCAGGGGTTGCCCTGAGGCGAGTGCTCCCCATAACTTCACTTCCACGAGTTGCAGGATCGAGCCCCTAAGCCTTAACCCCATAGGCCCAGCAGGCTTTTTCCGCCCCGCAGCCGCTAAAGGCACTTAGACACACTTCTGTCTGAGGACTTTTTACTCTGGCAGATCACGCCTAAGATTGCTATCACTGAAAAGCTATCAGGCATACTTCTGGTTTCCAGTTTACTTTGTGCATTGACTGCATCAGTTACCGGCTAGTTCCGCTGTGAGCCGGGTTAGATAATGCAGTGCCGCTGTACCTGAGTCTTGTTGCAATTGTGGATGATACCGTAATAAGACTGACTAATCTCAGGTTGACAGTGTTTAAGTGACTGCTCAGGGTCCCCACCGTTAGGTACTGGCAGAATGGAATCCAGGAGTTCCTACTTAATGTGCTCTCTCAGCTAGTGTTGTGAACTATTGGTATTCCTCTAACCCAGTGGTTCTCAAACTTTTGTACTGGTGACCCCTTTCACATAGCAAATCTCTGTGTGCGGACCCCCCCCCCTTATAAATTGAAAACACTTTTTTAATGTATTTAACACTATTATAAATGCTGGAGGCAAAGCAGGGTTTAGGATGGAGGCTGACAGCTCATGACCCTCCCCCCATGTAATAATCTTGTGACCCCCTGAGGGGTCCTGACCCCCACTTTGAGAACCCTTGCTCTAACCTATCTTCCCCACACCTTCATGTTAGCTTATACTCTGCCAGGTAAACTACACTTGAGCCATCAACAGCTCCCAGTCTCCTTTTTCTGAAACCCCCTTCCCCTATCTCACCCAGCTCAAAATGTGGTATTTTCACATTTATTGCTGCCTTTAGCTTTAAAGGAGGTAATTATAGTATCTAGTGTGAAGTATACGTTGAATCCCTATTTTAGCGTTTTATGCTCTGCTTATCATTGTAGTTCCTTCTACGAAAAGTTAATAGCAACAGCAAAGTCTTTAGTGGACTTCATGGATTCTGACTCTTCTCAGGATAAAAACTCTGCCTGGAGTATTTTTGCTTTTGTTTTTAGGCTTTTATTCTCATTTTTTAGGAAACGGAAATGGCATCTTAACTTAGCCAATCTGTTGTCTGTCCTTCAGTTACATCTGTTTTTCATTGCTGCCTGAAATAAGAATTCACTGCTTTTTTCACTTGTAAGCCATACAGAGGCAACCCAGCAAAAGTTAAATGGATTATATTTCTCCTTGTGTCTCAACAGGAGTATTTGCTAAATTCTAATTGCACCATCTTTATTGTTGGTGATGGTACATAAGCCAAAAAGAACTTAGTTTTTATTTTGTTTTTAATTGATTTTACGGGGCTTGTAATATGGAACCTTACAATGCCATTAGCTATTTTTCAGAATAGAATTCCACTCCAAAATTTGTACTGTTCAGAACACTTAAGTTAAGAGTGTTCAAACCTATAGTTAAATCTAGATTTAGGGTCTGTGTGGATTGAGTGGTTGAGATTTGGTTGTGGTTAGGTAACACTTATTAAGTAACCATAACTCTTCCTAATCAAGACAAATCTTTAATCCATATTTAGGCTTGTAAATCAGTGGCCTATATTTCAGAACGGGGAGCCCGTTGCTGCTCTTGTTGGAGAGCATCTACTCAGTACTTCTGGAAAATCAGGCTGCTTCTGTTTAGGTACCTAACTGTAGATAGACATTGATGTTGGAAAAATTTAGCCAATGATTCTAGTTGGTGAACAAAAAATTAGTCTTTGGGAAGGTGATATAAACATTAAGAAACTAAACCATAACAGAAGTGCAAGATTTTTAGTTGTATTACCAAGTGTGATACTATGGCATGCGCATAATTTATTACTGAGATGCAGTCTTGAGCTGTGAACATCCATCTATAGCTTATTGATAGGGTACTCTGCAACTGCTGTTTTAGCTTGTTTTTCCCTGTAATGTTTTTGGCCCCTTTGCTGGTATCATTTTAATGGCTGCTCTGGGCTCTTGCTCATCTTCAAGTTGTTTAGACATTTAAACATCTGTGCTTGATAGCTAGATACAGTGATTACACTAAAGCTTATAAAAAGTATAAATAAGTTAAAATTGTAATCCTAACAAATGCTGAAAATTGAATTTTGATCAGTTACTGTATTGGTTGGTTGTTCTCTAGCAATTCAAACTCCTCCCCATGGCTTTCTGAAGCGGCAGCGCCACAGCGGGAAGAATGGTAAAACTTTACATTTATTTCTAAATGCTCAAGGGCTCTGATAGCAATAAATTGAAAAGCATTTTGGGGGGCACCTGTCTGGCTTGTGCCACTAACTGGCAACTTTTAATCCCCAGGACAAATTCCCGGTGGTTATTGCTTAAATATATAATAGGATATATGACCTGCGAAACTAAAATTTTGTATGTGCAGGGTCTAATGTATATAATGTATAAAAAATTGTGTTACTTAAATGGCTTGTGTTCTATGAGTATGTAACTACCAGTTAGTCAAACAAGATGCACTGTATTAGTGTTCCTTTATATTAATGGAGAAATATCTAAATATTGACTGAGTGTTGTTAAATGGATATAATGTCCTTCTGATTTTCATCCTAATGCATTTACATTTTTCATTTCCAAGTAAAATGAAGTGAGGTTTACTGAAAGTAAATCTTTTGTTTTAAATAGTAGAAAGTGTTGGATTATAAGAGCCATCCTCTTGGAAGAGGCAAAGATCTTACTGAATTTACTGTAACCAAAGGTTGTCTTAGATTGCTTATGTGAAAATATTCTTAGTAAAGTCAGCCCTTAAATCTTCAGAAGACAACTGCTAATGAGATGAGCAAATCTACCAATTTTTAACTAAAATTTCATTTTAAAGCTTGCGTTGAATTAGTAATATTTAGCATAATATAAGGTATGCTAAGTATCTCATTAAAGTTTACCTTTAACTAGTAATTGAAATTAAATGCATCCAAAGTACCTTTAAAGTAAACAGTTTAAGTATACCTTCCAGAAACGTTAAATATGCTGATCTTTTTAGATTAGGCACTGAGTACTCACCCTTCTGTTACCCTTCTTTCTGTTTCTGTACACAAGCAATAGAACAGGATTCATTGAAGCTTAGTCCTAAATATGTTTGTGATCTCCAGTACAGTCAAACTCTGCAGCAAGATACTTTTGTCTTAAGTACCCTTACTCTTAAGAATAGCCCCTCCCCTCCTGGGGGTGACATACCAGTCAAATGGTAGAGTAGAAGACAGGCCTGTTGGGTGAGGATAACTTCCCTATGGCAGATCTGTCTCCCGCCTTCTGCAAACAAGCTTGGAAGCCTCCTGATTTCCCTCCCTCCTTCCACAATGGCTTGACTGAGAGCAGGGAGAGAAATCAGAAAAAATATTTTTTCCCCTTTAAAAAAAAACAAACCAAAACCAAACTTCAAACACTTTGTTTGGCATTGGCAAAGTAAATATTTACATACAGTATCTTGCTGTTTTCCTTTGACTTAGTTTTGAATTTTATAACTTAAAAGTTCACAACTGTTATTTCTGCCATGTCCTTGCTGTCTAATGCACGCTCAGTTGAGGGTTGGGACTAGGTTGTGGATGAGGTTTTGTGGAGGGTCGTGATTTTCAGCCTAGACTTTAAGAGTAACTTTTCTGAATGGTGTCAGAATGTACTAGGTAATGCTTGCACTGTAACATTGCATTAATTCCCTCAGCCTCAGGATGTTGTTGATCTAGTCTCCCAGAACAGAGGAGGACCCAAGTACCAACAGTTTCTGCAGAATTTAAGCTTTCCTCTAAGCCAGTTCTACATATGGAAGGCTTTGTTGGTAAATGTATTCCAGTCCCTTACTTCCCCTGAGCAAAATTAGTTATAGGTCCAAAAGTTCAGTTTTGCCAGTGTAACCGTGTGTATATTAAGGGTTTTTGCCAGTATTGTTATGTGTGTCACTCGCAAATCAAATCTCTCACCACCATAGCTATTCTTGCAAAAGTTTGTAGTATAGATCTGGCCTCAGTTTTAAGCTCTTGCAGTTGTGACAGTAACCTTCCAAATGTCATCTGGTTGTAAACTGATGAAGTATTGTTTTACCAAGTCTGTAGGCACAATTAAAGGGAGCTTGTAAACTTCAAATTTTGAAATTCACTACATTCCCAAAATTTCACTTCCTGATAGAACTTCCTTTAAATAGTAAATAAAAATAAAACTTCAGAAGGGCTCTTCTGCTCCCCCATTTACACAGCTGCCTTTTTTCCAGCAGGGATACACAGAGGAGAAATTGTCCATAAACAAGTACTGTCAGATGCACCAAGTTATTTAATCAAAAAATGTGTGTTCTCTAACTTTTTTATATAAATTAAGCATTCCAAATAACTAGTAGGTTTAAAGATTTCCTGAGATTTTTTTCCTCAAGATGACTGTTCCTTTAACAAGAGTCATCAGTTCTGCTGATACTCAAAACCTTGTGTACAGCACTGAATCTCTCAAGTAGCATGTCCTCTTCACATTACTGCTTGGGCAAGATCAGAGCAAAAGCAGAGGCAAGCATTGTGTATATATTCGAATGGGAGAATGATCCAAGGGGAAAAGCTGGGGTTGGTGAAGTTAGAGTAGCAGAGACCAAACCTGCCACAGACACACCTTCTGTTGAGGTGGGAGTAGAGACCAAAAACTGATTTCCCTTCCAG
Source organism: Mauremys reevesii (assembly GCF_016161935.1). NCBI lineage: Eukaryota > Metazoa > Chordata > Testudines > Geoemydidae > Mauremys > Mauremys reevesii. The sequence goes on along the minus strand of NC_052627.1, from coordinate 18,016,861 downwards.
CATCTTTAAATTTATAAGTCTCCACTAGTCAGAAGTGATTAATATTTAAAAAAGAAAAACCCACCTTCCAAGAAGAGGTCAGGAACAGTCCCTGGCAAAAATATAGCGTATACATCAGATTTCAGTGGGTGCTATGTATGTTGAAATATTTTGATTAAGGCTTGCTTACTCTTTGTCATGTGTAATTATGAAAACTTATATCTTCTTACCTATTTGCCTGTATATGTTAGACATCTTGGTTTGTAAACTTAGTGCCTCAGTGACTATGCTTTTCTTACCCTAGAGTTTTGGAGTTTGAGTATGTTCTGAATTATTTGGCTACTGATTGACGGTCATAAACTCAGCCTTTGATTGACAATCATAAACTCAGCCTTTAAAGGTAGACCCGTCACCGTCTCAGCTCTGTCTCGTCTTCCCCCCCTCGCTCTTTTTCCAGTTATTTACTCCATATTTTCTGCCTTTTTTTCCACTTCTGTACAGCTTTGAGTCTCCAATCCTAATATGGTTTCTGGGATCTCTTCTCTGTAAAGGTTTCATGACATTGTAACCTTTCTTCTGAGAGCTGGAAAGACATGGCTTCCTCTCTGCCCTGTAAATGCTGTTTGTGTGATCTGAAACTTTATGGGAGGGAGTGCTCAGTGGTTTGAGCATTGGCCTGCTAAACTCAGGGTTGTGAGTTCAAACCTCAAGGGGGCCATTTAGGGAACTGGGGTAAAAATCTGTCTGGGGATTGGTCCTGCTTTGGACAGGGGGTTTGGACTATATGACCTCCTGAGGTCCCTTCCAACTCTAATATTCTATGATTCTGTGATACATTCAACAGTGACTGGCTGCAGTGGTTCTCACCCATGTGAATTGGCTGGCCCCCAAAATCTTTGTTATAACTTTCTCATTTCAATTCATATTGAAAGTAAGCTCCTGAAGTCTAAATTCAGAGTATAGTCTTGGTTTGTAGTCAAGGTCTCTGAGCATGCCTCATGTTATCCACTGAACCACTACTGTGAGGGTGCATTACCTGGGAATTAGTGACTATGTAGGAAGAGGTGATGATCCAAGTTTCTACAGAGGATTGGTAACACCAAACCACAAGCTGATTACTAGGGCCCTACCAAATTCACAACCATGAAAAACATGTCATGGCCCGTGAAATCTGCTCTTTTGTGTGCTTTTACCCTATACTATACAGATTTCATGGGAAAGACCAGCGTTTCTCAGATTGGGGGGGTCCTCACCCAAAAGGGAGTTGCAGCAGAGTTGCAAGGTTATTTTAGGGGGGGGGCGTGGTATTGCTACCCTTACTTCTGCGCTGCTTTCAGAGCTGGGTGGCTGGAGAGCGGCGGCTGTTGGCCAGCTGCCCAGTTCTGAAGGCGGTGCCCTGCCAGCAGCAGCAGCACAGAACTAAGGGTAGCAATACCATGCCACCCTTACTTCTGCACTGCCTGATAGTGGCAGCTGCTGACTGAGGACCACACCATGCCATCCTTACTTCTGTGCTGCTGGTGGTACTGCCTTCAGAGCTGGGCTTCTGGCCAGCAGCCACTGCTCTCCACCACAATAACGTGACCACCCCACAACTCCTTTTTGGCTCAAGACCACTCCAATTACAACACTGAAATTTCAGATTTAAATAGCTAAATAATGAAATTTATTATTTTTAAAATCTTATGACCGTGAAATTGACCAAAATGGACTGTGCATTTGGTAGGGCCATACTGATTACATAGGAAATGCTCTGCACTGAGGAAACTATTGATACTGTCATTCTTCCTAAAGGTATTTTAGAGGGTTTTTTTTTGTTTTTTTTTAGGGAATTTGATTCTTTCTTGTTCATTGATCAGACATTGTCAGTTTGGCTTTATTCAGCATATCCAGAGAATTTGTGTTGTGTGCATTAGTGAGTTGGTTTGATACTGCATTTTTCTCTAGTAATTTGCCTAGGCAATGCCCTTCTGAAGAGATTCCACTTTTCCAGAGGCCATATTGTTAACATTGTTCATTGTTAAGGCTACGTTTATGTCATGGTGGTCATAGAAGTCAGGGAAGCTGTGATTTCCAGAAACCTCCATGACATTCTCTGCTTCAGCCTCAGAGGTTATTGGACTCTGGAGCTGGCAGCCAGCGGGGTCCTGGCAGGGTTCCAGCAACAGGCAATAGCCTCGTGCGTGCGCAAGGCGGGATGTGTTGGGCGAGTGGCTGGGGGTGTTCTGTTTTCTCTTTGGGAAATATGGTCACCCTGCAGCTCCCAGCTTCCATGGGTGGAGGGGGGGGGCCCCTGCAGTTTCCAGCTACCGTGGCCAGAGGGGGAACCCCACAGCTCCCAGCCACCATGGTGGTGGGAGAAACCAGGAAGCCACAACAGCGAAAGTTACAGACAGGTCACAGCTTTTGTGAATTGTTATTTATTGTCCGTGACATGTCTGTGGATTTTACTAAAAATAACTATGACAAAGTCTTAACTTTATTTATTGTATCTATAAAATATATTCCTGCAGTCTTTCATTGGCAGTGAAGGCTTTTCTGCCTCATTAATCTTATGAAATTGTTCCATTCTTACATTACTGCATCACAGGCTACTATATACATTACTGGCTACCTATATATACCCACCGTACATCAGGGTGGTTATATACAAAAGTCCATTCCATAGCTAGCATAAGGTCTTTTAAACTCTGTGGTGCTGTCTAATTCCACTCAACTTTAACATCTGGGTTTATAAAGGCCTCATTTCCCCCAGAGATGCTAAAGACCTTTAGCTCCCATTGACTTCAGTTGGTAGTGTGGGTACTCAGCATGTGTGTGTTTAAAAAAAATACCCCCCAAAAAACCCCCTGTTTATATTCTCTGGAACTTCAACATGCACGTTGCCACTTCTAAAACCCAATGTTGTGTAACTGAGAATTTTTACAAATACAAAATTTCCTGGACTTTGGCTGGTGGGAATAATGTACTTTTTTTAGATAAATCCTGTGAACCGTTCCAGTTGTATTCCTACCAGATACCACCTGTGAATCACCACAGTTAAGATCAGTTCAGGTGCTCAAGCTGGTTGTGGTGGTACTTCTCTCCCAGTTTGGCTGATAGAGCTAGTCTGGCTTTTGAGGCATATTGTAAAGTCTTTCTGCTTCCTCATACTTTTGAAGAGAAGGGACTCGATGGAGCAGGGCATGTGTGTTATGACACAACACAGACAGACATCTGGTCCTGCCACTAAATGCCTATTTTAAAAAAGAAAATTAATCATCTTTACAAAATTTGTTTTTCTTTTTAACACAGAGTTTTTACACCAAGGGAAAGGAGCCATAGCCCCCAAGAAGTCCTCTAGGGAATTTATTGTTGCTGTTGATTTTAAGTGGAAGATTTTTAGATACTACAGTGATGCGCAGCAGTATAAAATCCTATAATAGATGGCTGTTAGCACTTGAGTTGGAAGTTGGTTGATTTTGCTGGGTAGATTGATGTGAGCTCTTGCCTACCCAAATAACATTAGTGACTGGGATGGGTTGTACCAGCAGCATCAAGCTCATGTCATTAGTGGATTTTTCCCAAGGCTTCCCATATTTAATCTATTTTAAATAGAGCATTTCATACTGTGTATTTCTATGTCAATAATTCAATAACTTTTTATTACAAAATTAACATGTAATGCATAGCATAATTATCCATTCCAACACTTTTGAAAATCATTTTAATAACCAACTTAAACTGTTCTGAGTCCTTAAGATGGATCTCAAGTGAAATTCACTTTTAAATGAGTGTACACAGTTAAAATCTTTTAAATTCAAACAGCTAACTTTAATTTTGAAATAGCAGGATGGGGGGAGATATGTGTAGTGTTCATATGATATCCTATGTAGCCAAAGGGAATCCTCACAGTGGCAAAAATAAGGAAGATCTGGGTATTTTCACTGCTCATCAAACATAATATTTAAACACTGAGAGAAATACAAAAGCTCAGATTCTAGGGAATCCAGAAGTAAAACACTCCTTTGAAAGTGGGAAATTTAAAAACCCAAGTTGCTACTCTTTTATGAAAGAGTAAATGCCATGTTAACTTCAGTCTTCAATAGACATACACCTCTACCCCGATATAACGCTGTCCTCGGGAGCCGAAAAATCTTACTGCGTTATATCGAACTTGCTTTCATCCGCCGGAGTGCGCACCCCCCCTGACCCCCCCGAGCAGTGTTTTACCGCTTTATATCCGAATTTGTGTTATATCGGGTGACATTGTATCAGGGTAGAGGTGTACAGTGCATTTTGTCAAGTAGACAATCTTTTCTTACAACTTTTTAATGTTTAAACTAGAGCTGTCAATTAATTGCAGTTAACTCACGCGATTAATTGCAATTTTTTTAATCGCACTTATAACAATAGAATACCAATTGAAATTTATTAAATATTTTTGGATGTTTTTCTACCTTTTCAATATTGATTTCAATTAGAACACATAATACAAAGTGCACAGTGCTCACTTTATATTACTATTTCTGATTACAAATATGTACTATAAAAATGATCAAAGAAATAGTATTTTTCATTTCACCTCATACAAGTACTGAAGTGCAATCTCTTTATCCTGGAAGTGTAACTTACAAATGCAGATTTTTTTTTGGTTACATAACTGCACTCAAACAAAACAGTGTAAAACTTTAGAGCCTACAAATCCACTCCGTCCTACTTCTTATTCTGCCAATTGCTAAGACAGATACGTTTGTTTACATTGACAGGAGATACTGCTGCCTGCTTCTTATTTACAATAAGGTAATAGGTAATAATTGGAGATATACCAATCTCCAAGAACTGGAAGGGACCTCGAAAGGTCATCAAATCCAGCCCCCTGCCTTCTACTACCAATTTTTTTTGCCCCCCCTATCCTAAGTCTCTCCCTCATTGAACTTGAACTCTGGGTTTAGCAGGCCAATGCTCAAACCACTGAGCTATCCCTCCCCCCAATATCACCTGAAAGTGAGAACAGGTGTTCACATGGCACTTTTGTAGCCGGCGTTGCAAGGTATTTACATGCCAGATATGCTAAATATTTGTATGCCTCTTCATGTTTCGGCCACCATTCCAGAGGACATGCTTCCATGCTGATACTCATTTAAAAAAAAAAAAAGTCAATTAAATTCATGACTGTACTTGTTGGGGGAGGAGAACTGTATTTCTCTGCTGTTTTACCTGCATTTTGCATATATTTAATGTTATAGCAGTCTCAGATGATGACCCAGCACATATTCGTTTTAAGAACACTTTCACAGCGGATTTGACAAAATGCAAAGAAGGTACCGATGTGAGATTTCTAAAAATAGCCACAGCACTTGACCCTAGGTTTAAGAATCTGAAGTGCCATCCAAAATCTGGGAGGGACGAGGTGTGGAGCATGCTTTTAGAAGTCTTAAAAAAGCAACACTCTGATGCGGAAACTGCAGAACCCAAACCACCAAAAAAATAGAATCAACCTGCTGGTGGCATCTGACTCAGATGATGAAAATGAACATGCATCAGTCCGCACTGCTTTGGATCATTATCAAGCAGAACTCATCAGCATGAAAGCATGTCCTCTGGAATTGTGGTTGAAGCATGAAGGGACATATGAATCTTTAACGCATCTGGCACGTAAATATCTTGCAACACCAGCTACAACAGTTCCATGCGAATGTGTGTTCTCACTTTCAGATGACATAGTAAACAAGAAGTGGGCAGCATTATCTCCTGCAAATTGTAAACAGTCTTGTTTGTCTGAGTGATTGGCTGACCAAGAAGTAGGACTTGAGTGGACTAGTAGGCTCTAAAGTTTTACATTGTTTTATTTTTGAATGCAGTTTTTTGTACATCATTCTACATTTATAAATTCAACTTTCATGATAACGAGATTACACTACAGTACTTGTATGAGGTGAATTGAAAAATACAATGTTTTTGTTTTTTACAGGGCAAATATTTTTTATAAAAAATAAATATAAAGTGAGCACTGTACACTTTGTGTTCTGTGTTGTAATTGAAATTAATATATTTGAAAATGTAGTAAACATCCACAAATATTTAAAATAAATGGTGGTATATTGTTTAACCGTGTGACTAATCATGATTAATCACGCGGTTAAACAAATTAATCACAATTAATTTAACTGCTTGACAACCCTAGTTTAAAGATATTACAGTAGGTTAGAGTACTTCAACATCTTTTAAGAGCCAAAAATGCTGGCCACGCTAATGGCCTATCTTAATCTAAACAGTATTGCTATGCTTATTTTATGGAAGTAGACATAGAATGTTTGATTTGTACTGTAAGTTTTCCAGTTATTTAACCTTTTTCATGGGCATAATGATATGAGGGAAGGTTTTGGTAAGTTTGCATTGCTATAATTTGCTCATTTGAGTCCTGTAAACGTGTCTTCTTTTTCTTTCCTTGCTTCACGCAGCAAAAAGTTACCCAAATAGTTTGTTGGGAAGTCTTATTCCCCAACATGCCATAGATATATAACCCTAAGCCTTTTCTTTTTGTTATAAAAACCTTGAAAACTTGAAGAAATTATCCTGTAAATGTACCCTCCTAAATCAGTGCTACTCAGACTGAGGCTTGTGAGCTGCAAGTGGCTCTTTAATGTGTCTTCTGAGGCTCTTTGCAGCACATGATATTAAAACACTGGGTGATTTGATTATTAACCAATAAGGATGCTTTTACTATGTTATTAACCAGTTATAGTTGATAAAATAATTTTGCAGTGAGAATAATATATATAAAAATGGAAAATAGAGAGTTTACACTACTGGGACTGTTTTAGGTAATGTTGGTTGCTAATTGACTCCTGAGCCACTGAAGTCTGAATATCGGTGTTTTAAAGCATCTCTGAAGCGTAGAGCACTTCTTAGTGTCTGTCACCACTAATGTGGTGGTGCAACACTCAGTTGCCCAACTATTCGCTTCATATTTGTCTTGAAAGCGCTAATCCTGGGAAGGACTTCTAGTACTCTGCGGTAGAGAGCAAAGGCTATTGGAATAATATGTGAATGGATGGAGAGGAGTGGGTCTGCTGGGGATTAATTCAGAATGTGTTATTTGGTTGTTGGAGGAGGGGGAATATGTTGTAGTCGCTGGTGTTACGCATGTAACATCTGTAGGCTGAAGCCACTCTGTGTCCACTGCAATTGCATAAGGATTAGATAAATCTGTCAAAAGTCTATGCATTCCTAAGGCCATGACTAACTTGGCAAGACCTGGAAGGGAATAGCCTTGATGGTCTGATCTGTATGAGCAGCTTTGATTTTAAAAGGTCGTCTGGCATATAGTGATGTGACATAACTCATGCTATATATGTGCTGGTATATATTTTTTAAAGTGACTTTCTCCACGTGTGTAACATAGAGGAGTTTGGATTTATCTTGTGTGCAGAGGAACATTCTAGGGCAGGGGTGGGCAAACTTTTTGGCCCGAGGGCCACATCTGGGTGGGGAAATTGCATGCAAGGCCATGAGTGTAAGGCTGGGGCAGGGGGTTGGGGTGTGGGAGGGAGTGCAGTGTGCGGGAGGAGGTACAGTGTGCAGGAAGGGGATCAGAGCAGCGGGTTGGGGCTCAGGAGACGGTGCAGAGTGCAGCGGGGGCTGTGGGGAGGGGGTTGGGGTGTGGAGTACTGGAGGGGTTCAGAGGGCTCTGTGCGCTACCCTCCCCTGCAGGTACCTCCCTTGAAGCTCCCATTTGCTGCAGTTCCCTGTTCCTGGCCAGTGGGAGCTGTGGGGGAGTGCTTGGAGGCAAGGGCAGCGCACTGAGCCCTCTGCCCCTCCTTCCCCAAGGGCCGCAGGGATGTGATGCCAGCCACTTCCAGCAGTGACACAGGGCCGGCAATCCAAAGCCCTGTTGGGCTGGATCTGGCCCGCGGGCCGTAGTTTGCCCGCCCCTGTTCTAGGGATTTCTAGAATGAATACCAACTTGTGGAAGTACATTTTAGTTGAGGCAATGAAGAGAACTGGGTCTTGTAGGAAATGTCTTAGCAGATCTGGCTGGATCTTGTTTTCTCTTGTGATTTTTGGAGCCAAAATAAAGCAAAATTATTTTAAAATGATTCTTCACTTGAATGGGTACAAATAACATTTGTCTAATAGCTTTAGGAAAGATTCCATTCACAATTTCACTTGGTTAATTTAAGTTGACACACATAATAAAATGTTCCCTTTTTGAAGAGGTAAGATGTTTGGCCTTTTCACCCCTTATTTCCCAACTCTTTGCATTGGGAGAGTGACTTGATTCCAAACTATCTAGTGTACCACCATGTTTACAATTAAAATGAAAATCAAATTTAGATGAGCCTACCCACGTTACGTTGCATGACCAGTGTGATTGGGAAAACAATGGATTTACAACTTGTTTGGGCACTCATTTTGGAAAAAATACATGGCCTCATCAGTATATAATTTTATAAATTTAGTATTGGTCTTGGTCTGAGCACGTAACTTTGCAGTCCTGTCCCAATACTACTTACTTCCCTTCTGTGTGAGTAGAGTAATTTGTCCCCAACCTGGTAGAGTGTTTGTCTAGGAACTTAAGTAGTGGCAAACCAGACATAGTTGTGCCTGTCCAGCCCAGACTGGCATATACGGCTCAGTGGGTAATCTGCACTTACTTTGTGCATTTATTTTGAAAAGTAACTATGGAATAATGACAACTTAATCAACATTTGATCCCCTGTGAGGCTGAGTGAGTGCAATTGAGAACAGAATGTGGTTCGAAGGATCTTTAGTGGTGGTGATCTGAAGTAGGAAGAATCCTCCTTGTCTTCTCAGCCCCCACATTGAGTTTTGTAGGGCTGGCAGCTTAATAAGTCTTATTTGTAAACTAAATAAATGACAGACGCAAATATGGAACTCAAAATGTTACTTTTACATAGATTTTTCAGGGTATATTTGCACTTTTAGCAAATTTGTCCAGGACCACTTTCTGAAATGTAGAAGGATGATCAGATGTATAAAGGGGTATTGCTGATAGTATCCTACCAAAGTTCCCTAATTTGAAAAATGAGCTCTTGGGGGGGGGGAATCCTGTATGTCAAATTTTAGAACAGATATTAACAAATTAATAATCTTATCTTTACAGGAAAATGTTCATTGGAGGCCTTAGCTGGGACACTACAAAGAAAGATCTGAAGGACTACTTTTCCAAATTTGGTGAAGTCGTAGACTGCACTCTGAAGTTAGATCCTATCACAGGGCGATCAAGGGGTTTTGGCTTTGTACTTTTTAAAGAGTCTGAGAGTGTAGATAAGGTAGTGTTATTCTCTAATCTAATTAATTCATTTAACCTTTAAATGAACAGTAAAGAAACTCAGTAATAAGGCTCGTGTGTGCATCTTGTCTACATGATCTATTAAAAAAGATACAGCTTTGAGAAGCAATATTTTTCCAGAGGCTGCTTTTTTTAAATGATTTTACTTCAACCATCTAGCTGACCTGTCCAACTCATTGGCAGTGAACAGCATTTCTTGAAGCATGGTCTCATGTCCTTCATGGCAAGGAAATCGCTCTCAGCATGTCAGGCCTTAGTCCTTGTGCACACTACAGTGGTAGGTAGATGTAATCTGCTTTACATCAACCTAGCTATGGAAGTGTCTTCACTTACATTTGGTGCCCACTGACCTAAGTGCCTCTCAACGCCGATTTAGTAACACCACCTCCCCGAGCAGTGTAGAGTCATAGTCATTGTAATTAAGTTGATGCAGTGTCAGTGTAGACACTGCATTGCTTACCTCAACTGTTACTGGCTTTCAGGAGCCATCCCACAATGCCCTACGCTGACAATAGAATTGTTACAACACTCCTGGTGAGGGGACACACTGCTGACACAAGGAGCCAGGTGCGCGCACGCACAAGCGATTTAAAAAACAGCAGTTGCTGTATGCCAACGTAAGTTAGGTTGACATTTTGTAGTGTAGACAAGACCTCAGACATTACAGTATTAAATGCTGTCGAAAAAACCTTAGCTATCCATAGGGCCCTTCATTTCTGGTTTTTATCAAAAAATTCCTGGATTTAACAAAAGCTATTTGGTTTATACACCTCTACCTTGATATAACACTGTCCTTGGGAGCCAAAAAATCTTACTGCGTTATGTGGAACTTGCTTTGATCTGCCGGAGCGCACAGCCCGCGCCCGCCCCCCCAGCGCTGCTTTACCGTGTTGTATCCGAATTCATGTTATATCAGGGTAGAGGTGTACTAATTTTCGCCTGAATATTGGATCATTCAAGTACCTGAAGATACAACTGTTAAGAAACTCCAATACATTGTTAGGTAGATGTGTTTGTTGTTAATAAATTAAAAAGACAAGGTGAGTGAGGTAACATCTTTTATTTGGCCAACTTCTGTTGCTGAAAGACAAGTTTTTGAGCTTCTCTGTCTATTGACACTTCTCTCTTAATATCTTGGGACTAACGTGGCTACAACAACACCGCAGATGATAATAAATTAGTCTAAGTCTAAATGCGAGGCTCTGTTAAAGCAATGTAATGTAATGTTGTGAAAAATATACGCACATGCGTATGTACTATTAATGCACTGTTCCTCAAATAAACCACAGTTTTATACTGTGTTTGCACTCTTTCAGTACTCTTACTTTTCTCTATTTGTTGCCTGCCTGGTCCCACAATGTTTACCCTCAAATTTACCCAGAAAATGGAAGTCAACTTTTTGCACCAATTTTCACCCATTTTTATTTTTTGTAATAAAACTGATCGAGTTCTGGGAAATTTTTAACAATATAAAAAACAAAGGGCCTTGGATATCCAGTAATGTGGAACCGTGTGCTCAGCAAGAATATTGGCACTTACATGGTCTAAACAGATCCAGATGGCAGTTCGCAAACTGTAAAGGTAGAAGAAAGTGGTTTGATCTTTTTCAAACTTCCTTTTAGGGTGCCTTCTTTGAATACTGTGTCCTTAACTTGCTTTTATGGCACTCGGCTCCAAAGTGATAAGTGCTTAGATTAAGAGTTTGGGGAGGAAACACATAGTCATTGTATATTGGCCAATATTGCAGACCTGTTACTTGGTTATGCACTTGTAAAAGTGCTCAGTTTATGCCCATCTTTAGTTAATGCTGTGTCTTTAGCATTACACTTCACCAAAAACTGCAGTAAAGTATTTAGTTAGTTTGAAAAGTCAAAATGTTAACTTCAAATTTTGTAGGTCATGGACCAAAAAGAACATAAACTGAATGGAAAAGTGATTGATCCAAAAAGAGCTAAAGCCATGAAAACAAAAGAACCTGTTAAAAAGATTTTTGTTGGTGGACTATCTCCAGATACGCCTGAGGAGAAAATAAGGGAGTATTTTGGAGGTTTTGGTGAGGTATGTGACAAAAGCTATTTAATCCATTTTCATGTTGAGTAGCTTCTGACGTTGAAACATTCTAATTTTGACAGTGGTACTGCTTTAAAACATTTTTTTAAAATGTTGAGGCTTAACATCACTTGCCTGGCCAGTGTATACTCTAGACCTAACTACAGAGTGTTTGAAACTTTTTAGACTAAGTGGGAATCTAATCTTGGTTTCTAAAGCAGTTCAGATTTGCCTTGAAAATGTTGTTCACCCAGTGGGCTAAGACCTTTTTTTTGAAAGGGGAGTAAAATACTTCTGCTTTATTTTCTAACTTTATCTTCATGGTAAATGTAGGCAAAAGTATCTTTTGTGCTTGTGAACCTCCATAAATTCTATAAAGCTGGCTTAAATGGCTGCCTATTCCCCACTGACCTGGCGAATTCTGCTAACATGAACCTTTCAGCCCACGTCAACACAACAGTCAAGAAACCTGGTCACCAACTAGTTGTGCTCTACCCTGATTACAAATGTAGTTCCACTTTGTAATGTAGTGTGGACTTTAACTGGTCTGTGTTAAATTGGAACCTACTTTGTAACTTGGGTAAGGAGATATGTTGGACACTTCCTTACTTACATTGGGTATATTTGCAGTCAAGTTCTTAAACTCAAGATCTAAAATTGTTCTTGTAACATGGTTTTAGTGCCAGGATTGGTAATATAGGTGCCATGAAACTGGAACTACATCTCCTGGAAATTAGAAATACTTGACTGAAAAATACTGTGAAACAAATCATGCTGATGTAATTATTGAAGACTCTTTAAACGTGTAACTTAACTTTGAATGTGAACTTGAAATATATAGGTATATATTACTTTCACTTTCCGTGTATGGTGAGAGCAAAATGCCTGTGCATGGAAACTTGGTACCTGGATATATCGGTTAAATAAGTTCAGTTAACTAATATGAGCTATGCAGATGTAACTTTGTGATTATCTGATTTTAAACAAAGTATGGAGGGTTGTTTGGTAAGAATGACATTGAAATATGCTAACTTGTTTTCACCAGGTGGAATCTATAGAGCTTCCCATGGACAACAAAACCAACAAAAGGCGTGGATTCTGCTTTATTACTTTCAAGGATGAGGAACCAGTGAAGAAAATAATGGAAAAAAAATACCACAACGTCGGTCTTAGTAAAGTATGTTAAAGTCTTACTAGAGGAATTTTAAATTGCTTGTTGTAACAGAGCAAATAATTTCCTGTGTGTGGAATACATTAAGAGCTGCCTCCATTTTATTTGTGATAGTATCCTGGACATGTATGGTCTAGCTATACAAAGTATTTAGCTCATCAGTGTTTGTATTATATAAGCACCAAGTGTGTCTAGATTTTTTTTTTTGATGCATGTTGGGAACCATTGTTCATGTCCTCCTCTGGAACAGAGGCTCTGGGCCCTATGCCAGTCTTGCTTCCAGCAAGTTTGTGGTCTTAGACACTTTATTATCCTTTTCATTCAGCACACTCACTTATCCCCAAAACCCTGAATTCCCACTGGTAGGGCTCAGTGCACCAACCTCTCCTCTCCTCTCCCTTCTCTTCTCCTGGTGAGACTTACCCCTCATCTCCTTCAGGGCCCACCAGAGCCTCCTTTAAGAACCTTGGAATCTCTCCCTTCCACAGCCTTCTCTGCCCTCTTCTACCACATATACTTTATCTATAATTTTGGAATGGATTGTTTCTTTGACTCAGTATCATACTTGCATCCTGGTTTAACTGTTCAACCACTTGGAAATGCTTTCTTGTTAGTAAAATACTTAAGTGGAGTATAAGCCAGTGAAAATTGTCTTAAACTGGTACTAAAGCAAAATAGAAACATGCTTACTAGCAGATCCTGGACTATATAGTTCAGAAATTGCATCACTTGTGTAAGTATGGCCAATAGCAAAAATAATGTAAAAATTAAAGCTTAAGTTTTGCATGATTGTTTGTTTATATACTGACAGCTGAGTTGAGCTTTCAAAATGTAACTGAGTAAAACTACTGATGCTTTCATAATTCAAATCTGGTCCAAACTTTCTAAGGCTATACAATCTGTAAACCAGAGGAAAAACTGAAGGATGGAAATAAAATTTAATCTAAACAATTCCTTTAAGAATTGGTGTCTATGCCAGAAGTGATGAAACACTGAATTTTCACACACTATGAACTAGAGTAGGTAACTGTTTAGGTTGAAGTTTTGTTTTTCATAAGTCTCCAGTGTGACTATTTTTGTATTCTACGTTCATCTCTTAACTAAAGTACTGACTTACAATCAGTTGGCTATAAATTACTTTAAAGACTGCTTTTTTCCCAATTAGGTTTGATTTTAACTTTTGGTCTTCTAGTGTGAAATAAAAGTAGCCATGTCAAAGGAACAGTATCAGCAGCAACAGCAATGGGGAAGTAGAGGAGGATTTGTTGGGAGAGCCCGTGGAAGAGGTGGTGGTAAGTTTGTACTTACCTTTCTAAAATTAGTAAAAAGTTATCTATATTCTTTCAGTATTCTGATTTTTTGGCAATGTACTACTGTGCTTCAGGCCCCAGTCAAAACTGGAACCAGGGATATAGCAACTACTGGAATCAGGGATATGGCAACTATGGCTACAACAGCCCAGGGTACGGTGGCTATGGAGGATATGACTACACTGGTTACAACAACTACTATGGATATGGTGACTATAGCAGTAAGTACTGAGCTTTGTATATAAAGTGTTATCTGACTTCTGTTTTAAATTTGTACAGTGAGAAGGGATATCAGATGACTTAAAGTGCCCTACACAGGTATTTTAAATCATGTTTAGTGTTTAATCTCTTGGAAGCCGGAATCAAAAATATATCCATACTTGTGCTCACTCCCCTGATCTCATAGAAACCTGTTTTTTGGCTTGATCTTGAGTTTCTGACATTTAGTACTCATGACAGCAGTTGACCATGTGTGTTGCTGGTATGCACATGGGATATGCAGGTTTTTTCAGTGACTGTCCTTCATTTTGACGGCTTCTGTACATTCCCTCTTCTGTTATATGCCACTGCTGGTGTTGAACTGTAAAACGCCTTGAAAAGCTGTGCGCACTGGAAGATTCACAAGAGAGCTCGTTGTATTTTATAGGGAGTGCAACCTCCGAATTGCCTTTGATTATCTGTCACCACAGAGAGCAAATGGAACTTGCTTTTGTGTCCTCACACTAAATCTTCACTTAACCTACCCTCAATCTTTCTTTACTAGCTTTTAGTGTGGTATAGGTTAGTTCAGTGTAGATGACCCTTTCCTTAGCCTTTGTTGTGACTGTGTTGGGCCCTAATCCCTGAAGGGGCTTTAAGATTTTTACCCACTTTTGGTGCCTCCTGTGCCTGGGTGAAACCCATTTGGTAAAGCCAGAGTATGGTCTGTTGCACATTCATTTCATGCACCAGATGTGGGAGACGTGAGGTTCCAAGCTCATCTGGCTTCTCACTGCCCTACAGCCTGATATCTTGATGGGCCCATGAAGGCTACCAAGACCAGCCTCTGTGCTGAGATCCTCTGACATTGGAGCCAAGATGTTGGACTCAAGATGCACTGTGTCACTCCAGCCTTAATGACACGTTCTACCATAGATTCAAGGTTATAATTTCCTCTGCTCTACTGGGAGCAGATCCCTCATTTGGCATTGAATACATCCAAAGTGGCACTGAAGACAAGATCAGTGCCTTCTACCAAGACCTCAATAGCCTTGTCACTAACTCAGGAGGTGTCAGCCTCAGTACGTGTTCCATGCTTGGCACTATTGCCAAGATAGTTTATCTTTTTTTGTACTGTGACCCATGAGTCGCTTGAAGATTGTTGAGCGCCACTTTCACCTCTTCTGCACACTTCTCTGGAGCTAGATGTTCCAGCATCAGTTAACTTGGACTCCTTGCAGTTTAAGTCCCCATAACTGCTGCCATCTTAGTGGAATGGGGTCCACTTGTTGACATTACTAGCCAGCTTAATGCTTGCTTTCCCGCAAAAGAACAAGTGGGTATAAACTGGCCATCAATAAGTTTAGGCTTGTAATTAGACAAAGGTTTCTAACCATCAGAAAAGTGAAGTTCAGAGTTTTTTTTAGCCTGCTTTTTTGACATCCATTGTCCTTATTCTGCTGTGCTCACTTCTTCCATTTCTTAGAATTGTGAAATCTGTCATTTCATCATCACTTTCACCCAAGTTGCCTTCCACCTTCAGATTTGCAACCAATTCCTCCTTGTAGGTCACAATCCAAGTCTAAAATGGCTGTTTCCCCGGTTACTGCCTCTACTTTCTGAAACAAAAAAGTTTTCCCCAATAGATTGCAAAAACTTACTGGAAATTTTGTGGTTTGCGGTATTTTTCAATAAATGTCTGAGTAGCTAGTCTCCCATTACTAGCAGGTGTGTTTTGGATATTTCTGTTCTTGAAATGCCTAATCCACCTCCCCTTCCTAATTTGATCCCTATTTCCTTTTCCCACCCCCTTTATTTTTACCCAGAGACTTCCATTGGTCTGCCTCTAACCTCCTGCACCTCACAACAAGTGTATATGTTCTGATGTGTAATGCAATACCTCCTCCCTTTTCCCCTGTTTGTTCTTCTTGAACAATCTATAGCCCTCAATAGCAGTATTCCAGTCATGAGATTTATCCCCCAAGCCTCTGATGCCTGTTGAGTAATTTAGCTTATGTACTAATACCTGTACTTGCATTTGTGTATAGATATCTATACAATGAGCAGATTCTCCCACTGATTTCCCTCTTGTTGTTCCTGTGATTCTATTGTAATTTTCTGTGTCTTCTCCCCACTTTTCCTCCCCATCATCTAACCCTCTGTCAAAGTTGCCTTTCTTAACCTTACCTGTGGGCTTTTGTCATCTGCCTCTTCTGTATTTAAGGACAAACCCTACAGTCTCCAGGTTCCTTAAGGGCATGGTGAATGCATTCATCCCTTCTTCCCTCCCCCCATTAGGGAGTCTCTGCCCTCATGGAACTTAAATCTTTTCCTAATGAAGCTAATAGGCCTTCCTTGTGGGCCTTTTGCTCAAGCCCAGTGGTTCTCAAACTTTTGTACTGGTGATCCCTTTCACATAGCAAGCCTCTGACACCCCCGTCCCCACCCCCCAGTATAAATTAAAAACACTTCATTATATATTTGACACCATTATAAATGCTGGAGGCAATGCGGGGTTTGGGGTGGAGTCTGACAGCTTGTGACCCCCATGTAATAACCTCATGACCCCCTGAGGTTCCCGACCCCCAGTTTGAGAGCCCCCTCAAGCCTCTCTCAAGCATCTATCCATCTAAACTACTTTCTTGATAGCAAATATGTCTGCTTAGTGTTTTGGTGGCTGCGCCACCTTGTACTGTGGTCAGCTAGGCCCCATCCCAGCTTCATGCCTTGGGTCTCTGATTTCCATCTCTCTCAATGCATATCCCTCCTGGCAGTCTTGTTGAGACATCATTTCCGTCCAGGGGAGGCGTGGCCTAGATGCAGAAAGGGTGATCTGCTTTTACCTGGAAAACTCTAAGCTCTTAACCTATTTGATTTTTTTCTAAGATGTCGGGGGAGATGCCAGGGACCATCACCAGCCAGACTTTCACACTGGATTAGGAGCTGTAGAAAACATTGCTGCATCTTAGCTAGGAAGTTAATGTTTCCTGATTTAAAAACCCATGCCATGATAGCCACTGTAATATCAGTGCTAGCCCTTAGACGTGCTCCCCTAGTGGAGATTTGCAAAGTGGAGTTTGGTGGACGCTTCCACTAGGTTCTGCTCCTAAGGCCTGGGCTACACTAGCAGGGGGGTTCGAACTAAGATACGCAACTTCAGCTACGCTATTTGCGTAGCTGAAGTTGAAGTACCTTAGTTGGACTTATCTGGCCGTCCTCACGGCGGCAAGCCGACTGCCGCAGGGTCCCTGTCGACTGCACTTACTCCTCCTGCCGAGGTGGAGTATGGGCGTTGATTAGCGGATTGATTTATCGCGTCCAGATGAGACGCGATAAATCGCTCTCCGATACATCAAACACTACCTGCCGATCCGGCGGGTAGTATAGGAATACCCTTAGAGTTAGCATTATGCTGTGATGCCCAGTTTGGGATAGCAGTGCTACAGAACATTTAGCTTAGAACTCCTTGACCACTGTTCTCCTGGTACAGTACTTCTTTCTAATCCCACAAGTGGGGAATGTGCACAGGTCCTACAAGGAGAGAGAGAGAGAGAGGAAACTTTCTAGTAACTGTTCTTTGAGAGTTCTCTGTGCATTCACGCTACCTGCTGCCTTTCCCTCTGCCTCAGAGTTCTGTGTAACTTCAGAACTGTGTCCTTTAAGAGAAGAAACTGAAGTGGTGCACTTCTCTAGAGTTAGGGTGACAGCTGTCACTGACCTGAGATCTCGTGTTATCCCCTCAGTAGACACTGCTTTTCAAGGCAGTTCCACAACTCAGTGTCATAGGTGCCATATCCCACAAGTGTGAATGCATAGTGGTGATTCTTGAATAGCAGTTACTGGTAAGTAACTTCTCTGTCCTATCAAAGATCTTAAAGAATGATTTTGGGTGGGTGTTCATTGATCCCTTTATTCCACGAAGGTTGCATTCTAGCATTGTCCTGCTTAATGTTTAGCGCACACAACTGCTAGATGAGTGACTATGTGGATGACCTGCCTTTGGCTTGTATCAAATCTTAGGTCTGTGGGAGTGAGCTACTTTCCCATTTCTGGCTGTGATAGGAAATGGGAGAAGAAGCTGTGCCTGAAGTTCAGAGCAAAAAAAAAAACTTCTGATCCTGGCCAAGGGAAGCAATTTAAATAGAAGCTTGACTGCTTCATTGGTGTGTTGCTCCCTACTGAAAATGTTTGTAGTAAGCTTCTCGGCCTTCTGGCTGGGAAAGCATTATCTAAATTGCACTATAAGGTGGATAGAGCTGGCTACATTGTCGGGCTCAACAGGTAGTGATCAAGTGCAGAGTCCTGCATTTAGGATGGAAGAATCCTATGCACTGCTTCAGACTAGGGACTGAGTGGCTAGGCAGCAGTTCTGCAGAAAAGGACCTAGGGCAGGGGTGGGCAAACTACAGCCCACATCTTGCTCACAGGATCATCCTGGCCGGCCCTCAAGCTCTTGGCCTGGGAGGCTAGCCCCCGGCCCCTCTCCTACTGTCCCCTCTCCCCCACAGC